>NC_083883.1:77983197-78610697 GCF_032452875.1 Bos javanicus | reverse complement strand
GGGATTGAGCCCAGGTCGCCTGCATTGCAGGCAGATTCTTTACTGTCTGAGTCCCCAGGGGCACCCAGAAAGTGCCCAGAGGGCGATATTAAAGGGGCTTGAGAATACTTGGGGGGGAAAGGATGTTTATTATCTTATTTCGGTTATGGTTTAATGGGTGTGTATACATGAGACACAGACGACTCATTGGAAAAGTGCCTGATGCTGCGAAAGATTGAGAGCAGAAAGAGAAAAAGGTGTGAGAGGGTGAGATGGCTGGATGGCATCACCAATGCAATGGACATGAACTTGGGCAAATTCTGGGAGATGGTGAAGGACAGGGAGGCCTGGCATGCTGCAGTCCATGGGGTTGCAAAGAGCCAGACATGACTGGGAGACTGAGCAGCAACAACAAGTACATGAGAAAACCTCCAGTTGTACACTTCGATGTGTGCAGGTATTGTGCATCAATTGTCCCTCAGTAAATCTGTTAAACCAGAATAAAAAGGAGAGAAATAACTGCCCATTTTCAAAGCAGAAGTGGGCTTCCACACAGGCATGGCTGACTCAAGCTCGAAATACCCACTGCCCATTTTTTCACTGAAAATAGTTCACTTCTATGAAAAACTGTTGTAATTCTGCTTTCCTGCAGAGACAGTACAATGACAAATCCTAAGAATAAAAAAAAAGATCTCTACTGAACAATTTACACTAACTTGCGTCCTTGTAAGCATGCATATATACACACACCTGCCTGCCAGCCCTGCTTATGTATGGAAGTTGTTTTTGCTGTATGCATGGTTTTAAAATCAAGCTATCTCCTAAGTTTTCTATTTCAAAATGTTTAAGTTGTACATTTTAAAATGTTGTAAGTACAAATGTATTCTA
Source organism: Bos javanicus (assembly GCF_032452875.1). Lineage (NCBI taxonomy): Eukaryota > Metazoa > Chordata > Mammalia > Artiodactyla > Bovidae > Bos > Bos javanicus. Next base: position 78,609,830 of record NC_083883.1, on the reverse strand, counting down.
TTTTAGGGGGAAAAGAACCCTCTGCACAACAGTTTCACTGAGTTGTGAATTTCACAAGATCTGTGATGTTCCACCTGCGCATGTATTTGGAAAGTGAAAGTGTTAAGTCACTCAGTCATGTCCAACTCTTTGGGACCCCAGAGACTGTAGCTCACCATGGTCCTCTGTCTCTGGAATTCTCCAGGCAAGAATACTGGAATGGGATGCCTTATCCTGCTCCAGGGGATCTTCTCGACCCAGAGATTGAGCCTGGGTCTCCCGCGCTGCAGGCAGATTCTTTACCATCTGAGCCACCAGGGAAGCCCATGATGTTACTCTCATTTTGAAACACTGGATACTTAAACAGAAGCAAATACCGTGGTGTGTTAAAGCGTTAGTTGCTCGGTCGTGTCCGACTCCTCACGACCCTGGGGACTGTAGGCCTCCAGGCTTCTCCATCCATGGGATTCCTCAAGCAAAAATACGGGAGTGGGTTGCCATTTCTTTCTCCAAAATGCCGTGGACTTACATATGAAATTAATGTCTACTTGAGAGCATAAGACTTTACAGGACTTCTGGGCCTCAGGCCCTCCGGTTAAAGTTCTGTCCTGGAGGGGCACATGTTTCCTGGCCTTTGAGGTTGAGCGGCCCCATTAGCCAGATTTCAGGAGCTCATTCTGCATGGCAAATGAGCTAAACATGCAGAGCTTTGCCACAGTGACTATTCACTGTCACAGCAGACACCAGGGGCTGCCGGGAGGCTCTGCGTCTTCGCTTCTATGAATGAGGGCTGCTCTCTGTGCTTTTTATTCCAGGAATCAGGCTGTTGGAATGGCATTTTGGAGGATGGTAGAGGACAGGAGAAGGCAATGGCACCCCACTCCAGTACTTTTGCCTGGAAAATCCCATGGACAGAGGAGCCTGGTAGGCTGCAGTCCATGGGGTCGCTAAGAGTCGGACACGACTGAGCGACTTCACTTTCACTCTTCACTTTCATGCATTGGAAAAGGAAATGGCAACCCACTCCAGTGTTCTTGCCTTGAGAATCCCAGGGACAGGGGAACCTGGTGGGCTGCTGTCTATGGGGTCGCACAGAGTCAGACACGACTGAAGCGACTTAGCAGCAGCAGCAGAGGACAGGAGCTAGGGCAGAAATGTGCTGCTCCTTCTAGAAGCCTCCCCTGCTAAATGCCTGTGCACCAGGAGTGGAATTGCAGCTCACTCCCACTTCTTGGCCAAAACAAGTCACCAAGAGTATATTGGGGAAGGGATGTGTGATGCTCTTGTAAGGAGAAGAGGGAGTTAAAACTTGGGAAGATATTGGGTTGGCCAATATACAATTCAATCTACCACAGATGCTTTGGAGGAGAAATCTCAGAAGTCACATCATCACTTAGTATCCATGGGATGTCAGTGGGACTCAGCCTACTGGCCCCTGTTTCACAGATCAAGGAGCTGAGTCTCAAGTAGGCTGAGAGACTTGCCCAGCCCCAGGGTCTCCACCTTCATCTCCCAGCTCTGTAATTCCTATGTTCTTCCCAGTACACCATCGAGGAGATGGGAGACTCAGTTTCCCATTCCTTTTAGTACTTGGCCCGGTTGCTTGCTTACGATGTTTACTGATTATATTTTATGAAATACAGCTCATTCGTTGATTCATCAAATACTTACTGACAATTTGTCTTGAGTCAGGTGCTATGCTAGAGACTGAGACCATATCTGTGAATAAGACAGACACACGCTTTGCCTTCATTGAGCTTACATGAAAGCAGAAATAGTCCATTTTCTAAAATCCATCATTTTACCACTTTTCTCATAATTTAAAATTTCCCAATGAGTTTATGCTATACTGTCGGTCTATTTACCAAAGGTCAGGACTGGGCAAATTACATACCGTTTTATCGAAGGAAGTGATGGGATGGGGTAAGAAAAGATACACCACAAGAGTTTTATGGAAAAGATCAAGTTTTCTGACCCATGGGATTCATCCTGCACAGTCATTTTCCTAATTTGCAGCTTTTCCCCCTGTCATTCCAGCCTGTGTTTTCTGTGAACCTTTGAAGTTCTCATCTTTTCAGGAATAGGTGATTCGGCTTTACTTTCAGATTCTTATCATTAAAATGGAAGATGGATGATCAGTGAAGTAGTCAAATGTTGGCTGGATTTGCCTAGAAATCTTGTAGTCATGTATGGATGTGAAAGTTGGACCATAAAGAAGGCTGAGCACCAAGAATTGATGTTTTGAAATTGTGATGCTGGAGAAGACTCTTGAGAGTCTCTCAGATTGCATGGAGATTAAGCCTGTCCATCCTAAAGGAAATAAACCCTTAATACTCATGGGAAGGACTGATGCTGAAGCTGAAGCTCCAATACTTTGACCACCTGATGAGAAGAGCCGGCTCATTAGAAAAGACCCTGATGCTGGGAAAGATGAAATGCAGGAGGAGAAGGGGGTGGTAGAAGATGCGATGGTTAGATGGCATCACCGACTCAATGGACATGAATTTGGGTAAATTCAGGGAGATGGTGAAGGACAGGGAAGCCTGACCTGCTGCAGCCCATGGGGTCACAAAGAGGCAGACGTGTCGTAGCAACTGAACAACAAACAGCTCACGTGTGTCCTGACTGGAGCGGCCCGAATCCACGGTGGAGATCCAAGAGGAAACTCGGGTACCAGTCATAGCCTGTGGCAAAGGTGCCTGGGTCCCCAGCTCCACTTGGAATCTGTAGATTGAGAGGTAGAAAGTGGATGGAGCTCTTGTTAAAACTCTTAGATATTATTGCCGAGAATTACAGGTAAAACAGAAATTGTCTTTGCGGTTTCTATCTTTTTCTTCCTTTTTCACTCTTTATTTGTGCCACACGTTTGCCCTTTGCTTTGAACATATTTATTTTTACTCCACACTTGACTCCACACTTTTTGCATATATCACCTTTCACAGCCTCCTCGTCTACCTCATAAAACTGTCAAGCAGCGTTTCCTGTCTCGATAGTGGAACAAATATTCATTGAGAGCCAATATAAGATAGGCACTCGGAAGAACACCGGTCAGCTGAAAAAGACATCCCTTGGTCTGAGTTGATGCCCTTCATCTGTCTTTATGCCAATCCCAATTTCCCTAGGGTAAAACCTTACAGGTATTCTGGAAATAAATTGTTGACAACTACATGTGGTTCTGATGGTCATTCGCTAAACAAGTCACATTCAAAACTTCCAGTAGGAGTATTTCTAATAAATATTCAAACTAAGATAAACATGACTGATAAAGAAAAAAATGCATTTCAAACCTGGAGAAATGAAGTCACAGCATCAGATTAAAACCCAGAATTTCAGGCAACCTTGAATGTGGTCAGGAGGATTTGAGGAAGAGGAGAGGGCAGTGAAACAGCCTGAAATGGCATTGCTCCAGCATCCCTTGGAGAAGGCGATGACTCCCCACTCCAGTACTCTCGCCTGGAAAATCCCATGGATGGAGGAGCCTGGTAGGCTGCAGTCCATGGGGTCGCTGAGAGTCGGACACAACTGAGCGACTTCACTTTCACTTTTCACTTTCATGCATTGGAGAAGGAAATGGCAACCCACTCCACTGTTCTTGCCTGGAGTATCCCAGGGACGGGGGATCCTGGTGGGCTGCCGTCTCTGTGGTCGCACAGAGTCGGACACAGCTGAAGCGACTTGGCAGCCAGCATCCCTAATGCTACCTATATACGTTTACATATATTTGTATCTACTCTCAAGGCTTCCCTGGTGGTTCAGATGGTAAAGAATCTGTCTGTGATGTAGGAGACCTGGGTTCAATCCCCGGGTTGGGAAGATCCCCTGGAGAAAGATTGGCTACCCACTCCAGTATTCTTGCCTGGAGAATTTCATGGACAGAGGAGCCTGTCCTGTCTTTCCTCCTGTCTTAAAGGAAACATTCCTTCTCCTTATATCCAAGGTCAAGTCCTAGAGCATGCCAGCCTCACCAGCTGTTTTGCAGAGATAGTACACCATTAACTTCCTCTTTCCCCCAGGCCATCTCTTTATCTATGGGAACCTGAACAGGGCCAGGAGCTATCATCTTTCTAAAGAATAGCCCGTAAACAAGGCCGTCTCCATCCTGTCTACACCCTATTCTCAGCATCTTCCCTTCACAGCCACCCCCTTGAATCAGCTTCAACCAACTGCCCGAAGGCCACCGCGTCCCGTCCTCCCCTAGGGATGGACTTTACCTCCACCGACAGCGGTCCTGTCCCGGGAATTTCGCCCACAGAAGCAGACAGCCGTAGAGATGAGGGTCAGATACTCGAGTATCGCAAGTACCTGAAGCTGCTGATGTAAAGCCCAGATGGTTTCTGTTCTGTGCTTCACTTAAAAATAAGTGGAACATCTGCATTTCATTTATGTAGATGGGAACGTTTGTGCTGCTCTGAGTCGCTCCAGTGGTTTCCAACTCTTTGCGACCCTATGGACTGTAGCCCGCCAGGCTCCACTGTAAAGGGGATGCTCCAGGCAAGAATACTAGAGTGGGTTGCAATGCCCTCCTCCCGGGAATCTTCCCAACCCAGGGATCAAACCTGTGTCTCCTGCGTCTCCTTCATTGGCAGGTGGGTTCTTTACAACTATCGCCACCTGGGATGCTCGAATCAATGGCTCTTTGCCAATCAGACCCTCTTGCTGCCTCTCCTGGTCACCTCTCCCACCCAAGTGAAGGTTTCACCACGCTGCCCGCAGGAGCAATGCCTCTCACTCTTGATGAAATCAGCCACAGCATCTACCATCAGCATCCTTGGCCTCTCGGAAATTTTCACAAAATTGTTTTTCAAAGATAACAGTATACCCTCACCATTAAAAGACATGAAGTCCAGGGGAGGGAAGGGTATGTAGTTCTTTGAAGAGGGCAGAGTCCCCAAAGTCTATGGAGTCTCTTCTGCATTTTACTTTTGAATTAATCTTTGCTGGAGCACAGTTGCTTAACAAGGTTGTGTTCCTCTCTGCTATACAGCAAAGTGAATCAGCTATGTGTATACACATGTGTCCCTTTTTGGGGGGATTTCTTTTCCTTTAGGTCACCTCCAAGCACAGAGTAGAGTTCCCTGAGCTGTAGGATAGGTTCTCATTAGTTATCTATTTTATACATAGTATCAATAGCTTATAATGTCAACATTTTATCAATGAGTGTCCCAGGTAGCAACTGCACTGAGTGTGCTCTACTTCTGAGCCCAAACAAAGGAGCAAGGAATTTGAACTCCTCGCAGCTGCTTGTACTCTCCATTGTGTCTAGATTTCCTGCTGAGGGCACCAAAGCTGGTAAATCCAGCCTTACGTAAAATTCTCTCTGCCTTCCTCCTTCTGTTGCCTCAGAATTCATTCTCATGTGCGTTGCCCAGAGAATTGCCTGTATATAAATCAGCAAATTCTTGCATGTCCTCTTCAAGGAGAGCCAGAGATCCGGCGTTGCATATCAGGTCTAGTATCCACACGATTTTTCCTCCCTTCCTTAGAGTCCGGATGTGTCAGAAGCCCCAGATCACACGAATGTGGAGCTGCAAATGGCAGTCATGCTTGTCCACCCTGTTGCACGAGCTCTGTCTTGACACCTCAAGACTGATGCTGTGGCCATTGGCAAACATTAGGTCTGGTGCAACGTGTGAAGCTCGCTCCTTATAGTTTTTAATTAAATCTTTGACCCGGTCATTGTAAAGCACTTTAGGAGCCATTATTTATCATCATAGAAACAACATAATCACCATTTGAGGGCTTTATTTTTTTTCAGGTTCTTACCCCCAGAGTAACAGCAATTTAATCCTGAATTAAGTGGCTCCAACATTTTATTGCTCAGAAGGCAGAATCTATCTGACCAGCAGAGCAAGCTTTCAAAGGAACTAGTTCTCCCTTGGTTCTCACACTTCAGTGTTTCTCCATTTTTTTTTCCTCTGAAAATATAAAATCCAACATTTCTTTCAAGATGCAAAAGGCAGCACCTTTTGCAGAAGGGTGTGTGTCCTCCAAATCTGTATCACAACACCTTCTTTCCCTGTGCTCTGGGGTTTTGACATACTTGCTCATTTAAGAAAGACCCGTGGGGCCTCCTGCTTCCCTACATCTGAACAGGCTGCCCCGGCTCTCCGAGATGCGATGCCCGCTCACCTGTAATAACTGCACAGAACAAGTAGCATCCGATGGCCACCTCCTCATGGGCTGACAGCAAGGTCCCACTCCTCTCTGTGATGCCATTATATTTCACTTTTTTTGCATGTATCTTTGAACACCCCAAACTGGTGCCTATGAGTGTCTTAAAATGAAGGCTTATAAAACAATACCTTGGGGACTTGCCTGGTGGTCCAGCGTTTAAGACTCCACGCTTCCATTGCGGGCAGGCCCACTGCAGGCGGAGGGCGGGGGGTGGGGGTGGAGGTGGTGGCAGGGGTTTGATCCCTGGTCAGGGAACTAAGGTCCGGCATGCTGTGAGGCTAAGAAGAGAAAATGAAAGACAATTTGTTGAACTGAATAAAAAATGAAAATGCAGCAAGTCAACTTAAATTTTTAAAAATTGCATATAGAAAACCAATACCTTAAATGAAGTGGGGAAATGCAGATTAAACAAAATTAAGTAGTAAAGTGGGGATCACATCTCCTTAAGACTGTAACACTTTTTCTCTAGAATTCAAGTAGAGTTTACTAAATGCCTGAAAGTGAAAGTCACTCAGCCATGTTCAACTCTTTATGACCCCATGGGCTATACAGTCCATGGAATTCTCCAGGCCAGAATACTGGAGTGGGTAGCCTTTCCCCTCTCCAGGGGATCTTCCCAACCCAGGGATCGAACCCAGGTCTTCTGCATTGCCAGCGGATTCTTTACCAGCTGAGCCACAGGGAAGCCCGAGAATACTGGAGTGGGTAGGCTATCACTTCTCCAGCGGACCTTCCCGACCCAGGAATTGAACTGGGGTCTGCTTTCTTTCAAATCCTTAGATGCTTTTCAGTCTTCTTCCGAAGCAGAATTTAGCAGCACGAGAGGGTGTTGTAGGGTCTGATTATGATGTAGGTTGTTCCGATGGTTATTCCGTTTGACAGTCTTGGAGCTAAACTTTTTTTGTCTGACCTGCTTAGGGCCTTGGAGTATTGACTTCATCATGGGTTTATCATGGGTTCTCTTGGCTGTCTTCTCCCAGTGGGTTTTAGCCCATGGAGTCCACCAGCACAAGACTGTGAGGAGAATCAGGTCTGAACGTCTTTCGTTCTGCATTAGGCCGTGTTTCTGGGTCTTCCAGGACCAAGGCTTTGGGGCAGTGCGCCCTGTCCCTTCACTGGGCTGTTAACACAGAGTCGACTCTTAATACCAAGGGTGAGAAAGGCTTCTCACCTTTGCTAATCTCTGGCTGCTTCAGCAGACCTCACTGGTTCTTCTAATTCTATCCAAACTGTTCATCATAGTCTCTTAAACCATCTTAGCTCCGTTTCGTTTCCAGCCTTGGCACGGCTTTCCCAAGTGGCGCTAGTGGTAAAGAGCCCATCTGCCAGTGCAGAAGACATGAGAGACGCAGGTTCGATCCCTGGGCAGGAAGATCCCTTGGAGGAGGACACGGCAACCCACTCCAGTATTCTTGCCTGGAGAATCCCATGGACGGAGGAGCCTGGTGGGCTACAGTCCCTGGGGTCGCAAAGAGTCGGACACGACTGAGCAACTTAGCACATTAGGCCAATACAAAGGCTGACGTAAGCCGTCGTTTGTGCTTCTTTACCCTGAAATGTATTACTAGTTTATCCTTTTGCTTCTATAACTGGAACAAATCCTTGCACAATTAATTTATTTATAGTTAGGAGATTTGATAATATTTTATAACTTTCCCCCCAAAATTATGAAATCTTTCTTGGTACAGGCAAAAATGTGAATGAATCTTTTTTTTTTTTTTCAAAATAATAAATTATAACTTCTACATATGTCTTTCAAAGCTTCAATTATGCTTCCTAGTTTTTTTTTTCAGCATTGCAATGTGATATATTTTCTAATTATATGTGATCAGACTCCATGGACTTTGTTAGTCCTGAAATGTGGATCAGTTATTGTTCATATTAAAAGGTTTTTATTAGTAATTGTCTTAATTTTAGGCCATCTGTAAATTCCAAACCATATCAAAACTGGGGACTCTTTATTGTGTAAGTGTGGTTAGTGATAATGAAACCACCCAGTACCTGTTACTTGATAAAATATACTGAACTTGATTCTTGATCACTCACATGCAGTAAAGAAATTAGTGCAGGCATTCCCTGTTTTCCACTAGAGTATCGGACTATGGATAAGATGCACAAACAGAAATTGTACAAAGTGATCTTAATAATCAATGGGAAAATTATGATTTTTCTTATCATTTTCAAAGTTTTTCTCTAAAACATTAATACCTCTTCTTATTAGTTATAAATGTATGGGAAATGAAAACAGTGCAATTAATATTTATTTATAGCACTGTAATTTAAAAGACTAGGAGTGGTAAAAGAATCCGCCTGCCAATGTGGTAGATGCCGAAGACTTGGATTCGATCCCTAGGTCGGGAAGACCCCCTAGAGCAGGAAATGGCCACCCACTCCAGTATTCTTGCCTGGAGAATTCCATGGACAGAGGAGTCTGGCGGGCTACAGTCCATGGGGTTACGAAGAGTTGGCTACGACTGAGCATGCGCCCATTTCATTGTAAACCATCTTCAGCAGTAGTTTGAACAGTTCTTGCCTTCATCCTAGACCATAATGTCGCATATATGTAAGACACAGAAAGCTTTTCTACGTCTTATGAGTCTTCATATTCCTAAGTTTGGTTCACCTTCCGACATTTTACCCTTGATGTTTTCAAAGTCATGAACTATCTCAGAAAATTCCTTGAATATGAATTCTTTGCCGGTGCTTCTTCCTGTAGGAAATCTTCACCTTTATCATCATCTTCACATCCTTCTCACTCGTGTTGGTAAGTTCACCCTTACTCAGCCCCTCTGGACGCACAGTGGTGCCCACCCCGCGCTTCTATAGTGCTCATCCATGCTTCCGTCTGTGCAAATTTCACTCCAGTGTGATCTTATTGCATTTTTTTTAATGAAATGTCACCTTTTGCTGTCTCTCTTTTGATGACTTGCTTTGTCAAACATCACGTGTATTTATCCCTAGGAGGCAAGGAAGAAACACAGCTACACACTCTCCTGTCTGTGTGTGGACAAATAATATCATAGATGGATGCATGGTGACCAGATGCCAACCCATGGCTGGGCACTCGTGAACATGATTTGCGTCTGTTATTTAGAAAGTGGTTTGTGAACTGAAAAGCTGGCAGCGGAATGTGACTCTGTGCCATTATTCACAGTTAATACGTCCTGGTAACTGAAATTTGAGCCACGTCATTTGGGGACGAGTGTTACATAACTAAACCACAGTTACTGAGATCCGTGCATATTGGGGCTATATGCACGAGTGAAGACTGCCTACGTCATTGTTTGAGTTTTGAAATGACAAGACTCTTATCCATTATTTAACATCATTTAAAGTCCTTGTTATATATTAGACATAACTTAGCATGCACAAAAGTCAAGATGACTGTGACTTCAAAGAAAATTTCTTTTGAACCAAAAAGTGGTTGACATGTTTTCTTTTTCTTCCTCAGACCGCAGATTTTAGCAGGCGTTATAACAACTATTCCTACAAGTATTATCAGCCCCAGAGCAAAACACTGGCCCCATTCCTCACTCGCTTCTCTTGCTCCTTCACATAAATTTAATGTGAAAACTAGTTTTGAAAACTGGAAACAGTGCGGAATCTACTGTCCAAACATATCTGTTCTTGCTTCTTAATAATAAACTCAGACTAAAGTTGGAATTCACAAGTAATTTGTTATAAGAAAGAGAACAATTAAGTTTTCTCAATTCTGAAAGGAGTAGGGAAATTTAGTAAGTTGTTAAATTAGAATCACATTCGGTCTAGAGTAAACAAATGAATTATTCCTTATTGGCTGGATATAACATGTTGAAAATAAAAGTAAATTTCTAGATCAATTAAAATATAAATGCATTAGCTATCATAACTATAGTTTAAAATTTAGAACAATACAAAAAAACATCTCAATCAAGTCTCAAAAACATCAGAATTCAGGAACAGATGTTGTCATGACACTTTACTTACTGAAGTAGGCCTATTAACGACATTTTGTAGTCTCACACACCACAGAAAAAAGTCGATTGCCTGAACCCTACTATTGTTGCCTATGGCTTGTGTTCATGCCCTAAAAATCCAGATGTTAACGATAAAGATTTTTCCTCTGTTTGTGGGTTAATTCACTCATTCACTTCTTCATGTATTTATTTATTCTTTTGGGAGCTATTACTTAATGTTAATATCCCATATGCCAAATACTGAGAATATAATGGTGAATAGAAACTCCATAACTCTTGCCCTTAATGAAGCTCTTAGTCTAATGATGAGGGAGATATTTAGCGAGTCAACATGTGGTGGTACACAGACCGCTGCAAAGCACAAAGTGAGCTGAGGAATTAAAAGAGGGGACTATTTTAAGTAAGAAGTTCAGTAAGACCCCACTGAGAAAGAGACATCTATGCTGAAACCCGAGGGAAGGACACGCCTTGCCTTAAGACTAGGGTCGAGTGCAATCAGTGTAAAGGGAACTGAGTAAGCAAATAAGCAAAACACCAAAGGAAGACGTTAGAGCAGCTAAGCGTAGGCGGGGCAGTTGTCCCCAAGGTTAGGGGAGGTGGTGTGGATACCATGAAGGGGGATGGTGGGCCAGGCACCTGAATGTTAGGAGCCCTTGAGGTTGTGGATTTTACTGTAGGTGTGAAGCGAAACTCTTGGTGTGGTTTTGTGGGGCAAAGGATATGAGCTGCCTGACAATGAAGTTATCAACTCGAGTGCTTTCGGGGTGGAGGATGAGAAGAGGAACAATTATGTTCACAGGGCGGGGAGGGGTCCCTGGGATGCAGAGATGTGATGTCCACTTTGGTGGACATTGCGATCCACGTGCCGAGGTGACTTCTTCTGTAAGCGAGAATGGTAGCATTATCTAGTCATCGAATTCAGAACCTGTGACAGTGACTCTGTGCTGAACTCCTGGGCACTGAGGACTTGCCAGCAGGAAGGGAGGGTCACACAAGGCTTGACTCCTCCTAGTCAGCTGTGGCTGTCCTGGGGTCATCAAAGCCAACAGCTTCTTACTAAGCTCCACCCATCACAACCCATTCCTGATTCTGCTACGCTCTGCCCCTGGTGTGCTGGCCTGTGTGTGTGGATGGGGGATGGTGGAGGGGTATGTGTGTGTGAGTGTGCCTCCCAGACTAAAATCCCCATCTCCTGCAACTGAGTCAGTGTCTTGGTGCCAAGCCCACTCCATGGGTGGGATTTCATTCCAACCTAGTCTTGTCAACTCTTTAATCTGTCCAGTCTGGCCACGCTTGGAATTCACTTGCTCTCCTGGGTCCATTCAGAAGAGACTGGGGAAGAGATTCAGCTCTTATCTTGACATCTTGGCCAAATTTTGTATCCTTGTCTCTGATTAAACCCCTTCAAAAAGAAGGTATGTGAACGTCGCAGGTATGTGAACCTTATCCATCTACCTTTTTATAGGTCAGCTTTCCTTTCTCTCTCTCTAAACCCAACCAGCTGATCATATACTTTTCTAAAGCTTTAAATACCACACAAAGAGAGAGATTTTTAAATTTGTTTTCTGCAGCCAAGATAATTCTCCATGCCAGACTCATGGATCTCACTTGACAGATCCTCATGAATGCTTCACAAGCATCTAAAAATCCACATGTTTATATTTGGTCTTCTTCCCCCAGCCCCCACTAAAACAACACCCGCTTCTTGCTCCTGGAATCTTCGGTTTCATAAAAAGACACCCGCACAAGCATATCACTCAGTTTTGTGCTTTCTTTACCTTGAGACCCACCCATGAACAATTGGAAAATTTTTAGATAGTCTCATCAGAATTGGCCTAGACTCTGATTCTAAGCCTGGATTCATTTTTCTCCTTCTCACACTGCTTTCCTCACGATCTACCATTGCATCCTCTTGTGCCAGGACAGGGATATACTAATTTGTTTATCTGATTGCAGAGCCTTTCCTCTACTACCGGCCAGAGAAGATGGGGTCGTGGTGGTACTTGGTCTCCGGTGGCAGAGACAGCTGCACACAGCAGGATTCCCAGCTGCAGGTAGCACTTCTCTTTAGACCATTCAAAATGTGTTCCTTGCTACAGTTAACTCAGAGGCCAGGGAGCCACAAGCAATTAACTTTGAGATTCCAACCATGTGGTCAGGCAGCCTATGATCCTGTGACCGAATAAAGAGTTTTATCTTTTCTTTTTTTTTCTGGAGACTATTTAACACTGCCTAGAACATGGCACCCCACTCCAGTACTCTTGCCTGGAAAATCCCATGGATGGAGGAGCCTGGTGGGCTGCAGTCCATGGGGTTGCTAAGTGTCGGACACGACTGAGCGACTTCACTTTCACTTTTCACTTTACTGCATTGGAGAAGGAAATGGCAACCCACTCCAGTGTTCTTGCCTGGAGAATCCCAGGGACGGGGGAGCCTGGTGGGCTGCCGCCTATGGGGTCGAATAGAGTCGGACACGACTGAAGCGACTTAGCAGCAGCAGCAGCAGAACAGCTTCACAGAGAAGGCAGTAGCAACCCACTCCAGATTCTCGCCTGGAGAATCCCAGGGACAGAGGAGCATAGTGGGCTTCCATCTATGGGGTCGCACAGAGTCGGACGTGACTGAAGCGACTTAGCAGCAGCAGCAGCAGAACAGCTTCAAGCCCAAGCCCTAAAAATATTCTCAAAAGGATTGCATCTCAATTCTTTCATTCTTTACACTTTTTGGGTGTTTTTCAAAGAAGTCAATAATAAAGTTGAGTATTAACAATTCTTATATTCCTAGTTTGTGTGAAGTAATATGAATATCTATATGACTAGCCATAGGACAAAACCAGAAAATGAATGCCCCCTCCTCCCCCCGAAAAAATTCCTTTTTTTCTGAAGGCATCATTTGTGAAGATATAAAAACCCAGTGATTTGTCCCTTACCTGCTAAGTCATAATCTACACTTAATAAATTAAAAATCTCACCATCAAAATGAAATTAATGTAAAGAAAAATTTAGAGATAGTTGAAAATGAAATAACAGGAAATATTTTGCTGACATGAGTTCAAATAAGAATAACTTGAGAAGTCATCTCCCTCATCTGACAAAATGCAGGCAGCGTCTCAGTGGGGGGGTAATTTTATCTGTTTGTTTTATTTACTGTGGCTGCTCTGGGTCCTCACTGCTCACCGGCTAGTCTCTAGCTGCAGCGGGAGGGGCTCCTCTCCAGCTGCAGGGCTCAGGCTTCTTCCTGTGGTGCCTTCTCCTTGTGGAGCTCGGTCTCCAGGCTGTGTGGGCTCCAGGCTCTAGAGCACAGGTTCAGGAGTTGTGGCTCACAGCTTAGCTGCTGTGTGGGTGTGTGGGGTCTTCCCAGAACAGGGATCGAACCCATGCCTCCTGCATTGGCAGGCAAATGCTTTACCACAGAGCCACCGGGGGGGACACGATGCAGGAAGTACTTTGCGTGGAGAGGGGGTTGTTATTATTTTAAAACATAAGTGTATTTATCCAACTTCTGCTTAAACTCCAAGCAACTGGGTTCTCATTACTCTCACAGCCCACTACATTTACAAAGCGCTCCAATGACTGGTAAATCTATCACTTTTTTTTTCCTGCCAACGCTGTGGTCCAGGCTCTGTCCTCAGGAACCAAGCAACAATCTAATTCTTCTCCCACGTGACCTCTTCTGCGGAGAGTTCCTTCTTGCCCTGTGTCCTACTGGCCATCTTTTCTATTTCAACCTGTTTTCAGGCTTCTTTTCAGTCATTCATTCTTCCTGTGATTTGTCATCAGTCCAGTTTTTTGTTTTTTTTTTCCTGGGCATTTGTTCTTGGTTACTATCAGGAATTCACATCAAATTTGCAAGTCTGTAGTTTCCAAAATCCTTTCTTTTTTAATCCTTCATAAAAAACTGTACAATTATGTTTCTTAACTGTATGGTAACATTTCCACTTTCTCTAAATTTTCGCTGGAGGTCCTGGAGTCATGTTTGAAAGTTACTTTAGTGCCTTCTCGGATTACTTTTGATCATGCAAATCTGAATTCATTTTAAAGTAAAAAAAGAAAAAAAATCCTTACATTTGTCATAATGCAATGTGAGTTCCAGTTTGCCTCTAATGATATTCGTCAGCCTTTTCCAGATTGAAGATAAGCCTAGCTGGATGAGAATCTGAAAGCATGCCAAAGCAAGTGAAATAGCACAAACCCAACCTCTCATCAGAATCACTGTTACAGTGCCTTTTGCCCAGCTGAAATTTAAAATATCCAGACAATCTCTTTTTCTATTATCTTATAAGATGTTTTGCTAATTTGAATTTGTCCTGCATGAAAATTACATGAGAGCGTTGGAGTCCTGCCTGTAAAGCTGATCCCGTCACTATACACTGTTTTCTCTACAGAAACGAATGTCTGATTTCATAAAATGCATAACCAGATTTTCAAGTAGTTTAAATTAATCCATACTTGCGTGGTCTCCACTATAAACCATTAAGAGAAAAAGGGGAAAGACTATGAAATACATATTAATCTGTAATTTATGACCCTTTCCTTTCCTCCATATAGTGAAAACCTGAGATGTATTTTCTTACATGGATGGGAAAGGTAAGGGAAGCCCCCCTTCCCCGCCGCAGGAGTGCAGGCTTACAGTGGGCGTTTCACATCACTGGCTGGTAATGCTACATGTTACATTTAACCACCTCATCTTCTTGCTATACTTACTATGTGATAGAGTTTCAACAGTTTTTTTTTTTTTCTCTCCCTCCCGCTCATTATGGAACAGATATTACAAGGGCTAAAAGGGGTCATACATTAACTGGATGAGATCCAATTAGGGGAAAAACCAGAGCAGGACTCTTGGGCAAACTGAAAGCCGTACTAAAGTGATCATGTGACCACACGTTAAGAAGCATGAAAATGTTCACTTTTTTTCCAAGATAATGTAATAGATGTATGGTGGTAAAATTATGATTAAAGAATTCACTCAGTCTGCTATAGATACCAAGTGATGAGAATGCCTAGAAAAAGAAATTCTTGACATTAAAAACCCTTTCATATTCAAGACTTGCTATAGAAAAGTACATCTGGGTAACATATAATTATTTGAAAATAATTGAAGGATGCTTTTTTGGCATCCCACCCCCACCTATATTTAAAAGTATGTAAAAATCAAAGTTACTGTTACAATTATTACAGGAGAACCATGGTCTCATGCAAATCATTAGACAATCTGAACTCATAGACTCTGAATGTAAAATCATATGTTGTCCTGGAAATTACTAATATTTGAGTAGCAAATGATATGTGTATGTGCAAGTACATTGATATAAACATGCATCCACTTTTGGTAGCAAAAACAAAGCATTATCAATAATTCAGTTTGGAAGATAATCTACATGGAATATACCATTTAAAATACAACCTTCCTAAAGTAAAATATTTTTTGAGGAACATCTCAACAAGAGGTAAATTGAGCATTTTAGAAAATACTGTTAGAATCCTTTTATTATCTTTGACCTTTCAGAATATTTTCCTAAGTTTCATATTCAAACAAATAAAATAATTACAAGTAGATACTTACAGTTGTTTAAAGAATAACAGCTTTATTTTCAGTACTGATTTCGTGTATCAGAGTACTATATAATGCCAAAAGTAAATAATACCAAGAAGTATCATAAACCTTAACTCCCAATTGTTTTATTATAAGTTTTTTACAAGAAAATAAAGTAATAGGTTGCAACTCCCAAACTATTAGAAATATTTTTGATGTGATGAGTGAATACACTCAGCTGGGGCATCTTCTTAGCGTAAGTTTGACTGGAAAACTGCTAAATAACAAGAGAAAGGACTTGTTCCAAACAACAGTTGGAACGCCTGATGCTGAAGCTGAAGCTCCATTCCTTTGGCCATCTGATGGGAAGAGCTGACTCACTGGAAAAGACCCTGATGCTGGGAAAGACTGAAGGCGGGAGGAGAAGGGGACGACAGAGGATGAGATGGCTGGATGGCGTCACCGACTCGATGCACATGAATTTGAGTACGCTCTGGGAGTTGGTGATGGACAAGGAGGCCTGGTGTGCTGCAGTCCATGGGGTCGCAAAGAGTCGGACACGACTGAGCAACTGAACTGAGCAAGTGAGAATTCTCAAGCAACTGAGAATTCTAGAGAAATAGGGAACCAACCGTGGGTCTAGTGGACCTGGTAACAACTAACACATTCATCCAATTCCAGTCCAAGAAGACAAAGACATGTGATGGCAGGTGGAAATCAGGTTGGATCAACCATTATTGTGTACCCTGCCCAAAAAAGCTACGTACCCTGGGAGATTCACATGAACTTGGTGATGGCATCTCTGTCGACCCAGACTAGGAAACCTGGTTCAGATTCTGCTGGTTAACTGGAATCCCTTTGCTTGAAGAGGATTTCCGGCTATATAATGCTGGCATCTTCTTCAGTGGACCTTGCATGTGGGTGGGGTTAGGGAGGACCCCTGCTCAGCTGCTGGGTTTCAGCAGAATCCCCCTTGACAGTCTCCAGCCAGGCTTGCCCCACACCTGTCGTTCTGGCTAAAATTAAACATGAATAACTGGGGAACAAGATAATGTTTCTGATCAGAGGATTATTATGATTTTTACACCAAGAGGTCCCAGTTGGGCAGAACCCTAATCTGGGCCATTGCCCTCCTCCCTTGGGACACTCATGTCATCATCTTTTAAAGTCTGGATTTGAGATCTGAGGATGGGGTGGAGAGGGAAGAGGATCCTCATTTTGCCTCCCTTCATTTTCTCTTGGTATTTTCTAGCTGGGATGTTGAGTGGGGAATGTTAATTTCAACTTTCTGAACGCATATTTTAAGAGCAAGATGCTTCTGAACACTTACTTTTGTTAGGATATCCACCCCTCGCCCCTCCCCTCATCCTTTTGAGTTATGAATGAGCTTGATTGAGTCCCTGGGGTCCCCCCTGTGTTGCCCCTTAGATGGTTCTTGTGCTGGATTTGCTCTACAAATGCTTCCTGGATGTTCCCCAGAATATCATTCCATGGGGCGGCACCACACAGGACCCCACAGGTGGATCCTCTCACAACTGAAGCAGAGCAAAGAGGCTGGGGTCAGGCTGTGTGAGGCTGGGTCACTGTGTCCACCCCACTGCTGTGTGTGGACTCCTGGTTTCTGGTTCTGAATGTGAGGGGCTTGGCTGTCGATACTCTGACCCAGGAATAACTGGGAAAAAAATGAACAGACTGAAAAATCCACAGCTCTTCTCAAATCCAAAAGAGCAGGAAGGACAGAGGACAACCTGCTGGCCCAGAGTTTGGAGAGACAGATGAATCCAGGGGGTCATAGCTTACAGTCACAGTGATTCCTAAGCAGAAATGGCCTCAGGAACCCCGAGCCGTGGGTAGAAAATCCTGGTCTGTAATTGATGAATTTCTGGGGGCTCAGTGCAGACAATACTGAGAGTTAAAAACCCAGTTGCGGGTAATGGGGCACAGTGTCGTGAGATTTACCTCCAGGAGGTTGACCAGATTCCATATCATGGGGGTTGAGGGTGGGGAACCACTGGGCTTCCAGCAAGGAGAAGTGAAAAGGGACCACTGCAGAGCTCTGTCCTCAACAAGGCCTGCCCTGGGGAGAAACTAATCCCCCAGAGCTTAGATCTGCTGGGTGTCATCGGAGCCTCACTGCCCTGGGGAAGGACAGTCACCATCCACAGCCCCTCGAGCTATCCAATCTCACCTAAGAAGGGTAAAGCCCTGGACGCACTTGTGAAGCTCACAGCCCATGGGCCCGGCTTTAAAAGACTGAGCCCTTGTCGCAGGACTGATGTGCCTCCCATCCCACCTCACCTAATGCCTGACTACACAGTTCCTTTTGCTCTGTGTCACTGTGGCTCTCAGAAAAGAGGGGTGGCGTGGGGAGGGAGGTGGGGGGGTTCAGGATGGGGACCACCCATGGCAGATTCATGTCAAACCCATCCCACCTCACCTAATGCCTGACTACACAGCTCCTTTTGCTCTGTGTCACTGTGGCTTTCAGAAGAGAGGGGTGGGGTGGGGAAGGAGGTGGGGGGGTTCAGGATGGGGAACGCATGTACACCCATGGTACACAGTTCCTTTTACTCTGTGTGTCACTGTGGCTCTCAGAAGAGAGGGATGGGGTGGGGAGGGACGTGCGGGGGGTTCAGGATGGGAACACATGTACACCCACGGCGGATTCATGTCAAGGTATGGCAAAACCAATACAATGTTGTAAAGTAAATAAATAAATAAAATGGAGAAAAAATAATAAAGACAAAAAATAAGTAAATAAATAAAAATATTTAAAAGGCATGCCATGATATAAAAATACCACTGTTTAAAGAAACAGAGCAAGCAGCAGAGTCAGACAAGGTAGGAATGTTGGAATGAACAGACTGGGGATTTAAAACAGCTCTGGTTCATACACCAAGGACACTCGTGGGTAAAGTAGCCAGCAGGTAAGAACAGATACTCAATGCAAGCCGAGAGATGGAAATTCTAAGGATGAAACACAAAGCTAGAGATCTGAACACTGAAAGAAGTGAAGAACCCCATGAAGGACTCAGTATCAGACTGGACACAGCTGAGGAAAGATTCCCTGAACCAGAATATACATCCCCAAACTGAAAAGAGAGCCAGAAGGAAAAACCAAAACAAAGCCCAGAATGTCCAAGGATGCTGGACAACTATAAGAGGTGTAACATGTGCATCATGGGAATACCAAAAGGAGAAGAAAAGGAGGGAAAAAGAAGTATTTGAAACAGTGACCGACTGTTTTCCAAATTTAATGTCAGACACCAAGCCACAAATGCAGGAAGTTCAGAGAACACCAAGTGGTATAAATACAAAGACAGACCGACTACACGCCAGCATATTATTTTTAAACAACAGAAAATCAAAGACAGAGAAAACAATCTTGAAAGGAGCCAGAGAAGGAAAAACAGCTTACCCATGGAGGAACAAAAACAAGCATTACATCTAGCGCCTCCTCAGAAACCACACAGCGAAACGAGGGTGGGTGAAATAGTTGAAGCTTCGAGAGAACAAAACCATCAACCTAGAATTCTGTACCCTGTGAAATTCTCCTTCGAAGGGAAGGGTGAATAGTCTTTCTCAGACAAACAAAAAAATGGAAGGAATTTGTTGCCTGTTTTTTAGAGAGAAGGAAAATAGTACAGGTCAGAAAGTTGGCTCAACAGAAAGAAAGGAAGGCAGAGCACATAAGAGGAAATGGGGCTTCCTGGGTAGTGTTAGCAATAAAGAAACCTCCTGCCAATGCAGGCGACCCAGGAGACATGCCTTCAGTCCCTGGGTCGGGAAGATTCCCTGGAGGAGGAAATGGCAGCTCACTCCAGTATGCTTGCCTGGGAAACCCCGAGGACAGAGGAGCCTGGTGTGCTGCAGTCCCTGAGGTTGCAAAAGAGTCAGACAAGACTTAGCAACTGAACTACGACAACAGGACTAAGGTCTTCCAGACAGCCGTGTCTACAGTGCCCTCGAAACCAGCCCTCCCGATGCAAAGCTGCTCCCCACGCCAGCCGAACCCCCACACCCCCACTGGAGCTATCACCCTAAAATAATTGGAGCATTTGAGTCAAATGTTTCATTTTCCACTCAAAGTTCCCTGCCCTTCATGCCCTGAATCAAGTGTTAAGGGGTTTTTTTTGTTTTTTTTTTTCATTATCACTTGGACTTTTTTTCTTCTAAAGACCTAACTCAAAGACACAACTTAACACGAAGCCTTCTGAACCTGCCTGAAATTGGTCTCTCCTCCCTCTACAGTGTCTTTTCAGGGGGAAAAAAAAAGATTCAATAATAGTATACAGTCTAGTTACTGGGTTGTTTTGACATTGTCTCTGCAAAGCTTTATTTATTCATGGGCATTGCTCGACACTTTTTATAGCACGCAGATAATTACTCACAGAAACAGCTAACAATGTGTGAAAATAAACTCTGAATAGAATCAACCGCTCTAAGCCCACTTCCAGGATACCCATTTTGAAATCCAGGGTAAAAGTGAAAATTATCTAGTGGTTGGAATTAAAACCAGCTGGACAGGTTTGCAGGGGCTAATTTTCATATCTCCTATACATTTGTCCAGTGACATCAGATCAGTCTTACTAAGTACTTTTACATCACGGAAATCAACACATTTTGCAAATCAGGACTCTTTCTGGCTCTCTGTTACCCACCTTCCAGAGTCAAACATTTACCAGCACTCTGCTGGAAACATTTCTTTTTTAAAAAATACATCCTGCATCTGTGGTTTGTAATCAAATCTTCCCTGTTATCCTCATTAAAAAATTCTTGTTCCTATCATCAGATTTGATAAAAAGCATGTATTTGCATAGCAATGCCCTCTATGGTGGTATTGACTTTTCTTTGAGGGTTCTTACCACAAAATTAGGGGTTTGCAGGTGGCTCCGATGGTGAAGAATCGGCCTGCAATGTGGGAGACCTGGGTTTGATCCCTGGGTCAAGAAGATTCCCTGGAGGAGCGCATGGCAACCCACTGTAGGATTCTTGCCTGGAGAATCCCATGGACAGAGGAGCCTGGCAGGCTACAGTCCATGGGGTTGCATAGAGTTGGACACGACAGAGTGACTAACACTTTCACTTATTTCTACAGTTAAGCTTGTCTAGTTAGGTTCTATGATTGAGAAAATAATTCTCAATTTTAAAATCAATGCTTTATATACTTAATATGCAAAATATTGCATAAAATACAAATAATATACACCAAATTTAAATTATGCATAAGAATGATTGGATGGTTTAAATAAGTTATGAAACCTAGTACAGCTCTCCTATCATGTCTAACTTGTTTCTTAGTCACTTAAAACAAGGTATGCTGCTACATTCTACCCAGGTGGTGCTAGTGGTAAAGAGCCTGCCAGCTAAGGCAGCCGACATTAGAGATGAGGGTTCCATCCCTGGGTTGGGAAGATTCCCTGGAGGAGGAAATGGCAACCCTCTCCAGTATCTTTGCCTGGAGAGCCTCAGGGACAAATGAACCTCACGGCTTACAGTTCATAGGGTTGCAAAAAGTCAGACGCGACTGAAGCAACTTAGCATTCGCTTAGCACTCTAGAGACCAACAGTCAGAAAAGCAGTGCCCCAGGCCAACATCAAGGCGTCAGCCAGGCCCACGCCCCCTCCAGAGGCCTGGTGACATCCTGCCCCTGCTCTTCCAGCCTCTGCTGGCTGCTGGCATCCCTTGGCTGTGGCTACATCACTCCTTTTCTGCATCTTCACATCACCTCTTCTGTGTGCGTGTGTGTGCATGTGTGTGTGTGTGCGTGCGTGTGTGTCTTCTCTTCTGCCTGTGTCAAATTTCCTTGTCAGTCTCTTTCATAAGAACACGTGTAATTACATTGGCTCTACCTGCATAATCTCAAGATACTCCTCATCTCAAGATATTTAATCACGTCTTTCACCATTCAAGTTCCCTGGTGGCTCAGACGGTAAAGCATCTGACCCGGTAAAGTGTCCTGGGTCAATGCAGGAGACCCAGCTTCAATCCCTGGATTGGGAAGATCCCCTGGAGAAGGAAATGGCAACTCACTCCAGCATTCTTGCCTGGAAAATCCCATGGACAGGGGAGCCTGGTGGGCTGCAGTCCATGGGGTGCACAGAGTCAGACACGACTGAGCAACTTCACTTTACCATTTAAGGTAGTATTCGCAGGTTCCAGATATTGAAACTCAAAATCAGCCCCACTACTTGGCCTATTACTTTGGGGAAAAAAGCTAAATACAATATTAAAAAATATTTTCCAAGGGAACCTAGGTGTTTTGACCATTTTTCAGGGGCAGGAGCAAAGTTACCCTTATCTTGAGGCATTCACTGAACACTCAGGAGTGGCTGAAATAATGATACAAAATATAATCTTATTAGCATGTATGGATTATGGTCGTTATTTTTGAACTTCAGTTTATGCATTTGTCACAGATGCCTTGCCTTTTCGTTCTTGCATATAGTATAATACCCTGTTGGTTTAAAGTTAGGTTATTTACTCATGAAGAAATATTTTTCAATAACCATCTGTGCTGGGAACATTTTTAGTTCTTACCTGAAGATTTCATGACAGGTGTCACCAGTTATGTATTTCTTCATAAGTTCCAATGTACATAAACCAAATTGACTTGCCAGACTTCTTTATAATCTTAACTTGAATTAGCACGTTCCTACGGAAAATATTTTAACTGCCAAGTATGTCCTCTGTGTCTTATCATCTTCTCGAAAGATAAAGAACCATAAATTATTGTCAGGAACTACAAAACTTTAAGGAAACAGAGAGAAGTGATCAGTTCAGAGTGATACAGACCCTCAGCCAGCACAGCAACTTAAGGCATGAACTTATTGATTCCTATTATCTTACTCCTGCCAATGTTTTGTGGTGTTTCATGATGCTCTCAATTAGTCCATGGAATTTAACCACAGAGAAATCACCCATGTGATACAGGCAGTTTAGTAGGATAAGGAGAAGTGAGTTTTGGGGTTAGGATACGATCAGTCTCTTGATTCGGGCATATGGGTAGGAGTGGACAAGTATTCACCATGCTGGTTTCATTTATCCCAAGTGACTAGACGTCATAAACCTCCTGATATATGATAATGGGTCTTAGAATAAAAAAATATAATAATGCCTACATTATGCGGCTAGAGACTATGTGGGCCTACGTGTGCAGGACTTTTTAAAGATGACAGTTATCTTTGAGGGAGTAAGAGAAGACTTTAGAAAAAAGGTTCTTAGCCTTTAAAGGGTAAAGAAAGGGGTGAAGAGAAAAGGCATCACACACAGACACACACACACACACACACACACTACATGAGAACGTGAGGAGGAGGAGGAAGAGGATAAAGTTATGGTTCATGAGACTAGCATGATATATGTATATTATCATAGGAAGCAGACTTGGCTGTATCAGGGAAACACAGGCTAACATTTGAAAATAATGTTGCATAGTTATAAGAAGATGCAGGTACTGCAGATTCGGAAAATCAGGCAAAAATGGTTACATGGGATGTGACAAGCGATAGGGAACCATGGAAGGTCTTTGAGCAGAGAGTGACATAATGGAAATAGTTGATCATTTGCATATATAGTGAAAGAGTTTAAAGAATACATGCTCAAATGTAATTGGGAACTGGGAAAAAATATTTCTTCTGAAAGAGACAATTTAATGGAAAATTGTGACAGTATCCAAGTAAATAACATAACAAGAAAAAGACTTTGCAGAATATTGATTTAATGCATCACTTAAGCAAGAGAATATCTCAGACCTGCATTATCTATGCTCTATTTCCTTGTACCTTGGACAGCTTATCTATTTACTTCCCTCCAAAGAACAGGCACATTTTTCTACATGAATTGTTTGCTTATGATGTATAGTATTTAACAGTGGATAAACTGCATCTCAGAGAGAATTCAGCACTTTTGGAAGTTACATATTCTTTAATATGCCGTGGGTTAGAATATCATGAATAAAAATGACTAAAATTAAATTCAGACCAGCAGAGGATTACAGTCATCCTCATCATCTGGTGAAAACATATCACTGCCAAAGAAATCACTTTCAAAATGCACAAAAGTTTGTAAATTGCAATTTGACCCCATTGTACAAATTTCAATAGTCATCTGAAACATAGAAAGAACCCATTTAAAATAATTATGTTGATTCTCAATTGTGCATTCAAATGACATTTTCAGTTCCCAGATTGGGGATACGACAAGAACATATGCTGTAAAACCAGGATGAAAAGTTGAAGTGACTTGTCAAATCTATTGTTAATTTTAAGATGCAGGTAAGGAAAATCTACCTCTTTAAGATGGCTAATCTGAAAAAAAAAATGATATGGTGATGTCTATAGAGTTACCATATTAAAGATAAAATTAACCTTTATTCCAACGAAAGCTCCATGGAATTCTTTTAGGGTAGGAAAATAAATGTCACTCCCCATTAAAATGAAGCAAAGGCCTTATTTGGTCAAGGCAGCATGCATAATTTAATTAGATGCCCTAATATTCTGGAAAATGGCAGAAAAGGGCGGTTCAAATATATTTTGCAGTTCTGAATTTTAGAAGTATTACAGCGGGAAGACGTGTCTCCTTACAAAATGATTTATCATAGCTTAACTTCTGCTCGTGACTACAGAGGGGTCTTAACACTTTTCTTCTCCCTAAAACTGCAGAGCACGGGAGGACCAGGAGTGCATGGACGTCCAAGTTGAGAGGTAGAGGTCTGGATGAATTCCATAGCCAGGCTCTGAAGAGAACAAGGTTTGCAGCAATCTGGAATGAGTCAGGGCTGCAGGGGATGTGACTTTGGGGAAAAAGGGAAGAAGGAGAAAGAAAAGCCCTCGTCATTGGAATTCTTGGGGAGGGGATGACACGTTTGAGCTCACTTTTGTTTTTGTGAATATAAGCAAATAAGAAAAGTGATATCTTATTATTTGTAAAACCCTGAACATTTTGGCAAACCTTTAATTTAGGGATGAAACTCAGAATCAGATGAATCTGTGCTATCTGAACTTCCCTCCCTCCTGTAGGAGTTGATTTCCCTGTATTTCTGAGAGAGAATTGGTGAATGTGAAAAGATGTAGACGAACGATGGGTCATTGATAAGAAGCTCCCCAAAGAACGGAATGATGTTACCATTTACAGGCACCAGAAAACATCAAAAATCAAAAGGAACTCGTCCTAAGACAGCTGGGAGAGCAATGTTCCCTGGGGTTTGAGAACATTGATATTAGTGTTACTGCACTTGGACTCCTTGGTGTCACAACTGTCTTCTCTGCTTCTCATTTTTAGGTTAGGTATGTAGCTTATTATATCATTCAATGTATTAAAAGAAGCCTAAGTCTTCCCTGGTGGTCCCGTGATTAAGAACCCACGCTTCCATGGCAGCGAGAGCAGGTTCGATCCCTGGTTGGGGAACTGGAAGATTCCTGTACGCCGCTCAGTGAGGCCAAGACAGGTGAATTAAAAGAAAGAAGCCTAAGGATGCATTTCAGTGATTTTATACCTTGTTATCTTTTTCCTGTGAGATAAGGAAAGGCATTATTCTCCCTTTTATTTTCCCAATGGTTGCGAGTGCTGGGAAAGAGTACATTCGCAATGAACACCTGGTAGCTGACTGGCTCAGTCTTACTGAGCATATTACAAACAAAGGATAGAGGGAGGCCTTGCACAGTGTCTGAGGAGGACCGCACCTCAGTTGCTCCAGGAAAAGGGCTGTGTCTTTTTCTATTAAAATGCAGATTGTTAAATAAGTCCCACGGGTTTCCCTAGTTGCTCAGCAGTAAAGAATCTGCCTGCAATGTAAGAGACACAGGAGACGAGATGTGGGTTTGATTCCTGGGTTGAAGATTCCCTGAGAAAGGCGTGTCAACCCACTCCAGTATTTTTGCCTGGAAAATTCCATGGACAGAGGAGCCTGGCAGGCTACAGTCCATGGGCTCGCAAAGAGTTGGACACTACTGAGCGTCTGAGCATGTACACAAATAAGTTAGCGGGACATGAGGCTTGTTTACACTGATTTGATGGTTATGATATGAAGTTGCACAGGCTCTGTCTAGAATGGGAGTTTTTTCCTGTGGCCAGGCCACATCAGATCTCAGTCCAGGAACGGGGGTCTTGAGGACTGAAGGGAAAAGATCAAGAAGCCCAGTGGTCAGACTGCCGCTGAGTGTTCAGACAGAAGCAGACTATGGCTTTGTAGAAAATTCTAGAAATCTGCCATCCACACTGCAGGCTCTGTATCACTCTATTCCTGCTCACGATTGACCTTGTTGCCTAGGATATATTCTTGCTGCAAAGGGACTTTCCTTCTTAGTCTATAAACTGAAGCAGAAATCGTAGTCACAACTTCAAATTCCTAAGGACTGTGACTCACTGGGCTTAGATCAGCTCTCACACCTGGACCCCCATGTCATAAACTGGATACTAAGAAGACGACTGCTCCAGACACAACTGTGTGAGTGGAGCTTCCTAGAGATCTGGGAAGACCATCCACCCAGCAACTGCCATATTCCCACCTCCAGCTGCAGGCAGGAGGTCTGCCCTGAATGAAGACCTGCCTTCCTGTGTGATTTCCATATCTTCTTGACCTTCTGGGTGCCCTTGGCTGAGGGAGTGGACTGGTATTGGATCTAGTAGTTGTCAACCTAAGGACCGCTTCTACAATCACCTTAGTACTCAAGTTTAAGGTCCAAGTTTTCTCTTTTCCTCTCTTATTCTCCTATCCAGACCCACAGCTCAGGTTCCCACACGTTTCACTGCCGGCTGTAGCCACTGTAGAGTCATTTCTGTCCCCACTGACTAAGAAGCATAGTTTTGTCATTTGGTTTTTCATTCCCTGAGCCCATCTCTAATGCAAAAGCTCAAACTGGAAGTTTCCAACATAACAATTGCCCATTAAAGCCGCCAACTAATGTTAAGATTCCCCTCACACTCCACCCCCGTACACATGAAAAAAAATGATCCATTCATGGAAGGTGGTAGAATGATTCTTTTAAATGAATGAACCATTTTTTAAATGTTCCTTTCAAAAAATGTACTGTTCTTATTATATATATATATACATGAAAGTGAAAGTGAAGTCACTCAGTCATGTCCGACTCTTTGCGACCCCATGGACTGTAGCCCACCAGGCTCCAGGCTCCTTAGTCCATGGAAATTTCCAGGCAAGAGTACTGGAGTGGGTGCCATTTCCTTCTCCTATATATATATATATATATATATATATATATAGCTTCCCTGGTGGCACAGAGGTTAAAGCATCTGCATTTATAAAATCTGTGTATGTGCTAAGTCACTTCCGTCGTGTCTGACTCTTTGCAACACCATGTACCGTAGCCCGCCAGGCTCCTCTGTCCATGGAATTTCCCAGGCAAGAATACTGGAGTGGGTTGTCCTTTCCTTCTCCAGGGGATCTTCCCCACCCAGGGATGAAATCCATCTAAGTCTCCTGTGCCAGCAGGCAGGAGTTTCTTTAGCGTGACCTAAGAAACCCTCATTATATATCACTCTAAGACAAGTTCCTAAGAAGGATTTTTTCCCCTTGTTTTTCAAGTCTTTTATAACAATTTTCGAAAGAGCGCATCCAACAACCCACTTTCCTAACTGATATTTTCACTGCTCACTCTAAAACTTAGAAATGTGGAGTCTCACTGGTGGAACTTTCTACATAAATTATTAATCCAAAATTTAGTTTAAATTTTCATAAGTTATTAAAGGAGATTGCATGTGAATAGCCAATTTTCAGATTTGGTAGGTTCTAATTTGAGACAGTGGTAATATGCAGCCTTTGGGTATTAACTTTCCGTAAGTAAAGCATGAAATAATTTCTTTCATCCAAGACAAAATGTGGAAGGCAGATGCTTTTCAAAGGGTTTAATTAATTATCTCAATTTTAGGCCACCCAAGAGTTGAGAGTAGAGTTGGAATCGAATATATAGATACAGCTCAAATGTAATGTGATGTCTGGAAGGCCTAACAATTTTCATAATTGAAGACCTTACTGGGTAATTTGGTGTCTGTAAAAGCCATGCACTTACCTAGGTTAAGAGGCTGAAGTTGTAGAGTGAACTCGGGTTCCTTGAGCCTTTTCTATTTTATTTTCCAGGTTCAATAAGGTAATCTCTTAAAGTTAATTGCCTGTAAAACACTTGCTTTCATTCAGTAAAATGTCAAGCCTGTCATCATGACCTGAGAGATATTTTTGAAGATAAATAAGAATATAAGAGAAAAAAAAAAAAAGTCTGTAAAAGGTGGACCCAGGAAGACTAAAGACTAAAAGGACATTAAGCAGAAGCTTCTATAAATATTTACAACCCCTCAAACAGGATTAAAATACTTCAACCTGACATTTCACTGTGCTACAATTTCACACACGCAATTACATGGATACTCAATTTATTCAAGGAAGGTAGAACAGCTTAATCATATGTGTGATATTAGAAGAGACACGGATGCCAAGAGCACAGCGTGCTAGGTAGTCACTTAATGGTCTTATTTGAAGGTCATAAAACAATCGCACTTTTTATCATAATACTTCCTCTCCAAGTAGCCGTTGCCTAAGATGTCCTCCTCTGGATACCCAATGGATAAATGTCTCCCTTGATTATACTTACTCACACAGCCATGCTCTACTAGAACAACACTATTGAGGAATGTTCTTTAACAAAATCAAGCCAGCAGAACACTGAGCAAACATTTCAGAAAGCCAGTAGGTTATTTTTACATTCATTTTAGCATAAAAGCAAACAAAAACAGAGCAAAATGATTTCTATTTTTGAGCCCCACAATCCAAGAGCTTAGTGAAAGCACTCCAGAGTTGAAGTTGTGGATGAAAGATAAACTTAACACCTTAAATAGCTAAATAAGGGAGCAGGATTTTGAGGAGGCTGCTGTGGAGGGGTTCAAGTAAATTTTTACAGATTCTATTTTATGGGTGTGCAGCTTAGGCTCAGAGAAGGATGGCTGAGACCCTTCTTAAAAGTATCGCCTGAACTTTGGCAACTTCTGGAGGTATCACATTCTGTCAATTGCCAGTGAAATAGGACAGAGCATGGAGGGCGAGGGTGAGAATTGACAAAAGACGAGAAAAACGAAGACAGGAGATGGAAGGAACTCGGTCTCACTGAAGATGGTCCCGGGCTTACAGGGTAGCTGACTTCTCTCTTAGGTATTAATTTGATACAAGCCTGGCTCATACAAATGTGCTCAACACACCAGCAGCACCGTCTTCACTTGGGAGATTGTTAAACAGACTTGCAGAAGCTAAGGTCTAACCTCTAACCTACAGAATCTGTATTTGCATTTCAGCGAAGTTCCAGGTATTTCACATGGACATGAATTTCAGAAGACCATTCCTGTTTGGCTTCTAGATACACTCAAAGGAGGTATTGATATGTAAAGTTGAAACTAATAAAGTAATTTTTCTTTTAAATAAATAAAATTTTGTTCTTGTTACCTGAGACTAGACAATAATAATATTTTGTTTTGCTGAATTTGAGTCTAAAAGAGTTTCCGTTCACAGGTCATATGCTATGTAGCTGTTTCCCTATAATTGGAAGAAGACAGAAACTGTACTTTGTCTTTCATTAGCTAAGGCATTGGAAATTAGGAGATTTAAGTCAACAGATCAGTCTATTTTTCTCTCCTTTTCTACTTGATCGTAACACAGCCACAGGAAAACTGAAACATCATAATAGTGAGTTTCTTTACTTTGTTCTACATGAATCATGTGTATATTTGGGAAATCCTTTATGTCTGAATGTTTAACTTTTACATACTTATAGGAAATACGGTCCTCATACTCAAAATAAGATAATAAACCAAGAAAAGTCAAAAGCATTTCGGTCACTGAAAGCTAAAAATCTAAGCTAATGAGAAAGTTTGTCTGTTTCAGAGTTCAGAAAACGAAAAAAGAGACACCCTTTTTAGTATGTTTGGCCCAACTGCTTAAGAGCTGACCACACAGCCCAGTGTGCGCTCATTGTAAATTCAGAATTCTGCAGACACTTCCTGTTCAGACAGCTTTCATTTTTCATCTGATCCCAATTTTCCCACCCAAGATTCAGACCACCCATGACAAACAAACAAAATTAATACCAAGAGCTAATTTTATAATGAAAACAGTTTGTATATAAATGTGTGAAGCGCAGAACCGTCTGAGTACCCTCCCCTTCAGGATACAAGTTTAAGGCCAAGTTAGAAGTCTTAACAGCATCCAGTAATTTGTCTGCATATCTGAGATACAGAAATGTTCACATTTTCACGGTCATTATGGTTGTAAGTGCTGGCGAGCAGAGACATTGTGCTGTCTCTATGTTACATTAGGAGTTACCACAAATCATACCTGGATTTTAATTGGAAGGACTGATGCTGAGGTGATACTACTTTGGCCACCTAATGCGAAGAGCCGACTCATTGGAAAAGACCCTGATGCTGGGAAAGATTGAGGGCAAGAGGAGAAGGGGGTGACAGAGCATAAGATAGCTGGATGGCATCACTGCCTCAGTGGACATGAATTTGAGCAAACTCTGAAAGACAATGAAAGACAGGGAAGCCTGGCATGCTTCAGTCCATGGGGTCACAGAGAGTCAGGCAGGACTGAGCGACTGAGCAACAGTTACAACAAATCTACAAATTTTCTAGATCTCAGTTTCTCTCTATGCAGTAAAGGGAATAACGATACTTGTATTGCCTTCCTCACTGCGCTATTGTTAAGTATCAAACCTAACAGGGGATATGAAAGATCTTTGAGATGTATTGAATGCTGTATAAATAGAAGAGGTTGTTATAGGTGAGTGTGTTTTCTTAAAGACATTTTAGGATTTATAATATGGTGTGTATTCTGGGCTTATTTAATAACAATGCAATTTAGAAGATTCAATTCTGCCATCTATAACTTTCATTCCTTCATAGATTTTTCTTCAGTAAGTTGAAATAGAAATTGACATTTTTAATGTGCCAAGAAATATCTTTAAGTGACAAAAATATAGATATACTTTTTGTTACTTTACATGATTGGCCTTGAACAATTATAAAAGCACATGCTTACAACTTAGAAAGAAGGAGCAAACATATAATCACAAGCTCATTGATTAGTCTTTATTTTACATTTATCACTGTCACATTTGGGCATTTTATTCAATTTTGTTTTCTCAACAAATTCCTGTGTAAATGAATATACTTCATGGTTATCTTACACTATACTTAGAACACTGGGGCTCAAACTTGGAACCATAATCACTACTAATTTCAGACACATTAGAATCTTAGATAGTTCACTGAACATTCAATAGCAATATATTTTAGTTAATCAGTACAGTGACTTTAGCTTTTAGCTATACAATAGTTTCTCTATTGTCTTCACTATGGAACGACTTTAATAATTTTTTTATTGATAAACTTAGGTGATTCCCCTCAAATAAACTATTTTTATACTTTATTATATTTATAGTTATTTATGCATTCATTCATTCAGCAAATATATGCGCGCCTGTTTTATGCAACACAGTGTTCTAAGCAAGGGGAGAAAAGTATGAGTCTATGTGCTGGTGGGAGGAGACATATAATAGAAGAGTGTAGTAAAATGAGAGATGTTCTGAAAGTATTACATTCAACAAACAGAAAGCAAAACCAGACGTCAACTTAGATAAGTCAATACATAAGTGTCTGTCTAGAAGGAAGTGTTCTGTGGGCAGTGGCCTTTGAAGAGGAGCACGGATGACGTGAAGGAGCCGTCTGTGCAGACAGAGGCGGGGGGACACCCTAGGCAGAGGGGACAGCTCGCCCCGCAGCTGGAGGAGAGCTTGAAAGGCCGGGAAGGCCGACACGAGGCCGTGCCGGGCGAGCAGGTGGATTCCAGGTGAGGTCAGGGTCAGGCCAGAACAGGAGTAGGGAGTAGGGTGAGGGTGCGTCCTGCAGGTCACAGTAGGGAATCAGGAGGTCAGCAGGAAAGTCACAGGACGCAACTGGAGAATTCTAGGCAAGAAAGTGACATGGTATATTTTATTTATTTATTTTCTGAGGACCCGCAGAACCATTTCCTTGTAGTTGGTGGATTTATTTGTTTTACTTTTGTCTGCCTGGGTCCTGGTTGCCGGGCAGGCTTTCTCTAGCTGCAGTGCACGGCCTTCCCACGCGGTGGCTCTTCTAGGTGTGGAGTGTGGGCTCTAGGCGACGTGGGCTTCTGTAGCTGTGGCTCATGGCATGTGGGATCTTTCCAGACCAGGGATCAAACTGGTGCACCCTACATTGCAAGGCACACTCCTAATCAGTGGACCACTGGAGAGGCCCGTGCTACATTGTTTATTTTAAACACTAGCTGCTCCATGGGGCACAGTTTGTAGTGGGAACGCGTGCACATGTAGAATCAGAGAGACCAGATAAAGCAGGTACGGAAATGGATGTGAGTGGTAACAGCGGTCTGGACACTCACAGCAGGGCAAGGTGTGCAGAGAGCCTATTGCATTTAAGGTCTCTCTGGAAGATAAACCCCATGATATTCACTTATCCTGGGCATGCAGGGGAAAGGGGAATCTAGAAAATGAGAAAGCCATGTGACTTGACCAACCTCATTGTTTCAATTAGTTCTTTTAAATGTAGGAAGCCCTCACTTTTACAGCCCCCTGGAAGGGAGGGAAGTATGTAAGAATCTTTCAGACTTCTCAGAACTCCTCTAGAGTTTCAAGAGAAACAGATTTTAAGCCAGGGGAAAAGAAACCCAGTCCCTGTGCGTGTGTGAATGGGCTTTCAAGCCTCCCTCAGAAGAAAGGTATTGAAGCCACTGTGTCTTTATACTCTAGAACTGGGATGTGAGTTCCCTGGAGTGCTTGCCAAACCATTGGACACATGAAGTGCTTTGCTGATGCATCAGTTTTACTCAGAGATTTCAAAGGGTTGGGGAACCAAGTTTAATTTATGATTTTAATTTTTAAATGTATGTATTCATTATGTACAATTTATGTTTTTAATTTTTAAATTTATTTAAAATTTCATGTGCTTTAATTTTAATGTGTGTTATTTATAGTAGCATTTGTAAACTGTGAGGTAAAATTAAACATGCCCATGCATTTTTTTTTTCTAGATAAAATAGGAGGTTAAGAAACAAGCTCCTCTGAGGACTTCAGGTTTTGCCTTAAGGACAGGAGAGACCGCTGAAGCATTCCCTTTAAAAGACTGCAAGTTTAGGGGCTTCTCTGGTGGTCCAGTGGTTCAGACTTTGCCTTCCAATGTAGGTAGCGCAGGTTCAGTCTCTGGTCAGGGAGCTAAGAACCACACGCTTTGCAATCTACAAGCCAAAACATTAAGAAAAAAAAAAGACGCAGAATTGTAAAATTTCAACAAAGACTCTAAAAATGATCCATATCAAAAAAGTTTGAAAAAAACACCCTGCAGGTTTGAGCAAAGATTCTTACAGGAGTGGAGATGGAGTATGGGTGAGCCAGGAGAGAGGCAAAGGGAACGTCTGATCTGAAATATTATAGATGTTGAAGCACAGTCACCAGCAAAGATATGCAGCCAGGTGGACGGATTCAAGAGGCACCTGGACAGGGTGATGAGCTGATATGAGCCTGGGGAAAGACGAGGAAGATTAA
This sequence comes from Bos javanicus, assembly GCF_032452875.1. NCBI lineage: Eukaryota > Metazoa > Chordata > Mammalia > Artiodactyla > Bovidae > Bos > Bos javanicus. The sequence goes on along the minus strand of NC_083883.1, from coordinate 78,576,606 downwards.
ATAGTGTGCCCGACTTTTCTGTCTTTGCCGCTGGTGGTTCTGTTCACAGAGACGGGAAGCAATGGAAGTTAGATCAGGAGAGATGGTGAATGTATTGGCTGTGAGGTATTATCTGCTGGAGGTTCAGGGGAAAGACGTGATAGATCGGCAGTCCCCAGCTCAGGAGAGAGGTCCGTCCAGGCCGCAGTTAGAAGGATGGAAATCGCATGTGCAGAGTCATCGCCGAAGCCATGGGGGTGAATTCCTGACAAGAGAACAGAGCCTCTGAGAAAGTACAAACACACTACAAACAAAAAGCAGAAGCGTGGTTTCCCAAAGAGAGCAAGACGACGTAAAAGGGGAGAAAGAAACCCAGGAATCTATGAGGCCAAAGGAAGAGATTGCTTCTGGAATGAGGGAGTGAGCGGCTGCACGGGTGTTCCGAGAGGGAGAGAAGGTGCACAGCACCCTGGACGATGAGAAAAGGGACTGCGTGGACGAACAGGGGTTGGCATGCAGGAACTAGCAAATGTGGACACCATGCACTTATAGCCACACCCTTTAAAGTTTGAGTTCTGTTTAGTAGCTCTTAGAATCTCAGCTCAGTCTAGAGGAGGTCGCCCGTTGGAATAATCCAAAAAAATGGTGGTGGGCAGAATGGGGCATCAGAAGGGAAACAGGGCGAGAGAGCTGAGGACACTGACTGCGCTGTAGAGAGTCACAAAGGGTGGGCTCTCACGGGGAAGGAGCGTGAGAGGAAAGGGAGTGAAACGTGCAGGTGGATAACAGATGAGGAGAAAAGCGGAGGGGCCAACAACTGGAGGCAGCAGAACCGGGGGCAGCAGTGATCAGGTTGGCAGGGCTGAAGGTGGTGGTTACAGAGCAGGCGGGCTCGTTTTACAGTTTCAGACGCAAATTGTCCTAACCTCTACGGGATGGGCAGGGGTGACTGGACGGGGAGTGGAGGTGGGTGTCATCAGAACTGAGGTCAGTGAACCGAGGTGGCGGACCGTTCCATACATTGCCCTGTGAACACTCAACGAAACCAAGGTGGCGGCAGGGTGAGGGATGAAGACGAAATCCGAGAACCTGAGGCCTGGTCCCAGAGAGTGGGAAGGACGGGAGACGTTGATAGATAGTGGTCAAGAGGAGTTAAGTAAACGTGTCCCAACACTGGGAACCTCAGCTCAGTGGGCATCAGCGTTCCCATGAGTAATCCCCACCAATCCTGGGGAGACTCTGTGATCTCAAAAGCATCTCCCTCCTCATTCTCCAGTGTCAGCCTCACTCATTAGGCTCTATTTTAAAATGTTGTTTTTAACACCTCAGTGTTATCTCGCTGGATGTGTTTCGGATTGGGTAACTGCTTGGGAATTGATCACTATAAGACAAAAAACAACATCAACACATATTTATCTCATCTCTACTATGAGAAGCATTATGAGGGATTAGAAAAGAGGGAGATACTGCCCAGCCTTGAAATAAATTAAGTGAAGAAACTTCCTTAGTGAAAATAGGATCATGTAGGTTCTATACGAGAAGGCAGGCTTAGAACTGAATTCTGGATGGCAGGAGGTGGTGACAAAGTGGAGAAACAATACCACTCAAGGAAAGTTCAAAATTAAGACAAAAATGATCTTCTAATTCTACCTGTGTGTGCATGCTCAGTTGCTTCAGTCATGTCGGACTCCTCGTGACCCCATGGACTGTAGCCCTCCAGGCTCCTCTGCCTATGAAATTCTCCAGGCAAGAATACTGGAGTGGGTTGCCATGCCTTCCTCCAGGGGAATCTTCCTGACGTAGGGATTGAACTCGTGTCTCTTATGTCTCCTGCATTGGCAGGCGGATTCTTTACCTCCAGTGCCCACCTGGGAAGCCCCTAATTTCACCTACTCACCTACAATTAACCTAGCCTGCAGTCCTTTGCTTTGGGCGGTGGCATATATCCATATATTCCAGAGCTCAGGTGAACATGCTAAGTGATGACCTCCAGCCTCCAAACAGATCCCCCAAGGCCAGGTGGTCTGAATGGAAGTTTCCTTTACTTCGTGTGATTGGGCTACAGTGGGGGATACATTCAGGAAACTCCACAAGGGCCCTCAATGTTGGAAAAGGATCCAGGGTTTGCCTTATCCTACAATTTGATGGGTTTCAAACTCTAGACCAGTCGTAGGACATGAAGGCCCAGACCAACGTCCTGGATGAATCTGTGCCTTCAATAAACGTGGAAGCTTCTATTGCTGCAGGACATTTGAGGCCTTTTGAGGGGGCCCAAAGGCGAATATGCTCCTCAGCTGTTCCACTAAAGCCAACGTACAGTCACTTAACAGTAATATGTAGGTCTGAACCGAACACACTTGGATGAATACAGTGGAAATTCTCCATACATGTGAAATATTCAAATGTGCCACACCAGAAAGGGAATTAATAAAATGTATTCAACACCCTAATGAGAATCCATGTGGTGTATAAACTGGAGGAGAGCTGGCTCGAATCAAGTGCCACCAATCACCCACTTTATGAACCAGCATCATCCTCACCTCCTGTTGTCTGATACTGAGACAACAGGAGAGCTACTTCACTGGCCTTTCCTGGGGGCTCAGTGGTAAAGAATCCACCTGCAATGCAGAATACCCAGGTTTGATCCCTGGGTGGGGAAGATCCCCCAGAGGAAGAGGGCATGGCAACCCACTCCAGTATTCTTGCATGGAGAATTCCATGAACAGAGGAGCCTGGCGGGCTACAGTCCATGGGGTCGGAAAGAGTCAGACACGACTGAGCGACTGAACACATCACACCTCATGGTTGTCGTAAGGACGGAAGTAGGTGATGGGAGGTGCTTGGCACATTACCCGGCACACACAGCAGGAAGGTGCCTGCAAGGGAGGACCACTATTAATATTCAGGAAGGCAACATCTCTCGTTGACAAAGCTGACATGGGGGTCAAAACTCCAATAGGGGTTCTCATCAAGCATTCCCATGGTTATAAAGCATCTGAGTCTGTTTTTGCCTCTGAGAAATGAAAGTAATAAAACTGACCTTGTGAGCTGCTGTAGCAGTCAGACAAGAGTGACCGGCTCCTCGCAGGTTTGCAAGGAAAAGCACCCGGGCACCTCTCGCTTTGTTGTCCTCTTTACGTGTTGTACACAGGTCTGTGGATCCTGAATCCAGGAAAATGAGTAGAGAGGTGCAATCTGTGAGAGCTCGCCTTCTCACCCTGGGAAGGTAGGGTGTGATGTCATGGTCTCTAAGGGAACCCCCCCCCACCGCACTTAAATCTTTGCAAAGGCACTGGAGAGTTTTAGGGATCAGCTGCATTAAATAATGCTGGGATAACTGAAGAGTACCTTCTGCCTGCCCATTTGATGCTCATTTTGCATTATCCAAAAAAGTAAATGAAGGAATGGTTTTGGAAAAAGGATCTTTTTCCTTCCCTGCTTAGCTGAAGCTTCTTTGATATTGTTAGCTTTTAATAATCCCCCGCCACAACTTCTCCAGACTGTAACAGCCACTCAAAAAAGTTTATTCCATTCCTGGGTGTCACTAATGGACAATTTAGGCTGTTGAGAACTGCAATTAAGCTTCTTTCAACATCAAAATCAACTCTGAGAATTCATCATTGAAGAAAAATTGATTTTGTGCTTCCAAACACAACTGACTTCAGCAGAGAAATGAGATGAACATTTACCTTCTGTCATGTCCAAAGTTAATCAGGGAAAACACACACGCACACACACACACACACAGACATACACACACACAGACACACACACGCACACACAGACAGACACACACACACATACACACACATACGCACACACAGACAGACACACACACAGACATACACACACACAGACACACACACGCACACACAGACACACACACAGACACAGACACATACACACACATACACACACACAGACACACACACACGCACACACAGACACAGACACACACATACACACACACACACACACAGACAGACACACACAGACACACACACACACACGTTTTCCTGACAGGCAAACGAGCAAATCACAGACAGAAGGGCAGGACAGGGGGATAAAAAGGGAAAAAACATCTTAAAAAAGCTGGGCTTCCAAACCCCTCCCAGCAGCCTCTGGAGGATGACTTCAGTGGCTCCCTTAACTAGTTCTGTCACTGTAAAACCCTACAGTCATTCTTGCACACATAAAGGACAAATAAGCTGGAGAGGACGACTCAGACGCTTTCATTTTTAACTATTCACCAATGGAGGAGAAGGCAGAATGCCTAAGCTAGGTCTCGGTGGCCAATAGGGTAGCTGTGTGTCTCCCACATGACTCGCTGCCCCTGTCTTTCACATGGGCTGTAATTTAGTTCAATTCAGAACTGCAGATAGTACAGGCTTCAGAGCAGCCAGAGATGCCTGTGCACAAGTGCCTGAGCTCCGAGGGACTTTGGGAAACACTTGGCTATCCCCCTCCTGCCTGGACCCCGGGACTCTGCACCTGCAGGACAGACAGCCCGGCCGCCGCCTCTGCCGTGCCTCCGGGGACGAGGAACCAGCACAGATAACCGTTTGGAAATGGTGAGTATCCATTTCTCTCCGTCCAGTGTGTTGACGAAAATAGTTTTGTCATAAGCATCCGATATGTGAAGATTTTTTTTTTTTTTTAGCTACTCTTTGATGTGTGTCTAGAAGGCTATTCAGCTGGCAGGGAAAGGTTTCAGAAACAATTGTTGCATGCTGGATTCTGTGAAAGGGAAAGAATGAAAAATAAAAGTCAGGCATTCCAAGAGTAGCTGCAGGAGACTGCCCCTCGAAACATCGCTCCAGCACGCTGCTTTGTTCATAAGAAAAAAAAAATGAAGGCACACACATATGTACTGACTTCTCTTCTTTTCGCTCTTAATGCCTAATCAGATTTGATCTGTCCCCAAGAAAAATAAAAGACAAACTTTGCTGACTCCACAGATGAGGGTACCATCCACTCCCCAGACATCTGACAGTTATTATAATTAGCTATGAAAGACGGCTTAGACACTTGGGGGCAAATAGCTCTTAAATTCTGAACAATGGCTTCAAGCCAGGGCTTTCTTTCTATTTATTTTTTAACCACCACTTTTCATGTTCTCATCGTGATAGAGACTGAACTGGTCTCAGGGTTTTCGTCTACAAATTGTGAAATCAAGTCCGGGCACAAGGGGAAGACTACTCAAAGTGGCCAGTGTGAAGACAGAGGAAAAAGACAGCTTTCTGTCTAGGGATCCAGGCTTCCGTGTATAAAGATTTTTTTTTTTAAATTCCTAACAGGGTGGAGGATGTGGGGGTGGGGAGGAAGCATGCGGAAGCCGCTTTATAGAAGAATGCTTAAAGAATAAAGTAATTTGGGATTTCTTGACTAGCACACAAGGGTACCGTTAGCATCTAAGTCACATTCGTGGTGAGATTTTTTTTTTTGATGGAGTTTCAAACAGAAGCAACATACAAAGCACCTTTTTTATTTATAAAATAATTAGAAACAAATGGGGAGGAATGATCCCACATTCCTGCTTTCTTTTTTACATCCAGTGAGGGTAATCCAGCCAGGCACTATGACTGCACTTCTAGAATCATCCAAATCCTTAAAAAGTTATACGCTAAGTCTCCCAAGAAATTAAAAGGTCAATCACATCGATGTGATTTTTCACTGATGAAGACTCGGACCGGCAAAACCTCCAGCCCAAAGGGAGTTTGTGAGAAAGCCCCGTGCTCCTGATTTTTGAAAGAGAATATTAACTCCATCAATTATGGAAGGGAATTATTCAAAGGCTCCAGACATAACTAATTATGGCTTAAAGAGATCCACCAGAGCCGAGCGAGTGTTCTAATTATAAAAGTCCAAGACGGTAGGAGTCATTTTTTTTTAAGAGGACTTGGACACACATTTTCGCATCATCTTTTTTAAATACACCATTTTTTTTCTTTGTCTGCTCCTGTTATCCGCACCTCCCCCACCGCCGCCCACTGTGCGCCGAGACACCTGAAGGCCAGACATAATGATCAACAGAGCCCGGCCTGTCTGGATCCCAGCCAGGTCCCCCGCTACAATCAAGGAGCCTGCGTGCAGTGCATGCCCGACCTATCCCACTGCTCTGCAGATCTGGGATGGAAGTCTTAGACAGACTGCGGAAAGATTAAAGACAACAATATCCCCTTTCTCCTACCCCAGACGGCCTCGATTTTTTAACCCCTTCCTTGCCTCCAAAACCAAGAGGTCTTCTCGGAGCCCATGCACGTCCCGCAGGGACCCTCCGAACTCCCACACCCTATTCCATAGACGCCCACGCCTCATTTGGTACAGAAATCGCATCTCCACAGACCCACCGGGATATTTTAGGATTCACAGCGGTGCTCACAAAACAAAACGCGGTTTGCTGGTGCGGGGAGGAAATGCATTTCTGAATGAACTTGAGCCGTATGCAATCCGGAGAAAGTCAAAGGTCTGTGGAAAGATTTCTTGCAAACCTTGCAGAAGGTTATACTGGTTTCTGATGATGCTGTTCTTTAAGCATCTCTCTCGCTCTCATGCGTGCGCACACACACACACACACACACTCACTCCCAGAGACACACTCAGCCAGGCACGTATATCATTCTATCGCAGAGAAACCCAGGTTTGCTGGTGATGTCATCACATATAAAATTTCGCCTTTGTGGGCAACATTTTCAATCACCTAATCACCAATGTCTGCTGGGTTTGTGCCCATAGGAAGTTCTCCTGTTTGTGGGGTTAACCGACACCCACAGGAAAGGACCATGTTATTTGCAACTATCTTTCTTTTGAAGATGTGTCGTGGGGCGGGATGGCCATATTTATCAAGATACATGCAGTCAGGCAGAGTTTCCTGACCCTGGGCAGCCTGATTAACATGCTGGTTGAACATTTCAGAGGTGGCTGAATTTCAATGATGTAAATAGGATGTGGAAATGTGGAGCATTTTGAAATCATGTGGATAAAAATGCTGCGGTTCTGATATCTGTTATGACTTGGTGATTTTTATTTGCCACTCAAATTTTTGTCCCCTATTCAGTCATTTTTACTATTTACTTATTGCGAGAGGGAAGAACCTATACAAATGATTTTTTAGAAGTAACGCTCTGTTCGTGTACTTTGGGGTAGATGATAGTTGGGTTAAAATTTTGCGGGGTGGTACAGCATTTGTATTTATTTTCAAGTCTATTTTATGGGTCTTACACTATACAGTTATAACCAAGTGACTGTTCACAGATTTTTAATGATGTGTGTATTTAAGTACATGATTTTATTTTAACTGAACTCAAATAGAACAAAGTTTCGTAATTTTACCAAAGCCCGTTGCCATATCTGAGACATAAACACAGAACAACTGTGTATACATAACGTCTCTTAATTACCAAGTTTTGGTCTGTAGTTTAAATTAATCTTCATTAATATAGAATGACTGGGTATATTACCCGTTCTTATATACTGAGTATTTGACACGTTATTTTTTTAATTTTGGAGTTTTCTCTTAATGCTTATTTCTTGCACACTGAAAAAGGGTTAACTTTGAAAGGTTTTCAGATCGCATGTACACGAACAGCAGTATTTATTTAACACAAATTAATGAGATTCATTTTGTTGCTGTGACATGTGATTCTTTCAAAACAAGTGAAAAGGTTCTCGTTCTATTTTGCTTTCATGTTACGATTATTGATAAAAGTATACAGCCTAAAGAACTACCACATTTTGAGTTAGAAAGAGCAAGCTACACAAGTTAGGTGACATTCTGTGGGGTAAGACTCCGGTGTGAACTAGTAAATAACTTTTCTGAGACATTCTTGGACCTGACTCCATAATTTTTACATAAACGGATCTCCCAACATATAGGGGAGTTCTTGCCTGAGGATGAATTATAGAATTGTTTTTATCAAAGGTTAAAAAAACAAGCAAATAGTTGGATTTAAATTTCACCTACTTTCTAAAAGCAAAACAGAGCATGGCCCGCTGGGAATACATGTTACTAAAAAGTCATCTTCCAAAGAAAAGAAGATAATGGACTTGATTGAAATAGTTGAACTACGTAACGCCAATTCAAGAACAAATGGTTTTTCAGAGCATAACAGAGAAAGAACAATTTACTATGGGACAGCTTATTCCTCTCACACAATAGTAATGATTTATTTGAAATGGCAGAACAAACATAGTAAATACACAAGAACAACCAATGACATCTGATGTCAGGGGTCCATCAGGATTCTTGTGTTTCTTGGAATAGAATATACCTAATTCAATTATTTATCAGAAGACTAGCTGAAACCTGTAATCTTGTTTAACATGTGTTGATGTTACAATCCTATATTTTTGGACCTGCATGTAGCACATGTAGTCGATGTAAAGGACACATTTTAACGTAGTCTTATGGCAAAAAATAATTATTAAAATAGTGTTATGTTATAACCAGAGTTTTAAAGATGTTCTGGAGTCAGTTTATTAACATTTTAAGACAATGAAATTTGGGTGGTGATGCCAGCTAACTAAGTCTGTGCTCAAATACTGGCTAAATGAAGGTATTGATGGTATAATTCTTGCAAATGCCTCATATCAAAAATATTTTTATTATATTGAACCATAGGACTCTTACTTGGCAAACGGCAAAAAACATATTTTTTTTAAACCTTTTCTGTTTTTTACCATTAGGAAGATGATTTCTGAAAGTGGTCTCAATTTGTAATTTCTTTTCATGAAAAGAGAGATTTGGGTTTGGTTTTGTTGTTTTCAAACTAAGCTTTCAGGCATAGGGCTTGGAAGTGTTCCGAGTGGATGCCCAGGCGGGCACCGCACAGGGACTGCGCAGGAACCCACCGCCAGTCTCAAGGAGGAAAGAAGGGGAACTGGTTTGGTTGGTTGCTTCAAGCCTGAGGTTTTAGCCTTCCAAGCCTCCATGCAGACTGCACTCTAAATCCATCTGAGGGAAAACTATCAAAGTCATTTCACCATTTTCGAGAGGTCCACGGGCCTGTGGATACCCCACGAGGGAGATGTGTCTGAGGAGTGATTGAGCGCCCTGCTACTGCCTGAGACCCCGGGAAGCTCAGGGAGGCGCTGAGGTCAGAGCGGCTCATGAATCACAGATAGGAAATGAGCTGTGTATCGCATATTTGGAGGCTTAAGGAGGAACGTTGGGGACATTTTACAGTAAACAGATTTGGGGTTGATTTTTGGCACACCTTTTGAAGCATCAGTGCGGCAGTTCAGCTGAAATAACTTTTTATACGTATGGCTAAGACCAGATGGCCCTGCGCTCCTTTCTTATTTAGATGAGATTTTCCTTTCAATAACATCTTTCTTCCTGACCTGTTTAAAAATTCCAGCGAATGAAATCAGCACAGGATTTTCAATTCTAATTGACCATGTGCAGAGGAAGGGCCAGTGGAGAAATAGTGGAAGCATTGTGAGCCTCCTTGCCTCAGTTTTGTCTTTGTGTTTGCATCTTACCAGCCAATCTAAACGAGTCAAAGATATTTCATTTTTACTAATATTAATATAGCTGCAAAGTTAATCCTCAGTGCAAATTATTTGAGATGACCGTTTCTGCCGTTTCATTATAATTCATTTTTTTTAAGTTCTCAGGCACTTCCGTAGTCTCTCAACTAGCAGGAAAGCCATTTATTGGTTAAAAATGCACCGAGATTTAGCATACTGGTTGAATTCAGATCAAAGAGGGATGATGCTAAATTTATTTTCCTTGTCACTTGAATAAATCATCATTATTGGAACATACATATATATATTGAATTTACCATGAAAATATCCACTATCTAAAATTCTTGGTTCATGATATATATAGTTATTATATAAAGAAAAGCTGTATTTTTCTGGACATTTCGTTTAGACTTGGAATTAAAAGATACATCAAGAATTGGATATAATCTGCAGAGTCATATAGCCTAGCAAATCATATTTGCTGTAAAAGTGGGCATGTAATTCTCAGTTTTTTTCTTTCCAATAAGTTCTTGAATCAGTTTTCTTCAGCGTTTATTACCACAGAGATGTTCTGTTTTGAAAAGTTTAATTTCAGGATAGTAAAAGTGTTAGACGAAAACAAGTTTTCTTTCTGAAACTGATTATTTGGAGTAATAAAGATAGAAAGGAACACATACCAAAGGGATATGTTTTCTAAAATGTATGCTAGAGATAAGAAAAATTGCAAATTAGCTATCAGTGGTATTGAAATTCTATTAGCCATCCAACAGCACTGTGTCTCTTTGGAATTCTTTGCACAGTCTGCTTCAGGTAACTTTGATCTCAAGCCAATCTACTAGTTTGTCAAAAATGGGATGCCTCATCAAAAGCTACATTAGTGGAACTGTTTGAAGAAAAAAAAAATGCACCTTATGACTGATAAGGTCAATTAGAATTTCTTTGCATCCAAATTACATAAAAATTAAAATGGAATCACCCACGGGATTCACAACTATGAAGGCATGTTCTAAGCATGCAAGTCAATTTGTTTTGAACCTTATAATTTAAATTTCCGAGATGACTGTCATCTGAGATGAATGTCATATGTACATATATATGCCATATATACATATATATATATCTGAATCAACTTGTGATACCAAAATATTAGAACTCTCACTATGCCATTAAGTATATGTTTTTACTATATCTTGCTCATATCTGGTAAGGTTTTTCCACTGATTTATGAATTATAAAAATTCATTAAAATATATATATATAGGATAGTGGTTTAGTCCATTCTTTTCCCACTACTCTAAAACATAGTCAGAAATAGAGGAAGTCAAAATATAAGCAGAAAATTGAAGTATAATTCAGAGTCAAGGTATTAAATTATATATAATGTTTACCTGTTAGGTTTAATTTTTAAATTATAGCTTTGAATGAGCAATAAATTTAGCCCTGTATGTGAGAGGAGGTGATGGAAAACAGGATCTTGGGGAAAATGATTAAAATTATATTGGTGTTGTAATTTCAGATGGTTGAACCTAAGACACCCACAACAGGTGTGAATAAGAAATAGAACTCTATACATTAGATAACTGATGAGAATCTAGGTATAGCATAGAGAGCTCTGCTCAGGGCTCTGTGGTGTCCTAAATGGGAGGAAATCCAAAAAAGAGGAGGTACGTGCATACTTGTAGCTGATTCCCTTTGCTGTACAGCAGAAACCAATGCAATAGCTGTGAACAACTCCGGTAAACGTTTCTAAAAAGAAAGAAGAAATGGGACTCTGAGCTCCTCCCACCTTCCCTTCTTCCATGTTAATCTGAAGAGCAGACGTGCTCTTGGTTCTGCAGGACCGTAAGTAATGGCAGATACTAAGGGAACGCGGGTGTTTGTATTCCTGCGAGGTCGTGGTGGAGCTTTGTCCGTCTGCCTCTCACCCTGTGTGTCCTGGCGCTTTAGGGGACAGCTCGGGAGAACACGTGACCCACGTTAAAGCTGCGAGCTGTGTAAAATGTCTCCCCCTTCCTGTTCCACACCACAGTGAGGGTCTGTTGGGGATGGAGGTCCTTGAGAAACAAGGGTTCCTTGGCTCTCCAGGGAACCCCCTTTGGATCTGTTTTTACGCTCCTTCTCAAGGCTCTTTTCCCAGACTTCGCACACACCCCAACCCTTGAGGTTTCCCACCTGCTGTGCTAGGTTCTCAGCCATTTCTGCTTGGGTAGTAGTGGCCTCAGCCTGAACTATCCAGCTAAGGGTCACACTCAGAGCTGTAACTTTTAAACTATATATATATATATATATATATATATATATATATATATATATATATATTCTTGCCTGAAAAATCCCATGGACAGAGGAGTCTGGCAGGCTACAGTCCTTGGGGCCACAAAGAGTCAGACAAGAAAAAGCATGCACACGCGCACAAACACACACACACGTACGTATATATATGTTATTGAAATACAGTTGATTGACAATGTTGTACTGGTTTCAGATGTACAGGACAGTTACATATATTTAGATTCTTTTTCAGATTCTTTTCCTTTATAGATTATTGCAAAATACTGAGTAGTTAGTTCATTGCGCTATACAGAGGAGGCTTAAACTATATTTTTCAACTGTGGGGAGAATGGGGCTAGCAGGTTGTACAGGACATCAGAAGAATACCTGTCCCTGCAGAGGCAGGTGTCTCTGGCATCCTGAAGTTCTGCGTGGCTGTGGCCAATAAGACTGAATTCGATTGGCCAGCCGCTGCTTCCAGCACGTGGTCTGTGCTCACGTGGGGGTGGAAGGCTCCTCTCGAGGGATGCGCGTGAGCGGGACTCTGTTCATCCTGGGAATGCACACGTGACTGGGTGTCTTTCCTGCAGGGAAGTTACTATTACAATCGTAAGGACCTAACTTCTCCCTCAGGAAACGTTGAACTAGAGAAACAGAACCTAAGTGTGAAACAGATTATGTCCGTCAGAATGGGAGAGTGTGAGCTGACCAGATAATCCAAAAATGAGGAGAATGTGTCAGAAAAAGAGGACTAGAGACATGTTCATCCTATGGCCGGATTATCCAGAAGCCTGTATGTAAATGTAGCCTCTGAGGGATGGGGCCTCAGACTGAACCAAAAAATGCCATTTAAGGTTTTAAGTATCTAAGGTTATTGCTTTAAAACATTCGCTAAAGAGACTGACTTCACCAATTTGCCTTGTTACCATTAGCCTCCTATCAAGACGTTACTAACCTGGATTGGGGGGAAATGCAACACTGGCCGCTGCTCTGGTTGTTGTAAGTCACTTCACAAAGTACCTACATCTTGCCCTGAAAAGACGTGAAGATTTAAGCTGGTAGCACAGGGAACCGTATGCAGTGCTCTGTGGTGACATAGATGGGAAGGAGACCTGAAACAGAGGACTGGGGCCTCCCAGGCGGCACAGTGGTAAAGAACCCACCTGCCCATGCAGGAGACACAGGGTTCAATCCCTGGGTCAGGGAAGATCCCCTGGAGGAGGGCATCACAACCCACTCCAGTGTTCATGCCTGGAGAATCCCATGGACAGAGAAGCCTGGCAGCCTTCAGTCCAAAGAGTTGGACAGGACTGAAGTGACTGATCACGCACACACGCATACATATCACTGATTCACTTTGCCATACAGCAGAAACTAACACCGTTGTAAAGCAGCTATTCTCCAATAAAAATTAATTTAAAAAAAGGAAATTAAAAAAAAAGATTTAAACTGAAAACAGTGACGATGAAGAAATCCACTCTTTGGTTCGTCTGAGGACAAAAAATTTCTTAAATCTCTGTGGAGGGGAAAAACAAAACAAAACTGGAAGATAAAAAACAAAGACTAAGCCGCTCGTGATGTGGTTGTACTTATGGATTATACTACATCCTGAAAAGAAGAAAATCAGAGCTGTAAGATGGCGCCGCGGGGGTCGTCTGGAGCTTTCACAGTCTGAAGTCTGTGGAGTCAATGCTTATTAAGAGCTGGCCTTGACCTCTGCTCCCCCGTGCCTGCCTGGCCCAGGTGCCACAGCACTGGAAGGACTTTCCTGTTATGCAAACTGTGTGCAAACTTCAGACTGTGAATGAACAGATAAGCTGAGCGTGCAGGCCATCCGGGGGCTAGGGTGCCCACGTGAAAATAGAGAGTCAGGACCTGGAAACTTACATCCGATTCCTTTCATAATTAATACAGTGACTGTAGCTATAGCCAAGGCTATTCAGGTGCAGCTTACATTTAAACCAACTTGGTCCCTTTGCTGCTTTGAGGAGGTTTTGCAAGAATATTTAAAATAGTGATTCCTGCCTAACAAATCCAATGTAGAAAAACATGTATAATGATTGCTTTAAAGTTTTCACATGTCCACTCTTAGTGATACAAGGGGCTGTTATGTTCCAGGTTTTGTTTTTGTGTTTTTCCAAAGGATTGGTTTGACTTTTAAAAATTGCATTAACTAAGAAAAGGAAACACAAAATTCCATGGAACTTTAGCCTGAAGTATAGTAAAACTTTTCTTACTCCAACATTCCATGAAGTGTATTTCTGTATTTACATAGTGTTTATAAATATAAGACAAAACCAAATTATACATATTCATTAATTGATATCTTGAATAAAATTGGCATGTTTATGCCTCTAAAATGTTAACTTGTATTGAAGCATATAAAATGTCCCCAAACAAACGATACCAACATAAAAGGGGGAAAGAAAGCTCCTCAGGTATCAGAATATACTGAAAATATTTAGGATTTTATCTTTCTGCTGAGTGTTTTGTTTAGCAGATAGTTTTATAAATTACATAAATTTACTTATTTTAAATATAAATTTTGAACTCAGAAGAAAACGAAATCAAATGAAATTTTGAAATTTTCACTAAACGAATCACATATAAACATGTCTTCTTTAGTTAGAATTTAAAAAATAGGAGAAAATTTCATTTTCAATTTACAAATATTTCAGACTATACTGAAAAGTAAAAGCAATATAATAAACACCATCATCTTTCCACAACCAAGATTTATAACTTGTAACAGTTTCCTCTAAGTACTCCAAGCAATTATAAAACAAATGCACGGTGGAGGACTCCAAATCCCTTCCCATTTCCTGATATCCCTCTGGTTATAGAAGTAATCAGTATCTTTCCTTTGCTAGGTCATTTTCATATCTCCATTTTTATACTTTAATCACCTACTAATGTAGCAAAAGAAAAAGCAAAAAGTGAACACACTATCAGTTATGAAGTCCCTAAATTCGCTTTTTCTCAATTTACCTTAAAATTACCAAAAAATTTTCAAACACACATATTCATTGGAAATAGTATTTACTTATTTATTTTTAGCCTAAAAACCACAATGCAATGCTGATTAAATACGTTAAAAGAGATCATTACCTTGCCTCCACAAAACGTCCTTGATTGCAGAAACTGAGAAAATATGCCTCCCACCTAATCCTTTTTACTGAGATTCTTTAGAATTGAGTGACTTAAACTTTAACCATTTTCACATAAGGTATGGGTGATTGGTTATAGCTTTATACTTCAGTATTATCTCCATTGCTTTCATTTTACTGTCTTCATAAAAAAGAACGTGCTGTAGGTAGCTTCATGCATGAATATCAATTTTCACATTTTACGTTCTCATACCGTCTTGTTAGGATGCTTCTTTTAAGTTATTCTAAGGAGTCACTGAAGTTACCTCTGTCTGGATTTGCTAAGACGATATCGGCGATGTGATAGTTAAATGAACATTGATTGTAGATGTTTTTTACTCTTCTTCTCGAGCCAGATCGCCTTTAATAAAGAAGCAGACACGTTTCTGAGAAGGTGTTTGGAAACCAAGATCTTAATTTGAACACAGTATTACTGTGGATTTGCATGCACTGCTTGGCAGGGCCTCTCTACAGGGACCCCTTCACATTTAGACAGCCCTCTGAGGGCCTCCAAGCAGAAACCCACATCAGAACTTTAAGGTCCTGTGTTCTCTCAAACATAATCTTCAGAGGGAAAACTTCAGGGTAACACAAAAGTGAGTTCAGAAGCATTTTCCCTATCATTTCCTTACTAATTGTTTAGGCAGCAGTATGTCAAGAGCTGCTGTTGGGGCTGTTTAGTCACTAAGTCACGTCTGACTCTTGGTGACCCTGTGGACTGTAGCCCACCAGGCTCCTCTCTGCATGGGGTTTTCTCAGGCAAGAGTACTGGAGTGGGTTGCCATTTCCTCCCCCAAGGGATCTTCCAGACCCAAGGGTTGAGCCCGCATCTCCTGGATTGGCAGGCGGATTCTTTACCACTGAGCCACCAGGGAAGCCCTATATTAAGAGATGTGCTGTGCTTAGTTGCTCAGTTGTGTCCGACTCTTTGTGACCCCATGGACTGTAAACCTCCAGGCTCCTCTGTCCATAGGGATTTTCCAGGCAATTTTCCAGCCGACTTCCAGGCACTGGAGTCGGTTGCCATGCCCACCTCATATCGAGAGATACCTACAGTCAATTTAAAAATTAATCCAAGATCTTGATTCCCAAAGGGAAAAGATGCAACCAATATACCTGGGTTATATACTTAAGATTGCTAAACTATTTTCAACTTGCATGTATGAACTATATGCTAAGATTAGAGATTAGACAACTGGCAACCACTAGTAATATTTACTCCAGACAATATTTAGGCTTAATACAGTTTGAAGATAAAGACACGCAGTTATGCAAGACTCCACCTTTATTTTCAGATTCAAACCAGAGTATACTGTAGCCCTCAAATAGAGATCATTCCAAGTCTTTTGCTAAGGTGCTTAAAAAAAATGGCATAGTGATTTTGACTGCATCATTTCTTAAAAGAATGTATTGCTGCATAAGGTATTGAAAATATATTTCTTTTATAAGTTTTGTATGTTGCTGTTGCTGTTGTTGTATGTTCCCAGTCATGTCTGATTCTTTGTGACCCCATGGTCTTTTCTCAAAGACATCACATTTTTGGTATAAAATGAATTCGAGAGTATGGAAAGCTATCTTTAAAAGCTCTCTTATTATAAGTCCGAAAGAGCTTCAAACATATTGACTATTTATTTGACTTTTTCTTTCTTTTCTTCTTCTCAGCCGCCTATCACGTTCTTTAGCCTTTAAGCTACCAGTATTCCTTCCCCCTAGATAGCTTTATAGTAGGTGATATTTGTTGAGGTCTTTTTTATTCTTATTTCTCCAAAATTCTGGTCAGTTCATTAACTATCTTTCAGTATTCTTATGTCTGTTTCTCATCATAGTCACACAGCAAATCAAGGTACTGTGTAAGAAGTAAAAAAGATGTTTACTAAATACCTGACTGACTCTTTTTGGTCCTCAATTTCCCTATCAGTAATTTGGGGGAATTAGAGCTAGTAGATTTTCAAGGTCCTGAGACATATGTCTACATGATTAACTAAAGTTGAGACTCTGAATTTGATGAATTCTGAGCTCTCAAAATTATCTCAGTGTGTTACACGTGTGACAAATGGTCCATCTTTTAAAAAATCTAGACACACTTATACTTGTTAAAGACTATTCCTTTTAAGTGTTAATTTTCACTTTTTAAATTCCTTTCTGTGTAAAGTCTGATTCCTTTACATACCTTCTGAGGGGTAGTCTTCATCTGAATAAGTTGATATCTGATGTGAAGAATCACATGTAAAATTGTGTAGTTTAAAAAGATGCTGGATGACTCTGATGATGCATTTTACTGATGAGACCAGTAAGGGCAGGGAACAGCATAATCACTTCTTTGTGAAGATCCTTTTCGAATAGGATATTTTGTGCTAACTCCACAAAAACCTTGAACCATTGGGTTACGCAACAAAGTGGGGATTCTCTATGGGATGGATCTTAACTGTTATTACTGCAATCATCTGATATGATTTCGGGGGTTTTCCAAATGCTGATTTGGAAAACTAAGAGTTACATAATAGACACCCTCAAGGTATTACCAAAGGTTATTGTATTTCAAATTAGCCCTGCGACTGTTTTTGTGATAGGGAAGTTGATCACTGAGAGAATCTGTTGAGGAATCTTGCCAACATTTTTACCCTGAATTTTAGCAAATTTACTCAGGTTTATTTATTTATGAGCAACTTAGGTAAGTTATAAAGTCTCTTGCTAACTCAGGTGATGCTTTATGTTGACTCGAGTTTACAACCGTGGTGTACATACACTGAACTTCCATGTGGAGTAAATATAAAGGAAGTGAACTTACAGCTTCAAATTTCAGATACAGAGATATTAATAAAAGTTCAAAAAGTGAGAGTTCAACAGGACTTATGGGAGTCCACAGAGGAAACCACCATCTCAAGTGAGTTGAATAAGAAATACAGGATGAATCACAAGGAATCACTTGGCACGTGCAGAGCTGTCACACCACGGAGGGCTCTTCTCTGCTACGGCCTGCGTGTGCGCATGCGCTCGGGCGCTTCAGTTGTGTCCGACTCTTTGCAACCCTACACACTGTAGCCTGCCAGGGAAGCCACTGAAGTGTATACAAGTGACTTAATTTACTCCTTTAAGAAATTATTATCAACAACGAGTCCAATCATCTCATAAAGCAGGCAATTAGGAACGGATTTCTTAAACCTATGTGTCCATCAAAATCATCTCTGCCTCTAAAATAGTGTATAAACACAGAATAGATCCAAATTAAATCACTTTTGTGGATATCCACAGCATACAAAAATCAAGAATCAAATAGCCATAGTATGAAATTGAGGAAATGTCAATTGTTTTATTCATCTTTCTTTAAAAAAAAATTGTATTTAAGTAACCATAAAAGTCCAAGTTTTAGAAGTGAAGAAATAAAAGAGAAAAATAAAAGATGTAGCAGCAGATCATATTAAATCCAGAACATAGTTTCTTAGCTGAAAGTGTAAAACAGGTGTTTAATGTAGAATTTCAGAAACACTTACTTAGATTTAGATACTGTCTGTCATGTGAAGCTGTGATGCAATACACCACATGTACACACACTAATGCATAACACATTATTAATGGTCATATTTGGACTTGGTAGAGAAAACTTTAATTCCGTAACTACTATCAATATTAACTTGAATTTATGCATCTGAATTTACATTACAACTTTTTTCTGAAATTGGATATTAAACCAAAGGAAGAGCTGACCTAATATCAGGCCTAAATAATAGGCATAGATTAACATGTAACAATATTTTTATGATCAAAATGTGGATACTTTTTCTTTTAAGATATTTATTTATTAGAGTTAAATATCAGAGCTCAAGAATTTGATTATCTAGTTTGTAAATTCATATTATTTTCACTCAGAAAAAGGCCTTAGAGACTTACCAGGTGACAAAGAAACTGAGGCCTGAAAAGAGAAGACAGAAATCCAGAATCATGGAATAAATTACGTAGAGTGAGAGGGTAGAATTCTTTCCATTTCTCAGGTGTCTCTTTAAAAAGAGTGGATAAAGGGAAATGGAAAGCACCACAATTCCGCCTGGTTCATAACATTAGCTTTGATAGAAGTCCTGCTAACGGTAAAGCTGGGTCAACTTGTTTCAGTAAGAAACATCAAAGTTCCTACAGAAGCCCTTCACCTCTGTTACTCGATTTCCTCAGTTGGAAAGAGACCAACACATGCCCTATACATCTGGCAATACTAGGGATGTGTATTAAGTGCTCACATCCAGTAAATCATCAGGCCATAGACCCTGCATCTAACTCTCATCCACGTTTCTATAATGTCACCCCCTTCATTATCCCTGTTTTGGAAACGAGGACACTTAGAAACAGGTTGACTGAGTAATAACTCCAAGATGCCGTGATGCCTGCGGAGTGGGGCTACATTTGAACCCAAAGGTCAGGCTGTTCACCTGTGAATCTAACTGCTTCACTTCCTGGCTCTTCTTCCCTTATTGTCCTAAAATATGAAGCAATGGGTATGTGTGTGTGTGTGTGTGTGTGTGTGTGTGTAAACATCAATGTATTATAGCATTTCACACTTGCAAGATGGGATTAAGTCTAGAAAGGATACCCGCCCATCTCACATTATCTTGGGTAATCAATTTTTAAATGTGCAGGTCCGATCTCTCTAATGAGTTCTATTACAAGAAAGACTGAGATAGAACATACATAATCACCATGGAGAAGCCCATTTGTTTTACTGATTTATCTAAAATTCCTGCACTAAACTCTCTTGAACATCACTGTAACAGAATTTGACCTGTGTGCATAAGACAACCTTCGTTTCCATGCCAATTATATTTGTTTTATGAAACCAGTTTGCTCTCAGGCATATTTCCCCATGGTTCATCAGTTTCCTGTTTTTATCTCCTTTCCCTAATCAACATATCACATTCTGATATTCCATCTTAATAGAAGTAAAGCCTCAAAAAAGTACATTAGTTGTGGTTCCAAATTTATAAATTAATCACAGAGCATTTTAGTAAATGAAGTGAACTGGAAGTCCAGCCTATAATGGCCTCCATCCCAATGAACATAGCCACTGATGATCCTCACAAAAGAACATTATATTCAAGGACAGTGCTGTCAAATTGCTATGATGTAGCCATTTCATAATCAATCTAAAATGTCTATTGAGCATCAGCACCAGGGGAGACACTGGCCATCAGCACAGTTTATGTTTTCATGGGTAAAAGAAAGAAATACATGCAGACAATCTCAATTTTGAATCAGAGTGAATGGGCTCTGTCAAGGATTAACATTGTGTACTTAGAAGTCCTAAAACCTCACACCCCTAAAATTTTGTCTGGCATTTTCGAAAGTTTCTGTAAACAACTGAAATTTGGTTTCATGGGAGACTTGGTTGGACTCATAAGACTTTCTCTCTCATGATTCTGGAACGAGAATCAACTGGGTATTTCTAGATGTGAAACTCTGACTCAAATCAACTTCTCTCTTGGAGGAGAAATATAACTCATTGCCTGAAAATTTTCTTGTTAGTTCTCAGCTTTCTGAAAAAAAAGAAAAGAAAATAGTTCTTGAGTTCATGTCAGGTAGTGAAATTCCCTGCAGACACTCATTCATTATACAGACAGCAGTAGAGGGCTTTTTATTGTATGCTACCTCTGAAAGGATTCCTGCCATATGTATTTGTCATTCACTCAACATATCTTTGAAGGTATTCACTATTTTAAAACACTAATCTAGTGTGTCTCTGTGAAATTTGAGTCTACTAGAGTAAAACCTTTCCTGAGGCTCCAGGGCACCATAACAGCCATGGGCTGGAGGCTACTCTGGGAGTTTCCTGTCAGCAGCATCCTTTTGCATTTCTGAGAAATTCTACAATGAATTCGAAATTGTCTTCTAAAGTCATGTTGGCTCTCCCGAAGAAGTTCTACTATTTAATTCCTGAAAAAATAAGTGCTCTAATAGGTCTTTCAAATGTTGTTGAATAGTTATTGCAAGACTCATTATACTCTTGTCAGGAAGCTTTATATCTGAATGCTTGTCCATAATTTGCATCCCATTTGCTCTTTGACCTCATATTCAGAAGCAATTTCTAAATCATTCAGTGAAACATGCGTGTTACCACATACAGAAGGAGTAAAGTTAAACTATGTTCCTGAGGAGTAGAGAGCAAAAGAGATGTTGGTAAATTTTACAGATTATGGTCGAGGTGAACAGATAGGAACCAGATCATTGTGGTATTTTCATTCAGGTCCTGTTTACTGAGCTGTTATTTATTCTAAATACAGGGCCACACAGGAAGGATTGTATCAAAACCCCACAACTTTTTCTCCACCCTCAAGGGGTTCATAGTACAGTTGATTCAGAATAAAATGAAAAGTACTCAAGGTAATCAACTGTTATTTTATTTAAAATATAGAATGAAGTTAAAAATAGAAAATTACTTTTCTTTATGATAAGAAATTTTATCATAAAAATCTTAAAATTGAGGAAAGCAACATTTTAAGTATGCAGGATGCAACAGAAGGAGATATTTCAAGTAATTATATTTTTTAGTCAGTTTAATTGGGAATTAGACAAAGGGCAGAATTGCATTTTCAAAAATTGTTCTTATTCAATGCCTTTCAAAGATAATTGATCTTCAATACGAAGACCAAAGGAGTAAAGTTCTCAGAATTATACAAATAAACACTGGATTATATTCAGTGTGTGTGCTAAGTCACTTCAATCGTGTCTGACTCTTTATGACCCCATGTACCATAGCCCGCCAGGCTCCTCTGTCCATGGGATTCTCCAGTCAAGAGTATAGGAGTGGGTTGCCATGCCCGCCTTCAGGAGAGCTTCCCAAACCAGACTCTTACGATTTGTGCATTGGCAGACTGTTTTTTTTTTTTTTTTTTTTTACCATTACTGCCACCTGGGAAGCCTCAAAACGATTATATACATTCAAAATAATTTGGGGATAAAGTATATTCCTTGATTCCCAAAGTATTTGAAAATGAGCATTCAACAGTTAATCAAATGTGTCAATTCATTTTCAGAAAAAAATAGACATATCTGTATTAAGGTTTCTTATTTCATGTCATTTGAAGGAACTCTTTTAATCAGGTAATTACTGACTGCTCTAACAGTGCATCAAAGTGCTGTCAGGTCATTATTCACTTCAGTCCAGTCACTCAGTCGTGTCCAACACTGTGACCCCATGGACTGCAGCACGCCAGGCCTCCCCGTCCATCACCAACTCCTGGAGCTTCCTCAAACTCAAGTCCATTGAGTCAGTGATGCCATCCAACCATCTCATCCTCTGTCGTCCCCTTCTCCTCCTGCCTTCAATCTTTCCCAGCATCAGGGGCTTTTCCAATGAGTCAGCTCTTCACACCAGGTGGCCAGAGTATTGGAGTTTCAGCTTCAGCAGCAGTCCTTCCAATGAACACCCAGGACTGATCTCCTTTAGAATGGACTGGTTGAATCTCCTTGCAGTCCAAGGGACTCTCAAGAGTCTTCTCCAACACCACAGTTCAAAAGCATCAGTTCTTCAGCACTCAGCTATCTTTATAGTCCAACTCTCACATCCATACATGACTATTGGAAAAACCATAGCCTTGACTAGATATACTTTTGTTGGCAAAGGAATATCTCTGCATTTTAATATGATGTCTAGGTAGGTCATAACTTTTCTTCTGAGAAGAAAGTGTCTTTTGATTTCATGGCTGCAGTCACCATCTCAGTGATTTTGGAGCCCAAAAAAATAAAGTCTCTCACTGTTTCCACTGTTTCCCCATCTACTTGCCATGAAGTGATGGGACCAGATGCCATGATCTTAGTTTTCTATATGTTGAGTTTAAGCCAACTTTTTCACTCTCTTTCTCTTTCATCAAGAGGCTCTTTAGTTCTTCACTTTCTGCCATAAGGGTGGTGTCATCTGCGTATCTGAAGTTATTGACATTCCTCCCGGCAATCTAGATTCCAGCTTGTGCTTCATCCAGCCCAGTATTTCTCATGATGTACTCTGCATATAAGTTAAATGAGCAGGGTGACAATATACACCCTTGATGTACTCCTTGTATTTGGAACCAGTCTGTTGTTCCATGTCCAGTTCTAACTGTTGCTTCCGGACCTGCATACAGATTTCTCAGGAGGCAGGTCAAGTGGTCTTGTAATCCAATCTCTTAAAGAATTTTCCACAGTTTATTGTGATCCACACAATCAAAGGCTTTGGCATAGTCAATAAAGCAGAAGTTTTTCTGGAGCTCTCTTGCTTTTTTGATGATCCAGCGGATGTTGGCAATTTGATTTCTGGTTCATCTGCCTTTTCTAAATCCAGATTGAACATCTATAAGTTCATAATTCACATACTTTAAAGCCTGGCTTGGAGAATTTTGAGCATTACTTTGTTAGCATGTGAGATGAGTGTAATTTGAGCATTCTTTGGCATTTTCTTTCTTCGGGACTGGAATGAAAACTGACCTTTTCCAGTCCTGTGGCCATTGCTGAGTTTTCTAAATTTGCTAGCATATTGAGTGCAGCACTTTTACAGCATCATCTTTTAGAATGTGAAATAGCTCTACTGGAATTCCATCACCTCCAGGAGCTTTGCAGTGATGCTTCCTAAGGCCCACTTGACTTTGCATTCCAGGATGTCTGGCTCTAGGTAAATGATCACACCATCATGAATATCTGGGTCATGAAGATCTTTTTTGTATAGTTCTTTTGTGTATTTTTGCCACCTCTTCTTAATATCTTCTGCTTCTGTTAGGTCCATACCATTTCTGTCATTTATTGTGCCCATCTTTGCATGAAATGTTCCCTTGGTATCTCTGAGTTTCTTGAAGAGATCTCTAGTCTTCCCCATTTATTGTTTTTCTCTATTTCTTTGCACTGATCACTGAGGAAGGCTTTCTTATCTCTGCTATTCTTTGAAACTCTGCATTCAGATGCTTATATCTTTCCTTTTCTCCTTTGCCTTTCACTTCTCTTCTTTTCTCAGCTATTTGTAAGGCCTCCCCAGACAACCATTTTGCCTTTTTGCACTTCTTTTTCTTGGGGATGGTCTTGATCCCTGCCTCCTGTACAATGTCATGAACCTCCCTCCATAGTTCTTCAGGCACTCTGTCTATCAGATATAATCCCTTGAATCTATTTCTCACTTCCACTGTATAATCATAAGGGATTTGATTTAGGTTGTACCTGAATGGTCTAGTGGTTTTCCCTACTTTCTTCAGTTTCAGTCTGAATTTGACAATAAGGAGTTCATGATCTGAGCCACAGTCAGCTCCCGGTCTTGCTTTTGCTGACTGTGTAGAGCCTCTCCATCTTTGGCTGCAAAGAATATAATCAATCTGATTTTGGTGTTGACCATCTGGTGATGTCCATGTGTAGAGTCTTGTGTTGTTGGAAGAGGATGTTTCCTATGATCAGTGCGTTCTCTTGGCAAAACTTTTAGCATTTGCCCTGCTTCATTCTGTACTCCAAGGCCAAATTTGCCTGTTACTCCAGGTATTTCTTGACTTCCTACTTTTGCATTCAATTCCCCTATAATGAAAAGGAGATCTTTGGAGGGGGGGGGGCGGGTATTAGTTCTAGAAAGTCTTGTAGGCCTTCATAGAACTGTTCAACTTCAGCTTCTTCAGCATTACTGGTCGGGGCATAGACTTGGATTACTGTGATATTGAATGGTTTGCCTTGGAAACGAACAGAGATCATTCTGTTCTAATTTCCTTTAGATTTGACTGGCTTGACCTCTTTTCAGTCCAAGGGACTCTCAAGAGTCTTCTCCAACACCACAGTTCAAAAGCATCAGTTCTTTTTGGTACTCAGCTTTGTTTATGGCCCAACTCTCATATCCATACACGATTACTGGAAAAACCATAGTTTCAACTATATAGAAATTTTTTCAGCAAAGTAATGCCCCTTCTTTTTAATATGCTGTCTAGGTTGGTCATAGTTTTTCTTCCAATGAGCATGCATTTTTTAATTTTGTGGCTGCAGTCACCATCTGCAGTGATTTTGGAGCCCAGGAAACTAATATCTGTCACTGTTTCCATTGTTTCCCCATCTGTTTGCCATGAAGTGATGGAACTGGATGCCATGATCTTCTTTTTTGGAATATTGAGTTTTAAGCCAGAATTTTCACCCTCTTCTTTCACTTTCATCAAGAGGCTCTTTAGCTCTTCTTTGCTTTCTGCCATAAGGGTGATATTATCTGTATATAGGAGGTTACTGATATTTCTCCTGAAATCTTGATTCCAGCTTTTGCTTCATCCAGTCTGGCATTTAGTATGATGTACTTTTGTGCTCAGCTGAGAAAGAATCTGCCTGCAATTCGGAAGACCTGCATTGGATCCCTGGGTTGGGAAGATTCCCTGGAGAAGGGCAAGGCTACCCACTCTGGCATTCTGGCCTGGAGAGTTCCATGGACTGTATAGTTCATGCGGTCGCCAAGAGTCAGACATACTGAGTGACCTTCACTTTCACTTTTACTCTGCATAGAAGTTAAATAAGCAAGGTGACAATATAGAGCCTTGATGTGCTCCTTTCCCAATTTGGAACCATCCATTGTTCCATGTCCAGTTCTAACTGTTGCTTCTTGACCTGCATACAGAGTTCTCAGAAGGCAGGTCAGATAGTCTGGTATTCCCATCTCTTTAAGAATTTTCCACAGTTTGTTGTGATCCACACAGTCAAACACTTTAGCATAGTCAGTGAAGCAGAAGTAGATGTTTTCTAGAACTCTCTTGCTTTCTCAGTGATCCAGCAGATGTTGGCAGTTTGATTTCTGGTTCCTCTGCCTTTTCTAAGTCCAGCTTGAACATCTGGAAGTTCTCGGTTTATGTACTATTGAAGTCTGGCTTGGATAATTTTGAGCATTACTTTGCTAGTGTGTGAGATGAGTGCAACTGTGTGGTAGTTTGAACATTCTCTGGCATTGTCTTTACTTGGGATTGGAATGATAACTGCCTTTTCCAGTCCTGTGGCCACTGCTGAGTTTTCCAAATTTGCTGGCATATTGAGTGCAGCACTTTCACAGCATCGTCTTTCAGGATTTGAAGTAGCGCCACCCTCTGCGGTTCCAGTAGAACTCCTTTGGAGTTCCATCACCTCCACTAGCTTTGTTCGCAGTGATGCTTCCTAAGGCCCACTTGACTTCGCACTCCAGAATGTCTGGCTCTAAGTGAGTGATCACACCATCATGGTTATCTGGGTCACTAAGATCCTTTTTTGTATAGTTCTTCTGTGTTTTCTTGCCACCTCTTCTTAATATCTTCTGCTTCTGTTGGGTCCATACCATTTCTGTCTTGAAATATTCCCTTGGTATCTCTAATTTTCTTGAAGAGATCTCTAGTCTTTCCCATTCTATTGTTTTCCTCTATTTCCTTTCATTGATCACCAAGGAATTCTTTCTTATCTCTCCTTGCTATTCTTTGGAACTCTGCATTCAGATGGGTTTATCTTTCCTTTTCTCCTTTGCCTTTCACTTCTCTTCTTTTCTCAGACAACCATTTGGCCTTTTTGCTTCTTCTAGGGCATGGTTTTTGACTATTGCCTGCAATACAATGTACAAAAGATCATTATCAGTGGACTGCAGTCATATTCTCCTCAATTCCTAGAGAATGTCCATGTCATGAAGGGAAAGAAACACCACGCAGAAATATCTTGTATGTGACCAAACAAGTAGCTTCTGCTGTAGAACATTTGTTCCAGTAAGTTTACGGGCATTTGGAAGTACTCAGATACATTCTAATTACACCTAGAATCTTGGAATTCTTTCATGTCATTCTTGGCATTTCAATACCCACCTTCATCAAACCAATGATATTATTGAGAGTTTGGATGCCATGGTCTGAGGACAGTTAGCATAAACACTGACCATGTGTTCTGGGTCAGCTCAGTCCCACCTCGTTTGACCTCAAAAATCTGAAGATTAGAGCTGGGCTCTTCTTGTGGATTGAATGCCTCATACCGTATAATCCTTTCAGCTGAACTGAGAATCAAAAAAGTAATGGTCTCAAAATCATTTCCAAGCAGTAGAATTAACAACGGCATGATGCCTGTGGGCCTAGACAGATGGAGACTGGATACTCACATGAAGCTGTGATTTCTGGATTGACTTGGAGTCTTGTGGCAGTAGTGATTGATGGAACATTGATTGCAGAGTCATTGGTCCAATGGCCAAGTGAGCCTTGCCACTTGTCACATTGAAATGTGGGTCTACTTTCTTAGAGCTTTCATCATACCACTGAAGCCTCATCTAATTCCATCTCATCCATCAGTACTGCCTTCATTATTTTCTACTCCCTTCTGGGTACAGAGCAGATGGGAAGGGACTTGTTTTGAATTTGATTCATCCACAGTTAACCTTCCGGGATATTTGAGCCAGAAGACAGGATGATACTTCCTAGAAATTGCCACATCAACATGAGGAGTTTTGATTCACTCTGGGCGTGGTCCTGGGAGGTTAGGTGCCAAAGAAAACTGCTAAAAAGATGTCAAGCCAGGTGAGTTTCCAAGACCACATGGATAGAACTGTTGGAGGAGAGGGTGAGATGGAGAGTAGATGGTAGTGTATTACCTAAGACCACATGTAAAACAGATAGCCAATGGGAATTTGCAATATGACTCAGGAAACTCAAACTGGGGCTCTGTGACAACCTAGGGGGTGAGAAAGGGTGGGAGGTGGGAGGGAGGTTCAAGAGCGAGGGGACATATGTGTACCTATGGCTGATTCGTGTTGATGTATGGCAGAAATCAAACCAACATTGTAAAAGCAATTATCCTTCAATAAACATAAATTTAAAAATTTTTTAAAAATGGATTGCAAGGAGGTGGCAGAGGGACACAGCATGAAGCCTGAGGGGGGCTGGGGCCCTCTGACCAGGAACCAGAAGGAAGCTGGTGAGGCTTCTGGAGACAGTAGCTGTGTTTCTAGATGGCCAGAGACTCAGGTATGCAGCGCCACCTCTGCAGAGGTTTCAAGGGTAACAAAAGGCGGCTCCTGGCACTCTGTTCTCTGCTCTCTTCCTTGAGGGATCCCCAGCAGCTCTGAGAGCAGCTAATAGGGTGTGCCCCCGAGTCTCCCCCTCCCTGCCGGCTGTGCGTCGTCCATCAGGAGCTGCTCTGTAGAGCACCTCCTGGCCCCCAGTACACGCAGTGTCGAGACTTCTGACGCAACTGCTCTTGCTTTTATAGGGTTGAACGTCAGGATGCTAGACGCGTGGTGCAGAGGTTCCAATTGCCGGGAAAGCAAAGGAAAAGGGAGACTGTCACTTCGCTCTTGGCTTTAGTGCTTATTCTCATTGGAGGGAAATACCTCCTCTGAATTAATGGGGACATTCAAGGAAGGGTAAAGAAATCATAATTCAGTAATAGTGTGGAATCGTCGGCCTCCACCTCAGCGCCTCGTGGGCCCGCAAGTCATGAGGAATTGAAAGGATTTGTAATGGCAGCACACGTCAGTTCTGCACAACAGCACAACTGTGCTGAAACGCAGAACAAGAAAATCGTTACAACTGTTTGCTTCGTTTTGGGCCAAATTTATATTTCCTCATAGAGCAAAGGAAGGTGAAGTACAGGTGTTTGCCATCAAAACTCTTAATCTGTAATCATTTGACTTATTATCCAAACTTAGGTACAGATTATCCTTTTTACCCCCAGAGAAAATGAAGTATGGGCACTTCTAATTGAATACATTGATATGTATGGTTTAAAGGGAAAAAATGAGAATACGTCAGAGCAGGCCCTACTACACACACAGCTCTGAGTCACCATTTAAAAAGAAAACGGGGCGTTGGTAATAATAGCATGAAACATGGGCAGATACATGTTAGTGATATTTCGTTTTCATGCAGAAGACAAGGCTTTTTCTGTTTCAAGCGATACATTAGATGATTGGGTTCTCAAGAAATCAAACCCCGTTCCCCTGTCAAGTTCTGAAATAAAATGAAAAGTATAACAGATGGAGAGAGAATATCACCTCTATCACTGCTGCTGATGATCGTTTTGAAGACTGTGGCTTACTCCTAAGAGCTCATGGGCTGGGAAGCAAGCAGAAGGTCCTACAGGGATGCGCAGTCTGCAGGCGGAGCAATTCTTCAGGGGGAGGAGTGAAGTGATTGAGAGACAGACAGACACACACACACACACACACACACACACACACACACAAAAGAGACATGGATATCTGCTGGCTCCCTTGCCCACTTCTTCCTTCTAAACTTCCCAATGAAATGCCCGTCTGGAACAGAAGGAAGAGAGCTGAGGACTGTGGTGCTGGAATTACTCCACGTGGAAGTCTTTCTCACTACTGTGGCTGTTTACTTGACAAGTTGCATCCAACTCTTTGTGACCCCATGGACTGTGGCCCACCAGGCTCCTGTGTCCATGGGATTTCCCAGGCAAGAATACTGGAGTGGTTTGCTGTTTTCTTTTCCAGGGGAATCTTCCCGATTCAGGGATCTAACCTGAGCCTCCTGCATTGGCAGGTGGATTCTTTACCTCTGAACCACCAGGGAAGCGCAAGATATACATAAAAGACATAAAAGTAGAATATAAAATAGATAAATAGGAAAAGGTAGCTTTAAGGTGAAATAAAACACCCCATCTTTGAATCTGTCTCTAAACTGATATTCAAAAAGTGGCTGACAAATACCCAGACACATGTGGTGATAAGGTGAGAATCTGCCACAGGGAAGCGGGGACCCAAGGCTGAAGTGACCCTGTCACCAATCCCCAGGGAGAGCCCTTGAGGATTTGCACCAGAGGCAAGTTCCCTCCACCCTGCCCAGGGCTTCCAGATGGGGCTCTGACCTTAGAGGGCAGGCCAGGTAACTCCCCAGCCAAGCCAGCCCCTCCGCCCTCAGCATCACGTTAACCACCTTCTTTTAATGAAGGATTCCGTTCAACACTTCTACTAAAAAGGCTCCTTCTAAAACCCCCTCAATAATTTGTCAAGTGAACAGTTTGTGGCCTGAGATTCATATTTGATAAAAGTCTTCTCCAAATATTTGTCTTTCATCATAACCATGAGAAGAAAACATCTTTAGCCAAGTCGTTTCAGCACGTAGTATTCATGAATTTCCGCAGGGCCTGGAGACAACTTTGCAGCAACTGCCGACAGGACCCCGGGCTCCCTCCTGTCTCTCCTGCACCCTCTTCTGCTCTTCGCCCTCCCCCCTGAGACCAACCCTCCAACTTGGGGGCAGCTTCCAGCAGGGTGGCTGAGCACAGAGCAGAAATAACCTTCAAAACCGCCCGCCTTCCTGCACAGACTTTCTAGAGATGCTCTAGTGATGCCTGGAACAGCCCCTCCCACGTGGCGGGATAATTCTGGTGCACAGGTGAAACCAATACAGAAAACGGGTTTCTCCTGACCTAGTTCCAGCAGCATTCGGAGAGACAGGATTCCCCAAGGAGCCTCACAGCCAAACACCCCTGAAGAGGCTGCTCAGTATTCAAGGAGCCGTCTTTAAGACAGTCACCACTCCGGGACCAGTGAGGCTTCCCCAGAGATACCAGTAGGTGGTCTGTGGAGAGACAGAGAGAGAAAAGAAGGAGAAGGGAAAAAGAGGGAGGAGAAGAAGAGAGAAAGAAAGACAAAAGGAAGGAAAGGGAAGGGAAGGAGAAAAGAGAAAAGAAAGAGGAGAAGGAGAGAGAAAGACGTGTCTGAGGACTCCTGCCGCAGGTGAGGGGGCTGCGGCCCGTCCACAGGGTGGACGGCAGGCTGGAGACCCGAGAGGCGCTGCAGGGGCTGTGCACAGCCGTCTGCCACAGGAGGCCCTGTGCACAGCCGTCTGCCACAGGAGGCCCTGTGCACAGCCGTCTGCCACAGGAGGCCCTGTGCACAGCCGTCTGCCACAGGAGGCCCTGTGCACAGCCGTCTGCCACAGGAGGCCCTGTGCACAGCCGTCTGCCACAGGAGGCCCACAAACCGTCCCGGGTGGACAGAGGAACAGACCGCATGGCGCTCTCCAGCGAAGCCCAGTCTGCACACCCGCAGCGCTCGATGCCGGGAATCGCACCGAGCTGTCCCTACACACAGCGTCGTTCACACACTGGCAGCCCGCTGAGGATTACGAAGCAGGGGGCAGGGGACAGGATCCGAGGGGCACCGTGGAAGGACAGCTCGGGCCTCAGTTCAGACGAGGGAACAACGTCATTGCCGGAAACTAAACAAAGGTCCCAGCATGAAGTGGAACATGTGCTTTCCCCAGAGTGTTTGTTCTGCTAACGAAACGCCAACCCAGCAGCTGCTAGTTTCGTCCTTGCCGCCTTCCTCACCGACACCTTGGGAGGATGCGCTTCCTTCAGCGCGGCTTCCCGCCAGGTAGCTCTCGAGGTTGGAAAACTCCGCCGCGAACGCAGCCCGCGGTGGGGACAACTCAGGTGGCTCGTCTCTGGAGCGCGCTGGTCCCTGAGGGGTTGACACTGGCCTGGTTCCCAACACCCGATATCACTGCTCTGCAAGCCTCCAAACCCACTTTGCACAGGAATGCTGAAACCACGTGAACTGAAAGGTGCTTTGGGGTGGGGGGGAAAAAAAGCACAAAGCTGGTATTCTAACTAAAGCAGAATTCCCTTCCTTTGTCGTGTATCTGCCAGTGATGTGATGGATCAAGAAAGTTGTTAAGTCATAAATTGCACATGGGGAATAAAATGTTGATTCTCTCTCACAACGTAGACTTGGGAGAACAGTTTTACCCCCAGGTTTCTTAGCAAGTTCACCGTGTTTATATTCGCTGGATACACATTTCAGCATGAATGTGACGGAACACATTCCAACACGCAGATGCAGGCAAAGCATCTTGCCACGCAAGCAAAGACCTGACAGTGTTAACACATTTAAAATGTTGTCTAATGCGTGTGGCACATTTGCCAAGACATCGACTATAGAAAATGGTTAACATTTTTATGCATGTTTTTTTCCTGCAAGGAATCAAATTTAGATTTGTGTGCATTGCCTGGAATAGTAAGTAATTATTACTTATTGAATATTCTCATCTACCTTGATCATTGAGGATCTCTTTTTTGTTTTATGTTACACAATTAGGGGAAACTTTCTAGAATGTTTTTATCTTTTTAAATGTATTTTTCAAGTGCACACAGAAGTGCATTTAAATTTAGACCATGTGTATATTAGACCTAGTGTGCTCTTACACAGAAAAAAATTAAAACAGCAGAGTAAACAGCAATGGACCAAGGTTTCCCATTATTATGTGAGCCTATTGTTTGTATTCCATATACCTCCCTGGTTTGCTTCTGCTATTTCCTCCTATTGAAATGACTCGTCCCTGCTCTTCTCTGAATGTCCAAATGCAGCCTAACTCAAACGTCACCATCTCCAACCCACCTCTCCCAGCTCTGTTGAACTTGGTCCCTTCCTTAAACACTAAGAGTCTCACTCTACCGTTCAGGGCAGTCTGCATTTTGTTCTTGTGTTATTTTTTTCATTCTTACAAGAACAATCCCTGAAGGTAGGCTCTCAGTCACTCAGAAGAGGACTCTTCATTAAATAGGTGCAAAGTGAATATCATTGTGATGTAGAATGAATAGATAAGAACTGAGAAAAACCCTCACAGAAATTCAAGAGCAGGTCCTAGAACTGAAACAGCTCTAACACTTTTAAGCGTACTAAATTTTCTTTGTCTAAACTGTCATAATCAAGCAGTCCCAATTCTCTTTATAAGCTGAATATAAAAATCTTTGAATGGGAGAATGCTCTGTGTGCTAATCATTAAAAACTACAGATAAAGAGCTCATCAAAGAATAACTTTGAGAAATAAATGACATAAAACAAAAGTACCATTTTAAGATTAGGAGAAGAGTAGACCATAGGATGGAGAAGGCAATGGCACTCCACTCCAGTACTCTTGCCTGGAAAATCCCATGGACGGAGGAGCCTGATGGGCTGTAGTCCATGGGGTCGCTAAGAGTCAGGCATGACTGAGCGACTTCACTTTCACTTTCCACTTTCATGCATTGGAGAAGGAAATGGCAACCCACTCCAGTATTCTTGCCTGGAGAATCCCAGGGACAGAGGAGCCTAGTGGGCTGCTGTCTATGGGGTCGCACAGAGTCGGACACGACTGAAGCGACTTAGCAGAAGCAGCAGCAGCAGACCATAGGATGTAGGAAATGGATGCAACCCTAAGAGATGTACGGCTAACACTTCTGAGATGAATTGTTCTCCATCCACTTTTTCATTCAACAACTATCTTGTTGTTTGTTCAGCCGCTAAGTTGTGGCCAACTTTGTGACCCCATGGACTGCAGCAGGCCAGGCTTCTCTGTCCTTCACTATCTCCTAGAGTTTGCTCAAACTCACGTCCATCGAGTCGGTGGTCATCCAACCATCTCATCTGCGGCTGCCCCCTTCTCCTGTCTTCAATCTTCAACCTCTGCTCCTAGCATTAGCTTCTTTTCCAACAAATATTTAGTTATATTTTAAATCTGACACTCTTCTTGCTGCTGAGCAGATGACGGTAAACAAATTCCCTGCTTACAGTAAATACATGTAAAATCAATAAGGTGCCAGTAAGCAGGGTGTGAGTTTGCATCGAAGGCTATCAAGAAAGACCTCTAGGACAGGTGGTCTTTGAACTGAGCCTTAGATGAAAAGGTGGTAGGAGCAGCAGCCACATCCAAAGAGGAACTTTCCAGACCAGGGCACAGTGAGTACAAGTGCCCAGAGGCACGGAGGTTACTTGGTTCTTGAGGAAAAGTAAGAGCCCATCACAGTTAAAACAGAGTGAACAGGCAGAGGTTGGCAAGAGCCGGTGTGAACGTGGCGGGTAGCTGACCATGCAGGGCCCTTGCAGGACACAGTTAAAGATTTGGGATTTTATTCTGTGCAAGATAGGCATCTGTTGGAGAGCTTGGGCAGGGGACTTAACGTGACTCGGATCTAGGTTTAGAAGGGTCCCTCTGGCTTCTGTGTGAAGATCAGGGTCAGCTAGGCTGGTGGTGATAAGTAGTGATGAAGTGTGGGAGTCATTTAGGACAGTACAGTAAGTCCCCTACATATGAACCTTCAGGTGGCCAACTTTCCAAGATACAAACTGCATTCCATCAACGTCAGACGTGAGCGACATCGCAGCTTGTCCTCCGTCTCCTGTCACTGATGACCCTCCAGCTCCACCGTCTCTCACCTCCTCTCCTTCCTCCAGTCAGTAACCCTTCTTGCCTGTTCACTGGATTCAGCCCCTGCGTGCCCGCTGCTGTACTTAATTCAAGGTCCTGAACTATCAGATTAGAAATGTCTTCTTTATTTTTTGTTTGCTTTTTATGTATTATTTGTGTGAAAACTATTATAAACCTGTTGCAGTGAAAGAAAAGTGAAAGCATTAGTCGTTCAGTCTTGTCCCACTCTTTGTGACCCCATGGACTGTATCCCTCCAGGCTCCTCTGTCCATGGGATTCTCCAGGCAAGAATACTGGAGTGGGTTGCCGTTCTCTTCTCCAAGGAATCTTTCCAACCCAGGGACCGAACCCGAGTCTCCTACACTGCAGGCAGACTCTTTACCATCTGAGCCACCAGGGAAGCCCAAGCAAACTGGTTATAGTACAGTACTATATAGCCAATTGTGTTATCTGGGTCCCTAAGCTAACTTTGTTGGAATTACAAACAAATTGGATTTATGAACATTCTCTCAGAATGGAGCTTGTTCTTACACAGGGCACTTACTGTAGAGCCAGGGGCCAGGCAAGCGATGCAGGTCCTGGTGTCAGGGCAGTAGCTGTGGAGTGGTGAGAAGTGGCTGAATGCTGCATACGTTTTGTTAGAACCAAGGTCACATTGTAGCTCAGCTGGTAAAGAATCCGCCCACAACGCGGGAGATCCCGGTTCAATTCCTGGATTGGGAAGATCCCCTGGAGAAGGGAACGGCTATCCACTTGAGTTTTCTGGCCTGGAGAATTCCATGGACTGTATTGTCCACGGGCATCCCTAAGAGTCGGACATGACTAAGCGATTTTCATTTTCACTTTCAAGGTCACATTACTCTTTTAGGCTGTTACTGAGTAGGATTCTACCAGAGGTGGATGAAAGAAAAGTTCCCTTTCTACTGGGACTCTGTGATAACAATGCATCCTGGCACTCATGCCCCACCTTCCTCTCTGGGGCCTCAGCTGTTAGGATTAACCCCTGTTCTCAGAGATACCTGGGTGACAGGCTTTGTGTCAGAAGGCAAGCCAGATCCCAGAGCTCCAAAGCTGCTGTTCCTTCCACTCAATCTCATGTTTTGCCAGTGGTCTTCTGCATACCTAAGAGGAATTTTGAACAGAAAGGCCATATGTAAAGTATTTTTTTTAGCATTAGGAAAAGTTCTGAATATTAACTAAATGGTTAACTTCATAAAAAATCACAAGCATCTTATTTTCAAAAGGCTGGGGTAATGAATTTTAGCAATACTCTTATTTTATAGGCTGCAAGCAATAATGCAATAATTTATATTTGAGCAATTCTAGTAAGTGACTGTGTGGGGTAGCACTCACACTCAGTGAGTGATATTTCCTCTGCAGCCTTGTTTTGAAATATGTGTCTAAATTTTAAATGTTATTAAAAGCCTACCTGAAAATGCCATTTAAAGAACTCTTTCTAAGAGTACAAATGTGAGTTTGTTGCTATTCTTGATGATACATATATTTATTTATTCTGAAATATTAGCCAATGATGTCTTTTTTTTAATCCTGAAAAAATTTTCAATCACCTATGCGTTTACTCTAAGTCATTAACCAATCCTCTCACAGGCCTGATGGCTCAGCCAGTAAAGAATCTGCCTACAACGCAGGAGACACAGGAGATGTGGGTTTGACCCCTGGGCCGAGAAATCCCCTGGAGGAGGAAATGGCAACCCACTCCAGTATTTTCTTCCCTGGAGCATCCCTTGGACAGAAGAGCCTGGTGGGCGACAGTCCATGGGGTTGCAAAGAGTTAGACACAACTGAGCCCACAATAGGTTTTATTGTAATAGCAGTATTGTGCTAGACAGTGCTTTTAATTGAAACAGTAGGATTCTAACCAATTCTTTCCTTCCTGTTCTCGAATAAGAATTTAACTGTTCTTAGAGAGTCTTGGTTGCTATTATATTTAGAATGCATGATGCAATTACCCATATTTTGAACAAGAAATATGGACATTGACATTAAAAAGGCTTCCCCCTCACATATTGTGAGTCATTTTTCCTCCACTGGACTTTTTCCTGCATATTTCTCCTAGACCTACACCTGACTCGGAAAAAACTCTAGGCCTCTTGAGTCAAGAATTTATTTCTTCCCCTTTCCCAACCATCCTCCAGAAACTCAAATTGAATGGAATGCATTCTGCATCTGTGGATGGTCCTGTGGTTCATATTTTGGCCTAGAGGTAGGAAGAATAATCTAGAACTTAGACACAGCTCCTGTTCTCTGAAGACCCGACTCCTGAATAAGCCCTCAGGTGACATGATCTGAAGAAAGGCCTGCCATTCAGCTGAGGGTCTAAATAATGACACTTGATGAAGTCTACCAATTTATTCTTTTTTAAAAATTAATTTTGATTGGAGTATAGTTGCTTTACAATATCGTGTTAATTTCCAAAGTGAAGTAGAGAGGTGAAAGTTGCTCTTTGCAACCCAAAGGACCATACAATCCATGGAATTCTCCAGGCCAGATACTGGAGTGGGTAGCCTTTCCCTTCTCCAGGGGATCTTCCCAACCTGGGTATCAAACCCAGGTCTCCCGCATTGCGGGCAGATTCTTTACCGTTGAGCCACAAGGGAAGTCCAAGTATCCTGGAATGGGTAGCGTATCCCTTCTCCATCAGATCTTCCCAACCCAGGAAGCGAACTGTAGTCTCCTGCATTGCGGTATAGTTGCTTTAAAATGTTGTGTTAATTTCTACTGTACAGCATAATTAATCAGCTATACGCATACATATATCCCTTTTTTCTTGGATTTTCCTCCCATTTAGGTCATCCAGAGCACCGAGTAGAGTTTCCTGTGCTAAAATGAGTATTTAAAAAAAAAAAAAAAAAGAGTATTTTTCCAAGTGTCCAAAGGGGATTTTTAACCATTTTTTGTTTCATTAAAGAGGAGTTCTGTCATCTCTTTTCATGTTCCTCACCATTTTGCTAATCCTGGATAGTAGGAGAATTTGCAGATGTGAGTCAGGGATTTCATTCCATCCATATTTACTGGCGCAAGGTTCTTTTGAGATACAGAAAGGAGCGCCTCTATTTAAATAAGAGCGGTCACCCAGGGTGCTCAGGATGACTCTGCACACTTGTTAGGAACAGTCTCATCGGTTAGAGGGTGTCTGGGGCCCCTTTGGGCCTTCCCAGGTGGCAGAGTGGTAAAGAATCCACCTGCCAAAACAGGAGATGCGAGTTTGGTCCCTGGGTAGGGAAGGTCCCCTGGAGAAGGACATGGGAACTCACTCCAGGACTCTTGCCTGGAGAATCCCATGACAGAGGAGGCTGGCGGGCTACAGTCCACAGGGTCACAGAGAATCAGACACGACTAAGCAGCTGAGCGCACACACGCAGGGTGCCTTCCAGCGAAAACCTTTCAGGTTCCCACACAGATGTTAAAGGGACACTTCCTGTCTTAGAAGATGCTAGAATGGAGGTGTGTGGATTCCCTGTATGTAGGATAAAATGATTTATCCTGTCAGAGTCACTGAGTTTCAGACCCACTTTTTTGCCTATTGGATTCTCTGAAAGTCAGACAAGCTTCAACCCTAATGGCTTATTTTAGTTGTTTTCAACAGATTATGTAAGAGTAGAAATCAGAGGCTATTATGCTCCGGGTCTTCTGTTTCTCCTTGTTCTGTTTTCAGCGCTTATACTAAGCATGAAGGAAGAGCACAGTGAAATGGTTATTTGGCCCTTTTGTTAGGTCCCGGGGTCCAACATTTTCTAATCCCATTAACAAAAAAGTACATTGCCACTCAAAACCACAAACATCGCAAATATCTAAGTTTATGAAACCAGTAATTCACCTTACACATATTTTCTCATAGAGCTTTAAGGCCATAACCAAACAATTCCTCTTGAAATTACACAGAGAAATTTAGTCATATAATATAAAAAATAAGGAAGTTCTCTCTGTATAATATAATGAAAATAAATTTCACAGAGAAATTTAGTCAGATAATATAAAAAATAAGGAAGTTCTCTCTGTATAATATAATGACAATAAATTTCACAATCTGAACAATGTTAACTTTGTAGGAGGAGTTAATTATTTAAAAAATTATTGCTGTATTATGTGCAATTAATTGTGCTTTATGCCAAAAAAAATCAGTGTTGAATGTTTGCTTAGTACACATTGTTAAAGTAAGAATTTTTATTATATGAAATTATAAATTAAATTCGTGTACCAAATTTGGCTTGAGGATGGCTTGTTGCCACTGAATTTACAAGAGGAAGTGCAAAACATACCAAAAAGGAAAAGAATTTATGGTTTTCCTCATCAATGCATCTATTTTTCCCAGATACATAAATGGTTGCTGATTCTATTCCCATCCTGTGAAATGTGGACCCCAGGGAAGCAACAGGGCCTGCCAAATGAAAGGGCACACACCCTGTCTACAGCAGTAATGGATACCTATCTAGGGAATGAAGAATCCGCAGAAACAGGCAGGGGTTACTTGTGTCTGATTCTGTCTGTACAGTTGACTTGCCTATTAATGCCACTTCAATACCCGTGAGCTGAAAACTTTAGGTATATTTTATCCCATGGAATAGAAACGTAGAAGTGACCAGCATCAGTTCTTAAAAAAGTCACTTGTGCATTGCTGTAGGTCTCTCCCATGGAAAATTTATGACCCATGTTTTTAAAGTTTCAGTAAATCTTTTATCTGAAAGCCAGTACAATTCAACAAAATGCCCTTAGATTTTCTAAACAACTTATAAGTAAATCCACAATTCCTTTAAAAGTTAGAAATTCTTTTAAGCACCATCATTCAAATTTTTCATTTAAATAGTCATGTTCATTTGAAAATGTAACTTATACTTTAAAATTACATTTGCCATTAAATATCCTCAGATTTTATAAAGCAGAACTAAATCATGGATGAAATAGACTCGACCTGTTAAACCGCCAAGACACACTTTATGCTTTTACTTTCTAAAATTAAAATTTATAAACATAATTTCCCCTCCAGCAAAGCCAATTTGGTTTCCTTTGAATGAAGAAGACGTGTAACTGGTAGGTCAGGAGAGAAAAAAGAAGAGCATTAATTGAGTGGCAGTGATAGTTCACTCTTCACGCTTAGTGTAAAGTAAAAAAATAAAATAAAAAGAGGTCGATCTTTATATCACAGGCCCTTTCTGTTATGACAGAAGACTCAGCATTCCTAATACTGATAGGCCATACAACTGTCCAGGTGTGACCTATATTTATGCTACGAGGACAATTTTAATTGTTACCTCATTGGAGGGTCGGTCTTTCACAGCCGTCACTTGTTCATGCTTGAGGACGTGCTTAAAAACTGCCCTTCAATCTTAATCATTTCTGCTGCTAGCTCATTATGAACAAAATAATAGGTTTTCCAGCAACGGGTTCAATGTGCATCACAAGCCGCAGTGTTTACAAAGATGACAATGACAGGAAGTATCCCGAGATGGGCTAACTAAAGCACACAAAACGCAAGACAGAAAGCTCTCCAGAAACCTGGCTGAAGTTTGGAAGCACTTCCTTGTTTTGAGAAGTGTGGAGGAGTCTCAGAGTTCTGTTTGATCCTAGCGATGATGCTTAAGAGGGAGCAGGAAAGGTCATGTCGAAACTGCCAAATTCTGCCAAAAAACGTGTACCCTGCACTCTTTCCTAGCCAAGTCTTAACAGACATTGCCCAGTTCACACCTGACAGTCACAAAAGAAATCTCCCAGCTTTGTAATGGAAACTTGCTGGGTACCGGATAGACTCAGTAAGGCCTAAAGCTCTAAGAAGGCAGCCGTTTCTCAATAATCAATAAATAACTCTGCCAGCTTCCATTCATATCCATATAGTTTATCTCTCTGAAATAGCTTTCAAAGAAAATTTGCAAAGGCCTGAATACATACATAAATACACACACCTCAAAATAGAAGAGAGGAAAGCAGAAGTCAGGAAATAGATGTTCAGCTTTTCCCGAGGCAGTTCCCTAAAAAGCAAATAGAAGCTGGAAAAGGGGGATGAGCACTCATCAAGAGAACATTTATATGATGAACAGACAGAGGAGTGAAATTCACATACATACACAAACCGCTTGAACCAAAGGACGTTACTCCTAGAACGTTTATGCAGGGCTAACTTGTAAGTGTGCTTTATATATTTTAGCTCTTTATTTGAAATACTGACCTGTGTCCCATATAATACTGAGGTTACTATCTGTAATTTTTTTTTGTCTTTCATATCTCACTTTTAAGAAACTTTAGTTAGTAGTTTCCTACAAAAGCAAGAGGATTTACTGACTTTGTCACAATTGTGAGTTTATTGTTCTCTTGATAAATACACCAGATTTTCTCAGGTGCATATAAAGACAGTGTGCTCTGATGAAGTCCAGGAAAGGAGAGAAACTATTACTCTTACCAGACTTTGCTGGTTCTGTTCAACCAAACTGACCTAAGGAACAAGCATAAGCTTAGCTTGGAGGCTCTAGTGTCTTCACTGAACAATGTAACTCATATCATCAGCACGATCTTTATGATGAAACATTTCTAAGAACAGCTTAAATATTGTGACAAGGTGTACAATAATGAGTCTGCCTGTGAAAATCATTATTTTTTAATGTATCATCATTGTTTCCATATGACTAAAATGTACGGTTAACAGTAAAGAGTTTATAATTCATACCTGAAAATCTTCCAAGAAGATCCTCAGCTAAAATTTTTGGAAAAAATATTTTGTTTTCCAAAGCATCAATTTTCAAATGGCATAATTCTACTACCTGGCCTTTCCTTTTCTTTCTATAGGCTCTAACAAAGAGAACAGTACATTTTGTTTGTAATTTAAAATTCATTAACTTGTGCTTTCCTTACAAAACTATTCTGAATAGATAGTATACTCCTAATAGTCAATATATAGTTCATCCTATACTTAATAAAAATTCCAAATAGGTACACTTTAAATTTTAATCACTTTAAGTCATTACATAGCTTTCTTGCTCTTTTACAAACTCACTGACATTTTACAGCTTACAAAATCTCTTAGTTTTCACTTGCAATTAACGCAGCTTCACTCACTCCAACTCAGTTGTTTCTCTAAACTTAAGATATCCATTGGATGGATTCCAGTTTCCACGATAGAAGATTCTGGAGATAAAAGTGTTTCCTATTTACTTTGCTTCATCCTAGTATATGTAAAACATGAAACACTTTATATTTATTTTAACTGGAACTAATTGGCTCTTAGTATAACACCTCTGCTTTAAATTTATATCTACTGCAGATTACCTAAGAAAACAATACATTTGGCTTTCAGTTTTGAGATCGGTTGGGTGGATGCAAAATCCTCTAATCCTGGTACCCAAGACACTGCATTTT
Source organism: Bos javanicus (assembly GCF_032452875.1). Lineage (NCBI taxonomy): Eukaryota > Metazoa > Chordata > Mammalia > Artiodactyla > Bovidae > Bos > Bos javanicus. The sequence goes on along the minus strand of NC_083883.1, from coordinate 78,535,268 downwards.
TCTAGTGCTAGGATGAGACGCACTGGGCACTTACCATGAAGGTACATCACTCTGGCTGGTGATATAGTGTAGATGTTATTACACTAGACTAGTCAAAATGCATCCTTTAATTTGCATCCTTAATCCTTTAATAAATCCCCTAATACATCTGAAAACACATGCATTTCCTCACTTCTGCCATCATTCCTTATTCTCCTATTCATCCCACAAAACCAGAAACATTCCAAGAAATTTAATTTTACACTGAACCGTTCTCAGGGTGACCTTTAAAATTTAATAGCAACAACAACAAAAAAATCTCACTGACAAGGACCAAGTCACTTGTACCTCAAAATTAACTGCACACTGAGCAGCTGACTCTGTACAAAAATCCCCCAATTCAAATCAAGCCCAGCGTTTTCTAAGAAGCAGGGGAACCACATGTCACATCAGGTTGCTGCGTTCAAGGTCAGTCCTCAGCTCAGACAGTCCCCGCTCTGCAATACAGCTGGACAATAAAGACACATCACTTCCCTGGGAAGCTGGTCTGGAGCTGTAACGACAAGTGGGCTGAGTGGCCCAGGGGTCTTCATTTCTGTCTAACGACTGGTGCATTTAGTTTGCTGAGACCTTGCGAATATACACCCCTCCCCAGTAAAGCAATCCTGCACACACCAAGATTTTCCCACCAAGTGTTTTCATTTCCAGAAGTGAAATGGGCTCAAAATTTTCAAAATCATGTTGAAAAACAAGAAATGTTTGTCTTTCTTCCTATTTACTTCTGGAAAATCTATATTCCAGGAAAGAATGTGTTTCTGCCTAAATCTTAAAAAGAGAATGAGGAGCACTTCCAGATACTAACGGGGGGGGGGCAGTGACTATTCTGAGCGTGTGTTTAAATGGTCAGGGATCACCTTGCAATGTAAAGTGAAGGAAAGTGAAGGATCACTTACCCTGGACTCAAAAACATCTACAACTGAGCCGCCCTCTGTATAACCAGCATTTCCCAGGTTTCTGTGTATATGTTACTGTTTCGGTTTCATGTGTCAGCAAATGTCTGTTTACGCGGCTTCCTGTTATTAATTATGGGAAGCAGGTTTTCTTGAAGTACATTAGAGGCTCTTTCAAGTCTCCTCCAGACAAGGCAAGACATTGGTGATTCCTTTAATGTTTGTACAAAGCCGGAAATGGAGTTAAAATACATTGTTGCCTTGTATAGCTTACAACCTCTTATCTCTCACAGAGGGGTGGGGTAAAGACAGAAATAATAATAATTTAAGAAAAAGCAAATCACAGCAGTTTCTATTCCCATCTCTAGACACTGAGATAACAGAATTGGATACGTTCTTTATGACGATTAATTAACGGATCACAGCATGAAGTCTGAACTCTAAACGCTGACAAAAATGTTTCCAAGATCAACTCAAATTGTAAAGTGCTCAAAGACAGGAAGAGAGGTTCCAGTGTAAAGTTATCTATAAAGAAACAAAAATACTGACCTGATTTCTGGTGTATTACCAAGCTTTTCCTAGAGAAACATCTGGTCGGTCCATCTAGCTCTCTGCCTTTGAAATAGGAGCAAATATACTTGCATGCGTTCAAATCCTAAAGGAGCCAAAACATCTGGAAGTTTTAGAAGAAAAGCAAAATAGTTATGGGGGGAAATCCAGATTAAAAAAATGCAGATGTTTAATTGACCTGTCAGTTACGTTAGGAGGAAAGAAGGGCAGAAATAACCAGAAGCCACTGGTGGAAAATTAAAATCGTTTCATGAGCCAATGCCAAGCTAAAAGCAGTGAAAACTGTAACAGAATACAGACAGGGGCTTTCTCAGCTGAGATCTGAAAATGTTACCATGTGCGATTTTGTAAATTAGCCATTTCCAAAAAAAAAAAAAAAAAACCTTTTGCATTAAAGCACAATAAAAGTTCTTCAGACTCTCCTCTCTCTCTTTGGTAGTTAATTTGGGCACTTAGGCAGAATTTAGCTTTCATCAGAGACAAACTCTCCCCCTACCCCGTGCTCCTCGCCCCCTTTCTGAGACCCCCTAATACTGCTGAGTGGCCAGAAATTACAGATGCAAAGGGGAGCTGACAAATGACGGCCAGGCCCCTCCCCCCGAGCTTAGACAGTCAAAGCTGCTGCCAGAACATGCCTGAGAGCAGGGAGTGCAGAGACAAAGACACAAAGATTCCATTTTCTCAGTGAAAATAGACTTCATGTGTAAAACACTAGTGAGAAAAATGGAAAGCTGACACATATGTGCAATTTTCGAGAGGCAGGGCTGGATCTTTCAAGAAGATTGAAATTGCATTTGATTGCATCAAAAACCTAACAAATGTTGTTTAACCTAAGAAGTCTTTTCAGTCTGTAAAAAGACATTCAGTGGCAAGATACTTTATTTTTTTTTCTTTTTAAGCACATGGTGCAAAAGGAAAAAGAGTCTTGAGCTCAGTAAAGAGACGTTGATTTCATCCTACTGCTACATCAAGAATTAACCCTGGTTCAGTTCACGGGTCTACAGAATAAAGGGGAAAGTTAAAAAAAAAATACTCTATTAAATCAAAGGGTTCAGAGAGATAATATTAAATCCTTATGAGTATGTTTTCTATAAAAAGAATCCCCTCCCAGCAGCCTCAGGGTATCATTACTGGAGAGGCAGCAAGTGGTTTATTAGAGATTCAAGCCATGGCATCTGGGCCTTGCCAAGCATGCAAGTTGCAGCCTGTGAGCCCCTGGCTCCCACAGTCCCTCGGCATCTCACGGTAAGTGCTGTCTGCCTGGCCGCGCCCTGTGCCCCGCGTGTGTAGGTGCAGAGGCTGGGACCAGCAGACAAAGAAGAGCATCCTCAACTACGATGGAAGCCCATGCTTTTCTTCCTCCCTAAATTCTTTCAGAGCTGAAAAGAGAAATGTGAGAGGAAAAAAAAAAGAAATCACAATGTGAATTAGGGAACTAATTTAGAACATACCTTCAAGTGATACTCTATATCTGTTGTAAGTCCCTATAGAAGGCAAGAAAGAGGGAGAGAGAAAGAGAGAAAGTTCAAAGTTCATCATAATCCTTTAAAGCAAGGGAGGGGGCTTCCCCCACCTGCCTTCTTAGATTGTCAACATTGGTGCATCTTTGTGTTTCTTTTTTTTTTTAATTTATTTATTTTAATTGGAGGCTACTTACTTTACAATATTGTATTGGTTCTGCCACACATCAACATGCATCTGCCACGGGTGTACACGTGTTCCCATCCTGAACCCCCTCCCACCTCCCTCCCCGTACCATCCCTCCAGGTCATCCCAGTGCACCAGCCCCAAGCATCCTGTATCGAACCTGGACTGGCGATTCGTTTCTTATATGATATTATACATGTTTCCATGACATTCCCCCAAATCATCCCACCCTCTCCCTCTCCCATAGAGTCTGAAAGACTGTTCTATACATCTTTTTCATTTCATACACCATGCAAACACATTCAGTCGTATATGGAAACTGACCACAGGACCACCTTTAGACAGGAGAGAACTCTATAAGATTTAAACGAACCAGTTGGTAGAATTTTGTTTTACTTAAATATCATGGGCTTTGACCAAGTGCTCCTCTGAAACCTTTAGTAAACATTTCTCTCCCAAATTAAGTCTATTTTCATCCCCAGCCCAACCATTCAATGGTTTTCTGTTCTTCATAAATGGGTTCAATCCATGTGGAATACTTAGGATGGGCTTAAAATAAGTGTCAGACCATTAATAGCTTAAAATGTAATTAATAGCAGTTGTCAGTCTTAATTTTAAAAATTTGCAATATTTTTTTTAATTGAGAACACCTATTGTCCTCTATCACTCCCTTCCAAGTTCTTGCTATTCTTATACTTCTTTAATTAATAGGAATAGTGGAGAGAAAAGGCAGCTAAAAATTAACTGCATAGTGTAATTAAGGATGACTGAAAGGAAAATGAGAGTGTTAGATAAGTCCTATGACCATTGACATGTTTCACACAAACCCTTTATTGTAAATTTTAAAAAATTCAAGTCAGTATACTTTCTAGCTTTCCTTTCCAATCAAATCAAAATACAGGAAATTTGTAACATGCGTTCATAACATCGAGGTTTTCTTTGTGGCATTAACAATGATCTGACTGCCCCTAGTACCCACTTATTTGCCACGAAAAGGGAATAAGGTGAATGGAGTGCTTGTTTGGGAGTTTGGGAGCATAATTTAAAATTTTTTTTTTTTATTTGAAGGATAGTTGATTTAAAAGGTTGTGTTAATTTCCACAGTACAGCAAAGTGACTCAGTTATACACATATATACGCCCTTTTATGACATTCTTCTCCATTATGGTTTATCACAGGATACTGAATATAGTTCTCAGTGCTGTACGGTAGGACCTTGCTGTTTTCCATCCTATATATATAAAACAGTTTACATCGTCTAATCCCAACCTCCCACTCCACCCTCCCCTAAACCTCCCTCCTTGGCAACCACAGACCTGTTCTCTAGGCCTGTGAGTCTCTATCCGCTTCATAGACAGGTCCCTTTGTGGCATACTGTAGATTCCACGTACAAATGATATCATGTGGTATTTGAGTTTTTCTTTCTAATTCATTTCGCATGATCATCTCTAGGGCCATCCACCGTCCTGCAGACAGCATGACTTCATTCTTTTTTGTGGCTGAGCAGTATTCCACTGTATATGTGCATCATGTCTTATTACCCATTCATCTGTGGTCAGACATGTACACTGTTTCCATGTCTTGGCTGTGGTGAATAGAGCTTCAGTGAAGACAGGGGTACGTGTATCTTCTTGAACTCAAGCTCTCCACAGGTAGATGCCTGGAATAGGATTGCTGGACCACACAGCAGCTCTATTTTCAGTTTTTTAAGGAACCTCCATACTGTTATCCAGAGTGGCTGAACCCACGTACACCCCCAGCAGTGCAGGAAGTTTCCCTTTTCTCCACACCTTTGGGCACACAACTTTTTATGCATATTCAGTCACTCTGTAATTTTAGTGAGCCTCTGAGCCCCAGTTTCGCAATTTATTATAGGAGGAATTTTGCCAATCACAGAAAATTGTTTGAGGGTAAACCTACGAATGCCACATGGGCTCCAAAATGCAGACATATGTGTGTGCATAGGGGCAGGGGGCTTGTTAAATTCCAGTCCTGTCTGAAAACTTTAAATTTCACATGAAGAACAATTTGGTGTCATGAACAGAAACAGGAAGTTCCTTGTACATTTAGTAAAATAAATCAGTTAAGAAACTCGGCCATCACCATACCTCAGAGGTTGATGGGTGTGTATGCGTGGCCTTTTCAGAGTGTTTCACCCTTCCGTGATGTTAAAGCTGACACTGGGACTTTGAATTTCTTAAAGCATATCTGACATATCTCTTTAAATGAACTGTTTCTCCACTTGTTAGTGGTTTGCCTCCTATAAGCGGATGTGCACAGAGTAGCTGGGTGAGCCCCCGTGAATCAGAGTGGTCCCCAGCCCGGCCCCTTCCCGCTCCCTGGCTAAAAACAGGAGCTGTGCTAAGCGCCTCCCCGCAATGCCACACCCACAGCCTCTGCTGGGGAGGCCCCTCGTGGTGGCAGGGGGAGACTTGTGGGCGCCCATCACCCCTCCTTGTCACTTCATCCTTCGCCTGCGCCCCTGAACTGTCTCGAGAGCCTCACCCCAAGTGCCTAGGAGCATAGAAGAGAAGTGTGGGAAGGAAACACATGTCACCTGGACAGAGAACATGGGTAGTCTTTTTAAGTAAAAGTAACAGAGATACATTACTAAAGAGGGAATGCACTGTCTAACTGAAGAAGATCAACAAACTCACAAACCCACAACACTGTCTTGTACGGTATTTTTTACAACAAGATGCCAGGCTTCTCTGGCTCCGTAGTAAAGGGGGGGAGCACATTGTTTGTCTTCATTTAGTTTACTTGAAAGGAAGAGACCACATTGCTTAATCACATTCGACATTTCCATTTTTGAAAATTCAAGCATTATTGTAGACTAGAAGAACGATAGAGATATAGCACAGGATTATTTAGGTAGATAAATTAGTCTCTTTAGAGAAATTAGATGATAAAAATAAAGCAAATATATTTAATGGGTTTGGGGATGAAATCTAGGTTTATTTATCAATTGAGCTAATAGTATTTAATATTTTAAAATCTTTTTACACATGGGAAGTACATCTAAAGGAAAACTAATGCTTATAATTAATTAGCCTAGTGGAGGTTGGCAAAACTATCTGTTTTATCTTTTCAGGGGTCTCTGCTTGTTATTTTACGGGGGAGGAGTGGCATGCAATGTTTTCTGGGTTAAATGGGTAACCCTAAGAATGGGAAAATTTAGGATATGAAAAATTGGCAGATCTCTATGGATTGCCAGATTGGAGAACATTTCTGTAAAAAGATAAAAATCAGTTTTAGCTATTTGGCTTTCCATGACCTGAGCTTTACATAGTATCTTTGTTCTGTACAGGGATCATGGCAAAATTACCAACAAGTCCGTAAAGGAAACTGAAGGCGGTTTGATCTACACCTTCAATGCTAGTCCCACAAAGGCTGAAGAAATCTGTTACGTCTCCAAAGACATATACCTCTAAAGAACACAGTCATGCCCTAAAATTAGGACATGATTCAGGTACGGCATTTCTTTTTGTTCGGTTGAAATGCTTTGTTCTGTCTGTTGTGGGTAATTTCTTCTTCCCCCCACCCCAGACTCCCTCTCTCTTTTCTTCTTCTCATTAACATATGTCCTTTATAATTGATGTTATTTGCTATCCTTTCATCAAATCTGAGCCACATCACTTAGGCAAGCCATCCGGCAGGACACCTAAATACACATTAGAGGAGCCTGGGAGTCACAAGAGGCTCTGACGGGCTCATCAGGGCAGTTATAATAAGCATCTTGGTTCCTCTGAAGGCACTGCATTCAAAGAATGGCCTTCATCGTGACTCTTTTTAAATATGAAAGTAAAGCGTGAAGCCCTTTGAAGGACCCAGCAAACAACACACACGTGAAAGGAGATGAGTGAGCCTTAGAAAGAAAAAAAATCTTTATGTAGAATCTGTGAAGAATCTTAACAGGTTTTAAAGAAAGACCTCCAGGTAAATTGATGGCTTTTAATAAGACACACGACAGCCTCAATTATGAGAATCCGTTCTGTGAGTTCTCTGTGCCATTTTATGTTCTCAGCAGGGTTGTTTTTTTTTCCTCATCAAGAGTTTCGAGGGATATCTACTGTTGTCTGTGAGTGAAGCATGTTTAAGCGGTCCCCCAAAGCCGTGCTAATTTAAAAAAGAAAAAAAAAAACCAACAACGTTGTCAAGTGGTCAGACAGACTGGAACTAGAGGATTATAGGTAAGAGGGATAAAATGAAGGGTTGAAAGCTGTAATTTCTATTTCTGTGGTGGCAACTGAATCGGCTGTTGGATGAGGCAGTTTAAAGAGGCAGTCACTTGGCTCAGAGTCTGGGAAGGACTTGACGGCACACTCCTGACTCAGTGGTGTAGACCCTCCGCAAGGTCGGGATTGCTTGCTAGGTTCCTGTCTGTTTCTGCTTCCCACTCCCCATTTCCTTAGATTCCCTCCCTGTCTTTGACAATTCCATGTATTATTTTCCTTCCTCACAGTTTTTACCCTTTTTACTTTTTTTTTTTTTTCAAAGACACTAGTTGCTTGGCCTCTGACCACTGCTCCATGCTGGGGCCTCCCAGGCAACAAAACAGACTTTAAAAAAAAAAGAAGACACTGCATCTCAGAGGCGTCCTCACTTGACCTTGTTCATTTTCGAAAATGCTGTGGCCGTAGATTTTCAGAAAGAATCCCTCCCCCAGAATGGTTTTCAAGAACACGTAGGCACATATGGATGTCAGGCAGTCTGGCTTGTAGATGGCATGATCTGAAGAATAAATTATAATAGTAACAGGATCACTCACAAAATGGTGAGATATAGGTGTCTGTCTAGGTGATATAAGTCACTGTGATCCTGGGTGTTTCAATTCATGATCTGGCCTTCTTTTTATATTTCCATTGGAATTAATAGGGCCATAAAGTCGGTAGAAATCATAGAAATTTTGTAACACGTCTCTCAGATTGAAACCAAGAAAATGAAGCCCAGAAAGTCATTCTGCTTATGTATAAGTGCCATTGGTTTAATTGTAGTTCTGCATATTTTTAGAAAAAGAAAAATATTTTTCCAAAGACTGGATAAAAAATGTTTGAGAAGACATACCACCGTGGAAATATATCTGCAATAAAATATCACTATCATTCAGTAGGCGATATATATTGAAGCTGCCTGGGGGTATCAATCACGGAACAAAATGTCCTTTAATCATCATATGAAGTATGTAAACCATGTACAAACTACGCACATGAATGAATATTCATTTTGTGTATAAGTACAACACCCTTTTGACTTTTGTGTATCCCAATTGCGTGTTACTCGTAGTCACATAGTTGCGATCAGAACAAAAAGGATCTCCCAGAAGAAAAGAAGGTAAGTTGTTCCAAGGATGTTGGGAATACAGAACTTCTTTTCCATCACTAACCTTGTGCTCCTAAAAAATGAATGAGAAAAATCCCTACCTTCCACTTCTGAGTATTCTCATAAGAACTGGCAGAAGAGGGAGAGGGGAAGGGATCTACTGCAGATAAACAGCGAGATCCCATTATTCAAGGCAGTCGGTGATTCTAGAGAAAATACCGTTTGCTCTTGAAAACATAGTAGACTTCTTGTTTAAAAAGATATTATGCACACCCCAAAATATGTTTGAGAATCAAAGCTTTTACATTTTTAATTATACCCCTAAACTGGCTTTCTAATTTGTCTAGGATATCAGACAACTCAGAAAAGAAATATTTCCTCAGATTAATCTTTGAAAATGTCACATGGAAATGTGTTTATCGATGTTACTGCAAATTAGTATTTTTATAAATTAAACAAGTAGACGATCTGACCTTCAAAAAGCCTGACCCACTGTCTTAAGGTTAAATATGCAAGTCTTATAGATAGGTAGATAGATAGAAGCTGGTTAACTTTTCAGTTTAAAGTACACTTTGATGAAAATATTTAAAAGACAGCCACCTCTTCCATTAAAAGTGGGCATTTTGATGAAATAATAAAAATCAGGAGGTTATCAGTTTCTATAATTAAACTCTCGCTGCTTATTCAGGGCATAAATTTCGGTCTCCAAACTTTGTTAAACATTTAAGTGAAATAAAATTTTTTAAAAAGATTTAGACAGTAGTTTGGGGATTGATTTCATGTTCAATCTTGATATGTGTTTCAGGGACTCCAAATTCAGTGAAACAGCATAAAGATCTGAGTTGTCTCTATTACTGTCATAATTTACAAACGTGTGTGCTAACTTGCTTCAGTCGTGTCCGACTCTGTGTGACCCTATGGATGGCAGTCTGCCAGACCCCACTGTCCATGGGATTTTTCAAGCAAGAATACTGGAGTGTAGAAATGGAATGCTATTTTCCTCCTCCAGGGCATCTTCCCAACCCAGGGATCGAACCCACATCTCTTACATCTAACCTGCATTGGCAGGCAGGTTCTTTAACTCTAGTGACACCCAGGAAGCCCGGTAATTTATATAACAGAGAGCAGGAAATGTAACAGAATGCGGATCTAAGGAAAAGAGTGGGAGGAATCCGCACACACAGGGTTGTGCATGGTTACCTTTCCTGCGCACCGTTCTGCGTACCATTCTGTAGCAATGGGGTTTAGTATTTCCTTTCTTAACGCAACGAAGAAGTTCATGGCTAACATCAGAGTTTGCAGGTGGGTGGGAACTATGCTTTTCTTAAAGATATCCAGGATCAAACATTGCAGAGTTAATTAGGCTTTACCTCGAATTGCCTTTCCTACGATCCTCGGAAACGGTGGAGTGCAGCTGTGAGTCACCTGCTTGCTTTCTAGAGATAGTGTCCAAGGATGTAGCTCCATGAAAATTCTAATCAGATTACACAGAAATACAGTGCTCCCAGTCTGTGCTTTGTACTCGCAGATAAATTATATATGCATAGTAACATCTGTCCACTGTTAAATTTCATGTCGCACAATTCTACTGCATTTTGAATGGCATCTTTAGCCACAGAAGCCTAGAAACATCCTTTGGCTAACAAAAGAAAAAGTCATCACATGCCTTTGGAAAACATTTTCAGAACTGTCGCAGGAATTGCTGAAAGGACCACTGAAAGATGTTTGCTAATGGAAAATGTGTTTTGTTTAGTAACTGGGCTATGCTTTAATATTTTATCAACCTGACTGATAGAGTTCAATCATAAAGAAAATTGAGAAAAAAGATGAAATGTAAAAAGAATCTTGTTAAGAGCAATAAACTTATAGATAGTGAAGTAAATGGTGGGTTTTTTTTTTCAAGATGAAGTCTTCTTTCAAGTAAATAACATGTTTTTGGAAAGAAGAAGTTGACTAACAGAGCTGAACATTCACACAAGGCAACATGCCAAGAATTCAAAATGCCAATGCAAAAAAAATGTGAGCTCCTAAAAGGGGATTCAATGCTGGTCTGTAATAATTAGCTGTACTTTCTCTGCTGAGAAGGAAAGCTCTCCTCGGGGCCTGAGGGTTGGTGTGGAATTGGAGATTTTGAGTATAAGAAAGGGTTCCAGGGTTGTACAGCTGTGGTGAAAGACTTTGGCTTCCCAAGTGGGTAACATGGAAATTATAGATGTTGTTCAGTTGCTAAATCATGTCCGACCCTTTGCAACCCCATGGACTGCAGCACACCAGGCTTCCCTGTCCTTCACTGTCTCCCAGAGTTCACTCAAACTCATGTCCATTGAGTCAGTGATGCCATCCAGCCATCTCATCCTCTGCTGCCCTCTTCTGCTTTCAATATTTCCAGCGTTAGGGTCTTTGCTGATGAGTCAGCTCTTTGCATCAAGTGGCCAAAGTATTGGAGCTCCAGCTTCAGCATCAGTCCTTCCAATGAATATCCAGGGTTTATTTCTTTTAGAATTGACTAGTTTGATCTCCTTGCAGTCCAAGGGACTCTTAAGAGTCTTCTCAAGCACCAATTATAGTGACTATCACTAATTTAGTGTGATGAAATATGACTTCATTTTTCTCTAGGCCAAAACTTCTCAACAGAAGTGCTATTGATACTTTGAACCAGATAATTATGGATGTGGGAGATTTCCTATGCATTGCAGGGTTTTTGTCAGCATCCTTGGCCTCTATTCACTAGATGGGGTAGCTCCCTCCCCACCACATGGATGTCTGCAGACATGGTCCCTGGCGGAGAACCACTTGTCTAAACATGTTTCATTTCTTCTCCTATCTCACTACAAAATGAGTTAGGTTGGCTCTTCACAATACTGTTGTAGAAACTCTGCATAAACAACTGGTATGTATCAGGTGAAGAATAGCTCTGTAATGCAAGTGTTTCTGCAGCACCTAAAATCTAGGAATCTCAAAAATATTTTTTTTAAAAAGGAATCTAAGAGCTCAGAGTGACAATGTTTATTTCAGTATGTGCATGTTTTTAATTACAGTGAAGGTGCTCCCCAGTAATAAATAACATGCAAACACGGTGGGGGTGTGGATATGAGATAATTATCAACACAAGGGAATTGTGAAAAGTAACAAAACACTTTTTTTTTTAAACAAAACACTTTTATAGCAAATATGTTGAAATGTAAAAGAAATGGCCATTTCTTTTACTTATATACTATGAGACTGTTGCTTGCTGTTTAGTGACTGAGGAAACATTTTGATTACCACAGATGTCCTAGGTCAAAGTTCCTCAGAATTTCATTGCCTCAGATGAGTTGAAAGGCTTGTTGAAATAAAAATTGCTGGGTGTTATGCCCGGTTTCTGGTTAGTCAGCAGGGCCTGAGAACCTGCATTTCTGCCAAGTTATCAGGTGAGCCAGGACCAGGGACATCCCCGGCCCTGGAGATGGGCTCAGCCTCAGATGGAGCTTCTCAGTCTGACTTGGTAACTTTTTATTGGAAATGGCAAAGGCTCTAAATATAAAGAAATAAAGGAGTTGTATGAATTTGGGTTTACTCATTGGCAATAGACCAAATCATCTTTGGCACTGGAAAGAATGACTTATGAGAGCAAATGTTTTTAATAAGAGTCTTCACGTACCATTGAAAGACAGGAAACCTTAAAAACAAAACGGATGCACTACTCTCAAACAGGGATTTAAATTAGCTAAAAACGTTTTTAAATGCCTACTAAAATGTAAAAGTTTGTTTTCCTACACCAGCAAACACTTAGGTGTCAGTATTTTGTTCATATTTTCCCTTAATTATTGCTTTTCCACTTGTCAGAAAAGAATTTATCATTGTTCACCCTCAAATTCTTCCCCCTCCCGATGTACACATTAGCTCTTGTTCTTATATGTTTTGTACCTTAAATGCACTGCACTTGGTAAGATCTTATGATTTTTAGGATGTTATTAAACTCCAGGGAATATAATATTTTGAATAAATTACTCAGGATTCAAAAAATATTTTCAAGGGTCTCCTGGAATCATGCCATCAGTTGTGCCTTAGTCAGAAACAATAGGGCAGGTTCAACAAGACAGGCTTATAGTCTTGTCCTAACTCCAAAATTCTACAGGGTGGGAAGGCCTGGCTTAAGAATTGCAAAGGTGATTTGACTGCTCTTAGCTCAGTGTAAGCCAGTAGTAATATGCTATTGCCCACAGAAGCCATGAACACCTGGGTGTTTTAGTAGGAGAGAGTTTTTGAAGTGAGGGGAAATGAGAAGGACTTTATCTTCATGGCTGGTAGAATGAATCCAGAATCAAGCACTTTGCAGACCCCATCCTTGACACTGCCATGTTCGTAGGTGAACCAAAGCACTGACTGTTCTGTTCACTTACAAGCAGCATTTAAAAAAACATTCTGTGGGCCCTCCCTGGCAGTCCAGTGGTCAAGACTTCGCCTTCCAGTGCAGGGGCTGTGGATTCGATCCTAAGATCTCACATGCCTGGCAGCCCAAAAAACAAAACATAAAACAGAAGCAATATTGAACAAATTCAATAAAGACTATAAAAAAATGGTCCACGAGTCAAAAAAAAATTTTTTTTTCTACATTCAGCATATAAGTAATTGAGATCCTTAGACAGAAAGGCAAGAAATTGTTAAACTGACTTTTTAATTAATTTTAATAATCTGGGAATAAATATAGACTGGTTTTGCCAGTGGAATACGCCAAAAGAAGGTCGTTTAAAATTCCCAGATAGAAATATGGCATCTTAATTCTAGCTTTGAAATAAAAGTTTATATTGAGATTGACATGTACACACTACAATATATAAATTAGGTCCAAAATATTGAATTAGGTCCTTAGGACCTGATGTATAGCACAGGGAACGCTACTCAATACTCTGCAAGGAACTGTATGGAAAAAATCTAAAAAAGATGCATATATATATATATATATATATATATATATATTTATGACAGATTCACTTCACCGTACACCTGAAACTAACACAACACTGTTTAGCAACTGTACTCCAACAAATATTCTTTAAAAGTCTATAGAGCTTTTGATCATTTGTAGTCTATTGATAACACAGCAGGAGAAATTGAGAAAGAGATTATTCTTGGATGAACACTGGAAAATCACCACCCATTTTCCCATATTCAGTCGCTAATGACCAAAGATAGTCCTCAATGGAGTTGTTGATTAATTAATCTTTTGTCTAAACATTTTGTTTTTCTTAATGCAATGGGCAAGCCATAGTTCCAGAACACTTATATTAAATTTAAACCTTGTTATTTGGCTCTTGGTCTTACAAGACCTACTTTCACTGATAAGGCCTGGTAGCCTGTAGCTCTGAGGGGGGGGGGCTCCGTCTCTTTGTCTCTTTGAGGGGGCTCCCTCTCTTTGGCTCCCACATTTAATCATCCTGACCCATCTTTTTGCACAGCAGCAACTGTACAAACCTCCACACTTGAACGCCGGGACCTCGCGTTCACGCTGCGTGCCTCTGAAGCACTGATATTAATGCCGTAGCCATGGTTTTCAATGGGGACGGTAATCTGTGATAACAAAATTGTATCCCTTCCTTCCTGCAATTACCTCACTATCCACACAGCCTTGACGTCTGGAGGCCCACTGCTGCAGGAGCAGCTGGCGTTCCTGTCCTACAGCAGGAAGTTAACCGCGCATTCCAAAGAGCCCTAATTGTTTTGAGATTTTCCTGGCAGCTCAAGAAGCTTGGATCTTGAAGGGTACACTCTTTTGTACCAACCTCACTTTGGAACCGTACACAAAGGAGTAACTTGTCGCAACCTGAACCACTTAGAGGTAGCAGATACTGTCTTCCTCCTCATGGCCATCACTGCACACGGTGAGCCAGTGCCAAATGTAGCCGTGCGACGTGCAGAGTGCTTTCTGAGAGAGCTAATGGAGGCCCTGTTCACACGGTGCTCACCATGGTCTGTTCACCCGAGGACCTCACTGTGCCGCCATTTTCTCAAGTCGTACTCTAAATCGTTGGAAGAAAATGAATTAATATAAGCTCAGGACCTGAGTCTCACAGTGCTGTGGGAATCATTGTGCGCTGGAGAGCCTCACATAATGTCCGCATTAACAGAGACTTTTCAGATCCTTATGGATTTGCTAGAGATCTCCAAAGGAAGTGCAAAATTATTCACTGCTGGGCAAGCTCGACTATACTTTGGCTTCACGAAATATCTGCAGTGAAGTTTTGAACTGATAAAATCTATATACTGTTCAATCAGAATGCTTTCATCTTTTTTTAAAGAATCGAAGAGAATAACTACTGGATGGATTTACTGTGAATTTATCATTGAAATGGCCACAAATAATTATTACCTTCATTGTAAGAGCATTAGTGCTTTCTATTCAGCAAGTTGAGAATAAAATGGATTTTAGTAACACCCTACAATTACCTCATTAATCAAAATTATTACTAGGGATCTCCTTGAAACTGAATTGGTTTGCTGCAGACCTGATTGAAGACTGCTCTGATTCAGAGCAGACCTCTGCAAAAATACGATGATGGATGATTTGCATTTAGTTTACACATTTTATCTATATATTTTTCTCTTTCTTACATTTCCTCCAAAACATAGCAGTATTTCCCAGTGAGTATTTGTATTGGCCTTCAGCTCCAACCTAATTTAGTGTTTCTCTTTGTTTAGTTATTACTTGTGGAATTTTATACCAGATGAAATTAATCCTCTCTCTCATAATTTAAGGGTTGATTCTAAATATTTATGACTTCTATTCTAGTGACTGTAATCTCTGATTCCCCTTCTGGTTAGAAATGATTGAGCACCGTGTTTACTGCATTTTCCCTATGCTCTTGATCCTACATATGCTTAAGGACTTTGTCCATTTTTTCTAGCTCTTCCTGTGATGATCAGAAGATCTGTGCCTCTCCTAGGATTTCAATACTCCAATGTAGAGTGAGTGTTTAAATAACCATAAAAACAATATTTGTTTGCATAGTAAATGGCTTGTTTACCTTTACAACTTTAGAAAATCTTGCTTTGCAGTCTGCCTGGAGCTGATACTTGTAATCATTAACAATTCTGGTTTCTAAGAAAGATGGTAATATGAATATTAAAAAAATTTTAGAATCAGATGCAAAATATCCAATGTATTCTCTACAATTGCTTTTTGTTGCCATCTGTGCCGCTTGCCTTTCTTACTGTCTTCAGTAGAATTCACTTTTCATCAGCAGACACTGAGTCATAGGACATTCTGTATCAATTTTGTGTTGTTCCTGGACATTCACAGATAGATGAATTATGTTCAGAATCAATAAAACCAAAATTATTTTCATTAATGGCGTTTTCACACGGCATTTATGTTGTGCAGAGATTCAGGTAAAATGCCATCGATGCACTTTTAATGGACAGGGGTTCATGTGCACGGGAGAGTTTGGGCCGCCATTCAGCAGGTGGGGACGCCATCCCTTGGTCCAGGTCTGATGGGGGACATGCACAGAAGGATGTGTGTGCTTGGCACAGCAGAGGGTAACACTCCCGAGTCCACTCATAACATGCCAGGTGGGTAGCAGTACACGCTAGGAAAGGCCTTTCGACAGAGACCTCTCCACTGGCCCCCACGCTGGGACAGGCAGCAAAAGCCCTCCCCTTCACCCCGTTTCTACTGAAGTCAAACCACTCTCTCAAATACTGAGAAGAACAGCTGTTAAGGAGGAGTTCGGTTCCAGGTCTGGATTTGGATTTTGCTTGTTTGTTGTCGATTGGACATTTTGCAGAATGCCCAGTGTATTAGACTTGTTTCACTCTGAGCGGAATTTGTGCTGGAAACAGTGTCGATTAAGCTTTTTAACATTTTTCTTACACTTTTTAAATAACTTTTAATTTCCCAAGGAATTATTCATTAGAAAATGGACTTTAGAATTTACTTATGCCATGATATAATAGTATGTATGGAGGCAGAAAAAAATCAAAGAAACACTGTTTATGCAGAAGATACTTTGCTTTCAAGCTTTCCAAACCTGACTTCAGTAGTTTATTATCAGTATTGTCCCACCTCACAGCGTACATTTGACAGGGTAAAAAATGTTATTTTTGGCCATTAAACATACTTGTTTCAATCATCCCAGAATTTCACCCAGAAGAGGAACTTGAACTAGCTCTTTATTAAGTACAATGGGAATAGAAAGAGATAGATACGAATTAGGTTTGTAACATTAGTTTCAATCTTGCAAAATTCTGAATTTTCAACTAAGTATATATTTTTTAAAAAAGATTATTCCACATTTTTTAATATAGAAGAGTCAAAATATAAATGCTTAAGACTTAAAGTTTACTAGATTCTGGGGAGTATCATCGATGTACCATGGTCCCAAAACAATACAGATTTTTGATATAATTGTAAACAGGTCTTATACAATGAGCCATCAGGAGTAAGTGAAAATCACAGTGATTTAACTCCTTTTGCATGGTTTTCCAAAGAATAAAGCATAATTAATCTATTATGAAAAATTTTCCACACCATATATTCCCCTTAAAATGTAGTATATAAAGTTACAGTTTAAAGTAAAAAAAATTGTTAACATTTCACAAGATTTTAAATAATTTAGAGACTTGCTCAGGAAAGAATTCACCATGCTTTGCAAATGTTCCGAGCATAGATTTTATTACAGATTATTGGCTGCTAACATTGCTCACAAAGGTCAGATGTGTGTGTTTTTGTGATTCTGAGTCTAATAAACAAAATGTGTCCTTTTTCTTTAAGAAGAAAAGTGTGCAAAAGAAGAAAATTACAGTGTTCTTAGTTCCTCAGACACAAAAGCTACAGAGCTGCCCCCGTGAAGACGTTCGAGGTTAGACTTTTGGCGCTTTAAGCCCAGATGAGGGTATTCTGGGCACACTCTTCTGAGCGGCACATAATCATACAGTAACCTAAAATAGCAATGGAAGAAGACTAAGCTCTGCTGATAAAATACACTTCATTTTTTTATGTGGCGTTAACAAAATGGCTTAGATGGAAAGTGAAACCTGTCTTAGCTTAAGACAGAAACACAAAGACATTTCCCTTCTGGACAACGGACTTTGGCACTGCAAGATCAAAGGAACGATTTTATCTGCATGGTGACTGCAGAGCAAAAAATTTTACAGTATTCCTGTCTCCATGCTGGAGCTTATGTGTCTTTAATGGCATTTAAATTATAGCCCTTCTGTAGCCATGCAGTCAAAACACCACGTCATCTGATGAGACACCATATTATAAGCTGTCAGTACGTCTTATTTAAAAACCCTTCCATACTGTACTTGTCCTCATTTTTCTCCTTTACTAGAAAAGTTGAGCAAATTGTCTTCTAAACTGGTTTTATGTGTTGACCTAATCAAGCAGGACAAGAAGTATACTTTGGTTTACATTATTATAATTTAATTAATTTATCTAATTTTTTCTTCCTTTTTATCTGCAATATCCCTCTTCACATTTTTGTTTTTAGGATTATAATCTTTCTTGTGTAGAATATACTATAGACACTTATTAAATGAAAATCAAGAATGTGTATTCATTAATGAGCTGCTGCTGCTAAGTCACTTCAGTCGTGTCTGACTCTGTGCAACCCCATAGACGGCAGCCCACCAGGCTCCCCCGTCCCTGGGATTCTCCAGGCAAGAACACTGGAGTGGGTTGCCATTGCCTTCTCCAATGCATGAAAGTGAAAAGTGAAAGTGAAGTCGCTCAGTCATGTCCGACCCTCAGCGACCTCATGGACTGCAGCCTACCAGGCTCCTCCGTCCATGGGATTTTCTAGGCAAGAGTACTGGAGTGGGGTGCCATTGCCTTCTCCACATTAATGAGCTACAGCTAAATTTATTTTTTCTCAAAGCAACGTGTTTTGTATCAGTTTAAACTGATATATAAGAGAGTGACTATAACATATAACAGCGGACAGAGGGCTTCCCTGGTGGCTCAATAAAGAATCTGCCTGCAATGCAGGAGGCCTGGGCTTGATCCCTGGATCAGTAAAATTCCCCTGGAGAATGGAATTGCAACCCACTTCAGTATTCTTGCCTGGAGAATTCCATGGGCAGAGGAGCCTGGTATAGTCCATGGGGTGGCAAAAAGTCGGACACGGCAGAGCAACACGTGTAACAGATGACTGAAAGGGCCGTGGCCGGGATTCTTTAGTAGCACACAGTCTAGATCAAGTGTTTCAAATGTCACTGGAGAGACAAGCTTTAATTTGAATGTGTACTTTAATAGAATGTTTATGTAATGACAACAATAAAATCAGCACTTAGAATATTCCTGCAGATATAAAAATGAGAAGTTACATTTTTACAGAAGTATAGTATAAGCAGGAACATGTCAACTTCTTTGACTTTGAGCTGTTATTTCCTCGGCAGTTATGGATGCTGTGGCTGTAAATATCCTCGTATATGTCTTGTGGTACACATGGGCAAGAGAGCTCTAAGGTATGTGCTAGAATAGGACTTGCTGAGTCTTAAGGTTTGTGCGTGGATTGAGGATGTGTATATGAAAATTAAAACTTAAAGCCCTTATACAAAGAATGTTATTTTGGGCTAGATAGTGCTTTCTTTAAAAGACCCAAAAGTCTCTGATACTTGCAGTATTTGTACAAGCGGTGTTTGTAGCTATGCACCAGTTCCATTGATAAGTAACTATTTGGGTGGTTCTGTGAAATTCCTGGTTTGCTGAAACAATCAATTAATCATTTTATCCAAATCCATTAGCAGAAGAGGAAGCAAAGCCAGAAACCCTTTTGGTTATCTTAATGTGGATTAAATGTATTTATTTTAAACTTAGGAAAGAAGGATTGAAATTAGAGGACTCATCCAAGGCGAAGATCACCTATTTTACTCCCCTTTCCATGCCCTGTTTAAGCCATTCAAATGATTTTTTAGAGATATTGAATGTTCACACCAAAAACTGAAGATTGCAATTACAGTTTTAGATATAAGGAGGCAGAAAAGCATGCGGAAAATTATTAGATAGCAGATGTTTTATGGTGTAAAATGCACATAACTGGAATTAAGCATTTTTAAGTGTATAGTTCAGTGGCTTCAAATACATTCACATTGTTGTGCAATTATCCCTACCTTCCATCTTCAGAAAACTTCTTCATCTTCCTAAACTGAAACTCTATACTCAAACAAAAGTTCCCTCTCCCCTCCCATCCCCCATCCCAGTGGCTGGCAGCCACCCTTCTACTTTCTGTCTCTGTAAATTTTCCAGCTGACTCAGTGATAAAGAATCCGCCTGCCAATGCAGGAGACCCAAGAGACGCAGGTTTGATCCCTGGGTCAGGCAGATCCTTTGGAGAAGGAAATGGCAACCCACTCCAGGATTTCTGCCTGGAGAATCCTATGGACAGGGGAGCCTGGCGGGCTACAGTCCATGGGGTTGCAAAGAGTCAGACTCAGCTGAAGTGACTTAGCATGCATGCAGCAAAGCACTTAAGTAGAATTGAGGTATGTGTCCTTTTGTGACTGGCGCATTTCCCTTAGAATAGTGTCTTCAAGGTTCATTCATGAGGTGGCAGGACTTTCCCTGTCTTTAAACCCAAATAGTGTTCCGTTGTGTGTACAGAACCGCATTTTGTTAATCCGTTGATGGATAGTAGGTTGTGTCCAGCATTTGATTCTTGTCAGCGATGCTTTGTACATGAGTATATCAGCTTCTACTTGAGTCCTGCCTTCAGTTTTCTTTAGGTGTGAAGATTTTTAAGAACTCCTATGAATCAGTATCCTCAGCAACTACTCCTCTAGGTGTTAAATGAAAACTCTAAGGATACATCTTTAAATGGAAGAAAGGATGGAGGAAATCAGCTTTTATACGTTTTAATTTTACAATATTTTTCTGTTATTTCAATGTATTGATTTCTTCTAGGAATAAAAATTAGATGTTGATATAATATCCAAGTTGCTATACTCCAACTTCAAAATTATGAAATTGCTTGAGTATTTTAACTGTAGGTGTAAAGCTGATACTTTGAAGGGCTCATTTTAAAAAGGCAATCTTTCTCAAACTATTTCTATTAATAATAGGGCACCCTTGTGTGAAATACTGATCTCCACAACATTTTACCTTATTAATATTTACCAAAACTCACAATGTGGTGATTGCTTGAGAAATAAACCAGTAGTGGGAAGATGGATGGGCTTCCCAGGTGGTACAAGTGGTACAGAATCTGATTACCAAGGCGGGAGACGCAAGGGACATGGGTTGAATCCCTGGGTTGGGAAGATCCCCAGAAGAAGGGAATGGACACCCAATCCAGTATTCTTGCCTGGAAAACCCCATAGACAGAGGATCCTGGTGAGCTACCGTCCGTGGGGTCACACAGAGTCGGACGTGACCGAGCAGCTGAGCACAGACGCACACACAGGTAGATATAGATAACCAGTCAGTCCGGCTCCACCCTTTCATACCTGTTTTACAGAAGATGAAACTGAAATTTTGAGAGGTTAAGTGTTCAGGGTCCTTCGGTTAAAAAGTAACAAGGGAGCAGGGAACTCTGCTCAATGTTACCTGGCATCCCGGGTGGGAGGGGAGTTTGGGGGAAAATGGATATGTGCACATGTATGACTGAGTTGCTTCACTTGCTCCTGAAACCATCGCAGTGTAGGCTACCAGTTCAGTTCAGTGCACTCAGTAATAGACTCAAATAGAAAATAAAAAGTTGTTTTTTAAAAAATCAGCCAAGTCAAAAATCAAACTCAGGTCTCCCTGGTACCAAAGTCCTTTTAACTGTGATGGATCCTGCCCTCCCTCAGCTAACCAAATCCTCACCCAAACACCCTGAAATCTACTGGGGAGTTGGCAGCCATCCATTTTCTCTGGTGCAATAGAGCTTTGAGACGTTAAATCATTTGATTAAGATTTCATAGCTGATAGGCGCTAGAGCAAAAACTCAGGTCTTCTGGGTCCTTTTGAACCTATGCAGCCCATGGATGTCATTGGATTTTGTTGAAGTTAATATAATGTGTATTTCCCTGAAAGATAAAGTCTGAACTCTCTACACCAAATGTATATTTTCAAAAATAAGTGAAGTATGAAGCTTGCCCTGTACTATGGTTCTTTTATCAAGAGAACAAGTCTTGTATTTTAGATTTGTTGAGTTTGAACTCACATCTCCATCACCTGGACCTTAATCTCTTTACACTTAGGACAGTTTATTGTACAAGGTTTCCTTAAGTATGAGCTTAGAGCACACGCATGCTTTTGTAGTATTAAAGATATTTTTAAGCTTAGATACAGCTCCTGCTAGTCCTGACCTGATAAGGTAAGATTGCATGGGTGCTTTAGATCTGAATCCCCGAGGGGGTGCCACCTCCGCTGATCTTTATAAGTAGCTCCCAATAATAGGGCTTTTTAGTGGATTCCAAATGCTAATCATTTATCCACAGAAAAATGCAGCGCTTATCACTAGACATACTTGTAATTTAGCCAACTTTGAAAATTTTAGTGCAGAAAAATGTCACATGTGCATCAACACACAGGGGGAAATCCCCTAAAGGTACCTGCTCATTATCCTTTGGATTAACCCAGTTTATGTCAAAGAACTGGGCTGCTAATTCCTGGCACTCATATGCAGATGAACAGGTACAAATGTGATTAATTAAACTTTTGTTTCTAAAACTTTCACCCTCTAGTCACTTCAGCAAAATATCTTTGCCCCTTTTAGTGTAATGTCTTTCCAAAAAGAAAGGGGAGAAAAGTACATTAAATGCTAAAACACATAGCTTAAAAAAAATGAGGTGCTTTGAAAAAATCCATACTTTCCTAGGTTCATGCTAAAAAAAAATGGAAAATCATATCCTCTTATTACAAGTGTATTTATTATTACCTCTCCTGCTGTGGGAATTCATTTCCACCTAGAGAGCCCTGTATACTTTTGAATGGAATGTCCTATAAATATCAATTTAGTCCATCTAGTCTAATGTGTCATTTAAGGTTCTTGTGTTTCCTTATTAATTTTCTGTCTGGATGATCTGTCCATTAGTGTAAGTGGGGTGTTAAAGAGCCCGCTATTACTGTGTTAACTGTCGATTTCCCCTTCTGTGGCTGTTAGCACTTGCCTCGTGTACTGAGGCGCTCCTATGCTGGGTGCATAAATGTTTACAATTGTCATATCCTCTTCTTGGGTTGATCCCTTGATCATTATGTAGTGTTCTTCCCTGACGTTTATCATAGTCTTTATTTTAAAGTCTGTTTTGTCTGATACGATTATTATCACTCTAGCTTTCTTTTGATTTCCTTTTGCACATAATGCCTCACTTTCTGTCTGTATATGTCTGTCGGACTGAAGGGGGTCTCTGGTAGACAGTATATTTGGGAGACCCCTCTATTCTAATCCCCCTGTAAAGCCTGTGCTTCAACACACTCCCATCCACACCCATATAGTCCCTCTTTCCTGGAGTATGAATTATTAAATAAACTTACTTTTGTGCAACTGATTTCACTCACTCATTTTAATTTTGTTAGCATAATACAGAACAGAGCTTAATCATTGCTTAAACCTAAAATAAAGGAAGTGAAAAATTTTTTATCGGTAAAATAAAGGTGTAATATTATCAAAATATTTTCAGATGCATGCAAAATAGAACTCACTAGAGAAAAATAAACATACCTATGTTTATCAGTTTAATATGTACACAGTTTAAAAATCTAAGCATCCTGACATATTAGGATAACATAATTTCATTTCCAAGGAAGAATGGTTATTTTTCTTCACTTTCCCCTTTAAATTAATAAAATTTGTTTTTGCTGCAATGGATTAATTAATCACATAGAATTTTTTTCCCTTACAAAGTTGAAATAGTTATCTCTCAGAGCCACTTTGCCGAAAAACATCTGCCATTTACTGCTGATATAATCATTTATGTTTGAAAGGGGTGCATTCTGATTCTTATATTTCTCCAGAGCCTGTTTTCAAATTTGTGAAGTGGCCCTTCCTTTATAACAGTGCTCTTCCAGACATTTCCAAATATTCATTGTTCAAAGACACACAAAGTAAGACCCGGGATGTTCTTAAATACTTTCATTAGTTTGAAGGTAAGGCATATATTCTAAAAAATATATGAGGGCAGGTGAGTAAAAGAAGGCTTTAATTTAAAAATACATGAATGATAGTCATGAAGGCAGAGGGAAGAACAATGGGGAAAACAAGGGAGTTTGAGTGTCATTGGGCTTCCCAGGTGGCACAGTGGTTAAAAACAAAAATCCACCTGCGGGTGCAAGAGACACCAGAGACACGGATTCAATCCCTGGGTCAGGAAGATCCTCTGAGAAGGAATGGCAACCCACTCCAGTGTCCTTGCCTGGGAACTCCCATGGACAGAGGAGCCTGCTGGGGTCCATGGGGTCACAGAGAGTTGGACTTGACTGAGCAGAGCCCAGCAGTGGTGTAAGTGTCATTGCTGAGGAAATAAGGGGATATAGGGACTTCCCTGATGGTCCAGTGGTTAGGACTTGGCACTGCCACTGCAGGGGGCATGGGTTCAATCCCTGATCAGGGAACTAAGATCCAATGGACTGTGAGGCCCAAAAAAATGTTTAAATATGAGAAATACAGGAAATAAGAGGATCTAATGGGAAGGGGGAGATAAAGCTTATATGCAAAATTAATTAACTTCTGAAAATAGTTCACTACTTATAGCAAGGCAATGGTACTATTTTTAAAATATATGTACATGTATATTACCTAAATGTTGATATGTGTGACACACACACACACACATCAAAACCATCAATGCAATAATCGCTTTGCCTCTTTGAAGCAATGACTAATACAACAAATTTGATTTTTCTAAATTCAACATAATGGTAGATGTTGCAGTCATTTGCAGAATTTTGTCATTCTTTTTTTTTTAATATAGCCTTTTAAAATTATGTTTTAAATTTATTTACCTTTAATCAAAGGATAATTGCTTTACAATATTGTGTTGGTTTCTACCATACACTAAAATGAATCAGCCATAAGTAAACATATGTTCCCTCCCTCTTGAACCCTGGATGAGCTCCCTGTATCAAGAAGCAAATTCCCACGGGCTATCTGTTTTCCAGGTTGTAGTGTATATGTTGGGGAAGGCAATGGCACCCCACTCCAGTGCTCTTGCCTGGAAAACCCCATGGACGGAGGAGCCTGGTGGGCTGCCGTCTATGGGGTCACACAGAGTCGGGCAGGACTGAAGCGACTTAGCAGCAGCAGCAGTGCATATGTTTCCAGGCTACTCTCTCCGTTCTGCTTTACAGAGGTAACTCGGTTTGGCCTAAGTCAAATGTATGGATTTCATATGAGTTAAGTATTTAGATTCGAAAGTATGAATTCATACTGGTTTCTGGAGTATGAATTATTAAGTAAATAAAAATGGTCAATTTCAAATATGGTCCAAACCCAGAGCCTTTTCTTTTCTTTTTGACTTATCTGTTCATAAGTGGATTTCTACTCAATTTTCTTAGTGCATTTTACAAGCTGTTACTAGAAACTATACTTTAATTTTGTAAACTGTATTGTAGAAGTATTAATGTGTTACAGACTGCGTGAATTATGCACAAGTCTGCGGGGGAACACAATCTCCAGTTAAAAATGAAGGGCACACATGGGTGACCCGATGTGTAAGTCTTCAAGAAATGCAATACTGTGCAAAAACTGGCACATCTTGGAGATGGCTGCAGCAAAGCCTGGCAAGGAATGAGTGGGAGGAGGGGGCAGGCAGGCAGGGGAAAACAAGAGGTGTTGGGGGATGGGGTGGGGAAGGGCGCTCAGTAGGCAGCTTTTACTGTTCCTTAACTTCTTTACCACTGAAGCAACCGCTCAAAGAACTCTGCAACTCTTTTTTAAAAACCTTTTTTTTAAGTTAAAGTATAGTTGATTTCAGTGTTGTGTTCATTTCTGCTGTACAGCAAAGTGACTCAGTTATACAAGTACACACATTCTATTTTATACTCTTTTCATTATGGTTTATCCCAGGACACTGCGTATAGTTCCCTGTGCTGTACAGGAGGTCCTTGCTGCCCATCCATTCCATATGTAATTGGTATTGCCTCTGCCAGCCCCAAACTCCGAGTCCATCCTTCCCCCACACCCTCTCTGCCTTGGCAACAGTCTGTTCCCTAAGTCAGAGTCTGATTCTGTTTCATAGAGAGGTTCTTCTGCATTGTATTTTATTTTATTTATCTTATTCCTTTAAGATTTTTTTTTATGTGGCCTATTTTTAAAGTCTTGATTGAATTTGGTACAAATATTGGGTTTTATGGGCTTTTTGCTTTTTGGTTTTTTGGCCCCGAGGCGTGTGGGATCCCAGCTCCTCGGGGACTGAACTCAGAACCCCTGGCCCAAAAGCACCGAGCCACCAAGGAAGTCGGTGTGCGGCACTTTGGATTCCACACACGTGTGCGATTCTTTTTAACAATTAGCTTTATCTTTCTAGAATTTGAACATTCTAGAATTTCGTATTGAAATTGCTCTCTTAAGTCTTAGACTGTATACTGTCGAGTGACTTGGAGAATACGACTCTGAGTCTGTTAACAGTGTCTCCCACCTGTGGATGAGCTGCCCGCGAGTGTGGACCACGTGCCTCCCGGTCTACAAGGTTCTGGCGCAGGACAGAAAGCGGAAGGGAGAAAGAAGCTCTTCTAATGTTGCTTTTTAACATCCATATAATTCTTCTAATCAATCTTTAAAGCTCTGTCTCTTTCTCACCTTGTCTTAAAGAAAGCATCTTAGGACAAGAAACCAATTGTTGCTGAAGCTGTTTCTAACTTGAACTACATAGAACA
Organism: Bos javanicus; assembly: GCF_032452875.1. Lineage (NCBI taxonomy): Eukaryota > Metazoa > Chordata > Mammalia > Artiodactyla > Bovidae > Bos > Bos javanicus. Next base: position 78,509,021 of record NC_083883.1, on the reverse strand, counting down.
ACTCTGTGGGCTTTCTGTAGAAAGTGTGCATACATTCTGCTACTTATCAGATAGGGTCCAAACTTTCTACCAGGCTGTTGAAAGCTGTCTTCTGAGCTCAGAAACTTAGCATCTTCAAACATCCAGTTTGCCTCTCTTTCTCACCATATATTCCAGTGCTACTGGCCTAATACTTGAGTACCATTTTTCTAACACATAAATTGTTATGCCCTGTTACCTTCTCTTAAATATCCTTTCTCGGGGGTGGGGGGGTGGGTGGGGGGAGGGATGGATTGGGAGTTTCAGATTGACATGTTGGTGTTCAGTCGCTAAGTTGTGTCCAACTCTTTTGCGACCCCATGGACTGTAGCATCCCAAGGTCTTCGGTTCATGGAATTTCCCAGGCAAGAATACCGGAGTGGGTTGCCATGCCCTTCTCCAGGGGATCTTCCCAACCCAGACAGAGATCAAACCCCCATCTCCTGCACTGTAGGGGAATTCTTTACCACTGAGCTACCTGGGAAGCCCAAATTGACATGTACAAACCTAAATGGGAGAAGAATTTGAAAAAAGAATAGATACATGCATGAGTAGAACTGAATCACCTTGCTGCGCACCTGGAATTAACGCATTATTAATCGACTGCACTCCAATATAAAATGAAAAAGTGAAAATAAAATTTATTAAAAATACCTTTCTCCTTGGAACTCTTCTGTCCATTTCTTTTCATGGATAAATTCTACTCGTCTCTTTATGTATTCATTTTTATTTTATTTATTTTTATATGAAATGTAGTTGATGTACAATATTAGATAGCTTACAGGTGTACAATACAGTGATTCCAAACTTTCAAAGGTTATATTCCACTTATAGTTATTATAAAAATAATAGCTACATTCCTCATGTTCTACAATATATACTTGAAGCTTATTTTATATCCAACAGCTTGTATAATCCCCTACCCGCTGTATGGTCCCTCTCCTCTTCCCCACTGGTAACCCCTCGTTTGTTCTCTGCATTTGTGAGTCTGCTTGTCTTTTTTTATATTCAGTTTTTTTGGTAATTTTTAGATTCCACATATAAATTATATCACACACAATTTCTCTTTCTAGGTCTGACTTATTTCACTTAGCATTAAGCTGTCCATCCATGTTGCTCATCCATCATGCTCTTATCCATGTTGTTGCAAATGACAAAATTTTATTCTTTTTATGGCTGTGTATGTGTACTACATCTTTTTTATCCACTCCTCTGTTGATGGACACTTAGATTGGTCTCCTGTCTTGGCTATTGTAAATAACGCTTCTAAGAACATTGGAGCTCATATGTTTTTCTAAGTTAGTGGGGTTTGGGGATACTTACCCGGGAACATAATAGCTGGGTTACGTGGCGGTTCTTGGAGAAACTTCCACACTGTTTTCCGTAGTGGCTTCACAAATGCACCTTCCCACAAACAGTGTATAAGTGTTCCCTTTTCTCCACATCTTTGCCCAGATTTGTTATTTGTGTTATTTTGATGATAGTTGTTCTTATAGGTGTGATATGATATCTCACTGTGTTTTCAATTTGCATTTCCCTGATGAGTGGTGAAGCTGAGCATCTTTTCATGGGCCTGTGAGCCACTGGCATTTCCTCTTTGGAAAAATAGCTAGCCATTCAATTCTTCTGCCCATGTTTCATTGGATTGTTTATCTCTCTAATGGACAAGAGTTGTTCAAAATTTTCAAGGACTTAATGTTTAGAGAAAAGAGACCATTAAAGTGGGAAGGGATGTCAGGATTATCCAGTCCAACCTTTTCTATTTGCAGCAAAATAAACTGAGTCATGGAGAGAAATATCGCCCAAAATCACACAATGGTATAAAATAGCCAAGACCAACCACTCTTTCCTCACCAAGCAATGATCGCATCAGCCTTCAATTCAGATAATCTTCGAATAAAACTTGGGGAATGTGTGTTAGACTTTCTGAATCTAAATTTAAAATTGGGACTAAAACAGATAATCCAGAGAGTTCCTTTCTTTCCTTTTTTTCGTCACCTTTCCTGATGCCCAGTTCAGTCTTCAGTCTGCGTACCTTGTGTTCTTACCTTCAGAGAGAACTGGTGGCTCCTAGGGGAGCAGAGGACGCAGCGGTGAGCGCAGACGGCAGCCGAGACTTTCGCTGTCACTCAGAGAGTGCGTTCACCACCCAGGAGCACCTGGGTCCTTTGGGCGGTTCCTAAACTGCTGTGTCTCAATGTCTTCATTTGTAAACTGTGCATAAACGTGTTTGATTCATTCAGACATGCTTAGTGGGAGCTCTTGGTTCTAGGCTCTGAGGATTTACCAGTGCACCAGGCAGATAAAAGTCCTGCTCTCCTGACCATTCATTCTAGCGCTAGGGGACAGACAATCAGCTGATAAACTCAATTCAGTTCAGTTCAGTCACTCAGTCGTGCCCGACTCTTTGCAACCCCATGGACTGGGATGATAAACTGATTTATCAAAAAAGGGCTCTCTCCTTCCTCCACCCATAACGAGGCTGTGCCTTCTTCCTGGAGCTTTCTTTCTATGGAGGGGCAAAAGCTTAGACCCTTCCCAGCATTAAGATTCTTATTGAAAAGTCGCCTTTACTGGCCACCTACTTTAAATTTCAGGTCGACCGTCATCACAACCTGTACTGTTTTTTCTGCCCTATTTTTTTTTTTAATCTTTGACCCTTGGTATTAACACACCCTATATTTACTCATTTGTCTTGTTTATGTTGCAGCTTCCTCACTAAAGGATAAACTCCAAAAAGGGAGGGACGTTTGTCTGTTTTATTCTCTACTCTATCCCAAGGCTCTAGAATGCAGCTGGTATCTATCAGGAGTTCATGATCTATTTATTAAATGACTACATTCATACCTAATATAATGTCCTATGGTGATATTTGCAATTAAGCAAAATAGAAGAAGTTGATAGAGAAACTAACCATGGTACTATTTTATTTTTTGTATGTGTGTATTCCAATAAAACTTTATTTATAAAAGCAAACATTGAGCTAGACTTCACCAGTGGACTGGAGTTTGCTGACGCCCAGTAAGCATAGATTGTGGCTTCAGATTGACCCAGACTGAGTCACAGCTCAGCTCCTGACTAGTCCTGCCAATTTGGGTACTAATTATTTTGTTAAGATTTTTTTTTTTTTGATATGGACCATTTTTTAAAGTCTTTCTTAAATTTGTTACAATACTACTTCTGTTTTATATTTTGGATTTTGGGCAGTGAGGCATGTAGGAACTTAGTTCCCTGACCAGGGATCGAACCCATGGCTCCTGCATTAGAGGGGAGAGTCTGAACCACTGGACCACCAGGGAAGCCCCTTGGGTACTGATTTTTAAAGGAGTGGAGAGGGAAGCCCTCTCTCAGAAAGCTTTGCCCTAAGACACGAATAAAGTGAGAAAAATGAACCATGGGGTAACCAAGGCCGACGGCTCTTGACAGAGAGGCCACAGGTGCAAAGGCCCCGAGGCCATTTGCATTTGGCTCTGTTAACAGCGAGGAGGCCGTGGGACTGAAGCACATGGAGTTAGGAGAAGTGAGTGGGGCAAAGGGATCGCTCAGATGAACCCTGACGGGGATGTGGGTTGGACAGTGAGCGCTGGTTGCTGCTTAGTCACTAAGTTGTATCTGACTCTTTTGCAACCCCGTGGACTCATAGCCTGCCAGGCCACCAACCCACGTCCCTGTGCGGCAGGTGGGTTCTTTTACGGCTGAGCCACCAGGGAAGCCATATATATATTTTTTTTTCTTTTGCCATTATAGGTTACTACAAGATATTAAGCATAGTTCCCTGTGTTGTTCAGACTTTATTTGTCAAGTTTAAAAAGCACATGCTAGGGCCTTCCCTGGCGGTCCAGTGGTTAAGACTTCACCTTCCAATGCAGGGGCTGTATATGGGTTTGCTCCCTAGTTGGGAAGCTAAGATCCCACATGCCTCACAGCCAAAAATCCAAAACATAGAGCAGAAGCAAAACTGTAACAAATTCAATAAAGACTTTTTAAATGGTCTACATCAAAAAAAAATCTTAAAAAAAATATTTTTAAAAGCATGTGCTATATTTAATTCCAAAAAGAGTTACAGAAATTGGTCAAAAAATTCACATAGAGTTGGTAGAATATGTAGGTTTCTTTTTTTGCCCAAAAAGCATGGCAATGGGCACAGTGCCAGCTATACTTTATGAATTTAGCTTCTTTGTCCTGAAAACATGTTCATTTCTCCAGAATTTGGAGTTGGGGCTGCCCTGCGTAATCGCTGTGTTACAATTCAGGCCCCGGTACTTCTGCGGGGCTGCGTTTTTCCTCTCTGTGTTCACACCATCAGCAGACAGCCAGGAGCTGCAGACAAGGGCTCTTTATCACATTCAGCTGTCCCCAGGCTTCCCTGGGGACACACTTTCTGTCCCTGGTGGGTGTGCTGCGTCCTCCTTGAAAACAACGCCTGACTAGGGACCCCACGCTACCTTGGGGCAGAGGACTTGTCCTGGCGCTCGGCCCTACACCTGCAGCCTGTCGCTGGACCCCTAAAAGAGAGCTAAGAAGTCCTTGAAATATTCCCTAGGAGAAGAGAACTATATCCAACATCTTGTAATAACCTACAATGAAAAAGAGTCTGAAAAAGAACATGCATAATATATATATGTTGACTACGCCAAAGCCTTTGACTGTGTGGATCACAATAATCTGTGGAAAATTCTGAAAAAGATGGGAATACCACCAGACCACCTGACCTGCCTCTTGAGAAACCTGTATGCAGGTCAGGAAGCAACAGTTAGAACTGGGCATGGAAAAAAAAAAGAACTGGGCATGGAGCAACAGACTGGTTCCAAATAGGAAAAGGAGTACATCAAGGCTGTATATTGTCACCCTGCTTATTTAACTTCTATGCAGAGTACATCATGAGAAACGCTGGGCTGGAAGAAGCACAAGCTGGAATCAAGATTGCCGGGAGAAATATCAATAACCTCAGATATGCAGATGATACCACCCTTATGGCAGAAAGTGAAGAACTAAAGAGCCTCTTGATGAAAGTGAAAGAGGAGAGTGAAAAAGTTGGCTTAAAACTCAACATTCAGAAAACTAAGATCATGGCATCTGGTCCCATCACTTCATGGGAAACAGATGGGAAAACAGTGGAAACAGTGGCTGACTTTATTTTTGGGGGCTCCAAAATCACTGTAGATGGTGATTGCAGCCATGGAATTAAAAGATGGCTTACTCCTTGGAAGGAAAGTTATGACCAACCTAGACAGCATTGGAGAAGGAAATGGCAACCCACTCCAGTGTTCTTGCCTGGAGAATCCCAGGGACGGGGGAGCCTGGTGGGCTGCCGTCTATGGGGTCACACAGAGTCGGACACGACTGAAGTGACTTAGCAGCAGCAGCAGCAGCAGACAGCATATTAAAAAGCAGAGACATTGTTTTGTCAACAAAGGTCCATCTAGTCAAGGCCATGGTTTTTCCAGTAGTCATGTATGGATGTGAGAGTTGGACTCTAAAGAAAGCTGAACACTGAAGAATTGATGCTTTTGAACTGTGGTGATGGAGAAGATTCTTGAGAGTCCCTTGGACTGCAAGGAGATCAGTCCTGGGTGTTCATTGGAAGGACTGATGTTGAAGCTGAGACTCCAATACTTTGGCCACCTGATGCAAAGAGCTGACTCATTGGAAAAGACCCTGATGCTGGGAAAGATTGAGGGCAGGAGGAGAAGGGGACAACAGAGGATGAGATGGTTGGATGGCATCACCGACTCAATGGACATGAGTTTGGGTAAACTCCAGGAGATGGTGAGGGACAGGGAGGCCTAGTGTGCTGCGGTTCATGGGATCACAGTCATACATGACTGAGCGACTGAACTGAACTGATATGTACATACAATATACAATATGGTTATATACAATATTGTATATACAATACATGTATATATGTACTATATAATGCATACGGATCTACGGCAGCACACCAGGCTTCCCTGTCCTCCACCATCTCCCAGAGTTTGCTCAAATTCATCTCCACTGAGTATGTAATGTTTTCTAACTAACTGAGCCACCATCCTGTAAACCAGAAACTAACACAATATTGTAAATCAACTCTATTTCAATTAGAAAGAAAGCAAAGGAAACCAAGAAGTTACCCCACCCATCAGGCATAGGTTACATCTGCTCTTTCTAAGCCAAGCCCCAGAGTGCTGAGGCTTCTCTCTCACAGGAGCCTGAAGTGAAGGGACAGCGTTCAGGGACCCTGGCCAGCTCCAGCCTTGGCAGCATGAAGGCTCAGCAGCCGCCCCGTTGCAACTGGCTCTGAGTTGTCTTCAATTCAAATGAATTCACTTCAAATGAATGGAAAATGATTTTTAATTTGGTTATGGCTCCTTTAGAATTAAAAAACAAAAAAGTATTCTATCTGACCTCTTCTACGGATCTTCCTTTTACTTCATAAAATGATGCAGGAAAATTGCTTTCAATGAATTATGTATTATAATAAACAAAACAACTTTCTTGTCACCTAGTACTTATTGTACTTCTGGGAAATCCACTCCCTCAATCTTCTTAGCAAGGATCAAAAAAAAAAAAAAAAAAACAGTGCATCATCTTGCTGACGGATTCTTCTGGCAGCTGTGGGCCCCAGATGGGCCAGGACTCTTCACGGGTGAGGGCAGGGACCGAGGACGCTTCTGCTGTTGAGGAGGCACAGATTCCATACAGCAATGGGTTCCCAACCTCTGGGATCGAGTGCCTGATGGTCTGAGGTGGAGTTGATAATAATAACAGAAATAAAGTGTACGATAAGTGTAACGTACTTGAATCAGCCCCAGACCAGCCCCCACCCCAGTCCTTATAAAAATTGTCTCCAGGAAACCCTCCCCTGGTGCTAGAAACGTTGCAGACTGCTGCTCTAAAGAGCTGTAGACTGTTTCAATGAGCTTTGCTGCTGGTCAGACAAGACTTCAAAAAAATTTTTTTTCCCTCATTTTTATGGACTTTCCCATCCTCATCCTTCATTTCTCAAGACATTTAGAAGAGTTTTGTATTTTAAGAATCCAGTGATCTATACATTGATCTACACAGATTAGTTTGGAGGTAACAGTAAAGCGTCTGCCTGCAATGTGGGAGACCTGGGTTCAATCCCTGGGTTGGGAAGATCCCCTGGAGAAGGAAATGGCAACCCACTCCAGTATTCTTGCCTGGAAAATCCCATGGATGGAGCCTGGTAGGTTACAGTCCATGGGGTTGCAAAGAGTCGGACACGACTGAGCGACTTCACTTCACTTCAAAAGGCAAGAGGAAGAACCATAAATAACAAAATTCGAAGTTGTGTAGTAGTTACCCCATAGCCTAAACATCTATATTAATAACAAATGTTGGTAAATATCTCTCCCAATGTATTGTTAGGTATCTCTCACACGGATCAGATAGAACATGAGCTTTTAACTTTTTGAATATCAATTCAATATGGTAAGATAAATTGAAAAAATGTAATTTTAATGTCAAATGTATAATCCTGCAGGTAATGCTTTGTGCTGTTTCCAAATTATGTTTCCCCCTTTCCTTTCTAGTAGTGAAAAATAAGGTAGCTATTTTTGGAGAAGGAGGAGGAGGAAGGGAAAAAAAGGAAGGAAAAGGGAAGGAGAAAAGGGTTGGGAGGAGGGGAGCAGAGGAATAAGGAAGAAGTATTCAGGGATTTATGAGTTAGATTAAAAGTTTTTTATTTATTGCAAAACAGAAAGCATTCCACTCCTTTCGCAGGGAAAAATAGCAAAGAAAAAAAAAATTCATTAAGCCTCCTTGCCCTTCAAAAGCAAAATGAATGGAGGTTGATGTTTGATGACATTTTGAGATCAGATATATTTGCCAGTGGCTTTGGGGAGACAGGCCAAGGGTTGCTGGGGGCAGATGAGTGGTTGGCTGTCCCCATGGCAACAGTGTGATGGCACTGATGGGAAGGCACAGGGATGGTCGAGGTTCTTAAATGTATTTTTCCAAAACAAAAAATAAAGGAGATTAAAAACAATTCAAGTGGAAGATGAATTATGTTATAATTAAAGACTATGGAACTCTAGGTAGGTGCTACCTTTTGGCTGAAACAAAATAAAAAATAAACTCGTATAATAAATCAAAACTAGAGCAAGGAGTTGAGCAATAATGACCGTACACGGGGCTCATGAGCTTCTGGGAGCACCTCAGAGGAGGAAACGATGACTAGACGTGGTCCCCGGCCGGGACTGGGAACCGACTCCTGGCTCTGGCTCTGTAGTTTATTGGATTCCAATCAAAGTTACTTACATTTTCTAAGCAGTAATTTCCTCTTTTATGAGATGAAATGATGTGATGAAACTATGTGAAGAAAAAGTCCGAACAGTTGAAAGTTTGACTCATCTATTTTGATAGGAAATGTAAGCTTCAAATAGTCTTTATAATAAAAGAAATAGAATGAGCTTCAATCATTTGTCAGCATCACTCCATGAAATCATCAGTAATTTTAGGGTTATTTCTTAAGATTTCTCACGAGAGAGTGTGAAAAGTGAAAGTGTTAGCTGCTCTTTGTGCAAGGCTCCTCCATCCCTGGAATTCTCCAGGCAAGAAAGCAGGAGGGGTTACCATTTCCCGCTTCAGTGGGTCTTCCCAATCCAGGTATCAAACCCGAATCTCCCACACTTGTTGGTGGATTCTTTACCATCTGAGTCACCAGGAAAGCCCATTTAACAGTTTATGTAAGTGTTTTTAGCTACATTGAGAATGATCCCAATTTATGCTCATTTTTAGCCAATAATCTATATTCAAAGAAGCAGTGCAGAGCTCTCTCTTTACTTATAGTATAATATGTATTCTATTTGGTATCAACTCTTCACATTGATTCTCTGTAATGAAACCATAGGCTTTCATAATTTTAAGTTTCACAAAGAAAAACAAAGATAAAATAATGTAGAGTTTTTTTGTGGGTTTTTTTTTTTTTTTTGGTTTGTTTTTTCTTTTCTTTTCTTTTTTTTTAAAGATAATCCTGCTGGTAGAAGGATACCATACCCATTTAGAAATCTTTCCTTTTTCCTGCCTCCATCCCTTCCTCCCTTCTTCCCTCCCTCATCCATCCTTTCTTTCCTTTCTTTATTGTGTTATTCTACTAAGAAAACAATTTTAAGCATGGGCAGTTTTAGATGGAAAAATCTTTTCTTGATTTATATTTGGGGCTTTGATGTGCAGTTGCTAAATTAGCAATAGAAGTCATTTGGTTTTTGTGTTTGCTTCTAAATCTAAGGGAGGAAAGATGGGTTGATCCTGTTTGGAATTTTAACTTCAGATCCCTAAAGAGCTTGCATATGTTTCCAAGGCTTGGTGAGGACTACCTGACGATACTCTGCTGAGACCCGCAAAGCAAGCTAGGGAGCCATAAGTCTGAAGATGGCTGTAGCCTCCACATTCAGTCATCTTCCTGCTGAAAGATATTGGAAAACAGCCCTGGCTTTCATTTTTATGTACCAATCTCTGACATCTTTAAAACTATATTAAAAAAAAAAAAAACAAGGGGGGAGTGTTGAGCAAATATTCCCCAAGACATGTGCAAAAGCATGAAAATAAGTCGACTTAAAGCAAATCACCAATCTTTAGTCACTCAGATGTTTCTTCAAATAGAAACATTCTGTTGCTCTTGGAATAGCTATAAGAGCTCAATCTTAGGCAGTAACATCAAGTGTAGAAGTTTGGATTAAATTTATTCTTCTTCTCCCACCCCCACCATCCCATGGACACACACAAACTGTCCTAAAGGAGAAATGTCATGTTTTGGAAAGAGATACTATTTACAAGTATGTAAATATACTGAATTTTAGGGGACATCTGTTTTGAATTTCTCAGTATACTGTGTATATTTTTATTCCACTATTTCTCCTGAAGTATTCCAGATTCGTGATAATGGATGTACAGCTAATTTTAAAATTTTACTGTCCACTTCAATAATGTATATTTAGTAACCACAGAGGTTTGCAAAAATTGTACTTTCAATATAAGATTGGTTTTAACTAAAGTAAAAAGTTATATTTAACGGCAGCAGGAAAACTGAGCCCTGTGCCATTCTTTCTGCCATATGCCACGAGCTATTTCCCATAACAGAAAGGAAACGTACTCTTTCATATCTTTTGCCTCCAAGGGACATTTTTAGCTTTTTTATACCAACTTTTTATCCCAGGAAATGATAATATTTCTCTGCAGTGCCCTCACATGTTTTCAGTGTGGTATGGAGAAACTGGTAACTTAGAAGTTCTCATTGAAAGGTCTTTCATGGAATTAATTTTGTTAATTAGAATTATAGTCGTATAGTTTGGGTACATAGAATTGAACTTTTTACTGTTTCTTTGAAGTCAGTATAAGTTAGCAACATTTTGTATCTTTGAGGTGATCTTAACATAACTGGACAGAGTATTGAATTGAAAATGTGAAAGAAACTATTTTTAAGTGATCATTTAGGTCAAAAACACCATTTAGTAAACCATTTTTGCTACCCTAAAATAGCAAAAAGAATTGAGAGAATTTTTTGACAAGTTATTGCCAAAATTATTTTTCTCTTTTTAACCATACAATAAAAGCTGAAAGTAGACTGAAGCATACTATATTTTTATAGATTTCTTTCCAAATAACAGATTTTTCTCTGTAAATACCTTATGTAAAGTATGCCTTTCCTGTGATACCATGGATGAGGTATGGGGAGAAACTCATTGGATTGCTCAAATTAGTCAACATGTTTGAAACTATTTGGGGAATGCTTTAGCCTTTTAGGTAACTATGTAATATAATTTATTATCTTCTGTTCAGAATTTCTTCTTGTGAGCAATAAGCAGAAATCCAAAGAAAAATTTAAAAATGCAACATTAGACGTAGTGTGATGACCACAGTGTGAACAGGCAGCTCAGCGAGAAAGCTTTGCTGAAAAATCCAGTAAGAGTAGTAACGTGGCAGTGGTGTGATTATGGGCTTTTTGGACGTGGATAGAATCCCAGGGACAGGGGAGCCTGGTGGGCTTCTACCTGTGGGGTCGCACGGAGTCGGACACGACTGAAGCGACTTAGCAGCAGCAGGAACTGAATCTGAAAAAGCAAAAGAAACACTGGGGAGGAAAGAGACTCAAGTAAACTTTCTTACGGGATTTTTAAAGCTCTTTCTAACATTATCTTTTGGGGAAAATATCTTCTCGCTAACATGATGTTAATAAACAAGACACATCTAAGAAAGCTAGAACATGTCCCCTGAGAGCCTGGTAACTGACAGCATCTTAACCATTAGTAAGTAAGCCTTTGTGTTTCTTTTGTGGAACAAATTTTCCATTTGCTGAGACTTTTTATAAATGTCAATTTTGTTAATGTGACTGATTTTTGGATAAACGAATCATAATATGTAATCCCAGAGAAGGCAATGGCACCCCACTCCAGTACTCTTGCCTGGAAAATCCCAGGGATGGAGGGGCCTGGTGGGCTGCAGTCCATGGGGTCACTAGGAGTCGGACACGACTGAGCGACTTCACTTTATTTTTTCCCTTTCATGCATTGGAGAAGGAAATGGCAACCCACTCCAGTGTTCTTGTCTGGAGAATCCCAGGGACGGGGGAGTCTGGTGGGCTGCCGTCTATGGGGTCGCACAGAGTCGGACACGACTGAAGCGACTTAGCAGCAGCAGCAATATGTAATCCAAATTCCACTTCAGAATTAATCATCTTAGAAGATGAAACTATAACCCAGGGAATCTTATCCTGATCACTTTTTGGAATTGTCTAAATCCAACCTCACTTACTTTTTAACCTTACCTTTTAAAGATATTGAAAGATGACAACTTTCCTCTAGTAATTCAATTTTCAAAAGAGTTGAAACATCCTTAATGTTACAGAGTTTGGTGCCTGTAAGTTGATTGATTCACAAGGACTGGAATGAAAAGATCAATGCAAATTTTCACGTGTACTTAAAGAAATACCTCTAAAGGTCATTGTGGTGGATAGAATCAGATTATCTTATTTTTATTTTTACCAGATCTTTCCTCACTGGGGAAACAATATGTGATTACAATATTTAGATTCCAGAGAGGGTTGGGGGTACAAAACTCACTACCAAAGGTATATTTTGACAAGAACAGAAGTAGAAAAAGTCATTTCCAAGGGACACTTTTGTCTAACCAGAGGACATCACCTCCTTTTCTGCTCTCCCCCACACAGGTTTTCACTAAATTAAGCTTGGAGCAGCTAGAGAATGGGCCCCATATTATTATTCTTTCCATAATACCCTCATCTGGAAAACAAAGATAACAGAAATGCTTTCAAAAATAAGAATATTATTGGAAGAAGTGTTGAGTCACTCAAAAAAGTTCATTTAATGGCTAGAAACATACTCATGATTATGTCGTTGCTTAGTCACTTAAATGTCATGTTGTCGGTATATGGTCAGGAGAAAATATATGGTCCGTTGCATGCAGGAGTAAAAATTCCTAATTTAATGAAACACTTTAATAAAGAGAAAACAAGAATTACTTGTCTAAAAATTGGCCCTTGGCGTTGCTTGGTATCAGTGATTACCAAGATCGCTGTGGCCAAGATCTGTGATGAGTCAAAACCTATTCTAAGGTTTCTGTGTTAAAATTTGGGAGGATGTTTAGCTTCTATGACTCCGAATTTAGATTCTAGAGCATCCCAACGCGTGGGGCCTCCACGGGGACGTTAGCTGCTCCCTTCACCCTGTTTTACATCAAGCCAGGTAAATGCAGCGTGGGGGGGTGTAGACTGTGTCTGGGGGACAGCTGGATACAGACCTGTGCCTGAGAATTAAGGAAGAAACATGCACATACTGTGCGCTTACTGTGTTCAAGGAATTATGTCAGGTCCCCAAGCTCCATGGATGTTTGAGAAACAGTCCCAGACCTCACGAGCCTCACTGCCTAGCGGCAAGACAGCCAAAGGAAGAGAGGCGTACGCAATGTACCTCACGCAATGGCTGGTGTATCTGTTTTTTTATTTTTGAAGGTCATGTCACACAGAAAAAGATTCAACATAAAGACGAGAATTCCACATCTCCTGGTGTACTTACCTTATGACACTTCCTTATTCTCTCGTTTGAAAGTCCAGTGGGAAATATCAAATGGCCTTTAAGTCTCAGAATATATATATGGAATCGTTTATCTTGTGTTCTTGTGCAATTTTGATTTTGAAACTCCTTAGCTAATAATTTGGTAACAAAAAGGTACTAAAACAGAAGCTTATACATTGCATACATACGGTGATGAGAAGGGGTTGGAGTAGGGAGTAGAATTCAATCACTGATGACTCATCCCCAATTATTCTGTGTTTCTGAGTCTGTCAATGGAGCATAACACTTAATGCTTTTGTAGAATAATTATCTGTCTCCATCCTACGGCTGTGTTGTTGTTGTTTAGTAATACCCAACTCTTTGTGACCCCATGAACTGCAGCACAGGCTTCCCTGTCCTTCACTATCTCCTGGAGCTTGCTCAAACTTAAGTCCTTTGAGTCAGTCATGCCATCCAACCATCTCATCCTCTGCCGCCCCCTTCTCTTCCTGCCCTCAATCTTTCCCAGTATCAGGGTTTTTTTCCCCCCACAATGAGTCAACTCTTCGCATCAGGTTGGCAAAATATTGGAGCTTCAGCATCAGTCCTTCCAATGAATATTCAGGGTTGATTTTCTTTAGGATTGACTGTTTTGATCTCCTTGAAGGCCAAGGGACTCTCAAGAGTCTTATCCAGCACCACAGTTCCAAAGCATCAATTCTTCAGCACTCAGCCTTCTTGACTGGTAGAATCTGCCTACAATTCATGAAACCCTGGTTCGATTCCTGGTTCGGGAAGATCTGCTGGAGAAGGGATAGACTACCCAGTCTAGTATTATGGCCTGGAGAATTCCACGGACCACATAGTCCATGGGGTCACAAAAAGTCGGACACGACTAAACGACTTTTACTTTCACTTTTTTCTTTTCTTTAGCCTTCTTTATGGTCGAACTCTCACATCCCTGCATGACCACTGGAAAGACCATAGCTTTGACTATCCTGTGGCTATATGATGAGTTTATTTGTACAATGTCATCTTTTCCATAAAGCTTTAAAGTACTTATGGGCACGTCTATACTTTTATGCCTGAAATCCACTGACGGCTAAGCCTCCCCCATCCCCACATCTGCATTTGTAGCTCCTTTTCCAGAAGACACGTAACAGTATTTGCATTTGTGTACTTCTCTCGTCGCAGAAAAAGCATCAGCTTCACGGCTGGAATGCTGCAGCTGCTCACCAGCCTCCAGGCAACACTAAAAACTAGTTTTAAGACAGGAAACCAGGAAGAGTGTTGTATTTAATTGGAGTTTCAGAGAGGATATAAAAAAAAAAAAGCACCACCATTGACTTTGATCCGAGATTATCAGGTTAATACCCTCACTGATTAAAAACTGTTAACTCTAGAGCCACTCTATCATGCACAGTAAATAACCAGTTGTTGACAATGGTTCTACAAATGTGTTATTTTGTCAGTTTCCTTCTGCATTAATCTCTAATAACCATTTATGAGTAATACCAGAGAGAGGCTGCTTGTTAATTAAGTCCAAAAGGAATAAATCTGAAAAATATGATAAAGTTATCACATATCTTTGCCAGAAGCTAGCTGTTCACTACCTGGATTGTCCTTACAGGGTTGTCAATAGTGATGTCATAAAGATCACTTAAATCATAATTTTCTACCATTACCTACTACCATTAAAGATGGTTTAACTCCATCTCACATAGACTCTGAATTATCATATGGTCCTTTTTGAATATTTAGGTCATTTGATTTCTTTTTGTAAGATATACTAATATGAAAGGGAAGCAACTCAACAGTCAAGATTTTAAAATTTGGATGAAAGGAAACTTTTTTCTTTCTTCTTTCTTTTGTCTCTGTCTCTCTCTCTGGAAACATTTTAATATATAATAATTTTGGTGTAACTATTTTTGAGGAGAAACAGTTATAAAGAATATAATGAGTAGTTTAAAATTGTTAAAATATCTGGATTATTGCTACATATTTAATAAGGAACATTCTTAGAATGGTACAAACATAAAGTAATATCTGAATGAAGTCTTTTGTCTTTTCTCTCCTCAATTATGATTTCAGTGAATCGAGTTGCCACATGGTCCTATTGTTCAAGGAACAAGCTGATCTATTAATATTTCTTAGTAAAAAGAAATATTTTTTACTCACAGTAAAAAATTGTTCAAGGAACAAGCTGATCTATTAATATTTCTTAGTAAAAAGAAATATTTTTTACTCACAGTAAAAAGTACTGTGAATTGTTAACTAAATATTGGGGTTTTGCCTATTTGTTCTCTTAAAATGTAATGGAGGAAATATTAAGGCCTATAAATGTATTCTTTTTGATGGAAATAAAAAAGAATAAAAATATAAAAACCATAGAATATCATGTCTAGAAAGAGGTCATTAAAATAACTCTTTAGACAATCAATCCAAACGTGTCATACGGCATCTGTTTGAGGAACAACTGTGCTGAAGTATTTCATTTTCGTAACATTTATTGAGCGATGTGATACTTAACTTTAATGGACTTGACTTTTGGTTGGAATCCCTTCTTGGCCCATAAGTCACCTGTAGAGAAAACCTGCTGGTCATTATTAGGAAAGGTTCTTGCATGTCCAAGTCTCCTTTAGATTTTTCTTTCTTAAGGATAAATTTGTATAAAAGTGGTTTTAGAGAACTGCCTGACAATCCAGAGGGTAGTACTTGCCACCTCTCTTCCCCTCAAAATAAGTAATTTTGATGTAGTAACCCAAAAGCTGTGTAATGTATAATGGAACTTCATATGAAAAACCTTTATAAACTGCCATATTTTTTCAATATAGTATTTTATATACTATTAAAGCCACAAGAAGTAATCTTTTAATAGAGATACAGCTTGTACTTAAAAGTTATCAAGTTCTGCTGACCTCATCTATTTTAAAATTTCTCTGTGGAATGACCCCTAGAAAACTATTATACACTGACTTTTACATCATAAATTCTGTTTTATTTTGTTTTCTATTTTCATTTCCCTTTACCTTCCTAACCATTCAAAGTTTTTTGTTGTTTTGTTTTTTGCCACAGAGTTAGTGCTTACTAAAAACTCATGGGAAGTAAAATTGTATTATATACATTGTTTCACACAGGTTGATGTAAAAACCATTTGGTATCCTGTTGAATGAAAGAACAGAACAGATGCTTGTATAACTTATGAAGCCAGAAATACATGCACAATATCTTCCAAAAATAGTAAGGCATTCTAATAACACGGTGCATGAGGAATGAAGTCAAAAAGCTTGGGAGAGTCGAGGCTGTAGACTATATTTTGGATTAAGCATGGACGGTTTGAAAGATTTTATCCATATTCTAAATGTGTAGTTGTAATCACCAAATTTATGATTTAACAATGTAATTGTAAAGCAGTATTTGATTGTTTTAAATGAAAATAAACCTAGCATGTGTTATTTGGGATTCTGCATGTCAGGTCTCTATGTGTTGTTTGGGATTCTGCATGTCTGGTCTCCATGTGTTATTTGGGATTTTGCATGTCTGGTCTCTTCCACTGACAAGTTTTAAACATATATAAGCAAGAGGTCTACCTCTTTTCAAAAACTAGATGGTTTCCCAGCAACATACTTATTTTCCATAGAATAATATTGCTCTTAATTTTCTAAGATTAATTTATGGGATTAGCAGTAAACCAGGATAAGACAAGTTGAGCTACTATCATGGCAGTGTTCTGTAGGGGTTAATTTTTTAATTATTTTGAATAATGGTCAATGTATTTCTCCTTTCCAAACTGAAGGACGCATCAACCATTCCTGCAAAGTCTCAGAACACAAGCATTCTATTTCTTTGTTAAAAATAAACACTGCTGAACATGGCCTTGGCACAGTTTGTCAAAGTCACGATGGCTATACTATTGACATAACGGTTCAGGATTATGAAAAAAAGCAAACCTACTTTCAACCATGATTGGAATCTTTTCCCTGTATTCCATTCACTCCAAACTCAACACCATCCTTGTGTCTTCTCCTATCAAAAAGGTTTTATTCTCGTTTTAAAAATGTACTTGTTCGTTGGTTCTTTAAATAATTAATTGTTCATAAAGGAATCGTTTCGATAGCTCAGTATAACTACAAAATGATTTTTGGAAAAATGTGGTATTGTATGTATCTTCTTTCCTTTCTTTGCTTCAGGAAGAAGTCTAAGTTTCAGAGCAAAGAAGCACTGACATATTTTTACCAGCAGAGAAACTTTGAAACATCAAAAAAAAAAAAAAATCAAGATTTGATAACTGTTTGAATATACAATAATACTGAAACACAGGTCTAATTATATGTAAAACCCATGATGCACTTGATTGAAAATGATTTCTGACAGCAGCTCAAGGACAAGGAACGATTTTGAAAGGTGATCAGGAAAGCCATCTTGGCCGTGTTCATTGACAATGAAGATAAAGATGCATTAGGGTAGTGATGCAGGAGTGTTTGAGATGAAGGATAACTTTTAAATCAACCCCCATCCTTTTGAGAACCGCCTGTCTTGGAAGAGCCAGTCGGTACCACCTACCAGGTTAGAAAGCAGCACAGCAGAGGGCTGGCCTCACTGGGAGTGTTATTGTGCTGGTCTTTAAAGAGTGATGTATTTGGAGGCGACTTAGAAAAAAAATCTAGCATTTTTCTTTTTTCAGTCTTGGAAGTGGGAAAGCAGCAGTTTGTGAAGCATTAAATTCCTAGGAGACATGTTTAAATCTCTATCCCTTAAATAATAAGCGTCACACCTGCCCTTGCAAAATATCTGTCATAAAGGATTGTTTAGCAATCAAGTGAACTAGTGGAGCTGAGAGTGGTTTGTGTAACTGTGATGGTGAGTGGCAGAGCCCAGAACAAAGGCCCAGCTCTTTTACTTTCTACTTATTCTGTTGTGTTTCCCAACGAGGTGCATCTTTTAAGTTGCTGAAGTTCACATGCAGAGAAAACTTTCAGACATGTACACATAGTTTGCATAAAAAACATTTTTAATCCAACCTGTGATGATAAATGGTTAATATAAGGAAAGTAAGATAAGCACAAAAAAATCAGTAAGCCTAGGTTTTTATTAAAAGTGATGATCGTTTGGGGGTTATGCTGGTTCTTTCTTCCTTAACCTTCTCTACTAGATTAAAACTCTGTAAATATTTGAGGTCGTGTATGGTTTTTAAACAGGCGACCCATAAATGTATCTGTGAATACTACAAAAAATAGACATCACAAATCTTCCCAGAGAACACAAATTTCTTTTAAAATGATAAAGACTCCATACGTGTCCATTGGACTGATGATTTGCCTGTGGAAAAATATTTTTCAGTGACTTACAGTATATTTTGGAACATATATACCAGCAGTCCGCAACCTTTTCGGCACCAGAGACCAGCTTCATGGAATACAACTTTTCCATGGACCAGGAGTTGGGGGAAATGGTTTTGGGATGATTCAAGTGCGTTGCGTTCACTGTGCACTTTGTTTCTATAATTACATCGGCTCCATTTCAGACCGTTAGGCATTCGATCTGAGGGTGGGGACCCCTGATACATACAGTATAGGTTTCATATGTAAAAATTCGATTCATATACACATTAAGCATCAATCATTTTTTTCTCATTACTGGTAACTTTGCCAAATAGTACGAAGGTTGTGCTAGAAATGAATCTCTGCTCCAAAAAAAACTCGTAAGGACATTTTGCAAAGTGAATAGTATGGGATCATTTCCATAGTTTATTGGGGGAGAAAAACCAGGAATGTTTCAGGCCCTTTGCCGTCAGCAGGAGGAAGGGTTATCGGTAATTACGAGGCTGTTGGAAAACAAAATTATAGGCCCCTCCGGGGTGTCAGCGTTTCAATAGCAAAAGCTTGTCTAATCGGAGCCAAGCTTTGGCATGACTTGCCCTGCTTTTTCTGCTTCCCCAGTGAAGAACCATGTCCAAGTATTCAGCTTGGCTCTCTCTGCATTGACTCAGGCGCTGACGCTTTGAAGCTTCCACTCTTTCTATTGAAGTAGCCAGAAGCCCCAATAATTAAAATGATAATTGCCCAGAATGAGCATCCGTAATAGGCGGTGTAATTGGTAAGGTGAAAGTGCCAGTGTTGACACACTTCAGGAGATTTCCTATCTGAAAAAGAGAAAGAAATCTCTGAGAGAATGGAAATGGACTTAAGGAAGGGGTCAGGGGCCCCAAACACCAGGTGAGGGGCATCCCAGGGATTGCAGGTTTCAGAGCGCGTGAGGCGAGGGGAGGAGACAGCAGTGGCTGTTTTTCTAAGGCAACATTTTGCGCTCTTTTCTATTTTGAAAAGATGCATTTCCACGAACAGAAAATAAAGCTGATTAAGCCATAAATATGCATGAACAGAAGCTGCCCCTAAAGTGTCGAGATGAAGTAGCATGAAGGAGCGGACCTGTGTGGCAGGAGAGCCTGCTTCCATGTCGCTGGTCCAGCTCAGAGCCTGGTGCTCAATGTAGGTCAAGGCGGCAGGCGGAGGGAAGGACCACAGGATGACATTGGGATGCTCTATTTCACACACTTGCCCTCTGGAAGGACTGGCGGAGGCAGTCACTTAAATTAAGCACAGGTCATCAGACAAGATATATAATCTATTCCTAAAGCAGACAACTCGAGCATTCCAAATCCCCGTGGCCTTTTACCGGGGCTCATCACGCTGCCTCCCCATGTCACTCTGTCAGTTCATGTTAGGGCTGGCTGTGTTTAAAAGTGATATTTCATGTATCCTGTGACCCTCTCGCTCAAAGCAAAGAAATGGCTTTGGTTTATTTATGACCTACTAACCTTAAGGAAAACTGAAATACTTAATGTTCTCACAAGCTTAGGGATGGAAAAATAAAAGCTAAAATAAATCTGGCTTTGATACAAATTGTTCGTATTCTCCCCACACGACCCTCCAAAGTGATGGGAAAGTGGAGAGGAAGATATTTGTCCATAAATGGCCTATGTCTTGTGGCTCTTTTTCATTCAAGGAAAACTATGCAAAAATTCAGATTGCTGCCATCTGCTTAGAATTCTGGAATTGTGACACTGTGTTCCCCCAAAGTGACACTATACGCTTTCTTGCAGAAAATGTAAAACCTTGGTACTGTCAAATCTCAGTGCTTTAAAGATAAATATTTTACAGCCAAGATTAAGTCGTGAAAATAAAGACGTAGAAAACATAGGATTAGAAGATACTAGTAATTGAAAGCCATGCTTGAAGCAGTGAGAAACTGAGCTGAATCAGCAAGTAAAGCAAAGTATGGAGCAAAAACATGGGAGAATGTAGGCCTCAAAGTTTATTTTCTTTTCTGGTACTAGGGTACCTGCAAGCAAGAACAAGATCCTATTTTCCGGTGGTGGAAATGTAAACTGCTCTGAGAGGAGGCACCATCTTCAACAAAGCATAACCAATCACGTATCCCATTTAGTCCATGGAAGAAGAAAGAATTAATTACTGAATTTACCATTGCTCTTTTATGTGTAAATGAAATTTAGTCGAATTTCTTTTTGTTATAAGTGAATCATTTTTATATTTAAGAATTTTAAGTTAATTATATTCTGCTAAGGACTTCTAGGAAAATATGCTGGAAAGTGAAGAAAAACAAGGTTATGTGTTGCAATTAATTCCAACTGCCCTAGAGCTTTGCTTATTAGTAGCCAATGCCTGTTTTACGTTCATGCAAAATACACAATTTAGAGCCTTTTTTTTTCCCAGAGCATCCCTATTATACAAATGTTAGCAGATGTACCCAGAGATGAATAGGCGTGATTGAAAATGGTTGCATATTGACCTGACAGTAATATAACCATGTTCAGGCAACAGAGCGCGAGGGATACGATTTCCTTTGTAATTGATCATGCAAACAAGGGAGCGCCCAGTCCCATGGTAGTAGTCTTTCCATCTCCAGTACCTCCTGAGCACGCATACCCTCCTCAGGAGCTGCATTCTGTAGGGAGAATGTACTTATTTCAAAAGAATGCAACACGACGACGTTCAGATTAGTCACTGTTTTATATTCTAAGATTATGTGTCACCTCAGTGTGAACTCCCAAGAGATCACTAAACTCTCTGCCTTGAAAAAAAAAAAAAATTGTCTGGAAGGTATGAAGCAATTGGTGGCTTTGAAATATTCTGACTGAGTAAGATATTGGATTGTACACAGGTTGAGAGGAACTGTTCCACTTATCTTCCAAGAGCCGTGGTCTTAATTGAATAGACTGTGATCACCTTCAGAGTAGGAGGGCAGATTGTTGTGGTTTGGGTCACCCATGGGTAATCATAACCATGTTGGGTGCCAGTTTGAATGTATGAAATAGGGACTTTCTGCCGTGATTTTGATACGTGAAAAATGACATTTTTTAAAAATTGATGACAGAAAATTATTGAAAGTGGGCCTAGAAATATATTCACTGGAGTTCACAGTAATTTAAAGTGTAATCACAAAGCCCTCTTGGAGAAAGGGGATATGAAAAGAGCAGAGACAAATAAACAAACAAGAAAAGGGTTAGGATTTTCACGTCCAAAGCCTTGGAAGTGAACAGCTTTGTAGCACAACTAGATTGCACCTTCCACAGTATCAATGAAATCTTTGTACCATAAGCTAAGAGAAATGTATTGAGTTGGTTTCATTTATTTTTTGTTCAGTAGTTTTGAAATGATGCTAATTTTAAAACCCTCTTTTAGAAAAATGGAAATCTATTAAATATAAAAGGATAACATTGCTAACATTAATATGATTTTAGGTAATGTAAGAAAATTCTATTTAATTTATGTAATCCGAATATATCATGTTTACCTACCATAAGTGTAACCATATTTAAATTATGAGATATTGTTTTGATTTGATACCTCAAGCTACTTTGAATAACAAATTCTCGTGTCATTAACAGTGAGATAAATTCATCCCTGGCACTAAGCCAAGAGAGGCCCTTTTTTTTTTAGTTCAATGAAACAGATCCTTCTCTCTCTCACACTGTGACGTGGAGATCTGCCAAACTCTCTCGGCTGGAGGAATCACGCTTCTTCTTTCTTGTTCTTCAGAAATGGCTTAAAATGCATGAAATGTATGACTACAGCTACTCTGTCGTCTCTCTCTCCCATCCCCTCCAGATCCTCGCAGATATGGTAAAGTCAGCAGAATTCTGAGCTCCGAGGTTGCTTCAGTGAACATTCAACGCTGTCGGTGAGTTTGGAATTAAAAATCAAAACCATCGACCGTTGATTGTACCCTATGGCCAACCACCATCTCCACCCGTGGCTTCAGAAATTGCTGAAGACAGGAAACCACAGCAGGACACACCAGGACCTTCTCTTCCTTGGGCAGAGGTTCTTTCTTAAAAGGTCACAATCAACATTCATTGCTGTCGGTGGGTTGAACTGTGTGGACAAGCTCACTGAACAATGAGTGCAACTGTGGCCCCGCATTATGCGAGCATGGTCAAGAGTGTTCCACCCTTGAAAGATGTTACTGAAAGTGGTAAGACGGCTCTTGACGTCACCCTTCCAATCGGCAGAGTCCATATGACCAGATCTCGATGGAAAAGGCACTAGTTAAACAATGCTTTTCTGCATTCTGTATGTTATGCATAGAGCACTTTTTGAGAGAGTTAAGCTATTTTGCCCATGAAACCTGTAACACAACTAAGTTTGCCCATCTTCGTTTAGGGGTGAAAAAAGAAAGCATGAAGAAGTTTATCAGCATCTTTGCCTTTAGTATCCATGCCCTTAAAGCAATAACACTTAAAAATATCTGTTCTCTGCATCTTTTGTTAGATTTCCTGCTCAAATTGGAACGTATGTGCCAAATCTCTTCAGTCGTGTCCGACTCTTTGCCACCCCATGGACTGTAGCCCACCAGGTTCCTCTGTCCATGGGATTCTCTAGGCAAGAATACTGGAGTGGGTTGCCATTTCCTCCTCCAGGGGATCTTCCCCACCCAGGGATCAAACCTGTGCTCTTATGTCTCCGGCATTGGCAGGCAGGCTCTTTACCACTAGCTTAATCATCAAGTAATTGTATCTTTCTGCTGCTCTGACTAAAATAATACTTCCTCTTGTCACGGAATTTGCTAAAGAGGGAAGAAAATATATATAAATAACTATAGAACTCTCAGGACACTTCTGAGAGTCATAGAGCAGATTGATTTCCATAATTAAATCCAACTTGAAGAGGAAATTTTACCCACATTTTCTGTTTTCCCTTCCAGGAGCCTTATCTATCATTAGGCTTATGACCACAGCTTATGAATTGCCTCCTGTTACATTATGGTTTGGGTTTCTTAACTAGTTTGGTGCAATGTTTTATATAGTCCAAATGTCTCTGAATTTGATTACAGCAGTTTTAAAGTTATCATTTTTGATGATCATCATCATTCAATTATTAGCTATAGGAATAACAATATAAATACTTATGGAGCATCTACGTTTGGAGTATCTGGAAGGCTTCAATGTTTACTTTTTAAAGTCTGTTAAATATATTATTCTTTCCATTTCTCGCCTTTTTCAATTCCGTTTAACTCCCACTGCAGTAGCCCATTCTTGAGCCCCTGCTCATCATGACCATCACATGTTTCAGTACTGCTGCTGCTGCTAAGTCACTTCAGTCGTGTCCCACTCTGTGCTACCCAATAGACGGCAACCCACCAGGCTCCCCCGTCCCTGGGATTCTCCAGGCAAGAACACTGGAGTGGGTTGCCATTTCCTTCTCTGATGCATGAAAGGAAAAGTGAAAGTGAAGTCGCTCAGTCATGTCCGACTCTGTGCGACCCCATGGACTGCAGCCCACCAGGCTCCTCCGCCCATGGGATTTTCCGGGCGAGAGTACTGGAGTGGGGTGCCAGTGCCTTCTCCAACGTCCATCCCTAAACTGTGAGGTCCACTCTCTACCTATACACGTCCTACTCTTCTAGTTTCTCATTATTTTATCCCCCAAACAACTGTCTATTCTGCTGCAGGCTTGCTGGGGAAAAAAAAAAGAAATCACACAATCGTATGATTTTGTGTTTGGATGTGTTCATGGGATTCCAAATTTCTTGGTCCCTCAACTCTGACCTTGTATCCTCCCGGCCCCTCCCCAGGAATTATCCCAAGCCTTCTCCTTGTTTCTCAGCTGCTCCTCTCCTCTCTCTGGTTTACAGCAGGTGAACTGAACTCTGGTCTCTGTGGAGAAGCTTCAGTCTCTCCGGCTGTCCTTCCATTTCTTCACTCACGGTCTCTGAAGGCGTGGCTTCCTCCCTGTGGTGCCCTTCCTGCCTCCTCCTTGTCAGGACAGGTCTTTGTCCACAATATCCCTCTCCTTTGTTGCCATATCGGTTCTCATTTCAGCTGTCCATGACCAACTCCTGAAGTTTACTCAAACTCACGGTTTTCATTTAACAGGATGACAGAGGATGAGATGGTTGGATGGCATCACTGACTCAATGGACATGAGTTTGGGTAGGTTCCAGGAGATGGTGATGGACAGGGAGGCCTGGTGTGCTGCGGTCCATGGGGTTGCAAAGAGTCGGATGTGACTGAGCGACTGAACTGAAAAGTCTGTATGTGAGGACTGCCTATTTGACCTCGATTATCTGTGATTTGACTGCTTCTAACATCCCTCTCTCTCACACACACATAACTTTGTCCTGTGGAAGCTGTTCTGGATCAAATCTCCAGCGAGCTCCCTAGCACCAAACACAAACCACACTTTACTGTCGTCATCCCACTTGAACACCCCTTGTTGTCTGTCACCACTGACGTTTGTTCTTTCTTTAAGCTCCAGTCCCCACTGACATCGTAAGCCTGTCCTCACTGGGCTTGCTTTCCATCTCTGGAACAGTGGCGTCCTGTTCTCTAGAGGCCCGTCTTCATCCGCCTTACGTCTTATTGTTTAGAGGCCCGTCTTCATCTGCCTTACCCAGCACAATAGTGTGTTCGTGAGCCACATCTCTGCTTTTCAGAATTACTTCTCTTCCCGTGCTTCACAATCTCTGAAGGGATCTCAGGCCCCTGTACGGTGTTTACCGCTGCCTAGATGTTGCTGATACTGTCTTTATCTCCAGATGAGATATCCCAAATCTGCAGACCCACCTCTGCTCTTCCCATAAACCATTGTCCATACACGACTGCAACAAATTCATCATCTTTCCCCCAAAGGATAACAACCTTTATCTCCTGGGCAACCAAAGCCAGAAATCTGGACATCATCCCATTGTTCTGACTTTTGCCTTCTGTTCTTTCCTGCACATATAACCACAAAGTCCTAAAGACCTCCACTTATTGCTATCCTCCTAAGATCCCATTTTTTCTCTGCACTTCTCCTATGTGGTTCAGAAACTTGTGCGTCTTACTTGGACTATTCCAATGGTCATCTAACTAACTTTCTGTCTACAATCAGCCATCTGGTCAAGATATTTTACCCATAATATATATTTTTAATCTTTTTAAAACTTTAGTCTTGTTATGGAACACTTTCATGTACTCTGAATAAAATGCCCTAATATGTTTAATAGATGGATTGTTCTAGTGGGAAATGTGAATATAGCCAAGTGGGAAAAAATGAAATTTCACCTGAAACTTCACAGAATCTCTCAAGTTTTATTTCACTTTATTAAGGAACTGATTGCAATTTAAAATTTCTTCTAAAGTAAGTGAGGTTGACAATTTATTAATCTTGAAAAGATGAACTTTTAAAATATTAAACACAATAAAAGAAGACAGATAAAAGAAAACAAAATAGTGGGAAGGTTTGACTACTTGAACTTAACCTTTAGCCTGTCAAAAAAATACAGTAAGAAGGCAGATTGACTAATGACAAAGAATATGAATGATAAAACAAATTATTACTCTGATTAATATGTAAAATTTTAAAATATATATTCAGTTCCGTTCACTCACTCAGTCGTGTCCGACTCTTTGTGACCCCATGGACTGCAGCACGCCAGGCCTGCCTGTCCATCGCCAACTCCCGGAGTCCACCCAAACTCATGTCCATTGAGTCAGTGATGCGATCCAACCATCTCATCCTCTGTCGCCCCCTTCTCCTCCCGCCCTCAATCTTTCCCAGCATCAGGGTCAATATAGAAAGTTTAATAAGGAGAAGTTAACACCTCAAGAGAGAAATGAACGATGCATCTGAACAGAGAATTCACAAGAGATGTACGTGGGAGAGGTAAAGCTCACATCCCTGCTGTAGAATGCAGCTTCACTTGTGAAAACTCAGGTGTAAAACAGTGAGATGCCATCCATTTTTAGTAAAGTTAATGGATGGAGAAAAACACCCAGAAGTCACTAACGCGGAAAGGAATGTCCTCATACTGTACAATGTATGATTATCTTTGGTTTTTGCTAACACTCATTTTTATGCTTAATCTGCCTTTTTTGGACATTTAATCTCCCCAGTGATGGCTGATTGGACCAAGGACACATGCTTGTCCCAAGAGGAATGAATCCGTAAGTCTGGAAGAGACTTTCATATTTTTTCCTTGGGAACTTGAGCTAAAATCCTTTAAATCAATCAGGAGGTAGTAAGTGTGTATGGTATCTATAGTGTCATGAAGATACGGGGTAGATTTCATTTTACTCTACTTATCTGTTGGTAGATCAGAAGTAGAGGGTGGTTAGTGATGAACAGCAATTCCATGAAAAATGGATGGAGCAGCTTTTGCCCACAAAACTCCAAGTCCAACCAACTGTCTTTGCTCTGCTTTTTGATGATTTTTACACATCTAAGAATACCAGACCACCTGACCTGCCTCTTGAGAAACCTATATGCAGGTCAGGAAGCAACAGTTAGAACTGGACATGGAACAACAGACTGGTTCCAAATAGGAAAAGGAGTATGTCAAGGCTGTATATTGTCATCTGCTTATTTAACTTCTATGCAGAGTACATCATGAGAAACGCTGGGCTGGAAGAAACACAAGCTGGAATCAAGATTGCCGGGAGAAATATCAATAATCTCAGATATGCAGATGACACCACCCTTATGGCAGAAAGTGAAGAGGAACTAAAAAACCTCTTGATGAAAGTGAAGGAGGAGAGTGAAAAAGTTGGCTTAAAGCTCAACATTCAGAAAACAAAGATCATGGCATCAGGTCCCATCACTTCATGGGAAATAGATAGGGAAACAGTGGAAATAGTATCAGACTTTATTTTCTTGGGCTCCAAAATCACTGCAGATGGTGACTGCAGCCATGAAATTAAAAGACACTTACTCCTTGGAAGTAAAGTTATGAACAACCTAGATAGCATATTAAAAAGCAGAGACATTACTTTGCCAACAAAGGTCTGTCTAGTCAAGGCTATGGTTTTTCCAGTGGTCATGTATGGATGTGAGAGTTGGACTGAAGAATTGATGCTTTTGAACTGTAGTGTTGGAGAAGACTCTTGAGAGTCCCTTGGATTGTAAGGAGATCCAACCAGTCCATCCTAAAGAAGATCAGTCCTGAGTGTTCATTGGAAGAACTGATGTTGAAGCTGAAACTCCAATACTTAGGCCACCTGATGTGAAGAGCTGACTCATTTGAAAAGACCCTGATGCTGGGAAAGATTGAGGGCAGGAGGAGAAGGGGACGACAGAGGATGAGATGGCTGGATGGCATCACAGACTCGATGGACATGAGTTTGGGTGAACTCCGGGAGTTGGTGATGGACAGGGAGGCCTGGCGTGCTGCAATTCATGGGGTCACAAAGAGTCAGACACGACTGAGCAACTGAACTGAACTGAACACATCTACCAGATGATTGATGTCTTGAAATTAACCCTAGTTTATTTATTAGTTAAGACCCATATCCCAACTGTCTTTGCTATGCTTTTTGATGACTTTTACACATCTACCAGATGATTGATGTCTTGAAATTAACTCTAGTTTATTTGTTAGCTAAGACCAGTATCTATTCTTTGTCTTCGGAACCATACGATGCTTGTGAGAATATGAATGGCTGTAAATTTTACAGAAGAAAAATGTTATTTATTAAGAATTTTTAAGTGTTTGTAAACTTTGAATCAATCAATCTCACTCTAGGATTCTCTTTAATGTATGTATGTACGAAGATATTTTAAGCAACATTAATTTTAAAAATATAATGATGGCAGCAAAATATAAGTCTGACCATGGGTAATA
Source organism: Bos javanicus (assembly GCF_032452875.1). Classification (NCBI taxonomy): domain Eukaryota; kingdom Metazoa; phylum Chordata; class Mammalia; order Artiodactyla; family Bovidae; genus Bos; species Bos javanicus. The sequence goes on along the minus strand of NC_083883.1, from coordinate 78,480,867 downwards.
GGACAATGGATTTTGACAGGAATATGAGAAAAAAGAACAATAAACAAGATGTTTTCATCAGTGGAGAGCCGGCTTATAATTAAGTAAAACTCAGACTGAGGATTAAACCCCAATTTACTAAAGGAAAAGTTATGGTGAAATTTAGTAACCTTCCTAATCTCAATTTTCTTAACCATATAATTGGTATAATATTTCTTATCTGATAACTTTTTAGGAGAAATGAAATAATTTGCATAATTACTTTTGCTCAATATCTGACACTTAATTCTCAGTAGTAGTGGTAGATTCTATCCTACGTATGATAAAATCTCATTATGTAAAATTATTCTTTTCATTTAACTCTTAGTGCTGGAATCTTGGTTATTTTTTCTATGAATTATATTTTCTTCCTTTTATTTCTTTTTCCTTGGCTTTGTTTTTCTTTGATTTGTTTTAAGCTCTTTTGACATATACCTCTTGATCCTGAAAGACTTTAGGCCTTAGTTTAAGAAATTACACCACAGATTATGCTTAACTTTTGGTCAACTGCAAAAAGAAATAAAGTTAAATGGTATTATATTTTACTTTATTGAACTGATACCAGGATCTAGGTATACCGTCTCCTTTAATCCTCACAGGAACCATCTTAGGAAGGAAATATGATTTTGAATATGGGGACAAGACAGTAAGTCATATGCCAGCTGTCATGACTTGTTGAGTGATGACTCTCAACTCTACCCTCTAGTTTCTACTCAAGTTCTAAGAATCCAACCATTAATGAACAACTTTAAGAAAGGAAAAAAATATGATATTTCTTTCAAAACAACAGTTCCATCCAAATTAAGTTTCCCTGGAACATAAGTGAAATCTAAAGACATGGTCTAAGAACAAGGTGTATCCTCCCAGACTCCATATTTGGAAGGATAGTCTATAATTTAAGTGATGTGAGACCTGGTTTTTCTTGTTCATCAGAGGAAATTACTTGTTTTGGTTGCTGCTCCAGGCTGGCACCAAGGGCTGTGTCAAAGATACGGTAAGAGTTCAACAACATTAGGTGAATGAATGGGTCATAAACACAGCTCCACAGCAAGCCAAGACTCACATGACGTGATGCTTTGGGCCAGATGCTGTTGAATCAAAGCTGAGTCTTGGTTAAAATGTAGTTTATTTAGGAAACTAAATGTGGAAGAGTGGCATTTACTTCTAGCCTCTAGAGTGGATTCCTAACATTCGCTTATATATATAATATATGAATTTAACCACAATATTTCCTCCAATCAGAGCAATAATGGCAAGACAACCATCATTGTAAGTAGTAAGAGAAAGAAGAAAGAAATGATGGAAGGAAAAAAAAAGAACTCTGATCTTTATGATTTTGAAATGCCATCAGTGATAAGACACTTCTCCATTTAAGAGATGTTAAAATACAAAACAGATGCACCTTAGAGTTGATGAAATAGAGTATTTATTCCCCGAAATTCACCAGGTGGTAGTCCTTCTTTTAAACAATAGACACAAACCTGAAAATGTAATGCAAGTAAGAAAAAAATGATGGAAAATTTGGAGGAATGGTTTTAATTTTTCCACCTTGACCACAAATGAAATGCATGGTTTGAAGTTTACAAGTGTATTCAAGGATTTCCAAGGGTTGTTTGAGTTGTACATTATGTTTATCCTAGATGCTGGCTTGAAAATCCAACTTTCCCCTTGACCTTAAGGTAAGAATAACTCTACGTATAAACAGATTTTTTATAATTTCTAAGACTATAAATTATAGCTAGTAAGGAGAGCTAGCATTCGTCTAGCAGCCAAATTTGTATTTTTTAAAAAATCCTTTCTTTCACCTTCCACGACGCCATCACAATTCAATATAATTTTAAGAGGTCTTAATCACATTTTCCAAATCAGTCCCCCATCCTCCCGAGACAAATTCACTCATTCTTCTGTTCCCTCTGTGAGTACCTACAGAGTCCTTTAAAACATCCCTCCCCATGCAAATTTTTCTAGATTCCCCGCCTGCATCTCTAAGCCCTAGACAGGCAGCTTGGGCTCCGGCACATAAAGCCTTAGCTAGTGGCGCCAAATCACACAAAGCCATTTTTAAGATGCCTGTTCTATGCTATCAACCCTCTTACCTTAGGCAACCCCCTCCTGCTGGTTAAGTGCTAACACATGCTTTACAACTGCAGGAGGGGATATGGTTTACAGATTAAAATTAGATGCAGAATTAAATTGCTTGAACACAGCAAAAAAGAAGAGGGTAGTGCAAGGAGTGGAGAAGACAATTTGGTCATGCCAGTACTCACACACTTAATTCCAAGACTTGAATTTCCATAAATTCCCATTAGAATCCTTGGGTTCAGCTTCTACTTTCATTACTGAGAGTCATTTTTAGAGCGCTAACACACAGAATCTGTCAAAGAATAAGCAGCCCCATGAAAATGCATGTTCAAAATGTGGAATTTACAGCCATGCGAGATCGCTGAGTCAAATACCAGAGCTCCTTTTAGAGAGCCAAGGAGAGTAATTTAAGGACTCCTAATGACATGTGTAACTTTTCAGGCTACTATAATAAGAGTAATCAGATCTCAGGCTTCAGGGTGTAACCTGATCACCTGTGCTTTTCAGAAAAGAATTTCTGTATACACGACAGCACTGCACAGCTGGCCGAGCACATTACTGGGCATGTCAGAAGGGAGGGGAGGGGAGATCTCCTCCAGATCATTAAATGCCTTTTGCAACTGGTAAACACAAACTAACAAGCAGTAAAGATAGATGAAGCTTGATAAAAAAAAAAAAAAAAAATGACAGCTGTGCCTGAAAATTAAGGCCTAAATCCATTATGAAGGAATACGGCCAATGATATGTAGTTTCTTGGTTTAGAATGCAAGGGCATAAAATGCAAAGTTTAGTACTCTTCTGATGTGAAGAGCTGACTCATTTGAAAAGACCCTGATGCTGGGAAAGATTGAGGGCAGGAGGAGAAGGGGACGACAGGGGATGAGATGGTTGGATGGCATCACTCACACAATGCACGTAGGTTTGGGTGGACTCCGGGAGTCGGTGATGGACAGGGAGGCCTGGTGTGACATGACTGAGCAACTGAACTGAACTGATTCAATAGACATGTGCTTGGAGCCTATTTTTTCCTGGCATTTTGTTGAACAGTGGGTGATACCTTAAAGTCGAGTGGCAGAGAAAGATATACAGCACAAAGTTTACTATTTAGAGGGCTCTGCCGTAAAGGGCTAGAGAGTGAAAGGTAGACCACCAGAAATTAAAAAAAGATCAAGGCTGAGTCTTCCTAGCTTGCAAAGCAAAGGAATGAAAACCAGTGGAGAAAGTCACTAGGTCACTGACAGATGGGAGAATGTTATGGGGTCCTGATGACAGAGAAGAGTATTCATGGTCATGTGATAAGTCAGGGTTGAAATCTAGCTCTCTGGGGATGATGATAACTGAATTCAAGTTCTGCCGATGGTTGGGTAAAACAAACCTCATAGTTAATTATCCACTAGTGAAGTGTTTTCAGCTAGGTCCAGGAAGGGTTTGCTATACCAAGGTCACTGCAAGTTCACGGTCTTCTACTAGTTTCGTCTGGTTAGAGCTTGTTGTTGTTCTGTTGCTCAGGTGTGTCCGGCTGTGACCCCATGGACTTCAGCAGGCCTGCTTTCCTGTTCTTCACCATCTCCTGGGGTTGGCTCAAACTCCATCTCATCCTCTGTTCTCTCCTTCTCCTGCCTTTCATCTTTCCCATCATCAGTCTTTTCCGATGGTTACAGCTAGTTGTCATGAAATTTAGTTTTGATAATCTTCCAGGCAAGTTCCTCTCTAGTAGAAAAGTTTCCATTTGCAGATGTGGAAGGTCAAGGAGCTGAGAATATGGAGTCAAGGAAAAGAGATGGAGCACTCCACGTGGTGAGAATAACACATGTGGACACCATCGTGGCATCGGAAGGGCTATTACAGGAACCGATGGAGGCCATCAGGGTACGGATGAAACAGAGCCTGCGCAACTGCTGCCACTCGAGGTTGAGAAGGTGGCCTGTAGCCAGGCCATAAAATACAATGGAATGTTACTCAGCCATAAAAATGAATGAGACTGGGTCATTTGTAGTGGTGTGGATGGACCTAGAGTCTGTCATACAGAGTGAAGAAAGAAGGAGAAAAGTATCGTATATTAATGCATACGTATGAAATCTAGAAAAACGGTACAGATGAACCGATTTACAGGGCAGGAATAGAGACAGAGACACAGAGATGGACACGTGGGCACAGGAGGGGAAGGTGGGGTAATGTGTATATTAGAGCTCAGGCATGTTGCTGTGCAGTTGCATAATTGTAAAGCAGTTATGCACCAATAAAAAAATAATTTTACTACTGTCTGAAGGAAAATAGAAATCCACCGAAGGATTTTAAAACAAAAGGCATGGGTGGGATTTGAAGGGCAGTAGATGATCTCATTGAATTAAAAAAAAAAAAATCGCTCTGGTTACTGTGTGAACCCCAAGCACAAGCTGGACTCAAGATTGCCGGGAGAAATACCAACAACCTCAGACTCACAGAGGACACCACCCTTATGGCAGAAAGCGAAGAGGGACTGAAGAGCCTCTTGATGAAAGTGAAGGAGAAGAGTGAGAAAGCTGGCTTAAAAGCTCAACATTCAAAAACCAAAGATCACGGTATCCGGTCCCATCACTTCTTGGCAAATAGATGGGGAAACAATGGAAACAGTGAGAGACTTTACTTTTGTGGGCTCCAAAATCACTGCAGATGGTGACTGCAGCCATGAAATTAAGACGCTTGCTCCTTGGAAGGAAAGTTATGACCAACCTAGACAGAATATTAAAAAGCAGAGACATTACTTTGCCAATAAAGGCCCATCTAGTCAAAGCTATGGTTTTTCCAGTAGTCTTGTATGGATGTGAGAGTTGGACTACAAAGAAAGCTGAGCACTAAAGAATTGATGCTTTTGAACTGTGGTGTTGGAGAAGACTCTTGAGAGTCCCTTGGACTGCAAGGAGATCCAACCAGTCCATCCTAAAGATCAGTCCTGAATATTCATTGGAAGGACTGATGCTGAAGCTGAAACTCCAATACTTTGGCCAAAGAACTGATTCCTTGGAAAAGACCCTGATGCTGGGAAAGACTGAAGGCAGGAGGAGAAGGGGATGACAGAGGATGAGATGGTTGGATGGCATCACCGACGTGATGGACATGAGTTTAAGTAAACTCTTGAGTTGGTGATGTACAGGGAAGCCTGGTGTGCTGCAGTCCATGGGGTCACAAAGGGTCAGACACGACTAAGCAACTGAACTGACTGTGTGAAGCTTTGCTTACTGACCTGAGGTTTTAATAAATGCTTGGGCTTCCCCAGTGGCTCAGCTGGTAAAGAATCTGCCTGCAATATGGGAGACCTGGGTTCAGTCCCTGGGTTAAGAAGATCCCCTAGCGGTGGGCATGGCAATGGCAATTCTCACCTGGAGAATCCCCATGGACAGAGGAGCCTGGCAGTCTATAGTTCATGGGATCACAAAGAGTCAGACACGGCTGAGCAACTAAGCACAGCACAGCACACCACTGAGGAAGCAATTATCATTGTCCAGAGAGAAATGAAGGAATTCAAAACAGAAATTTCCAATAAATGTGGGTGATTTTTTACAACGAAAAATAGTTATTGTGTGAGGGGAAATAATCAGGGCATCCAAAACACAAAACTGCTGGATAATTGATGAACAGAACACTTAAGGCTTGATCCCAAGTTTCCATGTTAGAGGCTATGTTTGGTAGCCTGTGAAATGAGCCCCAGTGATCCTCATTGGCAGGTATTTATACTCTGGTGTACTCGCCAGTTCCTGAGCATGGGCTGGACCCATCGACTTCATTCTAACCAGTGGAATTGGGGTGGGGGGGGTGAGGGAGTCATTTCCACGATTAGATCACCAGCAGACATGTCCTCTCCTTTGACGATTCTCCTCTGCTTTTTCCCGGGTCAGTCTCCGTGGGGTGAACCACCTCTCCCGTCATGAAACAATCGTGGTGGAATGTTGTCCACAAAGACGGGTGGAAGCCACAGCTGCTTGAGTGAACTGGCAGGTGGATCCCGTTGTAGTTGGATGCGGATATGACTGGAGCTGGGCCAACACCTTGACCACAGCCTACGGCAATGCTGAGCCAGGAGGGACCCAACCAAGCCGCATCAGGTTCCCGACTGCAGTGTGAGGTAGTAAGTCTTCATCCTTTTGAGTTGCTAAGGGTTGGGGCGATTAGCAATAGGTGACTAATGTAGAAAACTTGCTGGATAAATGAGCAGTTTGCCCTTCTTATGTCACTTCTTCTAATTTTTTCTTTTAATCTCTGGATGCACCACTACACTTCTTCACTATCTTAGACTTTTTCACTTTCCTTACTAAATCTTTTCTTAATATGTTATGTTTTACAGGAGTCAGTGTACAGATAGATATAATAGAAAAATTAGAATTTTTTTTTAGTTTTAATGGTTCAGACGTTGATAAAAGAAGAAACGAATAGAGATGTGATGTCTTTATAAATCCAACTCTATTATAAAATTAGGAGGTATTTTACTTTGATAAATTTCACACAATAGATGAAATCAAAGTATTAAAGTATCTTTATCTTCTCTGCTTTGTTAATTTTAGCAATTTTTGGTAAAAACGATGGTAGTACTTATTAAGTAGAAATGACAGTCTTCAGATTTTTGATGTAATTACATAATAATAGGAGAAAGAACTCTTGGTATCTCATTGATGATATTTGAGTACTGTAAAACAAGAAGGAATGGTGGGCGAACAGAGCATATGAACTTGTTTCCATGAAAACCTTGTCCACTGGGTACTGCATCACTGCTGTTTTGGCTTCTTGCTGTCACACTCAGCAGGGACTGCTTCCTCCTGCTGACAGAGCAATCTCACTGGATGACAGCAATCCGGCTGCCAGGCCCTGCCTCTTCTGGTACCACGATGCCCCTCGAGCACTGGCTCAGAGCCCCAGAGCTGCCTGTGTGGAGAACTCAGGGTGATTTTCTTTCATCCTTCAGTGTAATGCTCTGATAAAATGGTACCAACGAACTGCATTTTCTCCAAATAGAAAGCCTCCATGGAGCATTTCTTTCTGTCTAATTCAGAGAATCAAGCATAAACCCATAAATGGAGCCAACAGAAGCATCTCCATGTCAACTACCTTGCAAAGGTGCTTTTAGGACTAAACCCAAACAAAAAATCATTTTTGTGTGTGTGAAAGCCTCTCAATTTTTCATGCAATAGATTCCTGGAAAATCATGGCCAGAATTATCTGAATCAAGGCAAAGGAAACCACTTGACCTCAAACTAATTCCACCCAACATCAAAGAAAAGTCATCCTCAACCTTTCCGTGTCCTTCTGTTAATAACAATAGCAACAATGACAATGACAAGAACAAAAAATTAATAAATGTCTCAAGATCTCAGTCAGTTAAGAATCTGCCTGCAATGCAGGAGACCCAGGTTTGATCACTGGGTTGGTAAGATCCCCTGGAGAAGGGAATGACTACCCACTCCAGTATTCTTGCCTGGAGAATTCCACGGACAGAAGAGCCTGGTAGGTTACAGTCCTGGGGTTGCAAACTGTTGGACACAACTGAGCAGCTAACACACACACACACACACACACACACACACACACATTATTTTGAACAACGGGCAGAATATAAGAAGTTCAGTTTAGTCGCTCAGTCATGTCCAGCTCTTTGCGACCCCAGGACTGCAGCACCACAGGTGTCCCTGTCATCACCAGTTCCCAGAGCTGGCTTAAACATATGTCCATTGAGTCAATGATGCCATCCAACCATCTCATCCTCTGTCGTCCCCTTCTCCTCCTGCCTTCAATCTTTCCCAGCATCAGAGTCTTTTCCAATGAGTCACTTCTTCCCATCAGATGGCCAAAGTAATGGAGCTTCAGTTTCAGCATCAGTCCTTCCAATGAATATTCAGGGCTGATTTCCTTTAGGATGGACTGGTTGGATCTCCTTGCAGTCCAAGGAACTCTCAAGAGTCTTCTCCAACACCACAGTTCAAAAGCATCAATTCTTTGGCGCTCAGCTTTCTTTATAGCCCAACTCTCAAGAAAAACCATAGCCTTAACTAGACAGATCTTTGTTGACAAAGTAATGTCTCTGCTTTTTAATATTCTGTCTAGGTTGGTCATAACTTTTCTTCCAAGGAGCAAGCATCTTTTAATTTCATGGCTGCAGTCACCATCTGCAGTGATTTTGGAGCCCCCCAAAAATAAAGTCTCTCACTGTTTCCATTGTTTCCCCATCTATTTGCCATGAAGTGATGGGACCAGATGCCATGATCTTTGGTTTTTGAATGTTGAGTTTTAACCCAACCTCCTCACTCTCCTCTTCCCCTTTCATCAAAGCCTCTTCAGTTCCTCTTTGCTTTCTGCCGTAGGCTTGTTGCCATCTGCATATCTGAGGTTGTTGGTGTTTCTCCCGGCAATCTTGATTCCAGCTTGTGCTTCCTCCAGCCCAGCATTTCTCATGATGTACTCTGCATAGCAGTTAAATAAGCAGGGTGACAATATACACCCTGAGTGATGTACTCCTTTCCCAGTTTTGAACCAGAATATATTAGAATTTGGAATATAGGAAAGGAGAACCCATATGACTGCTTGCCTTAGAAAACACAGTGGAGCAGGAAAGACAGACACCGGAGGCTTGCAGCCTGTTACACTGCTGGCTTCCGATACAAACAACGTGAATATATTCACAATAATGCAGAATTATTTTCACTTTTGGACGATGCATGTAAGATTCACTTGGGCTTCCGGACAAAAGCCATATGTTATAAATACCATTCTTGATATGAATGTGGCAACAAGTCTCCCAGAAGATGAGCAGAATAAAGGAGGCTGAGAGTAGAGATCTAGAGGCTTTTGTATCCTCATTTGAAGACGTGCAGATTGGTAATAAACTGCTGATAGTGATGGGAGAAGCAGTACTTTCAGTAAAGTATTTAACTCTAAAACATTAGCAACAGAAGAGCCGTATGCTGAAAGTGTGCAGAAGAGGCAGGGAGAATCATAGTGAGAAATGGATAAATAAGTGTAAATACTGATAAATATATCACTAAGAATATACATCGGACAAAACATGATTTCTAAGTGAAACTGAAGAATATTGTTTTATTTATGGACACCACTCTACAATACAATCTTTTTGAACTATGATTGATGTAATTTTAAGAAAAAAATATTTTTAAAATATTATAGAATAAAATGGCTCTAGTATAGGCTGTATTTTACTGATTCTCAATGGAAACGAGTGTGTAACAGTTTCGATCATTCACGTTTGTAAGGCAGTTTTCATATTAAATAGAACAACTTATCCAGCTACCCAATTCCTCTTTATTCTGAAACTTCACAAACTGATTTCTGGGAGCCTCTGAGGTATTTCACATGATTCCATTGATAATGACATTTTCTCTGCCCCCCGAGGTCAATATCCACAACGGAAGTTCTGGTGTCCTTTTCAATATCGTCATTGCCAAATACACACAAGTCTGACTTGACAAATTGGTGCTAAACAGAAGCCATATGGTTCTCAGGAGCCAGTGGGGTGGCTGCTCCTCTTTGCCACCCTCTCACACTCGTAACTCAAGGTTCCAGAGGGTTGGTTTTTTTTTTTTGTAAAAAGAAAATTCCTTTGGCTTCTGCCTACAGCCTTTCCTCTTATGAAGCTCAAGGAGATATCTAAAGGTCCAGCGGGAAACTGTCCCAGTATATCCTGCTTCCAGCCTGCAGGATGGCAAAGCTACGGTGGAGGCTGAAGTTCCAATCCTTTAGCCACCTGATGTGAAGAACTGACTCATTAGAAAAGACCCTGATGCTGGGAAAGACTGAAGGCAGGAGGAGAATGGGGCGACAGAGGATGAGATTGTCAGCATTGCTGGTTCAATGGACATGAGTTTGAGCAAGCTCAGGGAGATACTGGAGGACAGAGGAGCCTGGTGTGCTGCAGTCCATGGGGTTGCAGAGAGTCAGACATGACTGAGTGACTAAAAATAACAACAAAGGACACAGCTGGCCTCAAGCATTTGAAAGCTGCCCGAATCTACTAGTTCCTTCCGTTTAGATTCTCTTTTCAGATTTGTTTTATATTTTAAGACAAATTCTCTACGCAGTAGGTGTTAGGACCTCACAGCTATCAAAATGTACGGCTCCCCAGCTCTGGAGGAAATCGAGAGGGACTCATCATAGACTCACATCCCCAAATGTCAGAACAGGATTCTGGTTCACTCAGGTAACCTCGACCAATCGATGATCACTGCCTGATTGGTTAACGAGGCAGAGTTCTGTAAACCCATGACTGTTCTAATGGAAATCCTGTTGTAGAGAGTGTAGGAAGAAGGGCCTTCCCTGCTGATCCAGTGGTTCAGTCTTTGCCTTCCAATGCTGGGGACGTGAGTTCTATCCCTGGTCGGGGAGCTAACAGCCCACGTGCCTCACAGCCAAAATACCAAAACATAGACAGAAACACTGTTGTAACAAATTAAATAAAGACAAAAAACAGTGCACACACACACAAAAAAAAAACTCTAGAAAAAAGTGTAGGAAGGATTATTCTTCAGAAGAATGAAGGGGAGGGTGTGGTGTTAGAACTCAGAGCAGAAGAGCATCCAGGCATACGGAACAGCAGAGAAACAAGGTCATGGAACTGCTCTTAGTGGATGTAAGCTGAGTAGTTTAAAAACCGAGTGCTTTCAGTATGTACCCACCTTCACAGAGAGCAGAGAAGGTTGTCCCCGTGGTGTAATTTGAGATCAGCAAAGTCAAAACTGCATCGATTTTCACTCCTATTATGAAGCCCAAATTTTCCACAGCTATTTAGTGTTCGGTTCAGGTAAGCTTCCTTCAAATGTGGGTGCAGTGGTGAAGAATCCGCCTGTCAACGTAGGGGAAACAGGAGATGCGATTCAATCCCTGGGTCGGGAAGATCTCCCGGAGGCAGAAATGGTAGCCCACTCGAGTATTCTTGCCTGAGAAATCCCATGGAGAGAGAAGCCTGGCATGCCACTGCTCACGGGGTCACAGAGTCAGACATGACTGAGCGACTGAGCACACACAGAGAGGATGAGTGCAAAGTAGGAGAATTATAAGTTATCCCGTCATGAATTTTAATAACTTCCCTCAAATTAGATTCTTAAATTAGCTGAATAGTCAAGGAAAGCCCTGATGGCTTGAGTTACCCAGGGAGAGATTTTGTATGCCTATTTTCATGATGAAATGCTTAGGAAAAATACAAAATAAAGTATACAGTCTTATAAAAAAGTGAAACCATTCACCTTAGAAATTAAGACTCAGGAAACACGAGGCATATGGTGAGGCTCTGAAGGAACGGGCCTACTCGTGTTCCCGCACACACCTGGTGGTTTAATGTCAGGCTTTCGAGTTCAGGCATAGGGCTTGAATGCTTGTGAATCTGGGCAAGTTCCTTCACACTCTGCTACAGCTTCCTTGACTTCTAAGCTACAGATGGTTTTTAAAGCCTCATGGAGTTGTGGTGAATTAAAATAATTATATACAACACAGAGCAGAGCTGAGCATATACTAAGACTTGAAAAGTATTCATGCTAGCTATTACTCCTAGGGAGAAGGCTAGACACTCCGAAGCTGTGAGCTTCTAGAAGCAATGGAGAAAGAAAAATGGAGGGGAGGAAGTTCAAGAGTCTGAGAGGCACCAGTGGGCCCGTTTAAGCCCGGGATAGCATCACTGCAGCAACCCTCGTGACTGCAGAATTGGTTTGGGTCCAAAGCTTCACATATGGCTTTTGAGATGGAATTTTGACAATTTTGTCCTGCGGTGGGTGTGACGCCTTATTAGACAGCACAATGCACAGGTCAGCTTTATATAATTCGGGTATAATTTCTCCCCTGAGTTTACTCAATAACTACTTTGAACTTAAATCTGGACATGGCTGTTACTTAGCCAATTTGGCATGAGAATTTTATGTATATCTTTTGAAAGAAAACAAAAAGTGTGGGACTCCCTTACTCCTCTTTTATGGAATAACAATATTGTATGGAGAAATACAGACCCGTACATTAGAGCTGCTCAGATCAATTAAGATCTGAGCAGCTCAAGCCTTAATAGCTATGATTCCACACCACTCAGAGACCTCTTGCGTGTGTGCTAAGTCACTTTAGTCATGTCTGACTCTGCGACCCCATGGGCTGTAGCCTGCCAGGTTCCTCTGTCCATGGGATGCTCCAGGAAAGCATACTGGAGTGGGTTGCCATGCCTCCTCCAGGGGATTTTCCCCACCTAGGGATAGAACCTGGATCTCCTTTGTCTCCTGCATTGGCAGGCAGGTTCTTTACCACTAGCACCGCCTGGAAGCCCAACAGACATCTTGGGTCCTCAGTTTTCTGTTTGTTTTTTTGCTCAATTGTTTGTGAGAGTGTTTAGTCAAATAAGACCTTATCCGGAAGCCATGCGTATAAAAAGGATATGAGGGATGCTTCTTGATTAAAATATAGAAGAAATGATAGAATCCTGAAAATCCAGATCTCCTCCCCTTGGTTCCTTTGCAGTTCCCTAGGGCGGTTACATAACTTCTGGACAAAAGCCTTCCCCAGGCCCTTCCTGGTTTTAGACACGTATTTCAGCTGAGCACCTACTTCCCGCAAAGCTAAGCACAACTAACGCACCCTCACCATGGAAAGCGGTTACTACAGCTTTTTGCCTCTTCTGTTCTCGTCTGTGTGTTTTGCCTTCTTTAAATCTCCTTAAAATACACTCTTAAAAATGTCTTAATTAAATGGAAAGAGATTATCAGTAAACCACTATCAAGAAACCATTTTAAAATACGATAAGATCACAAATGTGTTCATATCAAGTAGTCATCAATGAGTCATTCAAAAATCAGTGGATTACCCTTGTTTCTCTGGGTTAAACTTGGTCAACATTTCTTGTTGAAGACAAGACAATGCCACTCTCTTGTGTTCATGTTTAGGGCCTCAATTACAGTTACAACAACGACTGCTTCTTGTCTAGGCCTTCAGGTTTGGAGTAAATAACCCAGATTTGAGGTCAAAAGAGTTGGTTTTAAGTCCAGTTTCTACCACTTGCTAGTTCTATGAAAATTAATCAAAACGCGAAACATTTTTTGCCACAAGTTGAGATAAATAATATTATTCAGGGTATTCAATTGACTTTGTGACCACCATACTTTCTCTTTTTTTCTAAAAAAAATTTTACTGGAGTATAATTGATTTACAATGTTTTGCTAGTTTCTGCTGTACACAAAAAGTGAATCATATACATATATCTCTTTTTTCTGGTTTATTTCCTGCACAGTCATTACAGAGCACTGAGTCGCAGTCCCTGCTGTACAGCAGGCTCTGGTTGTTCATCCATTCTGTGCACACTACTACTCCTACGACTGCTAAGTCGCTTCAGTCATGTCCGACTCTGTGCGACCCCACAGACGGCAGCCCACCAGGCTCCCCCATCCCTGGGATTCTCCAGGCAAGAACACTGGAGTGGGTTGCCATTTCCTCCTCCAATAGTGTATAAATGTCAGTCCCAATCTCTCTCTCTGGTAGGTGGCCAAAGGGAGGCAGGGAGATGAGGAAAGAGACCCTCACAGCAGTTCACACATAAAGACGGTGGCCCTGACCAGTGCCCTGGCCTTTTTAAAAATTAACTTTATTAGAGTACAGTTGATTTACAATGTTGTGTTAATTTCTGCTCTACAGTGAAGTGAATCAGTTGACCTGTTTTCTGTCTTCCACAGTGGAATGAAATCTCCTTGACTGCAGAGAGGTTCGCTTCTTCAGTAATGCATCAACTACCCAAAGGGCTTCCCAGGTGGCTCTAGTGGTAAAAAAACCTACCTCCTAATGCAGGTGACCTAAGAGACCTGGGTTCAGTCCCTGGATCAGGAAGATTCCCTGGAGGAGAGCATTTCAGCCCACTCCAGTATTCTTGCCTGAAGAATCCCATGGACAGAGGAGCCTGAAGGGCTACAGTTCACAAAGTTGCAAGAGTCGGACACGACCGAGAGACTAAGCACACACAGACACGTACGCACAATTACCCAAAACAGCGCTGAGTACAGAGCGGGAGATGAAGAAAGCTTTGGCTGAGCAACTGAACAAGTGAATGAGTAAATAAATGCATATTTTCAAGTGGTTTTGTCCCACAGCACCTACCACAGCGTCTGACATGGAGAAAACACCAATCAAACGTTACTATTCTTAAGCAATTTGCTCAGAGTAAATTCTGAGGTTATTGGATCACCAAATCCATTCACAAGCACGTGGATAGACAGTCCTATGTAATGTTCTATATGAATCCTGAAAATGATTGGGTAGCAACAACAAAACTTGATGTGAGGCACTTTTGTTTATCAAATTCCATGCTTGTTTGCATGACAATAACATTTTTTATTATTGTAAGAAGTTTTTCATAGCATTTTCTCAAAGCAAGATTGGCTGTACTGTAATTTTTCTGCCTGGGGATATGTAGAACATCTTTTTAGCTGTCTTGCAGGCTATCTTTATCCAAACTTATTTAAAAGAGTGTCTCTAGAAATATCCTCACATTTTATTTTGAAAAATTTTTTAAAGTAACTGTCACACATTTCTTACCAGTATTTCATTAGTGAGCTAACAAAGCTAACAAAGAAAATAATTTCACATTTTGCAGCTAAAAGGAGATTCTTTAAGTCAAGCCAGCTTTTCAGTTCCTCAGTTCTTGTGATCACCAATGCTTGTCCAGTCATAGGAATTATCATAACCACCCTTTCCTTGAGTTGCTTGGAAGACTATGACCAGTCATAACTACAGAACTTTGGTTTCCCAGCTGGAAACATGGCTGCTCTCCATGGCATATGCAAGACTTTCAAGCAGGAATCAAATCCCCAAGTTTATTTTAGGTATTAATGTTATATGGACAGACCATGTCAAAGATGAACAGTCCTGAAGCAACCATAAACAGACCCACCAAAAAAAAATGCAATTCACCTTCACTTTCCTGTTGTTACAGATATTTAGCACTGATAGCATGGAAGGAATCAATACGTGCAAAAGAAGATTTTGACCTGAAACACCTCATTTTTAAACAAGGACGTTTATCATGGGTTTAAAGGATAGTGAGTTCACAGGCCCCAGTGTGAACACGGGCGACCGAGGGGGAGGAGGTTTCTAGCGAGCCCACTTCCAGCTGCCAGCAGGTGCGGCCTGGGTGTCAGTCTGAAGACTTGATTCATTAAGTCCTGCCACTCGGGCACTGTACTCTTTATGACAAGCAAAACAAGAAGGGACAGTGAGGCTTTTATATTTAACCCATAAAACTTAACACTCTGACCTCAACCATATAAACCAGAAGTGAAAGAGGGCATTGCAAATCTGACCAATAAAACTGGAAAAGCACTTCCAGGCTGGGATTAGAAGACGCTATGTCTGTGAACACCAGGGAGAGAATGATTTGCAAGCTCCCTTATGTAGGTGGTTCCAGAACCGGCAGAAGTCCACATGCTTTGTAGCGTTTCAGACACGCTGGTGAATGGCGGACAGGCTTCTCGGCAAGAGCTGGTTTGCACCAGGGGCTGGGAAGTCTCTTGGGTAGAAAGCCGTGGTGGTGATGGGACTTACCGTGGTCCAGCAGCTGAGACTCCTCGCTGCCAGTACAGGGAGCCCAGGTTCGACCCCTGGTCAGGGAGCTAGGTCCCTCTTACTGAAATAAAGACCCTGCACAGCCAAATAAACATTTAGAGAGAAAGAAAGATGTGGTGAGGTGAGAAAGGAGCGCTCTGTTGAGAGAGAAGACAGCATCCCGTGCCTGTCAGTTTCCTTTCGTGTCAATCCTGAGAGACGCAGACCAGGTAGAACTGAAGCTGTGCACACACCCGATAACAAGTCTCCACTTCCCCTTCCTCCAGGCCCCTGACAACCACCATGCTACTCTCTGCTTTTCAATTTGACTATTTTATTTCTAAATGTAAATCTTTATTAAATCTACTTGGTCGTTTTTGTAAATTCTTTATCTTGGAGTGTAATTGATTAACCATGCTGTGTTTCAAGTGCACAGCTAAACAACTCAGTTATGCATCTATAGGAGTCTGTTCTTTTTCAAATTCTTTTCTGATGTAGGTTACCATTGAGTGTTGAGCAGAGGTCCCTGTGCTGCACAATAGGTCCTTGTTGGTTATCTGTTTTAAATACTGCAGTGTGTACATGTCCATCCCAGGCTCTCAGCATGTAAAGTATGCTGTGATCGTCTCACACTGGAAGAGAGGAAAGAGCAGAGAACCAAGAGAAGGATGTTGTCTTCATGGTCTCGTCCTGGGGAAAGAGAAGTGAAAATAACACTGATGTCAAGAAGGTGTTCTTAAGTTATGATTTCAAGTTTTTCATAGCCATATCATAACTTGAAAAAAAATTTTAAAACACCTTCTTTTCTGCGTGACTTTCACTTCAAGTTTTTAATCTACTTAAAAATAAACCTACTTATGATCCAGTGATTCCACTCCTACGTATTTTTACCCAAGAGAAACGATAATGTAAGTTTTCAAAAAAAACCCTTATACAAGAGTGTTCATAGCAGCTTTATTCCCAATAGGTAAACCAGGGGATTTTGATATGCTACAGTTGGTGAAACTAGTGAATTATAACTCAACCAAAGACCTACTTTTGTGAGAGGCCCAGGTGCACCCCTTAAACTCAAGCTGGAAGAACACCGCAGCCTCCACAATCTCTTCTGCACGTTGTCTGATGAGCCCATAAAGGGAAAGGAATTATCTGGAGAACAGAAGCTTGCTATCAAGGTTGTTTTCTGGACCCACCAGAAAACATATATTTTAAATAATGTATGAAGACACCATCCTAAGGATGGGGAAAATAAACTCTGATTCTGAGGCTAAGCCAGGGCTTCAGGGTTCAAGAGATCCACAAACCCAATGTTATGCTAATGAAGACCACGCCTCAGATTTGCTGCTAGGAGGCACTGACCTGGAGGGGAGGAAGCAGCGAATGCAGTTGTAATCCCTGCAGACCTGGGCTCTGTCTCTTGCCCCCTGTCTCCCTCTGGAGCTCAGCAATGCTGTGTCTCACTTCACAGAGTAAGGGAGGAGGTTGACGTGACAAAGTGTGGGACAGCTTACATATGGGAGGAAGGGTCTCCAGTCCACGCACTTTAGGCAATGCTAGCTTTTCTGATTTTATTGTTGTTCAGTTGCTCAGTCGTGTTCCACTCTTTGTGACCCTGTGAACTGCAGCACACCAGGCTTCACTGTCTCCCGGAGTTTGCTCAAACTTATGTCCATTGAGTTTCTGGTGCTATCTAGCTTTTCTGATGCCTTCAGCCAATTCTCCAGGAAACCCTTAACTCATGACAACTGGGTCGGTTTGGGGGCCAAGAAGAAGGGGATGATCAGAAAAATCCTGAATACCTGATGCCTTTTGAAATGTCAAGATCCTCTAGACCCTGCTGTAACCCAGGCTTTAAAAGAAATGGCTGTTTGTTGTGTTTTATTTATTTATTTTTTACTCCACTTCCCATTCTGTCTTAGAGACACTGAAGCACACTCCAGCTGGCAAGCAGAAACATAATAACAAAAAGACGAAGAGACAGGGATGGGATGAAGGGAAAAAGCCACCACCAGAGTCTGTATAATTCACAAACTGATTGTAGACTTTGGGCATTTGAGAGTTGACCCCACTTCTATAACTCAGAGCCACCAGAAGGCTGAAGGGGGTCCCTTAACGTAAAGCAAGTTTTACCCATTTTAGCAATTTTTACGGTGAGCCAGGAGTGATAATTCAATTGAATAATATTCCTCCAGAGTCTTAGGCATGGTATAGAACTGCTTAATTGTAAAACAGAAAAATCATTTTATGAGGTTCACTGTAATGTTTGCCTAAGAGCCAGTGTATTCAGGAGCAATAAGCAGGTATTGTACTTTCTACTGTAGAGGAAACTGTCCAGTTTAAGCCCCTTTTACTCACTTGTTCAGCATGAAAAGACTTCGGACTGAATGTGTTTGCGTTTTGCGGCTTTGTAGCAGTTATTAAAGAAGGTTTCTGTCCATGCCTTTCAGGTATTTTGTTTTGGAAGGTTTTGAGATTTTATAAAAAATTATATTGGAGTATTGCTGACTAACAATGTTTTGTAAGTTTCTGGTATTTTAAAATGTTTTTATTTACTGTTTGAGCAGTTCCAAGAACCATCCACCTGTGGTTCCACCATCTTTTGTCACAGTTTCACACGATTTTCAGGGTGATTGTGAAATTTCGTAACTTTTCAGGAAGTCTCTGCTGTTATGGTCCTAGTGGGTGGGTGTCCTGTTCTGATGCTGATGAAAGGACCTGCCTATTAGAATACGACAGCAAGTCTCACAAAGACACAGGGAATGTGGGAGGAGGGGTTTGAGCTCACAGGTTTCATGTAGAAATGGTACACAGCAGAGGGTAATGGGAAGCGGTGAGTGGAAGCAGCCCTTGCCAGAGACGGCTTCTGATCTGAGCTGCACCTGCAGAGGCATAAATCTAAGCCCAGTTCAGTTCAGTTCAGTTGCTCAGTCGTGTCTGACTCTGTGACCCCATGGACTGCAGCACGCCAGGCCTCCCTGTCCATCACCAACTCCTGGAGTTTACTCAGACTCATGTCCATCGAGTTGGTGATGCCATCCAACCATCTCATCCTCCGTCATCCCCTTCACCTCCTGCCCTCAGTCTTTCTCAGCATCAGGGTCTTTTCCGTGAAGTCAGCTCTTCACATCAGGTGGCCAAAGTATTGGAGTTTCAGGTTCAGCATCAGTCCTTCCAGTGAATATTTAGGACTGATTTCCTTTATGATGGACTGGTTGGATCTCCTTGCAGTCCAAGGGACTCTCAAGAGTCTTCTCCAACACACAGTTCAAAAGCATCAATTCTTCGGCACTCAGCTTTCTTTATAGTCCAGCTCTCACATCCATGCATGACTACTGGAAAAATCATAGCTTTGACTAGACGGACCTTTGTTGGCAAAGTAATGTCTCTGCTTTTTAACATGCTGTCTAGGTTGATAATCTTCTTCATACTGAAGAAGTTAAAAAAAAGGGTTTAAACTTGACAGTTTCCTCTACAGTAGAAAGTACGATACCCGTTTATTGCTACTGAATACACTGGTTCTTATGCAAATATGACATTGAACCTCGTAAAATGATTTTTCTGTTTTACAATTAAGCAGTTCTATACCATGCCTAAGACTCTGGAGGAATATTATTCAATTGAATTATCACTCCTGGCTCACCGTAAAAATTGCTAAAATGTGTAGAACTTGCTTTACGTTAAGGGACCCCCTTCAGCCTTCTGGTGGCTCTGAGTTATAGAAGTGGGGTCAACTCTCAAATGTCCAAAGTCGATTATCTAAGACAGAAGAGAGAATCTCTTTGCAGACAGTCTCTGAGCTGTCTTTCTGCCTGTAACAACTGTGGGGAAGCCTGATAATTAAACCCAACACTTAATTTTGGATGAGCCCAAAAGAGGATTCAGAATTTTTTTTTTTTTTTATAAACAGAGTGCTACCAAAGCACTACCAATCAATGGCAACTGGAACTTTTCATCAGTGATGGACACACCACGCTGTCCTGAGATTAAGATAATCTATGTAGCATGAGAGTGGCTCTAGGTGATCTTTTATTTGATTCATATACAAAATTAAAAATAGATTTGTGGCCAGTCAGAAGGTAAGATGTGGGCACTTGTGTAGCCTGGGAAGAACCCATATAGTGAGGGAGTGGCCTGTCCAGTCAGCAGTCATGTGAGTGGCTGTGCAGGAGGCTCTTCCAGCGCCAGGTGAATGCAGCTCCAGCTGACATCTTGACGGCCAACTCAGAAGACTCCAAGTCATCACCACCAAGCTAAGCAGTTGCCTTTCGATAGGGGCTGCATCGAATCTGTAGATTGCTTTGAGCGGTGTAGTCACTTTCACAATATGCATTCATCCAATCCAGGACCACGGTGCATGTCTCCGTCTGCTTGTGTTGTCTTGATTTCTTTCATCATATCTTTATATAAGATATAAAATATCTTATCGTCCTCTGAGTCCACGTCTTCTGCCTCCTGAGGCAGGTTTATTCCTCGTATTGTGTTCTTTTGGTTGCAATGCTGAATAGGATTGTTTCTTTTTCTCTCGGATCTTTCATTGCTAGTGTATAGGAATGCATGAGGTTTCTGGGCAGTAATTTTGTATCCTGCAACTTTAGGTGCAGACAAATACTGCTTGATTCTACTTACACAAGGTACCGAGACTGGGCAAATTCATAGAGTCGGAAAGTACACTGGTAGATGTCGGGAGCTGGGGTGGAGAGGGGAAGGGCGATGGGGAGCTAGTGTTTAAACGGGACAGAGTTTAAGTTTAGGAACGTGAAAAATTCAGGAGATGGATGATGGTGAGAGTTATACAACAATGTGAATGTGTTTAGTGCCGCTGACCTGTACAGATAAAAATGGTTAAAATAGTGTATTTTATATTATGTGACTTTTACCATACCACAATAAAAAAGCATTTAAAAAAAGAACTTAGCTGTTTCCTGACCTTCATAAACTAAGTTTAGTTGCTTAGTCGTCTCCAACTCTTTGCAACCCCATGGACTGCAGCACACCAGGCTTCCCTGTCCATCACCTGCTCCCAGAGCTTGTTTTTGCTTTGACTCTGTCTCTTCATTCTTTCTGGAGTTATTTCTCCACTGATCTCCAGTAGCATATTGGGTACCTACTGACATGGGGAGTTCATCTTTTAGTGTCTTATCTTTTTGCTTTTTCATACTGTTCATGGGGTTCTCAAGGCAAGAATGCTGAAGTGGTTTGCCATTCCCTTCTCCAGTGAACCACGTTTTGTCAGAACTCTCCACCATGACCCATCCGTCTTGGGAGGCCCTACACGGCCTGACTCATAGTTTCATTGAGTTAGACAGTGGGATGATAAACGTATGCTTTTTGAGTTCAAAAAATAAAAGACTTCATTTCTAAAGGAATATGAGCTTGGCGGGTGGGGATCATTAAACCTTGTATTGTGTTTTTTTTTGGGGGGGGGCAGCACATAGCATGTAGGATCTTAGTTCCCTGACTTTGGAGGCATGCAGTCTTAACCACACCAGAGAGTCCAGATGGGTTGCCATGCCCTTCACCACATGGTTCTGCAATGTCTGGTAAAGCCCATTGCCTAACGTTTGTATATGTGAAACAGCAGTGGAGACTTCCCAGCCCAGACTCCCACCCCGTCAAGCCCTCAGCCCGTCTTTGCCCGTAGAAAAATTTTAGGCAAAGAATAAATTCAAACAGAAACGTGAGAAAATGCAGGAGCAAAGGAAAATAGTCAAATAAGACCAAGTAATAATAGCTTAGTCATTAAACAAAGCCAAGGACCTTTAGTTCCTTCTCAAGGGCTACAGATAATTTTCTGGGCCGTATCCTATGAGCTGTCTCACAGACACTGAAACTCCCACCAGGTGGAAGAAGTTAACTACGTGATGACCACACTGTAGCCACGATTCTGAAAACTGGCCCCAAAGAAATGGGAACACACTGACCCGGAACTGAAGACTTACTGTACTTAAAACAGTCCAGATAATGCTGGCCAGACACCGATGACCAATCTCAGCATGGCTGTCAGACCTGGCTGTGCTGTTTGTAGCCCCCCTCCCCCCGTGCGCCCTGGAAGCCCTGCATTTAATACTTCTTGCCCACTGTGACACGGGGGGCTTCCTAGGTGGAGTGGTGGCACAGAATCCGCCTGCCAGGGCAGGAGACATGGTTCGATCCCTGGGTTGGGAAGATGCCCTGGAGAAGGAAATGGCAACCCACTCCAGTATTTTTGCCTGAAAAATCCCATGGACAGAGAAGCCTGGTGGGCTACAGTTCATGGGGTTACAAGGAGTTGGACATGACTAATCAACCAAGCATTCACACACACACACACACCCACTGTGCGGAGTCGGCAGTTGGACATAAGTCCACTTTCTCCTCTGGTTGCCAACCTCTGAAATAAAGCAAACTGCCCTTTCCACCAAGCTGGGTCTCGAGTATTGGTTTTTGAGCCACAAGAAGCCAGACCCCATTTTAGGTGACTTGTATGTGTTTCTGTGTGTGTGTGTGTGTGTGTGTGTGTGTGAGTGTGTGCGTGTGCACATGTGAGTGTACATGTGTCCTTCAGGAAAATCCAGTGCCATGAAAACAGGACCAAGTTGTAAGTCCTGGCCATGCAGGTGATAGCGTGACTGATAGGAAGTGCTGTTTTTTGAATGCCTATACTGAGCCAGGTAATTGAGACACATTCTGTAAGATGTCTCACAACCTTCAGAGGCAGCTGTTACTAATCATTGTTTCCAGGCTACTGAATAAACATTTAAAGAGGTTATGTAAGTGCCTAGATCCATCTAACTAGAAACTTTATATACCTAGAGACAAGTGCTACAAAATGAAGAAGCACTATAAACAAAAAACAGAGAAGTCTTGATGAGAAGCTTCACCTGCCTTAACCTTTGCCCAGATCCCTAATCTGTACAGTAGATTTACTTGGATTCACTATCAGGACTCATTCTTCATTATGACAGTTCCCTTTGCGTGAACAATAACAAGTTCAGGGTAGACTCCTTCTTCACCCTTGCAGGTGTGCGTGTGCTAACTCACTTCAGTTGTGTCCAACTCCTTGAAAACCTACAGACTGTAGCCCACCAGGTTCCTCTGTCCATTGGATTCTCCAGGCAAGAATACTGGAGTAGGTTGCCATGCCCTCCTCCAGGGGATCTTACCAACCCAGGAATCAAACCTGCGTCTCCTGAATTGCAGGTGGATTCTTTATCACTGAGCCACCAGGGAAGCCCCTCATCCTTGCATACCTGAATGTAAAATTACTTTCTGATTGTAGAGCTTCTATTTTTAGTTTGGATGTGCATAAGAATGTGTGTGTGTATGTGTGTGTGTGTGTTTTAATGTTTAGAGACCCAACATTTGGACTCCTTCAACCAATTCAACTGAAAAGTTCCCTGACAAAAAAAATCAGTACTATCTGAGGATAGCTATGCTGCTGCTGAGTCACTTCAGTTGTCCAACTCTGTGTGACCCCATAGACGGTAGCCCACCAGGCTCCCCGGTCCCTGGGATTCTCCAGGCAAGAACACTGGAGTGGGTTGCCATTTCCTTCTCCAATGCATGAAAGTGAAAACTGAAAGTGAAGTCGCTCAGTTGTGTCCGACCCTCAGCGACCCCATGGACTGCAGCCTACCAGGCTCCTCCGTCCATGGGATTTTCCAGGCAAGAGTACTGGAGTGGGGTGCCATTGCCTTCTCTGAGGATAGCTATAACTTAGTGTAATTCGTTTACTGCATTTTGAGAATGCTGTATATCCTTCCTACACTTGACATAATCTACTAAGCTGGTACGTGATGTCGATTACATGATTATATCCCAGAATATTTAAAATAGCTTCCTTGTATCTAGTCAGATGTGTAAATGTTGAGTGACACGTTGAGATTCTTACTCAGACTGGGAATTCCTTTCAGAATCAATTCATAAACACTCATGAACAACATATGCCCGAAGAGGATTTGATTACATTACTTTGTATTGCACGTTTGGGAAGAGTGTTAATGGCTGACGTATACTTGCTCTATTGGGATTTATTTTGAAAACAGTTTTATTCTATAGGCAGCCTCCTGTTGTGTATTCGTGGTTATTTTTCCACTTCACTGGTTAAAAGGAAAATATTCCAACCCAATCAATTTGACAACATATGTTATAAGAATTTCCTTATTTCCATAGAAAAGTTTGCTATCATTTATCCAACACCCACTAAGAGTTTTCCATATATCAGGAACTATGCTATATATTTTAATGCATTATATTTTTATCTTATCTAACCCCCAATAATCCTGTGAGTCAGATACCATTATATCTATTTGATGGATAAGAAGCTAAGAGTCTGAAGGTCAGGCATTTGGTAACTAATGGATTCTATCCTGGATTCTTGGGAACAGAATAGACATAGATTATTTCCACAAATCTCAAGGCCTATTAGCCCATAAATATCTATTTTAGCAGTTCTTGTGGTCTCTGAAGTGTAAAGACCATGATACTCAAGACACTTTGGGAACTCAGTTAAATCAGATCCCTAGCCAGTTAAATAGACCAGAGATTTGAGTGAATCTATTACTGTGAGTACTGATTCAGAAAACTTCAAAGAAACACAGGACATATTTACGTGCTTCCTCAATCAACGATTAACACTAAACCTTGCTTTCTGATGTCGTGAAAGGAAACACCCCTCTATCGCTCTTGCTGATCAATAGCTCAAGCTCCAGAGCCAGATGTTCAGTAGGTCATCTTGCCTTTAATTCTTTTTAGCTTTGTGACTTTATTCAAGTTTCTGAACATCTCTGTGTCTCAATTTCCTCTTGTGTAATATGGAGCGTGTAACAGCATTTATGGAGAAGGCAATGGCACCCCACTCCAGTACTCTTGCCTGGAAAATCCCATGGATGGAGGAGCCTGGTGGGCTGCAGTCCATGGGGTCGCTCAGAGTCGGACACGACTGAGCGACTTCCCTTTCACTTTTCACTTTCATGCACTGGAGAAGGAAATGGCAACCCACCCCAGTGTTCTTGCCTGGAGAATCCCAGGGACAGGGAAGCCTGGTGGGCTGCCGTCTATGGGGTCGAACAGAGTCGGACACGACTGAAATGACTTAGCAGCAGCAGCAGCAGCAACAGCATTCATACCATAAGTCAGTATGATTAACTGACTTCTCATTGAGAATTATTATTTTGCTCGTCATTAACATTTCTTTTGGAGAAGGCAATGGCAACCCACTCCAGTATTCTTGCCTGGAAAATCCCATGGGAGGAGCCTGGTAGGCTGCAGTGCATGGGGTCGCTCAGAGTCGGACTCGACTGAGCGGCTTCCCTTTCACTTTTCACTTTCATGCATTGGAGAAGGAAATGGCAACCCACTCCAGTGTTCTTGCCTGGAGAATCCCAGGGACCGGGGAGCCTGGTGGGCTGCCGTCTATGGGGTCGCACAGAGTCAGACACGACTGAAGTGACTTAGCAGCAGCAGCAGCAGAGCACGAAGGCTGGAGGGAGAACAACTAGTGGACCTGGATGGAATAAAGATGCGTGTGGGCACCAGATGCATGTAGGTGGGGAGGTGAGGGGACACAGGTGCTTAGAGCCCTGAATAAATTCAACTACCTTCTTAAGGAATTCGAACAATAGGGAAACATGGGGAATTAAATCTGCATTTGGAGAGACTTGAAAAATAGTCATGGCAAGAAGCAGAGTGAGATTGAAAAGCTCAGGTAAAAGTTAACGAATATAGTATCTAGTGGGAAGAGTATATAATACAGGTGCCCTATGCAGGATGAGATGGCTGGATGGCATCACCGACTCGATGGACATGAGTTTGAGTGAACTCTGGGAGTTGGTGATGGACAGGGAGGCCTGGCGTCCTGTGATTCATGGGGTCGAAAAGAGTCGGACACGACTGAGCGACTGAACTGAACTGAACTGATGCAGGAACACCTTCACGGGATAGGTATAGAGCTCAGGGGCTTCCCACGTGGCTCAGTGGTACAGGATCTGCCTGCCAATGCAGGAGACGTGGGTTCAATCCCTGGGCTGGGAAGATCCCCTGGAGATGGAAGTGGCAACACACTCCAGTCTTCTCACCTGGGAAATCCCATAGGCAGAGGAGCCTGTTGGGCTCCAGTGCCTGGGGTCGCAAGAGAATTGGACACGACTTAGCGGCTAAACATCAACAAGGTGATGGTCAGGCACCAGAGGGTAACTTTCTTCTACTTCTGATTGCCATCTATAGCAACCACGAAGGCCGGGCAGGATCCGAGAAACAACTGCAGGCCCAGGGCTCCCTCACCCCTCCACCTGCCAAAGGTGACCCACAGTAAAACACTCTATAACCTGGAGACCTCAGTCTGCAAACACAGGCTCACAAGTGTCATTCAGTACTATTTAGGTTCCGGAAAACAATACTATCTATCTGTGATTTGAATTCATAACCATCAGTAGGCAAAGCTTTAACTTTCTGTTTATCTGAAAGCTTTAGCTTTTCGATTTTCATGGGAGATTAGTTCCATTTTTGTGCTCAGTTGCTGAGTCGTGTCTGACTCTCTGTGACTCCAGAAAGTGTAGCCCACCATGGTACTCCATCCATGGAAATTTCCAGACAAGAATACTGGAGTGCACTGCCATTTCCTTATCCAGGGAATCTCCTTGATCCAGGGATAGAACACCAAGTCTCCTGCGTCTCCTGCACTGGTAGGTGGATTCTTTACCACTGCTCCACCTGGGAAGCCCATTTTTATTCTAGCATTAATGAACAATGTGAAAATCGAAAGCAGAAGTCACTCAGTCATGTCCTACTCTTTGTGACTCCATGGGCTGTAGCCCACCAGGTTCCTCTGTCCATAGGATTCTCCAAGCCAAAATACTGGAGTGGGTAGCCTTTCCCTTCTCCAGGGGATCTTCCCAACCCAGGAATCAAACCCAGATCTCCCACATTGTTGGCAGATTCTTCACTGTCTGAGTCACCAGGGAAGCTCAAGAATGCTGCAGTGGGTAGCCCATCCCTTCTCCAGTGGATCTTCACAACCCGAGAGTCAAACTGGGGTCTCCTGCATTGCAGGTGAATTCTTTACCAGCCGCGTTGCCAAGGAAGCCCGATAAATATTGGGGGAAAGATAAATTAGGAGCTTGGGATTAGCATATACAAAATAAATAACCAACAAAGACCTACTGTATAATACAGGGAACTATACTCAATATTCTGATCTGAAGGAGATCAGCCCTGGGATTTCTTTGGAAGGACTGATGCTAAAAGCTGAAATGCCAGTACTTTGGCCACCTCATGCAAAGAGTTGACTCATTGGAAAAGACCCTGATGCTGGGAGGGATTGGGGGCAGGAGGAGAAGGGAACAACAGAGGATGAGATGGCTGGATGGCATCACTGACTCGATGGACGTGAGTCTGAGTGAACTCTGGGAGTTGGTGATGGACAGGGAGGCCTGGCGTGCTGCGATTCATGGAGTCGCAGAGTCAGACACGACTGAGCAACTGAACTGAACTGAACTGATACTCAATATTTTAAAATAAACTATAAGGCAGTGGTCCCCAACTTTTTTGGCACCAGGAACCAGTTTTGTGGAAAATAATTTTTCCATGGACCTGGGGATGGGGGATGGTTTGGGGATGATTCAAGTGCATCGCATTTACTGTGCACTTTATTCCTATTATTACATCAGGCGTTCGCTCCTTGAGTCCCTGACATAAGGGAAAAGAATCAGAATATATGTATATATAGATAGACTGACAGATACATAGATACATCACTTTGCTATACACCTGAAACTAATAAAACATTCTAAATAAATTATACTTCAATTTTTAAAAAAGCAAAAATAAATCAAATGTGGTGGTGGTGGTTTAGTCACTAAGTCATGTCCGACTCTTGCGACCCCGTGGACTGTAGCCCGCCAGGCTCCTCTGTCCATGGGATTTTTTTCCAGGCAAGGATACTGGAGTGGATTGCCATTTCCTTCTCCAGGTGGCTTTCTCTAAATAATGTGATTTATAAATTATATGGGCTTCCCTTGTGGCTCAGCTGGTAAAGAATCTGCCTGCAATGCAGGAGACATGGGTTTGATCCCTGAGTAGGAAAGAAAAAACTTAGTAACTAAGGCATCATTTTGAAAAGTTTTTAAGTGCTGATTCATTCATTTGTTCAAAGTCAAGCAGTCTTGTCCGACTCTTGTGATCCCATGAACTGTAGCCTGCCAGGCTCCTCTGTCCATTGGATTCTCTAGGCGAGAATACTGGAATGGGCTGCCATTTCCTCCTCCAAGAGATCTTCCGGACCCAGGGATTAAACCCACATATCTAGCGTCTTCTGCATTGGCAAGCAGATTCTTTACCACTGAGCCACCTGGGAAGCTGATTAGATAACAACAGCCACCACTCCAAACCTCTCCAGGAAAGCGTTCTGTGTTATGTATGCCCCAATACCTAGTACTAGGAAGTCATTTATTTTCATCATGTAAGAGAGCTTACATCTCTAACAGATTTTCTTTTTTTGAAAAAATTCATAAGAACACAGGGCACTAACAGATGCTTTATATGCGTCCTTTGTTTAAAAAAAATGTCCAGTTATCTTACCCACTGTTTCTTTTTCTTCATCTGAGGCCCAAGTCCTTATTTGAAGCCTTTTGCTGATTTCCCAGAATGCTTCTGCACAGAGCACACATGTGTTCAACTTCGCTCACCCCAAGAGTCAGCGTGCTTGTGATTATCTGGGTGAATCTTTTTCCAGCGTTTTGAAAATTACTTATCAAATGCAACATATTATCCAAGCATTCTAACCTTGTCTATTTAACCGATTAACCTTTCTTTTCATTCTTAATGGGAGGGTAGAGCAGTAATTTACTGGGCTTGATGTGCCTATCAGACATAAATAAGGTACCAGTGGAAACAGTGTTTGTTGTAGCTGAAAAAATATATATTTTTGTACTACAGAACCCTGTGAACCATTAATAAAGTTAATCCTCTCAGCATATGTTATTTACTGAAAGAAATCACCATTCTATCCATTTTGCTTAGGCAAAATGCCAGAACTATAATAAAATGAATTAAGGCTAATTACAATGATTTTGACCTCAGGATAATGATATTAAAATGATTAGGCAGAAGAGAAAATTGAAATTGAAAACATGTGGAGACCATCTTTTTGGTCTTTGGATTAATTTCAAATGTTTTAGGAGTATTAATCAGCTGGTCGCCCTACTTTCTACAGTCCTCTTAGACTGTTCAGCTCAACAAACACGTTCCCTCAGGCAGCAGGACCAGGCTGGGTTCAGTCCTCTGCTTGGAGGATACCCCAGCCTGGAAAGAGCAGAGATGTGCTTGGATTTGACATAGACTAGCTTTCTGTGTGGTGCTCACGAAAGAACAGCTGAGCAGGCACTGAGCGAATCAGTGTGTGTGCACATGTGCCCTTGTTAGTTGCTCAACTGCGTCCCATCTCTGCCACCCCAAGGACTGCAGAGCCCACCAGGCTCCTCTATCCATGGGATTCTCCAGGCAAGAGTACTGGAGTGGGTTGCCATGCCCTCCTCCAGGGGATCTTCCCAACCCAGGGATCGAACCTCGGTCTCCCTCATTGCAGACAGATTGTTTACCGTGTAAGGTACCAGGGAAATCCAAAATTGGTATATGATGTGGATAAACAAAAGATGGATAACCAATGGTGGACAGATGATAAAAATAGATATAGGCTAGATCAATGTATAGAGATAGAAAGATGACAAAAGATAGGGAGAGAGATGTATAGATAGATTAGATAGACAAGTGTTAGTCATTCAATCATGTCCAACTCTTTGTGACCTCTTGGACTGTAGCCTGCCAGGCTCTTCTGTCCATGGGATTCTCCAGGCAAGAATACTGGACTGGGTTGCCATTCCCTTCTCTAGGGGACCTTCCTGACCCAGGGATCAAACCCACATCTCCTGTGGCTCCTACATTGCAGGTGGATTCTTTACCACTGAGCCACTGGGGAAGCCCCTACATGTATCCATTCTCCCCCAAACTCCCCTCCCATCCATGCTGCCATATACCATTATCATTTTAAACATAGCAGTATATACGTGTCCATCCTAAACTCCTTAATTGGAAGTGTGAGTCCTCTCGTTTTGTTCTTTTCAAGATTGTTTTAAATATCCAGTATTGAGATAAAAGTGGAATCAAAATCTAGTCCAAAGTGCATCATTAGCATCGGGTACAAGTACTTTACTGTAAATGTGAACGTGTCACATAACGTGTATATAATAAATACATTCCCATTTGTGTACATTTTCTTCTCACACACAACATACTGTTCTATAGCTGAGATAGATGTTGGCAGCTAATAGGAATTTTCTGTGTACAGATTTCAGAAAGCAGGATTTTCTGTCTTCCAACACATTACAGAGATGTCCCCTCTACTGAAAGATGTGAGATCACCAAGTTAAAACATGGTGGGGACTCAAATCCCTGGTCTAGATGCCCCGTACCCCAGGGAATAGCACAGGGTTGGATACCGGTGGTGCTGACCCAGGAAGAGACGATGATATCTGACAAGCTGGGTTGTTTGCTTGTCTACATGGAGCTCCCGAGAGAGCCGTCAGACATTTTATGCCTGGTGAACTGCAGAGCAGGCTGAGCTTCTCTGATTGTCTTTCCAGCCTGGGGTGTGGGGAAACAGCAGACACATAAATCCCTGGAAGCTCCACTGAGTGGTCTGAAACACTGCATCTCTTTGTAGACTGACTTCTATTTCTCAGATTTCTCAGAGCAGGCAAGAGCCACTCAGGTCAATTAACTCTGTCTGTCAAGGGTTTTCTTTAGATTCCATCACTCCCACTTGCTGAGTCAATATCCCTTTTTTGCATTTCCTCCTCTTTCTTTGAGGTTTACTTACCCTGAGTACATCTTTCACTGGACTTTGTTATGTTCTTTCTCTAGCCTCTCATGACTACAAATCCCCCAGCCCTCTAATTTTCCTTTCCACCCCCACCACACCCTCATCTGGTCATCTTTTACAAAGCCTTCCTTCACAGATTTCTTTATAATGAAACCTGAGGAAGATGGTGACAATTTCAGACCATAAGAACACACCAAATACACTTTCAAGCAGCTATTACATGGCAGGCATTTTGCGATCGGATGGAGACACATCAGGCAAAGGATGGGTACCTCCCTTTCCACACAATTAAACACATGCTTCTGAGTGTGTAATAAATGCCGTGGGAAAGCATGAGGTTTTGTTGGGCGAAGCCTTTGGCCAGAGATGCCTGGAGGAAATTGGGACAAGCAGGATGAATATGGGGAAATCGATGCAACAAACCTTCCAGCCGAAGAAAGTGACGTTTGGAAGCCACGAAGTGGAAGAGCCTGTTTCAAGATCCGAAACTTGTCCAGAGCAACTGGAGCTTAGGACCAACGAGGAAAATGAAACTGTGAGTTGAGAAAGAGGTACTTAGAGACCACAGGTAGGAGTTTGCCACCATCTCTAGGGAACAACCAATGGTTTACCAGAAGGCTGACGAGATGGAAGCTGTATGTGAAAAGGAGGAGAAGGGGACAACAGAGGACGAGATGGTTGGATGGCATCACGGACGCGATGGACATGAGTTTGAGCAAGCTCTGGGAGTTGGTGATGGACAGGGAAGCTTGGAGTGCTGCAGTCCATGGGGTCACAAAGAATCAGACATGACTGAGTGACTGAACAACAAGTTTGTATATTGGGGGTGTATTGTAAGGGGACCAGATGTGGGGTGGTGAGGAGGTTATTTCCAGAGTCTAGATGAGGAATTGGAATGATGTAACAGTGTCACGCAAGTGAGTATTAAAAAAAAAAAAGTAGATTATTTAGTTCCTTCAGAGATAGAAATTGCAAATATAGGACTTATAGGAAGAGAAACCACCAGGCTTGTGAGAGAAAAACACAAAGCTTCTAACCTGAGAAAGTAGAGATGTATAAAAATCAGATAGGCCTTGCTGGAGAGAGCCCAGGATGCCAGAGGGCGTGTTTATTATCAAAGGCAGCGGGGCTGTTAGCGGTTTGGGTATGCGAGATGGCACGCTGGAATCACACTTTACAAAGGAAAAGCATGCGCTTCATAACATTCCTAAATATTAAAGTCTGTTGAGTTTTAGCTATAGCTAGCTTTGAAATATTTTGTCTGCCTTACCTCATTTTATACTGGACTTCAATAAAATGGATTTTTCATCTGGGTAATAAAACCCAGCCTGCGTTCCTTGTAAAATTTGAACGTGTATCCTCACAAGGCACAGATTAAGGGGGGAGAGAGCGTGAGCCAAGGTCCTCGTGGAGAATCAGAAGGTTGGGGACTGAGGCAGCCTCTGAGAAAGACATTAATTCTTACTTTTACCTCCTTAGGACCTTGAAAAAGAAGGCAATGGGACCTGGGATGAGCCAGAGAAGTTCCTTTCACTGACAGTGTTTGAAAGACCCAGCCGTGGACTCCATAAACCTGTCACGGTGATTCTCACGAAATGTTTCTTAACTCGAGCCCAAACCCCTTCTCTGAGCGTCAGTCTCGTTTATCCAACTGCCTCCTTGACCCAGTCTTACGTCTAGAGCAGAGCTCACCTTAACGCGCCCACATCTGAACTCTGGGTCTCCCCGCTCAGTTCCGAGGCGTCTCTGCTTTCAATCTCCACGCCTCTCGGTTAACAGCGCCACTAATGCCCAGCTTCTGAAGCCAGAAGAACAGGGTCAGGTGTGGATCCTTCCTTGCCTACCACATCTAACCTTCCTGTTCCTTTCATTTTTTTCTGTTATTTTTTAGTTTCCACATGTGAGAGAGACCATATCCATTTGTCCTTCTCTGACTTATTTCATGTACCCTCGAGGTCCATCTGTATTTTCACAAATGACAAGATTTCCTTCTTTTTATGCATGAATAATAGTGCATTATCTTTATCCTTTCTGTGTCTTTATCCATTATCTATATCCATTCTGTATCTTTATCCATCCATCCACTGATGGATGCTTAAATTGTTCCCATAGCTTGGCTACTGTGATAAAGCTGCAGTGAACACAGCAGTGCATGTATCTTCTGAATTAGTATTTTCATTCCCTTTGGATAATCTCACTTTTTTATTTTTGCTTTTGATGTAAGATGTTAAAAATCATTGCTAAGACATATGCCAAGGAGATTACTGCATGTTTTCTTCTAGGAGTTTTACGGCCTCAAGTTTTATATTCAAGTCTTTAATTCACTTTAATTAACTTTTATGTATGGTGTAAGATAGTGGCTCAGTTTTTTTTCTTTTGAATGTGACTGTCTAATTTTCCCAGTACAATTTATTAAGCAGGCTATCATTTCCCCATTGTTTATTACTGGATCCTTTGTGATAAGTTAATTGACATATATATTTGAGTTATTTCGGGGTTCTCTATTCTGTTCCATTTCCGTTAGTCTGTGTGTCCATGTTTTATGCCAATATCACGATGCTGTGCTTCCTGGAGCTTTGTGGTATAGTCTGAAATCTGTAGGAGAGCATAGTAGTACAGCTCTGAGTATAGTCTGAAAGTGTACGACTTCTAGCATTATTCTTTGTTCTTACGGTTATTTTGGCTATTCAGGGTCTTTTGTGGTTCCATACAAACTTTAAGGTTTTTTATTCTCTTTCTGTGAAAAATACCACTGGAACCTTGGTAGGAACTGCACTGAACAGGTAGATTGCTTTGCATAATGTGGGCGTTTTAGCAATACTGTTCCTTCAATCCATGAGCATGGAATATTTTTACATTTTGTGTATCCTTCAATGTATTCCATTAATGTCGTCAATGGACAAGTCTTGTAGTTTTTAATGTACAGGTCTTTTTGACCTCCTTGGCCCTTATTCTTTTGATACAACTGAGAATAATTCTTTCCCTCAGTTTCTTTATAATAGTTCATTATTAGTGTATAAAATGCAACAGATTTTGTGTATTGACTTTTTATCCTCTAACTTTAGTGTATTTATTAGTTCTAATAGTTTTTTGACAGTCTTTGGGTTTTCTATATATGGTAGCATGTCATCTGCAAATAATGACACTTTTGCTTCTTTCTTTCAAATTTGGATGATTTTATTTTTTCTTCTTGCCTAGTTGCTGTACTAGGACTTCCAAAACTATGTTGAAAAAAAGCAGCATGAATGGACGTCCTTGCCTTGATCCTGATCCTAGAGTAAAAGCTTTCATTGAGCGTGACGCTAGCAGACCCCCTTTCTAGAGAGTTTCTGTCATTAATGGGTGTGGAGTTTTGTCATTTTCTTGTGCATCTATTGTGATGATCGTATAAATTTTACTCTTCATTTTGTTAATGTGGTGTATCACATTGATTGGCTTGCAAATGTTGAATCATCCTTGCATCCATGGAA
Organism: Bos javanicus; assembly: GCF_032452875.1. NCBI lineage: Eukaryota > Metazoa > Chordata > Mammalia > Artiodactyla > Bovidae > Bos > Bos javanicus. The sequence continues at coordinate 78,446,910 of NC_083883.1, read as the reverse complement.
TAAATCCCCACTGACCGTGATATCTGCTGCTTTTAATGTATCGTTCAATTTGGCTTGCCAATATTTTGTTGAGAATTTTTACCTCTTCATGCATTAGGGGTGTTAGCCTATAATTTTCTTTTAATGGCGTCTTTGTCTGGTTTGGTATCAGGGTAATGTAAATCAGGTAAAATGTGTTTGGAAGAGCGCCCCTCCCCCTTCTGTTTTTTGGAAGAATTTGAGAAGGATTTGGTATTAATTGTTTTTTAAAATTTTGGTAGAGTTCTGGACTTTTGTTTGTTGGGAGGTTTTTGAACTCATGTTCTGATTCTCTGGAAGAATAAATGAAATTTAAGGGCCTCTCCATGGTGGTTCAGATGGTAAAGAATCTGCCTGCAATGTGGCAAACCCGAGTTCGATCCCTGGATTGGGAAGATCTCCTGAAGAAGGGCATGGCAACCCACTCTAGCATTCTTGCCTGGAGAATCCCCATGGACAGAGGAGCCTACGTGGCAGGCTGCAGTCCACGGGGTCTCAAAGAGTTGGACGCAGCTGAGTGACTAAGCACAGAACATCATGTTATTTTATGATGAATGAGGGAGAAGCATGAAAAGTAATGCTGCCGACACATTTATTGTAACAATCGAAAGGAGGGAGGCTTCGTTCTCCTAACTGAAGCGAAACCAGAAAGTGGCCTTTCCCTGTGCACTTGTGCTCCCCCTTTTCTTTTGTGGTAGAAAAATAACTACACAGGGAGAGGCATATGTCCGTGAGCTCCACTTGGTTTGCTCTGAGCAGCCCGACTGTTGGATCCAACAAGAGTAAGCAGCCAGTACTGCCTGCACTCCTGCCCCTCCTCTGCCTCCTCTCAGCTCTCAGAAACAGACTGACAAGTTATCATTCTGATCCGGACTGCTTCATGCCTGTTTCCCTGCTGTGTCTGTTATATATATGAGTCATTTTCCAAATGTTTAGAAGAGAAAAATATTGTGTCAGAGCTCATTGTAGCATCTTGAAATTCCTTGGGGAGCCCGGGCCTCCTCATGGAAACTGCTCTCCAGAAGCCTTGAGATTAGCTCCGTAGTTCACTCTGTCACTCCCGCGCTGCGTGAACTTGGACAAGCCAACCTGTGTCTCTGGACTTCAAATTACAGGCCTACATGCAATGAGACCGTTGGATTAGATTACCTGTAATCATGTTCTCATGGTTTATCTTGTATGTGTGGGGACCCATGTTTAATTTAGATAAGCTCAGTGATTATAAAATAGCAACAGAGTGCTTATCACTTCTGAGCTGTTCGCAGAAAGAAACTGAGAGGAGCAGAGAGAAGACATCAAGGAGAAAGAGTGGACACTAGGCTTCAGACCACGTGACTCATTCTAGTATCGCAGCTGTTCTTTGGCCAAATAAACAACTTCATTTAGATTCTCTACCAACCAGCTTAAGCTAGATTATGTTGAAGTAATGTGTGTGTGTTCAGTCATGTCTAACTCTGTTCGACCTCATGAACTATAGCCCACCTGGCTCCTCTGTCCATGGGATTCTCCAGGCAAGAGTACTGGAGTGGGTTGCCATTCCCTTCTCCAGGGGATCTTCCCCACCCAGGAATAGAAGCTGGATCTCCTGCATTGCAGGCAGATTCTTTACCATCTGAGCCACCAGGGAAGCTGCAGTAATAAGTGGCCACAGTTATCCGTGGCATACACCACCCCCAACAAAAGCTGTTTTACATTTAAATTACACCTCCAGTACGGATTGGTTCTGGCTCTGCTTCTAATTTCTTTTATTCCTGGGCTCAGGCTTAAGGAACAGCCTCTCCCAAAGTCCCAAGGATGTACCATTCTTTTTTTTTTTTCTTTCTTAATGGCTTCCAATTTTTTGTTTCTTTGCTTATTTTAAATATTTATTTTTGGCTGCCTTGGGTCTTAGTTACAGCATGTGGGATCTTCTGTTGCAGCTCACGGACTCCTGTTGCAGGCTGCAGGCTTACGGGCTTGGTTGCTCTGTGGCAGGGAGGATCTCAGTTTCCCAACCAGGAATCAAACCCACCCCCGCTGCATTACAAGGCGGATTCTTCACCACTGGACCTCCTAGGAAGTCCCAGGATGTGCCACCCTTAAGTCAAAAGCAACGAATGATGATGAAACCACATGAAGGCCCTTAAAATTGCTCCTGAGCAGCATCACATTTCCCTTCCACTCTGGTCTTACTGGCCAAAGCAGAGTACACAGCTGAGTCTGAATTCAGGGGAGAAAGAAGGACGCCCATCTTACAAGGAGAGAGGAAAGCAATGAATGCAATCAACTACAGGCACATTTTTATGAAAACTCGATGGAATGTAGTGATCCTACAGGAAAGTAAGGATACTTGACTGCCAACCTCCTAGGTAAAAGATGTGCAACCGCCATTACTGGTTGACTTTCTTTACACAGAGCAAAGGCAGAGGATTCCCTGTCCTTTACAGCGATCTTCCCAATGCTGGCTTAGTTATGCGCTGATCAGAGTGGAGAATGATAACATCCTGCTCATGGGATTGTCCTTAGCTCTTCAGCCCCACTGCCATGCCCTCACCTCATTCTGTTCACTCTTACCTGTTCTTTTCATATTTGCATTATGGCCACAGTTTTTAAAACTCAGAGTTTCACAGCTTTTGTAAGTTTTGTAAATGCACATGAACTTGGCTTGTTACATAGCAATAACAAACCAGCTGCCATAGGAAGGCTAACACTTCTGCAGATGGGAAAATGTATGATTTGCTTTACATGCGTAATGCAGTGGTTTTCCACATTTAAGTATTTCCACATTTAAGACCACCATTGGTATCACACCTATAATAATTAAGAGATTACAACACTTTAGGGCACTTTAGCTTTATAACCTTCCAAGACTTACATTATTTAGTTGTATAACAAGAGCAAAATTGGTCTAAAGAAGAATGAGTTTTGCTACATGTTAAAAACCAACCAGTAATTGCTTTTCGATGTTTATTATTGCTTTGTTTTGTTTTCTAAACAGGAAGAAACTTTACACATGCACTCCAGAAGACAATCTTAACAGGGCTCTTTAGTATTCTTTTATTTATAGATACAAAGTCTAAATATATTTAATCCATATAAATTAAAATGCCCTTTAATTAGCCAAGTAAAAATTGGAGCTGATCAGAAATGAAGCATTTCTATAGAGAAGTTCTCTAGACAAGACAGGATTAGAGACCACCATTAAATAGTTTTTCCTGTCTCCTTTCAGCCACCTGACATTAAAAAAAGCCCAATTAACAAGATTTCTTACGGGGCGGGTGGGCACACCTCACTGACCAAACTTTCTACTGATTAGATGATTACAGCCCCATTTTTTCTTTCCTGACTCTTTTTTCACCCTCTTTATGCATCAACCCTTCTGCAGACATATTTTGATAATTATCAGCAGACAGAATATATCTCCCCCTCTTTCCAATTGACTCATCTTCTTTTCATTTACCATGTTTCTGGTGTTTGACGTACGCCAACCGTGAGGCCAAGATCAGAGACTGACTCATTGCGGGACTCCTCCCCGTCAAACCTTCCCAACTGTTACTTCCAACCAGTCTATTACGCGCTGACTTCATTGTGTCGTGATTTTGCTTTCAATTCCACATACTGATCTGTCACTTGCTTCTATTTTCAGCCGTGTGATCTTGGGCCAGTTATTCAAATTCCTGTGCCCCAGCTTTCCTATTTGTATAATGAGGAAAAGACGAGCGTCTACCTATGTGGGTCATTATGAAAATAAACTGTTGCAAATAAAGCACTTGAAATAGTGCCTGGGACATAGTAAAACTGTTCACTCAATGTTAACTATCACCATGGAGATGAATACACATGAAAAATCTCGAGCTTTGGAATTTGACTCCTCTGTGAAGGCAAGTCTTTCCATTACTGCTTTTGAAAATAGAAAAACTTCCAATAATCTGATAAATGCATTTAACAATTTTATTTACCAAGCACTTTTGCATGCTATATTTTGGTAATTTCCATGAGGGTAGAAATCTCTGGCTTCCTGTCTTGGTTATTGTGATGAGATGTATCTTGGTAACTGTTTGTTGACTAATGAATAACAAAATGATATTCATTTATCCTTGCGGTCCTGGATCTTGTGAAGGAATGGAGATGTGATTCAACCAGCTGTATTGGTTTGGTAGGGCTGCTTAACAGAGTACACAAGACTCGGTGGCTTAAACAACAGAAATCTATTTTCTCACTGTCTGGAGGCTAAACATCTGAGACCAAGGTGTCTGCAGCGCTGGCTTCTTCTGAGGCTGTCTCTTGAGCTTGTGGGTGTCCACCTCCTCCTCCCATCTTCACATGACCTTTCTTCCCTATGTGTCTGAGTCCTCATCTCTTCTTATAAGGACACCAGTCATATTGGAGAGGGTCTACCCTAAAATATCCCTCATTTTAAACATAATCACCTCTTAAAGGACTCTATCTCCACTACAGTCACATTTTGAGATTCTAGTGGGTGAGGACCTCACTATATTAACTTGGGGATGTCTCTCAGGTTAAGGTTACACATAGAATCAAACCTCTCTAGTCATCTTCCTGACACAGGGATCAAACCTGCATCTCCTGCGTCTCCTGTGCTGGCGGGCAGATTCTTCACCCTGAGCCGCCTGGGAAGCCCTTTAGTCATCAGGTTGATATTTTTTTATTTCCAATAAAATGCGATTTATTCTAGGCTTCCCTGATGGCTCAGTGGGTAAAGAATTCACCTGTAATTCAACAGACACAGGAGACCCAGGTTCAGTCCCTGGGTTGGGAAGATCCCCTGGAGAAGGGAATGGCAACCCACTCCAATATTCTTGCCTGGAGAATTCCATGGACAGAGAAGCCCTGGCAAGCTATATAGTCCATGGATTTGCAAAGAGACTGAATACCTTTATCCTGGTAACAGGAGGAATGGGTGGCAAATATTTGGCAAAACAAGGAATGGGAATAAAGATGAAAAAATCAAAGTCAGAATAGAGAAAGAGGAGGAAAATAAAAGTTAAAGCTATGACAAACCTAGACAGCATATTAAAAAGAAGAGTCATTACTTTGCCAACAAAGGGCCATATAGTCAGAGCTATGGTTTTTCCAGTAGTCATGTATGGAAGTGAGAGTTGGACCATAAAGAAGGCTGAGCACCAAAGAATTGATGCTTTTGAACTGTGGTGTTGGAGAGACTCTTGAGAGTCCCTGGGGCTGCAAGGAGATCCAACCAGTCCATCCTAAAGGAAATCAGTCCTGAATACTCATTGGAAAGACTAATGCTGAAGCTGAAGCTCCAATACTTTGGCCACCTGATGCAAAGAGCTGACTCATTAGAAAAGACCCTGATGCTGGGAAAGATTGAGGGCAGAAGGAGAAGGGGATGGCAGAGGATGAGATGGCTGAATGGCATCACCGACTCAATGAGCATGAGTTTGAGTGAACTCCAGGAGTTGGTGAAGGACAGGGAAGCCTGGCGTGCTGCGGTCCATGGGGTCGCAAAGAGTCAGACACGACTGAGCGACAACAACACAGCAACAAGGTCAGGAAAGAGAAAGGAAGAAAAGACTGGCTAGAAAAGTAACTTATCCCGTGTCTTGAGTGTTTACTTTTTAAGGCTAACTGCCTGAAACCTTAAAAAAAAGTTTATTACAATCAGTAATCCAAGAATGAGAGGAAAAGCTAATGCTGGCCACAACATTATCAAGATCTTTCTGAACGATTAATTCAAAGCCTCACTTTTCACTTTCAAATCACATTTAAATCATTTTTTTTCCATGATGCCAAGCTTACTCTGAAAGCACTGATGAACTTTTTTTTTTAATTTTATATACAGAAAACCATCAACAAGCAAACAAAACCCAAAAGTCATTAGTAGAGATTTTATTAACCGCCCCAGAGCTGGCTGTATCTGTGTCGGTCCACAGCCCGTCCCAGCAACCACAACTGCACTGTCCAAATCCTACAGCTGGAAGAGTCAGCGCTTGCAGCGATGCTGTACGCGCTGCCTCTCCATTAATCCATGAACTTAATACACATCCGTCTCCTCAGTGGTGCCTCAATGTCTAACTGAACTACTTACATCCTGTAAATTTGCAGTCGTTTTGACTTCTAGAAAACAAAGCAGTCAGGCTTGCCTGACCTCATCAGTTTAATCTCAGAGTATCTAAGCTACTCCACAACTCATGTATCTTTACATAAAAAAGAAAAAAAAAATGGCACAGCAAGAGCTGTTATTAGAGACATGTGTTCCAGGCTGTGATGAGAAATCATTCATCTTTCTGGAGGAACATGAAAATATGAATATAATATATTAAAAACGAATGTGGCTAATGAATGACTATGTGCTGAAATCACCACAGTCGCGTGTAGGATGACATCGTTGGGGTCTTCAGTATCAGTTGGCACACACATCTTCTACAGAAAATTATTATTCACGAAGGTCGTGAATCTGTCAGTGTACGTAAGTGTGTTTAATGTATTAATTACACTGTGTCTGAAAATTTCTTAGCCCTGCTCATTTAAGTCTCAGAAATCAGGAAACAGTATACACTAACCAGCAGGGCTTGATTCTATAGGGGTTTGGGGACAAAACTGTCTTTTCATGAGTTGTAACTTCATTGCCTTGAGCCTTCTTGGCACCAGGCAAGTGGGCACTGTTATATAAGGTCACACAGAAGCAAGAAGAGCCATTCATTATAAAGAAGAACACCTATCAGCACATCTTCCTGTTTTACAATTTGGACACCGCCTCCCAATGCCCTTCCCTGTTTTGTGCATCAGCTCAGTTCATTCAGTTCAGTCGCTCAGTTGTGTCCGACTCTTTGTGGCCCCATGGACTGCAGCTCGCCAGGCCTCCCTGTCCCTCACCAACTCCCTGACCTTGCTTAAAGTCATGTCCATCGAGTCGGTGATGCCATCAACCATCTCATCCTCTGTCGTCCCCTTCTACTCCCGCCTTTAGCCTTTCCCAGCATCAGGGTCTTTTCCAATGAGTCAGTTCTTCACATCAGGTGGCCAAAGTATTGGAGTTTCAGCTTCAACATCAGTCCTTCCAATGAATATTCAGGATTGATCTCCTTTAGGATGGACTGGTTGGATCTCCTTGCAGCCCCAGGGACTCTCAAGAGTTTTCTCCAACACCACAGTTCAAAAGCATCAATTCTTCGGTGCTCAGCTTTGTTTATAGTCCAGCTCTCATATCCATACATGACTACCGGGAAAACCATAGATTTGACTATACGGACCTTTGTTGGCAAAATAATGTCTCTGCTTTTTAATATGCTATCTAGGTAGGTCATAGCTTTTCTTCCAAGGAACAAGCGTCTTTTAATTTCATGGCTGCAGTCATTATCTGCAGTGATTTTGGAGCCCCCCAAAATTAAACTGCGTCTCTGTTTCCACTGTTTCCCCATCTATTTGCCATGAAGTGATGGGACCAGATGCCATGATCTTAGTTTTCTGAATGTTGAGTTTTAAGCCAACTTTTTCACTCTCCTCTTTCACTTTCATCAAGAGGCTCTTTAGTTCTTCTTCATTTTCTGCCATAAGGTGGTGTTATCTGCATTCTCCTGGCAATCTTCATTCCAGCTTGTGCTTCCTCCAGCCCAGAATATCTCATGATATACTCTGCATATAAGTTAAATAAGCAGGGTGACAATATACAGCCTTGATGTACTCCTTTCCCAATTTGGAACCAGTCTGTTGCTCCATGTCCAATTCTAACTGTTGCTTCCTGACCTGCATACAGATTTCTCAGGAGGCAGGTCAGGTGGTCTGGTATTCCCATCTCTTTAAGAACTTTCCACAGTTTATTGTGATCCACACAGTCAAAGGCTTTGGCATAGTCAATAAAGCAGAAGTAGATGTTTCTCTGGAACTCTCTTGCTTTTTTGTGCATGGTGCAGGGAAATGGAAAAGATTACCAGCATTTATCAAATGCTTACTCTGTTCCAATTGTTTCCAATCACCCAGACTATAGAACCACACTGTAAATGGAGAATTAAATAAACCATCCCCACTTAAAACCAGAAGAAAAAAAAAAGGGAGCTTAAGTAACTTTCCAAAGTTGCCGTCCTCCGTGAGGAGGAGACTTTGGACTGGAACTCAGGCTTTTAGCACCAAAGCACTGAGACTAACTGCCATGCTGTATAGCAGTCAGGGGCATGAACTTCCACTAACAAGGACCTGGTCTTAAAGAGGAAATGCTGAAACGTCCTGTATGTCCCACCTGGTCCTAACAGTAAGCATGTGTGAAGGGGTCTGAGTAGGACAAAGGCCAACTGTTTCAAAGAAGAAATCACAATAGGGCTTGCTCCAAGTGGGGAACTTCCTCCGTGCACTTTCCAAGCACTTTCTAAATAGCAACCAAGAGGAGGGGAGGGTGTGAAGGATGGATTTGAATAGGGACAATCCCAGCCTCTCTACCTGGGAGACACTGAGCAATTCTTTTAATCTCTCTGAACTTTAGTTTCTTTACTTTTTCTGAAAATAACAATAGTATTTATCTTCTACATTTGAGGAAGTCACAAGACTTCCTTATCTTCTCATAAATATGACAAATAATTTTAATAGCCATACATGGTTAAATTCATTTGACAGCTGAGAGAAGTTGGAAGCAATAAAGTTTAAATTAAATTCAGTCATTTCTAAACTCTATGCTTTTGCTCCTAAACCATGTAGCCTACCATAAGGAGCTGTTTCTAAATGTCTAAAAACTTCAGTGGATTGTTAAGTAGCAATAACTTCCCTCTCAATGGAGATATTCATATGCTGAAGACCATCTAGCTAGGAAAATGCATTTCCTTGAAGAAGGAGATATGTAAGAGTCTCCTAGGAACCTAAGATCCTTGACTACGTGATCACCTAAGATACGGCCATGCATTGTTCTGATTTTCTGGAAGATTCTGTTTCATATAATCATTGGTTATAGCATCTCTCTGTAGTTAGTTAGCTTAGTAATTTCCTGTGTCTAATTACACTAAGGTGACTCAGTGGTAAAGAATCCATCTGCCAGTACAGGAGCTGCAGAAGACCCAGGCTAGATCCCTGGGTGGGGGAGATCCCTTGGAGGAGGAAATGGCACACCACTCAAGTATTCTTGCCTGGGAATTTCCATGGACAAAGGAGCCTGGTGGGCTATAGTCCATGGGTTCACAAAGAATCAGACCCGACGGAGTGACTGAGCGCACACACAGGCACTGAGTCCAGAAGAGCATATTTACTACACTGTGAGCCAGTGAGTTCTGTATTCCATGTTGTTGTTCTGTCTCTAAGTCGTGTCTGACTCTTTGCTAACCCATGGACTGCACCATGCCAGTCTTCCCTGTCCTTTACTGTCTCCTGGAGTTTGTTCAAGTTCATGTCCATTGAGTTGGTGATGGCATCCAACCATCTCCTCCTCTGTCTTTCCCTTCTCCTCCTCCTCCTGCCCTGAATCTTTCCCAGCATCAGGGTCTTTTCCAATGAGTTGGCTCTTCGTATCAGGTGTCCAAAGTATTGGAGCTTCACCTTCAGCATCAGTCCTTCCAATGAGTATTCTGGGTTGATTTCCTTTAGGATTGATTAGTTTGATCGCCTTGCAGTCCAAGGGACTCTCAAGAGTCTTCTCCAGCACCACAGTTCAAAAGCATCAATTCTTCGACACTCAGCCTTCCTTATGGTCCAACGCTCACATCCGTACATGACTACTGGAAAAACCATGGCTTTTACTAATGTGGTCCACTGGATATGGGCATGGCAAATCACTTCAGTATCCTTGCTTGGAGAACCCCAAGAAAGTATGAAAAGGCAAAACGATATGACTCCAGAAGGTGAGCCCCCTAGGTTGATAGACGGGTTCCGTGACCCTAGATTAAGTCCTTAGATTCATCAAGATTCCTTGAAATACAAGTAGGGATGAATTCACTCAATCCATCTTTAATTCTGGGAAGCAGATTAAGATGTATGTGCTACTAAAGGCAACTTGGTAGCCTTCCTATTTCCTTATCCAAAGGCTACTATTATCCTTGGGTAGAAACAAATCATTGCTAAAAAAAAGCTACATTCCATGGAAGGCTGTTTCAGTTTCATGGGTCCTAATGTGGGATCCACTTTCCTAAAATCTGAAATAGACCTGCAACTTTCTGAATCTATCCTTAGGCTACACCTGCCGAGCCGAGTTTATTTTTAAACTGAACTTGTGACTAAATAACTTAATAAATATAGTACCCAGGTTGGAAAGCATCTTTTGATGTAATTTACCATTCTAATACCATCTGTTGCAGGCATTATAAGCATGTCAGACTGAAGGTTAATTCAAAAAGAAACCAGAATTCTCTTTGAAGTATCTTATTGCAGCTCTGTATTCTGCTTCCGCTGGTTGTGTAGAGGTTATGTAATTTTGTTTTTGAAGAGTCAGACCTCTTTCTTTTCTTGAATTTGCATTTATTTGTGTGCTTTGTCCTTGCTATTTTTATGCTCAAAGGCCATACTCAGTTATCATTTCAAATAAACAAGAAAAGACCAACTTGAATGAAATGGAACAAAGAAAAGGCATGCACACGCACAGCTCTTTGTCACTTGGCAAAATATGGTAGTATCAACTTGGATCTCATTTTCAGAAGAAATAAGAATAAGGTTCTGACCAAAAAGCAAAAAGTAGGGGGAGGGGGCAGGTAGCTTCTTTAGATAAATCCTGGTTGAGATTTTCCAGTAACCCAGAATTATAGCCACCCATGATACCAGCCATAACGTTCAACAGCAAATGCGCTTCCTCTCCATTCCTGATGAAACACCAGTATTGTATGCAACTGCCTTTTCACTTTTGCCACAGAAAATAATCTTAAAACAGAATAAAATATGAAGGGACTAGACAACAGAAAGCAGAGGGTATGATTCCTTGAGTGCAGAAAACACATAAAATAAGCCCCAGGATTTTCCATAGGCCAGTGTAAAGAGGTAGAGACCCAGCAGAGAGCAGCAGTCCATTCTGCGGACAGAGGCTAAGCTCAGTGTAGGGCTGATGAGACTGGAATTAGTGGATCTAGATGTCCGAAAACAGGGAACTTGGCTGAGAGCTGGTTTGTACACACTCAAGGGAGGACTCACAGTGCAGGGTGGTGAGCAGGGCAGAGAGCAACGTGGAGACATCAGATGTTGTGCAAGTACTCACTCAGCTCCATCAGGGCACCGTGGTAAGCCCACAACACCATGATTGTGTTTTTAAACACGATGTATAAATATATACATGCATGCTAGGTCACTTCAGTAGTGTCCACCTCTGTGTGAACCCATGGACTGTAGCCCGCCAGGCCCCTTTGTCCATTGGATTCTCCAGGCAAAAATACTGCAGTGGAATGCATGCCCTCCTCCAATAAAATATATAAGTATTTGTGGAATTAATAAAACAGTAACATATATGCAGCACTATTTATAATAGCTAAGACATGGAAGGAACCCAACTGCACATCAACAATCAACTTAAGATGATGTGGTATTAATAGATAGACAGATAGACAGTAGATATAGATAGTGGGCAATGGAATTTACCAAAGTCATTATAAAAGGATAAAATATTGCCATTTGCAGCAACATGGATGAACTGAGAGAATATAATGCTTAGTGAAATAAGTTAGAGAAAGATAAAATACTATATGATATCAGATAAACATGGAGTCTGAAAAATGAAACAAATGAGTGTATGTACAAAACAGACTCACAGACAAAGAGAACAACTTGATGGTACCACAGGGGCGAAGGGGATGGAGAGGGACACTTTAGAGGTATGGGATTAATAGATACAAATGACTATATATAAAGTAGATAAACAAGAATTTACTGTTTTACTGCACAGGGAATTATACTCAATATCTTGTAATAGTCTATAACAATATAATCTGCAAAAAAAAAAAAAAAAAAACATTCAAATCACTATGCTATACACCTGAAACTAACACAATATTATAAACCCACCACACTTCAACTAAGAAAATCAGAGGATCAATCAATGTATTTTGTTGTTGTTCAGTCACTAAGTCACGGGCTGCAACACTCCAGGCTTCTCTGTCCTTCACTGTCTCCCAGAATTTACTCAGATTCATGTCCACTGAGTCAGTGATGATATCCAACCATTTCATCTGGACCTACTTCTCCTCCTGCCCTCCATCTTTCCCAGAATCATGGTCTTTTCCCATCAAGTGGCCAAAGTATTGGTGCTTCATCCTCAGCATCAGTCCTTCCAATGAATATTCAGGACTGATCTCCTTTAGGATGGACTGGTTGGATCTCCTTGCAGTCCAAGGGACTCTCAAAACTCTTCCTACACCACAGTTCAAAAGCATCAGTTCCTTGGTGTTCAGCCTTCTTTATAGTCCAACCCTGACATCTGTACCTGACCACTGGAAAAACCACAGCTTTGACCAGACAGACCTTTGTCTGCAAAGTAATGTCTCTGCTTTTTAATAGGCTGTCTAGATTTGTCATAGCTTTGCTTCCATTGGGCAAACGTCTTAAATTAAAATTTCATGGCTGCAGTCACCATCTGCAGTCAAGAATGCCAAGAGTCTCTCCGAGCCATCTTTTTTTTTTTTTAGCCACCTTACTGTATTCCAACTTGAACATGATTAGCCTGAGGGCACTGCTCCAAAACTGGGAATTAATGCAGCCATTAGAAAGGCAGCCTGGCAACAGCCAGCAATTTTAAGTGAGCAGATCAAGTATTGTTTGCTTTGTGAATATAACCCATACCTGGTTTCTTTATAGTTGTTCTAGACTGTAAAAAAGCAAGCCTCTTTAACCAATCTAAACTTATGAAATAAGAAATATACGGCTATGTTTTAGCACTGTGCCAACTTTAAAGAAACACAAGCATGTTGACATTTTTGAACTGATTAAAATTCTTATAGCCGTTGACTGGCGTTTATGAAGCAGGTAAGTTCAACCGTGTAGAGAGCTGTTTGGTATATATTCTCCTGATGTGGAAAAACATGGAAGGAAAACAGGGGCTAGTACTTCCCTTTGAAAGAGTTGGAAGCATGGCTCACAGATGACAACAGCTACATTATTCTCTGTAAACATCTTCAATGCAGAGAACTTTACCATTTCCTAGGTGGAAAAATTGAGATAAATTTTGCGTTAAGTAATAATATCCAGATTTCTTAGACCCTGCCCAGAATTCACTGGCTTCCAGCAAAGTAGCTGCTTGAATTTACATTTTAAAAGAGCTATATTTTATGGGAGGCTCACATGCATCTGCTGTTGGAGAATTTGAAGAAAGCAAAAACTTCTTTGTATACAAGCTTCATTCCAGCAAACAAATCAAATGGATTTTGCCGTAATGTGGAATGAAACATGAAAACGTCAGAGTTTATTAACTTTTGATTTAATGAAAATACCAGATTTTTTAACTTCATGAAAATAATAATATTTGAAGTGTGAAATATTTCAAGGAAAGGATAATAAAACTAAAACCACATTGAAATCAAATGAATACTAGATATCGATTATTAGAAAAAAATAGTTTGTCTACTTATTACAACATTTCCTTAAGTTTATCAGACTTTTGTAATTTGGTTTTCTTTACTGACATTTACAGATTATAAGGTTTCTAGTATATATGTACACGTATGTGTTCTAAGTCACTTCAATCGTGTCTGACTATTTGGGATCCCATGGACTGTAGCCCATCAGGCTCCTTTGCCCATGGGATTCTGCAGGCAAGAATACTGGAGTAGGGTACCAGGCGCCCCTCCAGGGGATCTTCCTGACCCAGAGATCAAACTCGAATATCTTTACATCTGCATTGGTAGGCAGGTTCATGACCTACCACTAATGCTACCTGGGAAGTCCATATATATATACATTAAGTCACAAAAAATTGGAGTTTGGGTCTTTTGAGCCTGAACTGCCTGTTCTCCTTGCTTGGTCCTGCAGTAAGCCTTTTTTTTAGAAGTTATTGTGCATCTCTTTATAATTCTACCCTAAAATTTAAACCACAAACAAAAATACCTGAGGCTTAATTTGATAATCTAAACTCTATCAGTGACCATTCCTGAAGCAATCTGCCCGTGAAGAAATTTAGGAGCAATTGCTTCCTGGAATTAGTGATACAATGACTGAAATTAAAGTCATGTCTTTCACTGTGGAAATCCATGCCTCAGTCGGACCTTGACAACGCAGATGCACTACGCATGCACGCTCAGTCATTCAGTCGGGTCCGACTCTTTGCAGCCACATGGACTCTAGCCCGCCAGGCTCCTCTGTCCATGGAGTGCTCCCCAGGCAAAAATACTTGAGTGGGTAGCCATTTCCTCCTTCAGGGGATCTTCCCCAACAAGGGATTGAACCTCATCTCCTGCATTTCAGGCAGATTCTTTACTGTGTCTGAGCCACCAGCGATTTCAATAGTAGTTGGAAGACTTTTTATTATTATTATTATTTTTAATCATTGAGATAAACCTATTCACATGTAAATAAAGTTGTTTCTTAGAAAGATATTTCTATGGCTCATTTGCTGGTGATTGAAAACATTGTCAGCTACGATACAGAGGAGAGGTATTTTGGAATCTTCCTTGATTGAAATTGTTGACATGAAGTCAATAGACTACCAGATACTTCTCAAGCAAAAATGGATGTGTTTGGGATCAGCAGAGAATTGCAACTCGGGGTCTGCAAATGGGTCAAGCCATGTATAAGTCCCACGTGGTGAGGGAAGGAGACCCGTTTTATAGAGGAGATGGGAAGTGGTGAGGACTATGGAAACAAAGAGTCAGTAGCTTTTCGATGGCTGAGTCCTCACAGGAAGTAAGAGGAGTCTATCTTCCTGTTGGGCCCTACTGTGGTCATAAGGAGAGTGCCCTCCCCATTCTGGACTCCTGGGGTTTCTGTTTATTAATTTTTTGCAAAATCAAACAAGCCTATCACTAGGAATAATAACATGGTGTATTAGTTGTTGTCAAGGTGTCATGGCTTAGTATTGTATTTAACTAAGTTTCCCAGGTGGGACAGTGGTAACGAATCTGCCTGCCAACGCAGGGGACACAGGAGACCCAGGTTCAGTCCCTGGATTGGGAAGATCCCCTGGAGGAGGAAATGTCTCCCCACTCCAGTATTCTTGCCTGGAAAACCCCAGGGACAGAGGAGCCTGGCGGGCTACAGACTGTGGGAGAGTAAAGAGTCAGACACAACTGAGCACGTGTGCACTTAAACTTTCAGAAAAATCAGATGTTTGTGCACTTTAGTATGATCTTTAAATATAATGATATTCTTATGCTTTTGATTTCCCAGCTAATATGCTTTAAGGGCCCACAACATCATTAGAAATTGCCAGGAAATGGATATAAATTAACCAATGCTTGAATTAAAATCTACTCATTGATCAGGTTGGAAATGGTTTCTTGCAAACTTTGGGCCCTGGATATAGGCCTCTCTGAGCACATTCTTTGACAACGTGCCTAGCGCCCTGTCCTGCTCCATCAGCGTTTGCGGATGAAAAGGGTGTTATTGATGGTTACTACTGCATATAACTTGAAAGCACCATTGAGTTATTAGTCCCAGACCAAATATTGCCCATGTCAAAACAAAGCCATTGGACTTGAAAAGGTTGTGGGAGTTTTTGAAAACTGCTCTAAATTCATGCAGACTGAATGAAAACTGATTTTGATGCTGAGCATAAGAGTAATGACGTGAGTGGAGACGTGAAAACCATGTAAATGACACACAGCTCAGGAATGCTGATGAGAAGAAAGCTAGACGCACCGACGACCCTCGCCCGGGCTGAACGGGTCCACCCTTGCCGTGCCTTTAAGAAGCTGTTGGTTAAGGACTGAGATAAACTGATACCTTGCTTTTCTTATGTGCAATGTATTTTCATTCAAGCCTCAGTACTTATTTCCAATCAAAAAAGAAAAATATCAAACGCTGAGCAAGACAAAGGATCTGTCATATTTTGTAGAGAAGTGTTCATCTTTTGTTTGATAACTTGCCTTTTAGTAATATATATATATATATATATTTTGTTGTTGTTGTTCACAGAAAAGTTGTTATTCAGGAACTTTGATAAATTACTGTTTCTTTCTCTATACTAAAGTGGAAATAATATTGTGGCTTTCCCCAGACAATTCAGGGGTGAAAGTTGCTATATGAATACATGGTATTTATCACAAGACTGGGTCCTATAACTTTCATGGTGATTTCATCTGGGCTTAGCTAATGGTTTTTCCGTTCTCGCGGGGTAAGGTCTTACAGCGTGCAGGATCCTATAAGACCACCCAGACTGGAATACTCGAACAGGTTCCATCACTGCAGTGAACGCACTGGCCTAGAATCCGTCTACGGGCCCCCAGGCTTGTGTTGAATCATCTCTCATTCCGAAGCTTTTGCATTCACTGTCGAGTGTTTTACACACTCTCCTTCTGAAGTGACTTCAGCTCTCTTTGCAGTTCTGAAATGCCATGATTCTCTGTGGGGAACCTTGCTTCTCTTCCTCAAAGCAGTTTCTTCCTTCCAGGGGACTCACCAGGTGAGTCGCCTTCCAGGACACCATAAGCATCGTGATATAAACTCACCCTCTCGTCATAAAGTCAGGCCCAAAAACTTCAGGATAGACTCCACAGGATGGCGCTGCCAAAGGGATGTGCCAAACCAGGAGAGCACAGGGTTTTAAATGTTCAAAGAGTTAAGAGAATGCATTTGTGCGTTTAGTTTCCTTTTATTTTATTTTTTATAGAAGTAGAGTTGACTTGCAATGTTGTGTTAATTTCAGGTGTACAGCAAGATGATTCACTTATACATATACAGATATCTATTTTTTGTGATGTCTTTAAAAAATTTTTCTAACGTGAGAGTTAATTTGTGAACGAACATATTAAGAAAACCATAACAATGAAAACTTTATTTCAAAATATGTATTCCAATAAGAGCATGTTCTGTTATAGGGCCCCCTCTAACAGAAATACCCCGACTAAAGGGAACTGTGTGGCTCCTGAATTTCACTGTATCTGTGTTCTTAGTCAGAACCTAAAGATATTTTCATGATTTCTTGTGAGTTTACAAAACCTTTTCCATGAAAGATAGATTTTATTCCAGTACTTGCTCTCGAGTGTGGAGGGCATTGCATATATTTCTAAATAACTTATTTTATTAAAATTATTTCTACTCAACCAATAAAAAGAGAAAGAAGGACAAGACAAGGACAGGAAAAATTAAGAACAATCTGGGTGGAAAAAGCAGGGAAAACAAAGTAGCAGCCATTCAAAACTATTCATTGACTGCAGAGGAATCTACAGGGTTCTGCTTTTAATACTCAACATCTGTCTTTTAAAACATATCAATCACATGATCACTAACAGCTGTTGCATTAGAGTTTTAATCAGCCATGATTTTCAAAAGGGAGAAAGAATGCTTTTGGATCAGTGGATGGAAAGTTATAGCTTGAAGTGCACCAGCTTGGTACTGGCAACCAATGCAAAATTTAAAGAGACAAAACTTGACCAAGTATCATAAACACTCTTCCTGAGCAAAGAGCTTTGCTATGAACAGCATAAACGTTCCCACATGTTTGGAAGCCTGAAGAAAACAATGCAGGTCCTGCCACGTGTTTAAAACGATGCATTTAATGTGATATGAAGTGCATTAAAGTAATTTCAAGACGGCTTTACATTCATAACCAGGCAGGAAAACATTAAAGTGTGGTACATTTTAATCACAAGAAATACTGAACAGAATGGGTCCTTTAAATTTAGGGAGCCTGTTTCTTCATAGGTGTGTACAACTCCTATTTGTGATATTGGAAATTAATAATCCATGTGGGAGTGAGAGCTTCAGGATGGCAGCAGTTTTACATATATTGGGAAAGAGGTTACTCCTGTTTTGAATTAACTCCCAGCTTTCTTGGAGACGATGTATCAGGTCTGTGCCATTTACCTTCTCTGCTGCTGCTGCTAAGTTGCTTCAGCCGTGTCCGACTCTGTGCGACCCCATAGACAGCAGCCCACCAGGCCCCGCTGTCCCTGGGATTCTCCAGGCAAGAACACTGGAGTGGGTTGCCATTTCCTTCTCCAGCACATGAAAGTGAAAAGCAAAAGTGAAGTTGCTCAGTCGTGTCTGACTCTTCTCGACCCCATGGACTGCAGCCCACCAGGCTCCCCCGTCCGTGGGATTTTCCAGGCAAGAGTACTGGACTGGGGTGCCATTGCCTTCTCCCTTAATACGCTAAGTGCTGTGAAATGGGAAAAACACAGATATACCATGTTTCTGTGGGTTGGTTGGCTGGCTGGTTGGTGGGTTGGTTTTCAAAGCCACTCTGACAGCTGTCTGAAGAATGGGTTTGAAGGAAGAGATAATAGAAGCTATGAACAGGCCAAGTGTAAAAGGAAAGAAAAAAAAAGGAGAGAACAGGTTTTAGAGATAAATTTGGGGCAGACTCCCTGGCACTCATAGTAAATTGAAAGGGGAGATGGTTTGTAGGAGATAGGGTCTCGCAAGGCTACTCAAAGTTTGGTCCATGGTCACTTGGAGACTCAGCACCCTCCCCAAACTTCCTCAATCAGAATCTCTGGGATTGAGGAAAGGCAGGGGGAAGGGAGGAGCCAGAATTTGGTGTTAGAAAAAGTCGACTGGACGATCTGTATTCATCCCAAAGTTACAGAAGCCCTGGGATAGCAGATAAGGCAAAATCCCCAGGCTGGTGAACAGAGTGGATGGTGATTTAAAATGAGAAAGGTAAGTTTGGAGTCTAGTCTTGAAAATATTCTATTCTAATCCTTAAAAGAGATTGAAGTGGAGTAAAAGTCACTCAGTCGTGTCCATCTCTTTGTGACCCCATGGACTGAGTCCATGGAATTCTCCAGGCCAGAATACTGGAGTGAGTAGACTTCCCTTCTCCAGGGAATCTTCTCAACCCAGGGATTGAACCCAGGTCTCCTGCAGTGCAGGTGGATTCTTTACCAACTGAGCCACAAGGGAAGCCCAAGAATACTGGAGTGGGTAGCCTATCCCTTCTCCAGTGCATCTTACTGACCCAGTAATCAAACCGGGGTCTCCTGCATTTCAGGCAGATTCTTTACCAACTGAGCTATGAGGGAAGCCCTAAAAAGAAATTATTATAAAATAAATACATAATACTTTCTTGAATACATATTTCTTTGAGATCTGCTTTTTCATAGTATTATGTTTTGGCTTTCCTAGTAATGTTCACAGTATTTGTCTTACATTATCTATTATTATTTTTAAAATCACATACCTGGTACGTGAAGGACAGGGAAGCCTGGTGTGCTGCAGTCCATGGGGTCGCAAAGAGCTAGACACAACTGAGAGACTGGAGAACAACAACCACGTGGACGCTAGGATGGTAAATGGTTTGAGAAGTGGCAGAGCAAAGGCTTAGCTGAACAGGCTTTTATCCAGAGGTACAAGATAAGCACAAATCAGTCGGATTGCTGTGGAAGAGGGCTGAGTCCTGATACAGATCCGATTGCGTACCTGGAAATCATGATAAAACATGAGGTTTATGTCACCTTCAGAAAACATTCTGCTTAGTGGGGACACTGAAAGTGTCAGTCGCTCAGTCGTGTGACTCTTTGAGACCCGTTGGACTACAGTCCTCCGTAGAGGAGCCAGGCCCCTCTGTCCAGAGGATCCTCCAGGCAGGAGCACTGGCCGGGGCGGCTGGAATCTAAATTCCTTCACATGGTACACAGAGGCTTCCAGCGTTCAGTTTCCATCTGTCCTTACAGACTCACTTTTGTCATTGCGAGAGCCCTGGTTTCTCCCTGGCTTTCGCCTACCCACTCCCTTGCCCCCAGGAGGCCCTGTGTGGGGAGGGGTATTCCCAGAGGGCTCTGCAGAACACATTGAAAAAGGCCGGATCCTTTCAGGAAACCAGGCAGAGATGAGACGCACGCACTGGACCCAGGATATACGTTTGAAACGTTTCCTCGTAAGCCAGGTGTCCAAAGCGGTTCACTCCATTTACATACTGAATGTGTCTATCTGAATATGCCGCATTGGTTGTATTTGAAGATCACTTCACTGGAAGCCCTCTCCCATACAAGGGATCGTAATATCACATTCAGATGTGTGTTGTAAGGGATAAAAGGTATAACAAACAACGGCGTGAGATAGAAGAACGCAATAAAGACCAAAAATGACTTCTGCTGTATGGTTTTGTGTCTCCCAGGACGTTCTAAGTGAAATCCCCAGAAGAGGAGCTAGGGTTGACGGGGGCTTACTCTGTCCTCTGCACTTGCAGGGGGAGACAGGCCCAGCCGGCGGGGGTAGGGTTGCTACGGTCGTCTCTGGGGGACGGGGCTGCTGGACGAAGGCTCAGCAGTGACAGCTGTCGGAGCGGGGAGGGCCCGTTACCCCTATACGCTTTCGTGTGACGAGCTTGAAACGTTACACGGCTTACTTTCGTCTCGCCAGTGGATGTCATGTGGTCAGTCAGATTTCCTTAGGTGGAGCGGGGCCAGACTTGTGGAGGCCTTGCCCACATCCCCCAGGCAACCAGAGGGAGGCCACGGCTACCGAGAGGGGCCATCCTGGCGACCTTCAGTCTAGAAGGCACTTCCCTGCCTTGCTGAGAAAATTCTAAGCACAGTCCCAACGTTGCTCCTTTCCTGAAGTTAGCCACCCCACGCCACCCATGGCAGAAAAAGGGCTTCCCATCCACTGTTCCTGTAGGGTTTTACTCCACTTCAGTTCAGTTCGGTTCAGTCGCTCAGGCGTGTCTGACTCTTTGCGACCCCATGAATCGCAGCACGCCAGGCCTCCCTGTCCATCACCAACTCCCGGAGTTCACTCAGACTCACGTCCATCGAGTCAGTGATGCCATCCAGCCATCTCATCCTCTGTTGTCCCCTTCTCCTCCTGCCCCCAATCCCTCCCAGCATCAGAGTCTTTTCCAATGAGTCAACTCTTCGCATGAGGTGGCCAAAGGACTGGAGTTTCAGCTTTAGCATCATTCTTTCCAAAGAAATCCCAGGGCTGATCTCCTTCAGAATGGACTGGTTGGATCTCCTTGCAGTCCAGGGACTCTCAAGAGTCTTCTCCAACACCACAGTTCAAAAGCATCAATTCTTCGGTGCTCAGCCTTCTTCACAGTCCAACTTTCACATCCATACATGACCACAGGAAAAACCATAGCCTTAACTAGACGGACCTTTGTTTGCAAGGTAATGTCTCTGCTTTGGAATATGCTATCTAGGTTGGTCATAACTTTCCTTCCAAGGAATAAGCATCTTTTAATTTCATGGCTGCAGTCACCATCTGCAGTGATTTTGGAGCCCCCAGAAATAAAGTCTGACACTGTTTCCACTGTTTACTCCACCTGGCAAACGTGAAAACCAACACCTGGAGCTACAGGAGAGAAAGTGGGGTTTCACAGTGCTACAGACTTAGTGTCATCACATCTGTGTGTCTACCTCAAGTGGGTACCGATTCCTCCATGAAAAAAGGCAGGATAGTATTAATATGTAAGAGACTTTATTTTGGGGAGCTCCAAAATCACTGCAGATGGTGACTTCAGCCATGAAATTAATAGACGCTTGCTCTTGGAAGAAAAGCTATGACCAACCTAGATAGCATATTAAAAAGCAGAGACATTACTTAGCCACCAAAGGTGTGTCTAGTCGAAGCTATGGTTTTTCCAGTAATCATGTATGGATGTGAGAGTTGGACTGTAAAAAAAGCTGACTGCTGAAGAATTGATGTTTTTGGACTGTGGTGTTGGAGGAGATTCTTGAGAGTCTCTTGGATAGCAAGGAGATCCAACCAGTCCATCCTAAAGGAAATCAGTCTTGAATATTCATTGAAAGGATTGATGCTGAAGCTGAAATTCCAATACTTTGGCCACCTGATGTGAAGAACTGATTCATTTGAAAAGACCCTGATGCTGGAAAGATTGAAGGTGGGAGAAGGGGAGACAGAGGATGAGATGGTTAGATGGCATCACCAATGTGATGGACATGAGTTTGAGCAAGCTTTGGGAGTTGGTGATGGACAGTGAAGCCTGGTGTCCTGCAGTCCATGGGGTTGGACACGACTGAGTGACTGAACTGAACTGAACTGATTATTAACATAAAGCCTATTTCAATGAAAGTGCAGGCTGTAGGGATGTGAGGGGCAAAAAATACAGAGAGGCAGGGCCATTCAAATAGAAAGGCCATTCCAGGCTTGATAATTAACCAGGGCAGGCCTTCTGAAGATTCAGTGCAAGAAGGTAAATCAGTTACATACAATAAGGAAACAAACTCAATGGGAAATTCTCTGCAGATAACGAGGAGGCTGCTAGCACATGGAAGTGGCATTCCAATTCAGATTAGATGGATCCAGAAGAGGTCGAAATCTTGCAAGTCAAAGAAAAAGAAAAATCTTGATTGAATAAGAAAATGAATAATCTCTTTAGCCACGAGGGCAAGCTTTTAGTTGTTTGTTTTTGTTTTAGTCTTATTACTAGTGTTCTAGTTCTTCTTCAATGTCTAATAAGGAAAATAAGATTAATAGCTAACATTTCCTGAAAGCTTGGGCTCCCCAGGTGGTGCTAGTGGTAAAGAACCCACCTGCCACTGCAGGAAACATAAGAGACCCAGGTTCGGTCCCTGGGTCAGGAAGATCCCCTGGAGGAGGGCATGACAACCCACTCCAGTACTCTTGCCTGGAGAATCCCATGGACAGAGGAGCCTAGTGGGCTACAGTCCACGGGGTCACAAGACTCAGACATGACTGAAGCGACTTAGCAGACATGCAGGATATTGAAAGCTTACAATGTGCCAGACCCTGTGCTGTGGGCTTTATATATGTATTAACTCAATCCTCATATCACACATAAAACTAAGTTTGTTTATTATTGATGTTTTACAAATAGATGACTCAGACCTAGAGAGGTGAGTTACTACCTAAAAGTGACCAAGTGAGGCTGGTGACGGGGGCTGAGCTTGAAACCCAGGCAGCACCATCACACTCTGTCCTGACGACTGTCAGATGACCATCTGTCATGCCATTTGCTGTCCCTGGTACCCTAGATGGAGATGCTGGGAGCGAGAACCAGAGCCAAGGATACTTCAGAGCAAAGGAATCCCTGATGAGGCAAGTTCTCCAAAGGGAGAGAACTGGATGGAGCAGGCTGAGTCAGCAAGGGACCGCAGGACCTTCTAACCCAGATGGGTGTTTCGTCCAAGCAGGGCTCCATGCTGCTTTCGGGGCACTAAATATCTCTTCCCATGTTTACCAGCCGTCTGTTTTCTATTCACTACTGAATACAACCTGTCCAACTTTTTAATTATTTTTTTATAGAATGTATGAATACGGGCGTGTTTGTATGTGTGTGTATTTTCGTATTAATTCTACATGGTTCATATATGTTACAGGTATACACCCCAAGTTTGTGACTTGTCTTTTCACTCTTAACACAGTATATTTCAGTGAACAGGCATTCTTACTTTTAAAGTAATGAAATGTACGATTTTTTTTTTTCCTTTATGGGTGGTGCTATTTGTATTTGGTTGACAGAATCCTCCTCTTTCATAGGAAAGTCACTGTCCTCTTTCTTTAAACATTTAAGTTTTTTCCTTTAACTTTTAAATCCCTAAACTAAGGGGAATTAGCGTGTGTGTATGACTTGAGATGGAAATGGGGTTTCATTCTTTTTCTCTTATTGCTAATCTGCTGCCTCTTTAGTCTTTCCCCTTGGTCTGCATTGCCAGGACCACCTTGAATCATGTTCCCTGCATGCCTACAGGTTCTATTGGTCTGTTCTGGGTGTGCTTCTCTACTCTGTCAAATTGAGGATATGAGAAGGTTGGGATGTGAGACGGTTATCAGAGGTTAACCCAGGGTTAACTGTGTATCAGAGGTTCTCAGTCCTGGTGTCTCTGCTGATCCCTCCGTCGCTGTGGTCCTTCTCCCCTTTCTCCTCAACACAGTCCTCTCGTCTCTCCTCCCCACACTGTATTTCCCCTTTTCTTTCCCCTCTACAGTTCTTTCCACTCTTTATTCCATTAATTTATTCTTATCATTCCATTATTTTATTCTAGAAATAAAGAACTCACTTGCCTCCCAAAGAAACTTGGCTCTCAAATAACTGAGCTGGAAGATAAAATCTTGAGTGAGGTGTAAGTTGAGAAAGAAATCCTTCCAAGAGGGATAAACCCAAAAGGAGGAGGAAAACAGGGACACAGAAACGATTCTTAGAGCAGATAGCATTTGAGTTGAGACTCAACAGGGCAGCGAGCTGTCCCA
Source organism: Bos javanicus (assembly GCF_032452875.1). Taxonomy (NCBI): domain Eukaryota; kingdom Metazoa; phylum Chordata; class Mammalia; order Artiodactyla; family Bovidae; genus Bos; species Bos javanicus. The sequence continues at coordinate 78,422,712 of NC_083883.1, read as the reverse complement.
GTGCCATCTCCAGGGGCAAGGCCTTCCAAGCAGGAGGAGCACGCTAAAATAGGCTCCAGGGACAGAAAAGCAGACGGCAGTGAGCACACAGGGAGTTAAGCGGGTCATCGACTGCGTAGGGTAGCCTGCAGGTGACAGGGCTGAGGCAGGGGGTCTCAGGCCAGCAAGGGAGACTGACCTTTCCTTGCGAGGCGTGGGAGGGCCCAGAAAGGCAATGCTGCCACCGGAGAGGTATTACAAGAAAGTGATTAGACAGCAGCGTGTTGGATAAACCAAAGAGGAGAGCACTGGAGTCCGGGAGACTCTGAGGTTGCATTAAAATAATCTGGTCAAGAGGTGGGAAGGGCGTCCACCAAGGCCTTGGCCTCAGGTATCAAAATAATGGATGCTTGCTAGGCCCCCTGGAAAACAGAATCAATCAGTCTGTGTGATCACAGGCCCCAAGAAGGGATCAAAGGCAACCCAGAAGCCTTGATCCCAGGACCCTGGGCAATTTTCAGTTCCATTTATGGGGACCCGATGGGAGTTTCCAGGAATGAATTAAAATGTGAGTTTGGTCCCTCAAAGGAGGCACTGATGCCGTCCTTTTTGGTCTAGTATCTAGCTATATAAACAAGACATAAATAGCACCATCCACAAAGGAAAAATGCATACATTTCTTTATGTGTGTGGCTGACTCACTTTGCTGTACATCTGAACCTATCACAACATTGTTAATCGACTGTGCTCTGATATAAATAAAAAACATTAAAAAATAAGTAAATAAGCAAATAAAAAAGTAAGAACTTCTGTTCACCAAAATATATGGTGCGGACTAAAACTATATTGTACAGGAAGCTAAGGAGAAATTCACTCTATGACTAAATGTGGTAAAAAATGGAGTCATTTTCCTATAATTAGAAACAGACCTAACAGAACAGAACCTTTTGGGGAAACTAGCATCCTAGATCCGAGGGTCGATGCCAGGGCAGGGTATTGAGGAAGGGGCAGTGGGCTGACCACATCTGTGGTCCCAGCTTAGTGGACGACTGAGATGGCCAGTGTGTGTAGCATCACCTACTACAGAAGTCAAGTCTCGTGAGGACTGGAAGGAATCGCTAAATTGGATGATGCAGAGTTTATCACTAAATTTGAAAAGACTAGGTATATCTGTTTGAGAATAAACATTAGATGTCAAAGATTTGAAAACTTGAGCGTGGACTGAGGCAATGCGAAAGATGATGTACACGACTCTTGAGAATTCGAAGTTAATGCAGAGGCAGCTATGATGGGACCAGCTGGGGGAATGGCAAAACAGATCATTGCTTTTAGAATGGGGGAAATGTATTTGTTGATCAGAATGATCAACAGAAGAATTTGAAGCAGGATTTCTCTGGTGGCTCAATGGTAAAAAATCCAGCTGCCAATGCAGGGGACATGGGTTCAATCCCTGTTCCGGGAAGATCCCACATGCCCTGGGGAGCTAAGCCCACGGGTCGTAACTACCAAGCCTGTGCTCTAGAGTCCACAAGCCGCAGCTACAGAGTCTGAGGGCCGCAACTGCCGAAGCCTGCGCGCCCGAGAGCCCGCGCTCCACTGCAAGGGAAGTGAGAAGCCCGAGCATCACGACCAGAGTCGCCCTCGCTCACCACAAGCGGAGAAAGTCCATGTGCAGCGACAGAGACCCAGCACGGCCAAAAAGAAACAGGTAAAATAAAAAAAGAATTTGAAGCAGAGGCTGGTAATTGAGGAGGGAGTGTGAGGCTGTGGAACAGAGAACACAGACGGGCGCAGACGGGCCTCCTGCAACAAAAGAGGAACAAACGGCAGATGCAAAGCACGAAGGAGGCCCGGAGGAAGACACCCGGGCACCCTGGGCTCGGGAGAAGCTGGCCTAGGGGACACACGGGCTCGTCTCGCTCTTCCTGAAGAAGAAGGAAGCGTTTTCTGCGGAGGCTGGTGAGGCGTGGAGTGGGAGAGTCACAGAGGATTGCAGACCAGGGTCTGCAGACGGTGATGGGATTTAATCACCCATCTGTGGCAGAATCCACAGGATCCCATCTATTTCTCTTTTCTTATTGTCATTGTTATTGTCTTGTTATTACCTTGTCTTTTGCATAGTTTCAGACTTACTCTCCTAATAATATCAGCCCCAAAGAGCTGAGGGAAAGATTTTCGTTTTCAGCTTCACTGCTTATAAAATACATTAATAGGCAAAAATAGAAATCAAAGCCGTCTTTTTTTTTTAATGTGAAATTACAGAGTACATGTTTAAAAAACAAGTTTCCCTTCAACTCCAGACGCAGACCTAAATCTTGAGGGGTATAAAAAAAAAAAAAGCTTCCACGTGGGAAGCTGGATTTTAGGCTAATGAATGCAACTCTATTTTTGATACTATGCTGTGTGTTTATATAAAATAGAGGAGCATTTTAGGCCAATTAGTGGCTTGCAAACCCTATACTTTTTCCAGCAAGGGCTAAGCTTGACGAACTTGAGAAGTTAATACAGAAAAGTTGTTGGCAGCGAAATTGTGCGGTCGGGTTGATTCAAGGCAACAAAGCTAGAGCATAAATTAGTTTTTATTTGTTAAAAGAAAAACAAACTCTGTTTGTTTTTGCAATACAGTTTGTTAGTTCTTTTAATTTGGGGGAAAATTTGGGGAATTCCAGTTCGCAGAGCAGTAAGAGGCTCGGGCCAGGGCGAGGCAGGCCCCAGCTCCGGGCCTGTGTAAACAGCACCCGCGTCTCCCTGGGTATACCTCGGTCAGGGCAGCGGGTTGGCCTGCCACGCCCGGACCTCGGCTGAACCGGAGCGCCGGCCGGGCGGTGACTGGGAGTGGAGTCACGGGGCACCATTCAGAACCGCAGAGGGAGCCGTGGGCACTGCCCCCATCCCCAACTGTCTTCTGCAGAGACTCTGGAACCCCAGACTTACAGCGAGATCTTGCTTTGATGGAATGCTGGAGATCCTGGAGGCCTCTCTCCTTCTTTTGGAGATAAGAAAAGTCAAGAGCAGATGGGCAGATGCGGCAACATGAGACCGTCCCAGTGCCCAGGTCCGAGGCACTTTGATGTCAACTGGGCCATCAGCAGACTCACTTGTTTGGTGGGACACGTGAGGAGGTGAGGGCATTCTGAGCCCGTCCTAGGAAAGATAGCACGTGTGAAAATCAAATGACCTGCCGTCCAGCTAATGGTGAAGCCTCAGATGTTCTGAATCGTGGTCATCATTATGCCTGCACTCAGGCCTCAGCTGTGACTCCCCGCGGAAACCAAGCTAACTCTGTCTCTAGCCCCTAAACTGAACCCTGTCTCTACCCTAACCCTAACCCTGTCTCTAAACCTAACCCAACGATAACCCTCACTCTAACCTTAACCCAAACCCCAAACACATCCCCAACCCTACCTTGAGCCCCTGTCATGGGGAAATTTGAGGTGGGGGTTGTGCCATCTTCCTGACTTTTATGAGTTGGTAAGAATCGCAGGATTTGTGGCGTAAGAGTTTCTTTAGAAGAAGTCTGCAGCCAGGCTTAGCCCAGCGTGGGTTTTTCTTCCCCTTTAGGGTTCACCAAACACTCTCCCATTTACATGGCCCTTGAGACTCGTGACAAAACTCTAAAGTGCTGTGGTGGAAATTGCTAGTGGTTCCCAATGTCTATTTTGGTTTTTCTACAACAATAGAATTCCTGTATTAGTCAGGGTTACTGTACTACTCCAGAGAAACGGAACCAATTGGGTACATAGAGAGATATAAGATGAGATTTATTGGAGGGACTGCTTCACAGGGTTACGGAGCCCAGGACGCCCCACAGTCTGCCGTCTGCAGGCTGGTGACCCAGGAAGGCTGCTAGTGTAACTTGGTCTGAGTCAAGGAGTCCTGATATCTGAGGGCAGGAAAAGATGGACCTCCCAGCTCAAGAAGAGGAAAGAAGTCACCCTTCCTTCACTTCTATGTGGGCCTCCATGCGCTGGGTGACGCCACCCACGTTGGTGAGAGAACAGCCTACAGGTGAGGGAAGCTTCAGTCTACCGAACCAAAGGCCCACCTCTTGTAGAAACACCCTCATAGACACCCCTAGACATTATGTGTTGCCAGCTGTCTGGGTGCCCCTTAGCCTGGTCAAGTTGACACATAAAATGAACCATCACAAGCCCTGATTTTTATGTGGACACAACAGACAGACCACACATCCCAGGCTTCCTTGAAGCTAGACGTGGCTGTACAGCTAAGTTCTGCCCGATGGGATGAGAGAGGAGGCAACGAGATGTTGGCAGGCGATGGGTGCTGCTTCTGCGTTGTGCCATTAAAAGGAGTGCTGTCAGGTCATTCACAGAGAGGTGGACACACCTAGAGGCTGTCACACAGACTGAAGTCAGAAAGAGAAAAAAAATTGTGTGTATTAATGCATATACGTGTAATCTGAAAAAAAAAACTGGTATAGATCTTATTTACAAAGAAGAAATAGAGACACAGAGGTAGAGAGCAAACATGAATAGCAAGGGGAAAGTGGGGGATGAATTGGGAAATTGGGATTGATACATATATACTATTGATATATTCGTCCGAAGGACTGATGCTGAAACTGAAACTCCTGTATTTTGGTCATCTGATGAGAACAGCTGACTCATTGGAAAAGTCCCTGATGAGGGGGAAAATTGAAGGCAGAAGAAGAAGAGGGCATCAGAGGATGAGATGACTGTATGCCACTACCAGTGCAATGGATAAGAACCTTTCCAGGGAGGCCTGGAGTGCTGCAGGCCGTGGGGTCGCAAAGAGTCGGACAGGGCTGGGCAACCGAACAACAACAGAGCACTATGCGTAAAATAGATGACTGGTGAGAGCCTGCTGCGTAGCCCAGGGGAGCTCTACTCGGTGCTCTGCGGCGACCTGAATGGAAAGGAAATCCGGGAAGGAGGGGATTGTGTGTGTACAGCTGACTCACTTTACTGTGCAGTAGAGACTAGCCCATTATAAAGCTGCTATACTCCAATATAAATTTTTAAAAATAAACAAAGAGACACACAAAGGCAAAGAAAAAAAAAAAGGCAAAAGCAATCTCTTTCTCTCTTCCCACTTTGCACGAGAGCACAGACTAGCACTGAGGGGGACAAACCTTGTTCAGGTGAGTTAAAAAAATGCAAAAAATTGTGACTTTTATAGATGCTAGTGGTTGTGTGACGCTGGGTACACAGTGTAAACATTGTAAGTGTATCTCCTCAATTTAAATGTGAAATACAAATAGCTACCTTGGAGAATATAATGTGTATTAGAGGGCTTGTGTTTAAAGCGGCGATCACAGTGTTCCTAGGTCAACAGCAAGCTGAGCCTGGTTTTGTGAGCTTCGCAGGGGGACAGGGCTGGACAGCAAGGTGGGGAAACCAGCAGAGAGTGGGACGAAGAGCTCGGTCAGCACCGCAGGCCTTCCTCTCCTGTGTGAGACCACTGCGGGGGTTTCCTCAGTGAGTAGACCGGACTCTGTGGTTAGCACTGGGACGCTTTGTCCTGAATTCACAGTAACAGGAAGAGTGACTCAGTCTTCAGCCTCAAAGGATGGAGAGGCTGAGTCTGGTTTGGAACTTCCTCCCTCAAGTCAGGATCAGTCTGGGAACCAGGAGAACAGAGCTGAGTGTTAGGATGATTCATAGACATCGGGGGGTAGGACAGTGAAGGCAGGGGGCATGCGGAGCGGCAAAGGGGATGAGCCAGTTCAGGCAACAGCAATTTTTCCTAGCTGGGTGGTTTGAGCTAGGTTTTAGGAGTCAGTGGACCTAAGCGTGAGTTGCAGCTCTGCTAGTTAGCAACTGTTACTGGTACCAGTTTCCACATTTGTGAAGAGGATAATAGCTACCTTTGAAAATGGTTAGCAGTCATCTTCCACTGCGCTCTGATGATGTATCAGTCACTCAGCAATTGTCTTGCACATCATCTTGAGTAATCTTCCCAACGACCTTTGGGAGATAAGAACTCTCATGATTTCCGGGTTACAGATGAGAAAACGGGCCTGAGAGAGGTCAGAACACGGACCCACCATCAAACTCCCATGCGAGTTTGCTTTTCATTTAGGATTAAATGAGAAAACCTAGCATGCTTAGCAGACTTCCCAATGGCGCTAGTGGTAAAGAACCCACCTGTCAATGCAGGAGATGTAAGAGGCGTGGATTTTTCGATCCCTGGATCAGGAAAATCCCTGGAGAAGGAAGTGGCCACCCACTCCAGTATTCTTGCCTGGAGAACCACATGGACAGAGGAGCCTGGTGGGCTACGGTCCACGGGGTCACAAAGAGTCGGACACAATGAAGTGAGTGAGCACAATACACTTAGCACAGCGCTTGTGTTATTGCCTTAAATAAATGGTCATTTAAAAATATTATTCCAATTTTAGAGATGAAAAAAATGGAAGCTAAGAGCCATGTTGATAGAACAAAGCTCAGACATTCTGCTCTAAAGGCTTTACCAGCCCAGCATCCTGCCTTGGCACAAAAAAAGGCTGTCTGAAAGCAGCCTCCTCGCCCAGGATGGAGTGGAGGGCACACCCTGCCCTCAGAGGATAGGCTGACGCCCGGGCTCTTGAGGACGTGGCCCCAGGCCTCACAGAGGGGATGTTTTCCTCGCTAGACGCATCTTAGGGCAGCAGCCAAGCGCAGCCTCCGTCCACCGTCCTGCCTGCCCCTCCTTCCCAGGGAGCGGAGCTGCTGGGGTCACGTGGCCTCCAGCTCACTTCTGTTTATGGAGTTTCTCAGCCAAGAGGAAAACCATTAGGTGTCAAATTGCAAGTAGACAGCCTCCAAGAAGCTGCCTCGTCCAGCGTGATTTGCTGCCAAAGAACCTTAAATAAACTTTGTGCAGGGCAGATGTCTAAGCCTCTGCTGCATGCAGTATATTTCATTTGTCAGATTAATATGTAGAGCTTGATTTGGTCTAATTAATTAGTTTGCGTTCTGAAAGCAGAAGAAAACAATGGGCTTCTTTTCACCTCTTCTGGTTCTCTTTGTAGGGTTTCTTTTGGGGAAAAAGCAAGTTAATGCATTACTTAAGATAAAAGAAAAATCTATCTGAGGACTTAAGCAATGCTTCATTTAATTATATTTTTAGCCAAAGTGAGAGGTAAAGTCAACAATTGCCCTAGGAATCAACAGCTGTGCACAGCAGTAATACAGATAGAGAAGACTTGAACACATAAGAGGAAAAAGTCAATAGAGTAATTAATAAAAAATCTATAATGAAACATGTAAGACACTTTGTCTCCATTTTTTTTTTCTATACAATACTTTTGGAAGGAAACTGAATCTTTTGGCCCTCTCTTAAAATATATACGTATAGTAAGGTAGAATCCTCTTATATTTTACATGACAATGAATTTCATGCCTCTTGCCTGATTCCCCACCACAAGGTACATTAATATAAATGGGCTCAGTCATATTGGACTCTCTGTGACCCACCAGGCTCTCTGTCCATGGAATTTTCCAAGAAAGAACACCAGAGTAGGTTGCCATATCTGCCTCTAGGGGATCTTCCCAACCCAGGGATTGAACCCACATCTCATGTGCCTCCTGCATTGGTAGGAGTGTTCTTTATCACTTGCGCCAGCTGGGAAGCCTGCTATTAATATAAATGACTCTCAGTAAGCAGGGAGATGCTCCTCAGCCCTGCAAAACTCCCTGCAGAGACAAAAGGGTATGCAGGAGTCAAGCTACTCCTGGTTCCTAACACTTGAGGTGGGGAGAGGATTGGCTGGAAATAGAAGGAAGCTGGGTTTGACACTTTACATTCAGACAGAGTGCAGTTTCTCAGGAGGGAATTCACACTGGAGACCAAGCAGACATCCTCTGTAGGCGCTTAATGAAATACTCGGGGAATAAAATTTTGGAAGGACCTAAGTCAAGTTCAAGGCAGATGTTGAGACTTCCTGGAAAACGAGAGTAGTACAGGACTGCTCTGTAAGACAGTGTCACACAGGCCAAAATGAGACGCCCTGAGAAGCCCAGGCAAGAGTAAAAGCTTAAAGCAAGAACCGAGGACGAAAGACAGTTGGAGGTCTAAACCATGAAATGTTAATGTGTGTGATCAGCACAAAGGCAGTGCACAGTTATCTGAGTGGAAAGCAGGGAAGATTCGGATGGGCAAATGCAACCCCACATCAGGGCTACTAACGCAGAGACAGTGAAGGCTCCAAAACTCAAGCTGGGAAACCAGTCGGCCCCAAGAAAAGAACATCAAGGAAAACTCACAGTACTTCACGTTTGATGGAAAGAACTGCCTTCTCCTAGAAGAGCAGCAGTTAAAAAAGAGAAAACGAACTTGTTAAAAGGACATCCATCCCGGGTGACACTCGCAGTAAAGAACCTGCCTGCCAGGGCAGATGTAAGAGACACAAGTTCGATCCCTGGGTCAGAAAGATCCCCCGGAGGAGGGCACGGCAACCCATTCCAGCATTCTTGCCTGGAGAATCCCACGGACAGAGGAGCCTGGCGGGCTACAGTCCATGGGGTCCTAAAGAGTCGAACATGGCTGAAGCAACCTGGCACTCAGAAAAAGCAAGGTCATCAGGGAGGATACTAGCCAAAGAAGGAAAGAGACCGTTCGGGACAACGGGCTCCCTCTCGGGGGCATGGCCCTCCTGGAGGCAACCTCCGCCCACCAGGTTTGAGGGTCGTTTACTCAGAACATGGAGGAGGAGGCCAGATGCTCAAAAACCCAGGGTCTGCCTCCTTGGTATCCATACATCTGAGGCCACAGATGTGCAGCCATGAGTCTGAAGTGAGCACAGATCACTAGGACAGAAGGCTGGATGCTGTGAAGATGCTCTGCAGACTACAGACCCTCGACGCACATGATAAGTGACCCGCGCCTGAGGACTTGTCCCTGGCCAGGCCGTGCTTCCCGGGTGCTCATCTCGTGAGTCCAGAGTGAATGAAGGCGTGAGAGGGTAACTGGGACTAGTAAAGTGAAGACGTTGTCGCCCGCACAGGAGCTTGCCCCGCCCGTGGGCAGCCAGCTTCGAGGCTGTGTGGCTTCAGGACCCTGTGAGGACGGTGGGAGTCGAGGTCAAGGCATGCCTAGGGGTCCGGCTCGGCTGGTTGGGGAGCTTTGCCTTTAGGGGATGCTTTGCGATCTTCTGAGATGGTCACCCTTCGAGGCTGGTGACCACAGTGAAAACAGTGGGTGAGAACATGTGTCAGAATTCAGTAAAAGCCCTGAAGATGATCGTGCGCAGAAACTGAGCCCAGCGGAGAGCAGGGCGACGCTTCAAGCGCGAAGAGCAGCAGGGGGAAAGAAGCCGTTGTCTCCCTGAGCAGAACAAAGACCCCTTCCCCCTCTTGTCCTCCTCCTCCAGGTCTTCCTCCTCCTCTTCCTCTTCAGCGGTGGAATTACAGTATATAAATGTGAAGAAACAGAAGAAGATGAAGTGAAGAGCGCCCTGGCAGATGGGTCGCAACAGTTCTCTGGGACGGAAACAGGACTGGTGAACTGAGCCCGGGGGCGGCGTCAGGCTCAGGCTGCCAGCGTGTTTACTCAGGCCAGAGCCACACTCTAAAAATAATTGAATGTGAGTGCTTTTAGGGGTATGCATTTTCCATGTTTTTGAAGCTGCCACCCTTAATATTTTATCAAGCTTTTCCATTCCTTCTTGTTATTTTCCTAACCTCTGAAGGTATGTGAGTTTGCAGACTCCAGCTCTTGAGCAGTTCTGGGAAGATCTCGAGGCCAGCGTTTTTAGAGGCATAACCTCCAAAGATGATCAGACCTGCAGAGATAAGCTCGGGCCCAAGGGAAGGAATGTACGAAATCAAGACCACAACTGAGATGGAGACAAAAACCATTCCCGGGAAGGAAATACTGTTCTAAGAGCTTCCGTAGAGTTTCAGACTTTTTACGATTAAAATAAACAGGTTTATGCACCCATGTTTTTCTGAAAACAACATATATGTGTAAACTGGGAGAATGGTACAGACGAACCAATTTTCTGGGTAGAAACAGAGATGCAGGTGGACTTAACGGACACAGGTGGGGAAGGAGAGGCTGGGACAGATTGGGAGAGTGGCATTGACATATGTACACTGCCCTGCGCAAAACGGGCCTCCCCGGCGGCTCAGGCAGTAAGGAAGCTGCCTGCAGTGGGGGAGACCCAGGTTCGATCCCTGGGTCAGGAAGATCCCTGAAGGGAATGGCAACCCACTCCAGTATTCTTGCCTGGAGACTCTCAGGGACGGAGAGAGTGGTGCTGGTGGGCTGCTGTCTATGGGGTCGCACAGAGTCGGACACGACTGAAGTGACTTAGCAGCAAAGGTCTAAGGAAGGAGTCACTGAAGTCCGCAGAAAAGACCTTCCTCTGTCTTCCAAGCAGCCCAAAAGCATTGCACAGAAGGGCTTCTGTGCAAGTGTTTCTGTAACTGAGATTCAGAGACAGGGTCTTTACAACACTGTTTCAATTTGGAGCAAAGAAAACTGTGACCAACCCGGGCCTCCTTTTATGTTTTCTGCCCAGGAGGAGCTGGTGTCGATGTGGTTTAGATAGAGGAAGATGCTGCAAAGATTAGAGGCTTGGGATCTGCCTCCGGAAGCTCTGACCCCAAAGCGAACTCCCTTCCCAGGGGTTCCTGCTGTCTGAAGTCAGAGACCAGTGGGTTTCTGAAAGGGGTGAGTGGAGATGTCAGGCTGGACCACTTTGGGAAGACTGTTTGGAGCACGGTCTAGAAAAATACCCTTCTCCACAGAAAGAATATGATGACTGACCCATCAGGACCACTCCCAAGAGTGAGTGAGCCTACCGACGCAATGCCAGCATGCATGTGGGAGCCTGGAGAGCGGGCCTGTCTGAATACGCCACTGCGCTTACTGACGTAACACAGAAGTGTGTCAATCGCTCAGTCGTGTCTGACTCTTTGCAGTCCCATGGCCTGTAACCCACCAAGCTCCTCTGTCCATGGGATTCTCCAGGCAAGACTACTGGAGTAGGTTACCGTCCCTTCTCCAGGGGATCTTCCGGACCCCAGAAACCTCATTGCAGGCAGATTCTTTACCATCCAAGCCACCAGGGAAGCCCATATAGAGTTATAGCATTTAGAAGCTGTCCACCCTTCTCCGCCCTAGTCGCAAGCAGAGTAAGACCATTACAAAGGTTTTAGCACAACCTGCTGGTCATTCTGGGAGAAGGCAATGGCAACCCACTCCAGTACTCTTGCCTGGAAAATCCCATGAACGGAGGAGCCTGGTGGGCTGCAGTCCATGGGGTCGCTAAGGGTCGGGCACGACTGAGCGACTTCCCTTTCACTTTTCACTTTCATGTGTTGGACAAGGAAATGGCAACCCACTCCAGTGTTCTTGCCTGGAGAATCCCAGGGACGGCGGAGCCTGGTGGGCTTCCGTCTATGGGGTTGCACAGAGTCGGACACGACTGAAGCGACTTAGCAGCAGCAGCAGCTGGTCTTTCTACTTGGCACAAGAAAGTGAGGAAAAGCATTCAAGCACATCCACGCAAAAACACCCCAGTGTCAAAAAATATCCAGAAGACAAATCATTCCCATGAGATTTAACGTTCAGCATTAGCTAATAAGAAAATATGAGCACAAATCAGTAAAAACAAAGCATATATTTTATTAAATTTGTTTTTATTTACCGCTCACTCAGAAAAGAAATATATGTTTTGGTTGAAAAAGTATCCTGAATTGAAAATGGAGTCTCCACAGATTTTTTATTTCTTTTACTCAGAGAAGTAATTATTTCTGTAAAATTAATTTTTAGAATTATTTTTAAAGAAGTAATTTTGTCTTCATCAAAGAAATAAGTTGGAGCTTAAAAATAAGTTAATGATTTAAACAAAAAGTCTGGGGAAGTCCAAATTTAAACACTGAATATTTTGATATTTTGTTTTACTAATAAATTAACATTCCTCTTAGAGTGATAAAAAAAAAAAAAACATAAAGAGTAGTTGCATGCCTTATTTGTCTGGTTTTCTCACCCTAGCATAGAAATCCCACAGAATTCATACATATTGCATTTGTTTTAAGGGCTTTTATTTATTTATTTATTTTTGAGCATTACATGATGTCTGTTTTTTCATGTTTATCTGGTTAACAAAAGCTTTTTTGTTGTTGTTGTTTTAAGCTTTTTTTTTTTTCTTTTTAATGTGGACCATTTTTAAAGTCTTCGTTGAATTTGTTACAATTTTGCTTCTGTTTGATGTTTTTGGGTTTTTTGGCTTGTGAGGCATGTGAGGGCTTTGCTCCCTGACCAGAGATCGAACGTACACTCCCTGAATTTTAGGGAGAAATCTCAACCACTGGATGACCAGGGAAGTCCCAATCTGGCAACAGTTTTGCTTATTGGTATTTGGTTTTTAGATTTTAATTTTATTTCATATTGGAGCATAGTTGATTGACAATGTTTCAGGTATACATCAAAGTGGTTCAGTTATACACATATATGATCTATTTTTAAAAATTATTTTTCCATTTAGGTTATTACGAAGTATTGAGCAGAGTTGCCTGTGATATGCTGTATGTCCTTGCTGGTTTTCTATTTTAAATAAGCTTTATCAAAACATTTTCTAGGTCATACAAAGCAAGGGCTAGAAGGGCAGATTGGACTGAGACCCAGGCTGCCAGCTCAGAGAAGCTGCACTTCCCAGGCGGGTATATAGGGATGTATTTCCTCTGACACTTTAGGTTACAGTTGATTGAGGTCGGAACTGTTTAAGTCTAAGAATTTTAAATCTTAATTTTTTAAATATTTTTTGAAGACAATTTTTATCAAGTGAATGTATAAAAAATGAAGAATTTCCACATTTCATTTATTATGAACCCACAGCTGTATGTCTTTGATAATCTTCATATTTTCTTTAATGATGGTATGATTTTTAAAGATATAAACACCAGTTTTACTTATAAATTAACAAATTAATGATACTCTTTGAGTCGGTCATCCATTAAGAATTACTGTTGAAATATGACTAGTTTGATCATTGAACTATGACTATTTTACTGAAATTGGAACAGAATATTTGCTTAGCTCTCTGTAATAAGCCCGCAGTGCTGAGGAGCTACACACAATGGAAAAAAAGGTAAAAGCTTCTCTTTTGTAATAATATCCCCCCAAAATGCTCTTCATTGGTAAATTTTACTTATTTGGAAGGTTATTTGCATTTGTATAAAAATGAACTATTTCACGTGCATTAATGTTTCTTTTATTAAAAACACAGATTCTCGTGGAAAAAGAAGTCACCCATGTTTTAAATGCCTGTTCAGTAATAAAATCACTTCACAGAGACCCTGTAAAATCATGATGCATTGAATGATCTGGCTTCTGTATCGTACTGCAATGGTAATAGCTGTTTAGTCAGATTAAGTGGAACTGCTAAGCATGCACCCAAATGAAATTTAACCACGTGTTCATTTTTGCACAAGTCTGATGGGAAAAACGCCCCTCCCATTCATTCTTCTGGGTCACTGGTTTTCATTAGCTGCTTCAAAGCCAACCCCATTTTTTATCTTAAAACATGGCAGGTAGAGTGTGAAGTTAATTTTAGGTGAAGTAAGAAAACCAGGGAGACAGGTCTTAGACCCAAACGTTTCTCTCCAAGATTACAGTGTCTACCCAAGAGCCTCCAAGGGCGATGCTGAGTATCCTTGAGACTCCTGTTGTTCCCTCCTACCCGAGTGCCTCTCTGAATTTGCCCCAGGGAAACCTCCCCTTCCTGTTTGATGGCAGGAAGACCTCCCCAGGCTGCAGGCTCAGTGTAGCATGAGCAGTTAGCTCCACTCTGCAGGGGATGTGGCCGACCACAAAGGCACCCACAAATGTGCTTCCTTCCAGTTAATAGCACTTTCATTAGGATGTCCCCAGAGCCTACCATGGGCTTCCCTGGTAGCTCAGCTGGTAAAAAAAAATCTGCCGGCAATGCAGGACACCCTGGTCCAATTCCTGGGTCTGGAAGATCCCCTGGAGAAGAGCATGGCAACCCACTCCAGTATTCTTGCCTAGAGAATCCCATGGACAGAGGAGCCTGGTGGGCTACAGTCCATGGGGTCACAAAGAGTCAGACACCACTGCACAAGTAAGCACAGCACAGCACGGAGCCTACCATGTATCAGGCGCTCTAAAGACAAGTGAGAAACTCACCGGGGCATGAGCCCTGTCAAGGTGAGTCCTGATGACGTCAAGACGACCCAGAGGGAGGGCATGGGGAGGGAGGAGGGAGGAGGATTCAGGATGGGGAACACAGGTATACCTGTGGCAGATTCATTTCGATATTTGGCAAAACTAATACAATATTGTAAAGTTTAAAAATAAAGTAAAATTAAAAAAAAAAAAAGACGCAGAAGTGAAAGGATGCCACAAAGAGGGTGGTGGCTGTTGCCCATGGGGGGCAAGTGCCCGATGCTGGGGAGAACAGCACCTGGGGGGCAAGTGCCCGATGCTGGGGAGAAGAGCACATGGCGGGCAAGTGCCCGATGCTGGGGAGAACAGCACATGGGGGGCAAGTGCCCGATGCTGGGGAGAACAGCACGACTTTTGTTTTTCAGGATGAGAAGACAGGGTGATAAAGTTAAGGATCAGCTGTTCTATCATCATCACCAAATCAGTATTTTACTTGAGGCGGCTTCCCAGGTGGCACTAGTGGGAAAGAGCCCGCCTGCCAATGCAGGAAGCATAAGAGATGTGGGTTTGATCCCTGGGTTGGGAAGAACCCCTGGAGGAGGAAATGGCAACTCACTCCAGTATTCTTTCCTGGAGAATCCCATGGACAGAGGAGCCTGGCAGCCTACAGTCCATGGGCTGCAAAGAGTTGGGCACAACTGAAGCAACTTAGCACATGCAGCACAGTATAAATTTATATGGGCAGATCTTGGAGATATCATAGTTTCAGGTCCAGACCGCTGCCATAAAGTGAATGTCTTAATGAAGGGAGTCATGTTCATTTTCTTCTGGTTTCCCAGTGCACATGAAATCTTGTTTATACTGTACTGTAGCTTACTAAGTGTGCAAATCATTATGTCTTTTAAAAGTGTAAATTTCTTAAGTAAAAATACTTTATTAATTTAAAAAGAAAGCCATCACCTGACAAGCCAGGTTTGCCGCTAACCTTCAGTGTGTAAACGAGGAAGCATTTGTAAAGTGTGGTAAAGCAAAGGGTAATAAAAGTATGTCTGTGCAGAAGAAACCTGAGAGAGGACTGACCGCATTAAAACACGTGTAGTGGCTCTCCATGGAGGAGGAAATGGCAGCCCATTCCAGTGCTCTTGCCTGGAGAATCCCATGGATGGAGGAGCCTGGTGGGCTGCATTCCACGGGGTTGCTAAGAGTCGGACATGACTGAGCAACTTCACTTTCACGCATTGGAGAAGGAAATGGCAACCCACTCCAGTGCTCTTGCCTGGAGAATCCCAGGGACAGGGAAGCCTGGTGGGCTGCCGTCTATGGGGTCGCATGGAGTCAGACACGACTGAAGCAACTTAGCAGCAGCAGTGACCCTCCAATGTTCCTGCTACTAGAAGTTGCTACAGAAAGGATACACAAATAAATTCTGACATAATTCTTGATTTTGAGCAGCTGAGTTTCCTGAGACACTTGGATAATAGTCATCATGGAATATGACATCGACGAAAACCACAGTAGAGTTCTAAAAACTGTGCAAGGAGAGTAAGGCGAAGGGGTGATGAAGTCTAACTGAAGTAGTAAGAAGATACTTAGAGATTGATGATATTTGGGATGTGTCTTAAAGGCATAGAGGTTCACCAGTCTGTGATAAGAACTTACTAGGTCACCAAGAAAGGACAAAAGTCTATAGTCAAGCAAAAGAAATGTAGACTAAATATAGACAATATAAGGGATAGGAAAAAATGGTAATTAATATGCTCAGAGAATGTTTCCCATCATAAAGTATCAACATGAGGTGATTAAAAATGGAGATCCTGAGAATAAATTAATTAATCAATTAGTAAAAATTCTTATTACTAAAATTATATTTTAGAAGGAATAATCAATGTAAGGTAGAAAATGAAGTTGAAGACTCAGAGAGGAGACCAAAAAATAATGTTTTATTTTAAGCAAAATAAATAAAAGAAAATTTGAGAATTAAGAAGTTCAATATAAAAACAAATGTAATCTTTACCTCCCCTCACACACATATAAAGAAGAAAATGAGACGGGGGAGGAAAAGAGAGAGAGAGATCTAGAGACTGAGAATTAAAAGAGGAAAGAAATCATCACAGACATGATTTAGGGAAATTTCCCCAAACTGGAAAATATTCGTTTCCACATGAAGAGGCCTCACAAGTGACTAAAAGAGTAACATTAAAAAGAAAACAAACAAAACAAAACCTTATGGTGAATAATAGATCCTAAAATATCTCAGGAAGGAAAACAAGAAACCTCCAAAAACAGGTATCAGAAATCAAGTACCATTAGACTGCCCAGAAGTAACAGCCAATGCTGGAAATGAAAGAGAAATGCCTTTAAAAATCAGAAGGAATCTAACAGATGTAGAAATTTGAGAAAATGTCCCCAAAAGAAATCAAATGTAGCTTCTGCACAACAAAGGAAACTATAACCAAGGTGAAAAGACAGCCTTCAGAATGGGAGAAAATAATAGCAAATGAAGCAACTGACAAACAACTAATCTCAAAAATACACAAGCAACTCCTGCAGCTCAATTCCAGAAAAATAAACGACCCAATCCAAAAAATGCATCAAAGGACTAAATAGACATTTCTCCAAAGAAGACATACAGATGGCTAACAAACACATGAAAAGATGCTCAACATCACTCATTATCAGAGAAATGCAAATCAAAACCACTATGAGGTACCATTTCACGCCAGTCAGAATGGCTCTGATCCAAAAGTCTACAAGCAATAAAGGCTGGAGAGGGTGTGGAGAAAAGGGAACCCTCTTACACTGTTGGTGGGAATGCAAACTAGTACAGCCACTATGGAGAACAGTGTGGAGATTCCTTACAAAACTGGAAATAGAACTGCCTTATGACCCAGCAATCCCATTGCTGGGCATACACACTGAGGAAACCAGAATTGAAAGAGACACATGTACCCCAATGTTCATCGCAGCACTGTTTATAATAGCCAGGACATGGAAGCAACCTAGATGTCCATCAGCAGATGAATGGATAAGAAAGCTGTGGTACATATACACAATGGAGTATTACTCAGCCATTAAAAAGAATACATTTGAATCAGTTCTAATGAGGTGGATGAAACTGGAGCCGATTATACAGAGTGAAGGAAGCCAGAAAGAAAAACACCAATACAGTATACTAACACATATATATGGAATTTAGAAAGATGGTAACGATAACCCTGTATGCGAGACAGCAAAAGAGACACAGATGTATAGAACAGTCTTTTGGACTCTGAGGGAGAGGGAGGTAGGGATGATTTGGGAGAATGGCATTGAAACATGTATAATATCATATAAGAAACAAATCACCAGTCCAGGTTTGATACAGGATACAGGATGCTTGGGGCTGGTGCACTGGGATGACCCAGAGGGATGGTATGGGGAGGGAGGTGGGAGGGGGGGTTCAGGATTGGGAACACATGTACACCCGTGGCGGATTCATGTTGATGTATGGCAAAACCAATACAATACTGTAAAGTAATTAGCCTCCAATTAAAATAAATAAATTTAAATTTAAAAAAAGAAATCAAATGTATGGAAGAGAAATTCAAAGACACAGTTCATGAAAAAAATCATGAAAAAGTAAAATCTAAATATAAAAGTTGGAAATGCAGAGAGCCCCAAAATAAAGCCCCTCATATACAGTCAATTAATCTATGACAATCCTGAATATTCATGGGAAGGACTGATGCTGAAGCTAAAGCTCCACTACTCTGGCCACTTCACGCGAACAGCTGACTCATTGGAAAAGACCCTGATGCTGGGAGATATTGAGGGCGGGAGGAGAAGGGGACGACAGGGGATGAGACGGTTGGAGGGCATCGCTGACTCAATGGACATGAGTTTGAGTAGACTCCAGGAGATGGTGGAGGACAGAGGAACCTCACGTGCTGTAGTCCATGGCGTGGCAAAGAGTCAGACGGGACTTAGAGACTGAACAACAATCTATGACAAGTGTACCAAGAATATTCAATGGGGAGAGGACCGTCACTTTGATAAATGATGTCGAGATATATCTCACTGGATAACTTATAATAGAAAGTATATTTCAGATAGTTTTCCTTTATAAGTTATTACAAGATTTTGAGTATAGCTCCTTATAGGTCCTTGTTGGTTACCTATTTGATATGTATTAGTTTATATATATTAATCCCAAACTCCTAATTTATCCTCCACCTTTCCCCTTTTGTAACCATAAGTTTGTTTTCTATGTCTGTGGGTCTATTTTCTGTTTTGTATATAAGTACATTTGTATTATTTTTTTAGGTTCCACATTTAAACGATATCATAGGTATTTGCCTGATGTACTTCACTTAGTATGATAATCTTTATTTCATTCTCTTCAGACGGCTGAGTAGTACTGCATTGTCTATGTTTAGGTACCACATGGCTTCTTTTTTCAAATTTAAGTTTTTTTCATTGTTGGCCGTGCTGGGTCTTCATTGCCGCACGGGCTTTTCTCTGGTTGTGGCAGTTGGGGGCTGCTCTCCAGCTGCGATGTGCTGGCTTCTCCTGCAGGGGCTCCTCTTGCTGTAGAGCATGGGCGCTCTACAGCAGCTGTGGGCTGTGGGCTCCGAGGCTGCAGCTCCTGGGCTCTGGAGCACCATCTCAGCAGCTGTGGCGAATAGGCGTCGTTGCTCCATGGCGTGTGAGATCTTCCCGATCACGGATTGAATCCATGTCTCCTGCATTGCCAGCCAGAGTCTTTACCCCGAGCCACCAGGGAAGCCCCGTACCACATCTTTCGTATCCATTCCTCTGCTGATGGTTGTTTAGGCTGTTGGCTTCCATGTCTTGGCTATGGTAATTAATGCTGCAATGAACACTGGTGTGTGTGTATCTTTTTGAAGTATTGTTTTCTCTGGATATATGGCCAGGAGTGAGATTGCAGGATCACATGGGAACTCTGTTTTTAACTTTTTAAGAAAGCTCCACACTGTTCTCTGTAGCAGCTGTACCAACTTACATCTCTAATCACTGGAGAAATGTAAATCAAACCACAATGAAGTACCACCTCATACCCATCAGAATGGTCTGCATCAAAAAGTCTACAAATAATAAATACTGAAGAGGGTGGCGAAAAAGGGAACCCTCCTACACTGTTGATGATAAGCTTTTAAAAGTAATAGTAGTTCTAAGCTGAGAAATTGCAAGATTGGAAGTGGGAACAGAGATAGGAGAAATTGGACCAATTCAGAGTTAATTGTCAGTAGGGTAGGAGGTCTGAAATTAAAAGACACTTGCTCCTTGGAAGAAAAGCTATGACCAACCTAGCCAGCATATTAAAAAGCAGGGACATTAGTGTACCAACAAGGGTCCATCTAGTCAAAGCTGTGGTTTTTCCAATAGTCACGTATTCCTGGATGTGAGAGTTAGACGATAAAGAAAGCTGAGCGCCGAAGAATTGATGCTTTTGAACTGTGGTGTTGGAGAAGACTCTTGAGAGTCCCTTGGACTGCAAGGAGATCCAACCAGTCCATCCTAAAGGAAATCAGTCCTGGGTGTTCATTGGAAGGACTGATGCTGAAGCTGAAACTCCAGTACTTTGGCCCCCTGATTGTGAAGAACTGACTCATTGGAAAAGACCCTGATGCTGGGAAAGATTGAAGGCAGGAGGAGAAGGGGATGACAGAGGATGAGATGGTTGGATGGCATCATTGACTTGATGGACATGAGTGTGAGCAAGCTCCAGGAGTTGGTGATGGACAGGGAAGCCTGGTGTGCTGCAGTTCATGGGGTGGCAAAGAGTCAGACACGACTGAGCAACTGAACTGAACTGAACTGAACTGAGGGTAGGAGGTCTGGTGGCCAAGGTGGTGGCAGGAACTGGTGAGGCTTCAGACGAGCATGTGAAGTGAATGCACAGAGAGGAGAAGGAGGACCAGAGCTCTCCATGGAAATTCCAAACCATTCCCAGTTCTTTTTTTTTTTTTTTTTCTTCTTGTAAAAATTCATATCAAAACATGTCTTGCACTTGTAATAATTTTAGCTGCTACATAAAACACAAATCTCAGATAATATTCCTAGAAAGATATCTTATATGTAAATCTCCACATGAAAAATATATAAATGTAGAACGACATTAAATAATGAATTATTTACAAAGTATGTCATCTTGCAATGCTAAATAAAATTAATCTCTTCCTTTAACATTGTATAAATTTAGAGTTGATTTTATTTCTGAAATTCGCATGTTCTCTGCATGACTACAGGGCTTTGGATTAAAATACACTATAAAAATCTGTAGAGAGAAAGAGTGGATTTTAGTAATTTGACTAAACCTGTCACTGATTTTGACCTTTTTTAACTTCCTGTATTTAAATTGTGAATAAATATTTTGCTACTTCTTCCAAGAACAAATAGAGTTTATTTATCACTGACTCTCATCAAAGAGAAATTTGACTTCCATGATTTAATGCTACTCTAAACAAAGAGAATACTGCCAAAGCCTGTTTTATTTACAGAAATAACTTGTTTCATTTAAGAAGTCATTTTATAAAACTAAAACCAACTGTGAGCTCAGATGAGAAATGTTAGACTATATTAAGGGAAACCCACACGCTTGCACACACACTGAAAAACCCAGATGAAAGTGCACTGCTCTTATATCATTGACACGTATTTTCTCTCATAATTCCCATGACTCCAGCTGTTGAGACAAAGCGTTTCTTGGATGTTGAACTGACGGTGGTCGCCTCTGGCGGTGGTGGTGTACTTGTGTCCTCCAAGAGGGAGTTCTTTAGGATTATTAGACATTCCAAAATAGTGTGGGAGGAACGTCATCATGAAGCTTCTAGGACAAAGAGCTAATGGATTATCGAAGATGTGTAACCTAGTCAGAGTGCATCCTCAGGGACACAAGAGAGTAAGAGGGAGAAAAACACACGTTTTTAAAAATGTTGTAAAAATAACCATTGCTAAGATGTTCGGCAGAGCATTACCTTACATAGCTAGCTAACTGTTCTTTGTTATTGTCTATGAACACCCACTACAATGCCTGAGAAACAATGGGAGAATATCTCCCAGAGTAACCCAGAGGAACTCAAAGCAGATACTAGACAGCTGTTGAGTACATTTTTTTGTTTACACATTTATTTTTGTACAATTTTTTTTATTGGGCTTTAGTTGTTTTACAATGTTGTATTCGTTTATACTGCATAGCAAGTAAATCAGCTACACATACACATATACTCCCTCTGTTTTAGATCTCCTTCCTACCCCCGGAATTGAGTGGAGCCCCTTGTCCTACACAG
This sequence comes from Bos javanicus, assembly GCF_032452875.1. Classification (NCBI taxonomy): domain Eukaryota; kingdom Metazoa; phylum Chordata; class Mammalia; order Artiodactyla; family Bovidae; genus Bos; species Bos javanicus. Next base: position 78,401,347 of record NC_083883.1, on the reverse strand, counting down.
TAGGTGTGCCTTAGTTAGCTATTGCATTTTTATTAGTTATCTCTTTTATACACCAATCCCAATCTCCCAATTCATACCACCACTACCCCCAAATTATGACAAATACCCAACTTTTAGCTTTAAATCTTCTGCATATCCTGTTTTCTATCCCTGTCTTTAGACTGTCCATGCAATGAGAGCAAATGATTAAATATAAATGGAGACCCCCTTCTAAAGGGATTTGCTGCTGCTGCTAAGTCGCTTCAGTCGTGTCTGACTCTGTGCGACCCCGTAGACGGCAGCCCACCAGGCTCCCCCATCCCTGGGATTCTCCGGGCAAGAACACTGGAGTGGGTTGCCATTTCCTTCTCCAATGCAGGAAAGTGAAAAGTGAAAGTGCAGTCGCTTGGTCGTGTCCGACTCTTCGAGACCCCATGGACTGCAGTGCACCAGGCTCCTCCGTCCATGGGATTTTCCAGGCAGGAGCACTGGAGTGGGTGCCATCGCCTTCTCCCATAAAGGGGTTTACTGCATGTCAATTTCTTATAAATGTACTAATTCAATTCTCCGCCTTCTGTTTTATAACTCATGTGACAAAAGTCATGCAACATAATTCATGAGGGATGATTTAGTCTGAACTAATGAAAAATGTAAATTATGAATTGCCAGGAAAAATTCTCAATCCACAGTTATCTAAGCACATCTTGAGGAAACCCCTTCCTTGAGCCCATGTTAACACATGGGGGCAAGTTCTGTGGGCAACTCAACTCCATCCCATCTTTCATCCGAAGTACGGGCAGGGCACAGACTCTTTCCCTCCCTACTGCCTAACCTTCTCCTTGCCTTACAGAGTGAGCATGCTAACGTCATGCAAGCCATAAAAATTCAAGAAGATATTTTTATTCTTTGACACGTCATCAGCCTCTCTTGGTGGGGTTTGTTATACCTAAGAAGTTCTATCGAGTCCACCAAGTTCTCTGTTCAAGGGAAATTAAACATAACATCCCAGAGGTCCCACTTATACTATGGTTAAAAGGAACATATGAATCAAGAAAGCCCTGGTTTTTCTAGAGGGGAATTTCTGTGTTCTTTTACACAGGAAGCCTACTTCCAGATCCCTGGCATCCTAAGTTTGGGGACAGCTAGGTCATTGGCAGGGCTTGCCTGAGGGATCAAATGGTCTTTGGAAAAGACCCTGATGCTAGAAAAGATTAGGGCAGGAGGAGAAGGGAGTGGCAGAGGATGAGATGGTTGGATGGTATCACCAACTCGATGGGTATGAATTTAAGCAAACTCTGGGAGATAGTGAAGGACAGAGACACCTGACGTGCTATAGTCCATGGGGTCACAGAGACGGACACAACTTAACGACTGAGCAACAACAGGTCAGAAGAACCAAGCTCCCTGGGATTCGCTCACCAGAGATGGGGCATGAGTCATAATCTCCACAAATGTGGTTTGCATTTGATGGTGCTGTGTTAACGGGTTTCAAATCCTGATTGATGGGTCGTCTGACAAACACACTGAAATGTGATCTAAACAGTGAGAACTTGTTCTTCTTACCAAACTGAGAGACAATGGAGCAATGACATTTGAGATTTACTGTTGGCTTTTATTTCCTGGCACTCCCTCCGGGGATGAGGTGATCTTTGTTTATATGCGTTATGAGGACCATCCTTTCCCAGGGATGTTTAAGAGTGTGTTTGTTTTGGGATAATAATTTCAGTGTTATGAGTTCAGCTAAGCTTACGACATTGTACGGTGCTGTTGCGAGAGCCATATACTTCACGTGATTTTGTTTTTGTTTTAATCATGGGATAAAGACAGCAAATAAGTTTAGACTGTTTTTTCCACTGATTTTTCAAAACACATGAACAAAGTTAATACCCGGGAAGGCAGAAGGGCAGAACACAGACTATGATGCCAGGAAGAGCTGGTTAAACCCTGAGTCTATCATTTGCCAAATGTGTTATAACAGGCCAGGCACCTACCTTCTCTAAGACTCAACTCCTCACCTATAAAATGGAGATATTACAAGCATGTGCGGCATAAAATTTATCTAGAGAAACAGATGCAGATAAAATAAAATGCCTGGCATGAATTATACCTCAATAAATGTTATTATAGTAATAATATTTCTATTTATTAAGAAATGATACAGGATGTATACCCCCTTGATAAGTATTGATCCAAGAAAATGTGAAGAGGTTTGCAAAAGAAGGGTCTTCCCTGTTGACTCAGATCGTAAAGAATCCACCTGCAAAGCAAAAGACCTGGGTTTGATCCCTGGGTGGGGAAGATCCTCTGGAGAAGGGAATGGCTACCCACTGCAGTATTCTTGCCTGGGGAAATCTGTGAACAGAAGAGCCTGGCGAGCTATAGTCCATGGGGTCACAAAAAGTCAGGCAGGACTGAGCAACCAACACTTTACAAAAGAAGGACTATAGAAAATGGACCTTTAGCAGAATAAATCTTTTCACCTGAAATAGGAAATGAAAAAAACCACAAATTTGAGCATATCTTTTGAAGAACCTTTAGACCCTTCCAACTGTAAAATCTGTGTAAGAGAATGAAAGCATAGCCTTTTCTACTCATTTTAACAGATAGTCCTTTCCTTTGAAGTTGTGCATTTTGAAGGTCTTTATATCAAGAGATTTGTTGCAATTAGCCAGGGCAATTACCACCCACTTTCCTGGACCCAATAGAGTGCCATGAGAACATTTTATAACAAATCTCCAGAGTAAATTAAAAACTAAATTAAAAAGATCAGTTCCAATTAGTTATAAGAAATCACAAGCTTCATATGCAATGTTTTAGCAAGAACAAAAATAGATTTGAAAGTACCACTGTGTACGTATTAGAGTTCTAAAAGCCATCTAGATCTCCCACAACGCAGGCAGATTCTTTACTGTCTGAGCCACTGGTGAAGCCCTGTTGAGTATTACACTTCTGAGTAAAAGCTAAAAGCTTACATGTAAAAAATTCATTGCAAAGACATTCAGCTAATATTTCACACAGTTTTGTCTTTGCTTAAAGATGTTAAAATGTATATTTCTTTTCTGCAAAGATTCAGTTTTCATAGTAAAATGGTAACGTCTTAGGAGTAACGAACCTTCTGTCTGACCACTCCCCCAGCTCATCCTTTACTGCAACTTCTCATGTGCAGAAGAAAAACATGTTTCCAGTTTGCTTCTGTTAAACTATTGATAAGAGAAATTACTATTGCTCTATTATTTAAGAATTTATTTTGTGTCTTCTCAAAAGGATGGACTCAAGTGGAAAATACACATTTAAACACACAACGTTCACATTTTGAGATGTCACTTGCAGCTGAAATCTCTAAAAATAAAAATAAAAAACTCTAAATTTTAACTGTACCATAGCATAAATGGTAACTGATCAAGTTTCTATTAAAGAAACTGAGGTACAGAGTTTGAATGAAAGAAGTGAAGGCCAGTTTTCTTTCTTTCTGGAGCTCATAGCTGCTGACTCCTAAAACCTCTTTTTTCATTAGTAACTAAACAATGTAAATTAGAAACTTGCTTCATTCTAAAATTCACTTCTCCTAAGTTAATGGCACAGTACTATAAAATAAGGTAAATATTTATTGCTAATTTTGTGTGTATAGTAATAAAAGAAATAGAAAGCTGAACGTAAGACAAATGTGAGTTGAATGGAAAACAATTGAATATGCATAGTTGACACACTTACACTTAGTCAAGAGAGTGAAAATGTAGAAAACCACGCCAACTCAGAGGCAGTTGGTGACTACTGTAATAAACTCATGTGTAATTCAATAAAAAGGGTTTTGTTTGTTACCTTTTCTTGCATTTTTTCAGGTCCCAAACAATTATTAGACTATAGATCTTTTATAAAATGAGACCTATAAAGCTGTTACACAAACGTTAACTGCAAAAAGCCTATATTTTAATACATGCTTACATAGTTCATATATGAACATGTGACACAATACATTATATACAAGAAAAGGTAATAGTTGAATTTTATTGTGGTTGCTGTTACCAATTCATGGTAAAAAGTAGTCTAAATATTTGAGAAATTCAGAGTAAATGCATTTCAGTGAGACAAGAACAAACTTAACCATGAAAAGTATGCATGTGCAATATTATATACCTCCTATCAATGTCTTATTCCATAAAAATAGATATGTTAGGCTTCATATGTAAATATTTAGCACAAATACATTCTAATGACTCTACTTTTGTCCTAAGGATTGAACACACATTACATTTATTTAAAGATGTTTATTGAAGCTCAATTGTAGCAAACACATAGTTTTGGGTCAAAATTTCAAGCAATAAATTTCACATATTATACAGAGAATAATCTGTACTTCAAAATTATAAACACGACGTGCAGATAACAAGATAGCCTTCTTGAAATTTTAAATTAGATTAAATAAGCCTGAAGTATTGGACTAAATGCTGACATATGGAATATAAGATTTCCAAATGTTAATTTAGTTAACTGTCCCGTAGTACAACCATCTATTTTTATGTCTATTTCTGGAAGTAAAATAGGAAATCATAAGATGTATTTCAGCAGGACAAGGAGGCCATCTTGAGGTCATTCTAGAAATGTACATGTCCTTCTTACTGGCAGCACATACACAATTTATGATTTTAAAAAAATACAACCTTTGAGCAAAGTTAATATTTCTAGTATAAAATACTGTCATTTTTCTTCAAAACCAAAATGGCAAAGTTTCTCAGAGCATTTAGATTTACTGGAAAGCATCCTCTAACTCTGTTTCTGCCTCTTTCTCTTTCACACACACACACACACACACACAAAGACTACAAACAAGCTGCTTCTTGCTGGATGATAGAGATGGATAAAACTTAAAATAAGCGTAAGACTGTACAAAAATGCTCCAGCAAAACAGTCTTAAATATTTTTCTACAGGTGTAAAACAAAAGTTTCCTGCAAACCCCAGTCCACGCCCTTCATGAATCCACTGTGTATCTATTTTGCCTCTCTAGTTCTAGAAAAGTAGAGACAACTTTGAATCCGGGGTTTGGAGCTGCCCCGCGTCTGTCTTTCCTATGCACTCTGAGTTAAAACGGGACTCGCGGGACCGTTGGCGGCGTGCTCCGGCCCCTCAGCACCTTCTGTGGGTTTGGCGCCTCCGGCCTCTTTGTCTCCTTCGGAAGTCTTCTCCAGGGCCTCCGGGGGGCTTGTGCAGTTAGCATCCGGCTTAGCTTTGTCCACCTCGTTATCAATCTCAACCTTATCTTCTGGATGCTTGCTTTTCTTTACTTGTCCATTCTGGGCAGGATAGGTGCTAGCAATGACGTCATACAGAAATTGGTATTGCTCCTAGCAAAGGGAAGAAGCCAGGGATTACACAAAAGAGGTTTATGTCCTTTTTTTCTTTTTTTTTGTTAACATCAAATGAAAATGAACAAGACTTAATCATTTACTTGTGGAGGACTCTGGGTAACAGAAAACTACTCCTGTGTGTTTTCATAAAAAGATTGTTTCAAATGACTCACTCTCCTTAGGGTTCTAAAGGACTGACCTTGTAGCCATGCCAAATTGGTGTTCGGTCCCCTCTCAGGCCATAAGGGGGTATCTCGTGCCTAAGCTTTTGCAAAGGAACCCATCTTGGATGCCCATTCTCTTGGTTCATGCCTACATATCACTTGGCATCCGATCCAGAGTCTGCAGGAAGCCAGTCGGAGCCCCTCAGGTTAAATTCAGTGCCCTCATTCGTGTTCTAGTGATCTCTCCATCATTTCACTCATGTGTTCAGTCAATCGTGTCCGACTCTTTGCGACCCCATGGACTGTAGCCCACCAGGCTCGTCGGTCCACAGAACTTTCTAGGCAGGAATGGAGAAGAAATGGGTAGCCATGTCCTTCTCCAGGGGATCTTCCTGACCCAGGGATCAGACCCAGATCTCTTGCATCTCCTGCACTACAGGCGGACTCCACCACCGCGCCACCTAATGATTTCTCTGGGCTTTCACTTATGGCATTGCTTAGTATGGGTCTGCCTTTTCCTCACACTGAACAGTGAGTATCTTAATGGCAAAAGCACACAGCAGGCACTCAGTACACTTTGAACATCAATATGTGCAAGGTCAAGGTCACGCACAAGCAAGAGCTGCCAGGGTTTGAGTGAGTGGTTAAGTCTGTGCTGTGATGAGTGACTGACTCCCAGACCATCATCTGTTGTCACTAGACTTCAGACACAACTTGGGTTGATTAGGACAAGGCTCATTCAACAGCCTCTCTGTACCCATGAAACAGAGCAGGAGCCTTGGTCCTTATCCCCCAACCCTGGTCCTCTGCTCGTCCTTGGTCTATGGAAAAACCCTAGTCAAAGAAGAAGTTTAATCAGAGAAGAGAGAAACAAAAGACAACAGTCAAAGGAGACGAAATAGCAATAGTTTAGTCATTAAGCGTAGTCAAGGACCTTCACTTCCTCTTCAAGGGCTGTAAATCATACTCTGAGCCGTATCCTTGAGCTGTCTTATAGACAGTGAAACCCCCACCAGGTGGAGAAGTTAACTACAGGATAACCGGATTGTAGCCATAACAGAAGCTGCCACAATTCTGAGAATTGGCCTCAGAGAAATGGAAGAAACCAACCATGGAACTGAAGACTAACTGCACTTAAAACAATCAAGACGATGCTGGTCAGACCACCGATGACCAATCTGAAGATGACTGTGAGAGCTGACTGTGCTGTCTGCACGTAGTCCCCACCCTTAGTCTATAAAAGCTGTTGCCTGCTGATTGTCAGTGCAGTGGGGGAGTCGGCTTTGGACAGGCGTCCACCTCCCCGCTGCTCCAGGTGCCAGCATCCAAGATAAAGCACTTCCCTTCCTACCAGCCCAGCCTCTTTATCGCATCTGAGTGGCGAGCTGCCAGACCCCTTTTTCAGTTGCATCCACATCTCTCGGGAAACTGACTTTGCAGGCCCTTTGGACAAAAGGTGAGTCTATCCCACCCCTACACTGAGCTGGCTTTGTGGCCTGTTCAGGTAACAAAATGCAGAGGAAAACACATGCCAGTCCCAAGCCTGGGCCCCAGGGGTCTCACTCTGCAGGAACTCCGCTGCCTTTACGGGAACACGTCTGGACCAGAAGAGACACGTGATCCACGCACCCCTGTTGCCACAGCTAAATGCCAGCCAACTGCCAGCCCAGGGGCACTCAAGGTCCCTTCGGACAAGCCAACTCCCAGTGGACACACCAGCGACAGGAGACACACGAGGGAGCCTGGTCCAGGCTGGCTGAGCCTGGTGTGAGCAGCAGGACTATTCAGCTGACCAAACAGATGACTGAACTATAATAAATGTCGTCTTTCTTCAGCCTCTAAATGCCGGGCGGTCTGTGGCGCAGCAGCGCAAACTGATACAAGATTGGAAGTGGAGGGATGGGGGATTCATGAGCTTTAAGACAAGTGTTCTTCATGAACCACCACCACGCACCGCTGGCAAACTCCCGTTAGGTCTCTTATTTATACTGATAACAATCCAAAGTGAACCATCATGTAAAATGCGATTTTAAAAGAGAAGACTAGAAAAGTAAACAGAAGAGAAGTAACAGAAAGCAGAGGATGAGAGGAGGGGGAGGGGGCGGAAAGAGAGAGAAGAAGTGAAAAGGGGAAAAGACGTTAAAAGCCCTGATGCAGCACACTTACGAAGGTGGGGACCATTCCTGGCCGAGCTCTGCGGAGCGACTTCACAGCTTGAAACACATCTATCACTTCTTCTGTGTCAGCGCTTTCCAAGAGGTTGAACAACGCGCAAAATATTCCTGTTTGCTGAGATCCATCTCTATAAAAGAAAGAAAAGATTAAAAAGAATTCTACAGTTTATGGAGAAAGTGATGTTGGGATAAAAATCAAAAGACAGAGAGAAGAATACATTCTTTGCTTCAGATTTACTGTAATTACTTTATTCCCATCTCTTAAGAGCAGAACGTTTCTGCTAAATGCACGTTGTATGCAAACTTTCTCAACCTGGGAATATAACAGTCCTTTAGTTTAAAAACTTACACTTTAAAAATATACTTTCTCCTGTTTAGTACTTTACTAATTACCATGCACTTTAATTTATATATGAAGTTGTTAAGATGCATATCATAAAGCCAATTTGACTGAAATTTAGGGAAGATAAAGGCATGGCTAGAAACTGATGAATCCGGAAACACTGGACATGATGCCCTGTAAATTACTAAACCATGTACTTTGTCTCCTCTTGCTGCCCCTCTAGTGTTTTTTTTTTTTTCCTCACAAACGTTAACAATTCTGCACCAATAGAAAAAGGATACTAGTGAAGTTACTCACTAAGGAGAGGGCAGCCAAATCACTTATCAAACTGTGAGAGGCATGCTGCATTATAATAAAAATTCAATTTAGAGAATATTATTGGAAGGTTTTTGATGTACATAACCAAGGAATGTACAGTAGGTATTCATCTGTCCCCTAAGACACACGTACAGTTTTAAATACTACACTTTCCTTCTTTAGTTTTCTTTCCATGTAAATTTTACCTTTGAAAACTCAAATAAATGCCAAAAAGTAGTATTTGTTTAAGGGCTTGGTTGTAGTGTATGCAATTTTAATAATAATAATGAGGCTTTCTCAAAAAGCCTCATTTCTTTTAAGCACTTCCCTAGTTTTACATTTCTCATCTTACTTTACTATTTTAATTTCTAATTTAGTGTAACATTTTATGTAAATAGTTTATATCATGCATCCTTCTTTCAAACCTCTTATTTAAGGTGGAGACCTATCACAGATGAAACTTAAGGGTCTGCATAACATAAATTAAATAAAATCAAGTATTATTATGTATATTATTAAAATCTTTGCCTTTGGGGCTCTGTTTAGGGAGTGAAGTGATGGGTTTCAAATCAAAGTTGCTAAGCATAAGATTTTGGCTAATAAATATGTGTATTGGAGGCAAAACATTCAATCCTCTGGATTCTACTGACAACTAATAGAGTGGCTCAATGCACTTGTAAAGGCAGAAATAAAATGTAACATCTATCCATCCATCTGTCCAGGCATGCTTCCATTCATTCATTCATTCATTCATTCAGGACAGGTGACATTCTGGGTTCAGCATTAGCACTGACTCAGGGATTACATACCCCTGATATTAAGGGACTCATAACCTAATATCCCTGCACTAAAATATAGTTATTTCTACTGCATTTCCACAATAGTTGCGCTGCTGGAACACGCGGGAGAGACGTGTTCCACTGCAGTCATGCATTTTTATCTATTAGGAGAAATCGCCTTTAACAGGAGGTGTGAGCCAAGAGGTCAAGCAGGACACTGGGTTTTAGAACATATCCCGTGAAACCCCACCGACCTGCAGTGGATGAGAAGAGGTACATTCCTGTGATATTTATTCCCTTCGGCAGAATTCTTCTTGGGAAGTTTTTGTTTGAGATTCTGGATCATCAAGACCAGTTCTTTGGGTTCTGCGGGCAGCTCTTCCCCATTCCAGTTATTAAATTGGTACTGGTACACCGTTCGGGGATCTTTCCTCTAAAACCAGGGGAAGGAACATGAATTCAAGGGAGAAACTCAGCCCATTTGATAAGTTGATTGCTGCTTTTCCCTCCCAGTTACTTTCATTTAAATCATTAAAAAAGTTCATCCTGAAAACATACAGAGAATTGCTTCACTCTCACAGAGCAATGCATCTTAATTTTTCAACCAGATCAATTACACTAAAGACACATACTCCTGAAATTGAGTGTGTACCTTGGAGTGTCTCAGTTCAAACGCACGGACGGTATACGCTGAAGATTTGTTGGTGTCCTTCATGTGAACTTCCACATCTCCGTAGGCTTGCTTTCCTTCCTCCCAGTACTGAGCACAGGCTTCCTAGATGAGAAAGAACGTGGTTCAGCATCAGCTGCCCAAGGGTTCTGTTCGCCTGTCAACGCGCTCAGAGAACCACCGCTCTCATCTCGACTTTGACTCTGTCCTCTTTCTCTCTCTTCTTCACTCTGCTCTGTTAAATGTGAAATGACTAACTGTATTGTCAAACTGAGTCTTCTTCATAAAAATCTAAAACCTACTGGAAGTATTCTGGACATCCATCCAACGGATACATGGTGCTGCCTCATGCAAGGAACCCAGGGAGAGCCAAGATGCCCAGCACACCATGGGCACAGCTCTGCCACGCCAGGCTAGGTCTCGGCTTTGCTTTTCCCACCTTTCCATGCCTCACCACCACCTTTTCAAAAAGGATGGACTGGGCTGATGTCATCACCCCTCCAAGAACTTAGGTCTCCCTCCAGGGGTCCGGGGGAAAGAGACCGCACCTTTAGAAGCTTCATCTCTATCTTGTCTGTGTCAGGTGGCTATCTGAGGAAACGGTCAAACTGACGAACACATGGATCACAGAAGTACTTGCTCCTTCCTCAAATGATTTCCACTAACTACAGATCCACAGTTGCTGACCACGTTAGGCATTCCTGTCTGAAGTCCTGTTCCATTCCCTGGCTTCCCCAATTTAGGTGAAGGAAAAGATTACTAGAATCCCAGGCCTTAAAAAAAAAAAAAAGAAAAAAAACCCCATAAAATAGCTAGTGGGGAGCTGCTGTAGAGCACAGGGAGCTCAGCTCGGTGCCCTGTGATGACCGACACGGTGGACAGCAGGTGGGCATGGAGGCTCAGGAAGAGGATATGTGTGTCCTTACAGCTGATGCACGTCGCAGAGCAGAAGCAAATGCAACATTGTAAAGCAATTCTCCTCCAGCTAAAGTTTTTGAAAAGAAACAAATGGAAAATGAAAAAAAAACATAAAGGGAAAAAAAACCCTATTTTCTATGCATGAGGGTAGGGGAAAAGGGAAAAGAGAGAGAGAAAAAGAATACATATAGGATAACTTCATACTGGTGAGAACATTCATTAAATAAGCTTTAACATATGTCAGATACAGTGTTAGGTGGTAAAGACTAAGATGTACTGCCAGGAAAATCTTGATAACTTGTGGTATTAAGAAAAGGCTCACATATATGTAACAGGCATTAGGCAGAAGATCAAATTAGGTCCAAGGTTCACCTCCAACCATAGAATTTTATGACAGTAACTCTTACATGGATATAAAGAAGACGGGATTTAGATATGGTTTTCAGGAGTTTTGTCTCTCTAGAAGAATAGGATCAAAATAGGAAGAGAGGGCACATCTAGATGCGTGGGATGTCAGAAAATTAAAGCTCACTGTGGAGAGCACAGGCACTGTGTTAAGAGTCTGTCAGTAACTCTACTTGTCCAGAGTGGAAAGTGTAGAAAATGTAAAAGCTGAGGATATGGCAAGATACATTGGGCCTGATTACTGATGGTCTTAAATGTCAGAACAAAGAGGTGGGTTTCTATCCTGCAAAAAAAAAGAATAAAGATGTGGCTGTTGTGTGCGTGTGTGGTAAAAGTCACATAATATAAAACGTAGTATCCTAACCACATCTAACTGCACAGTTCAACTTGGGCGGCTCTCACCATCATCCATCTCCCCATCATCCATCTCCCCAACTTTTCACTTTCCTAAACTGAAACTCTGTCCCCGTTGAACACTAAGTCTCCACTCCCCTCCCCACCTCCTACACCCAGCCCAGCCCCTGGCACCGACTAGCTTGCTTTCTGACTCTAGGATGTGACTATCTGAGGTGCCTTGTACAAGCAACATCAAGCAGTGTCTGTCTGTACCTACCGCATCCTTCCCTGGTGACTCTGACAGTAAAGAATCCGCCTGCAATGCGGGAGACCCGGGTTTGATCCCTGGGTCGAGAAGATCCCCTGGAGAAGGGAATGGCCACCCACTCCAGTATTCTTGCCTGGGAGATCAATGGACAGGAGACTAGCGGGCCAAAGTCCACGGGGTTGCAAAGAGTCGGACACTCTCACTGCATACTGGAATGCATGTTTAAGTTTGACCCAATGCACGTCCTGCACAAACTGCACCTTCTTTTTCCCCCTGTGCTATACAGCAGGGTCTCAGCGCCCCCCGCTCACATGGCCCGCTGTGTTCAGCAGAGGGAGGCTGGGGGTTGCTGTGCATTATTAGACAATCGATCTGTGAACAGTGGGCAGAGCTGGCGGGGGCCGCGGGAGGCAAACAGGAGGAATGGTCAGAACCCAGGTGAAAACTCTGGAGGCCAGCGCTTGGATGGAAAATGGGGAGAATGAACAAATGGAACCGTGTGACGGTGGATCAAAGGGACTGCGATACACAGATCCATCCAGTACGTGATCCAGGAAGGGAGGATCGGATTTTATGACAGAAACACCTGAAAGAAGAGATTCTCAAACGCACAAACCTTGTCTCCACTCTTCAGTTCCGTCAGCATAACGATCACCCTGACTTTTCTTTGGAAGACCATCTGCCAGAAGTCACCAATGGTCTCCTTCAGCGGTCCCTGAGCTGCAATCATCACTTCAGGTTTCCAGTAACTCTTTCAACAAAGAAAAAATTGAGACCCGGTTACTGCTGCTGGTGACGGAATAGTGGATTCTTAAAACAACCATCTGGAGAGACGGTCACTTAATTTGATGTTAGTGCTGTTACATAAAAATATTAAGACTCTTAGGTCCCATTCTGTGATGAACCATAATGCAAAAGAACATAATAAAGAAAGTGTGTGTATATATATATGTATGTATGTATACTTGAATCACTTTGCTGTACAGCAGAAATTAACACAACATTGTAAAGCAACTATACTTCAGTTTTTTAAAACAGTGGCAAACAGATTCTTAGGTCCAAAAAACAATGTGATGTCTCTATAGAAGATATTAGTTAATGATAATACTTGGCTACTAATGTAAAATCAAGTTTAGAAGATATTATTTTAGAAAACTAACAAATTTTTCCCTCCAAAAATACCATTTTTTCCTTTGAAAAGCTTAATGTGATTATTTTCTAAAAAAGCATAAGCATTTCAAAATTGTCTTCATCATGTCTCTAATTTATGTTTATATATTCTTCTGCTAGGAACCCCTGGTAGCTCAGCTGGTAAAGAATCTGCTGGCCTGCAGTGCAGGAGACTCCAAATCGATTCCTGGGTTGGGAAGATCCCCCGGAGAAGGGATAGGTTACCCACTCCAGGATTCTTGAGCTTCCTGGTAGCTCAGAATTAGCCTACAATGCAGGAAACCTACGTTCAATCTCTGGGTCAGGGAAGATCCCCTGGAGGAGGACACGGCAACCCACTCCAGTGTTCTTGCCTGGGGAATCCCCATGGACAGAGGAACCTGGCGGGCTACGTCCATGGGGTTGCTAAGAGACAGACACAACTGAGCGACTTAGCTCAGACAGCATTCTTCTGCTATCTTATAACTAATATTCTATGAATATGTATTTTAAGAAAATTGGGAAAAGAAATAAACTCAGTGAATATGCAAGAAGTAGTTACTGAATTACGTAAAGTTCCTTGCTTGAATTCTCAGTATACTAAACAAAAAAATGGTATGTGACACAGACTCACTTAAATATTCAGAAAATCTGAATGAAAAGTTTTTAACTATACAAATAAGCAAACTTGGATCTGCTTGCAATGTGGGTATCTGAGTATATGTAAACATTTTCAAGTATTTGTTTTTGCTGAATTTCATTATTTTTCAAATTATATTATAGTCATATTTGCCATAAATTGTAACTAATAGTATTGTTTTGTATCAACAATTAATGTCTAAGTATTGTAATAAGTTAATATATAGTATTAAAAATGGAAACTTTCACATCAGTGAATACATAGATATGGTCAAGCTCATCCTTCTTTTATAAAATCACTTAGTGCATGGCCATAAGAACATACGCATATTTTTTAGAGGTGGACCTCGGGTTTGGGAATGGTGAGGACTTACCATGACAAAGGAGGCGTTGATGTATCTGCTTATCTCCTCCAAGTCGCTGTCATCATCAGAGGACTCATCTGAGTCTTGCTCACTCTCCTTGCTCGTTTCCAGCTCATGTTTCAGTGCCACTCTGTTAAAGTCATCTGTGCAAAATAAAAATAAAATTTAAATTTGATTTAAAAAATAAATAAATCTTTGCTTGACTGTCACGTGGAAACTAGAAAGTCATTTAGAAGTGACAGATTGCATTAGGTATACTTATTGATCTACATGGAATGAGATGCTGTTCCATTCTCATTGATTAACAAATTATTTTTTTAAACTCTAATAGAAAAGCAATCGATCCCAAGAAAGTTCCAGGAAAAAACATAGGACATAACTCTATGTCATAATGTTCCATATGATTATTCAATATTTGATACATCTACTTTAGCTTTCCATGAAATAGCATCAATCTGATGGATAAAAGTTTTAAAAATACATCTGTAAGTTAATAAAATACATACCTTAGGTAAAACCTAATTTTTCAATTATATCTTATTAACAGTAAATTAGCAATCTTAATTAAATGAGTATCTCAAATAAATAATTATTTTATCGAGGAAAGTATTTAGTCCGTAATTTCTAGCTGTTACTCAATTTCTTAAATTTAGAATAGCCTCATCAAAGGATCTGATTAGTTATATCACCATCAATTCCATATTTTAAACTACATTCATAAGGACCACTTCAGAAATTAACTAGGTCAACCCTGCATTGATCCAATTTATAAGGTCGTCTATCTTGGGCTATATTTTCTCCATGTTAGTTTTAGTGTATGAATATTTATTTAGCAACTGAATAAAATTATAGTTGTACAGGTACGGCGCTATCAATATACTTAAATAGCAAAAGATGCATGTTTTGTCCTATTAAACGTGATGATCAAGAGTTTATAGTATATTTCCTGCCTACTTTTAACCTCCCTGAGGTAAGGATAGGATAAACAGAAAACATAAAGGGAACAAAAAGATGTAATTTTGCTACTTGGCAACTACCCTGGAGTAAATAACTGCAATAAACCAAAGATGAGAGAAAACCTGTAAAGAGAACCTGGCCTTTCCCCAGCGTAAAAGGTTACGTCTTTCTGAAAACTCATTTCTGAACTAATTGATAAAAAGAAAACACTGAATACCGTCCGTCCTCCAAATTCCATTGTGAATGTCTGGGGTTCAATTTGTTGTATTTGCTACAACTAAAATTTAAATAACCTATAACTATTCTCTGCTGTCAAGCAAATGTTGAAAAGCTGCTTCCCAAAGGCTTGTGTCTATGTCTCACATTAAACAAATTCAAAGAACTTCACTATGATACAAAAGATTAAAATAAACTGCATACATGGAATGATTTTAGAATTCCTGTTTTTACTCTTATTTTCTTCTTGGTTCCCAATATGCTGTGTCCTCCAGCTCCTATAAGAAGGAAGTCTCTGAAAGAAAGAAATAGAAAGGAAACACCTTTTAAAATGTAATGACTGGTTTAGTTTATTACTGCAGCATAAAATGTTCTCTAAAGAAAAGAATTTCATTAAGTTTTGTGAAATTTGCATACATTCCTGAAGGTCCCAATTTTTAAGTTTGTCCCTGATCTTTTTTTTTAAACTATTCAGGTCTTAAGTACTTTGACGTGGTGAATTTGAACATATACAATTATATAACAGAATATGTTTCCCAGTGAAGAGGTGCTAGATAGTAAAAAAGTATGGTTTGATCTTTTATAAGTTAAAAGCACTGTACAGATATTGGCCATTCTCCATATGGCAAAAACAATGTTAAATTATTTTAAATGACCCAAAGTCAATTCTCCTCCAGGATAAAGCGTGCACAGATGACTCGGCTCATGCTTTGCATAATCAACATTTCATTTCTTTAAGCACTCCAGACTCTTCCCCTCTCCCTCCTGGTAGCTAATCAGTTGGCAAAAACTGTCATATGTCCGGGTGAAGCTCTCAAATCCTTCTGCGTTTCTCTCCTCCTGCTCAGGACAATCACTTTCATTTCTCACTTGAAAACATCAACAGTCTCTTTGCTGGCCTCTTTACCTTCAATCTCACTTGCTCTAATCCTAGAACACAACACGGCACGTTCCTCTCAGGTTTATGGCAGCTTCCCGTCCTTGTCAGGAAGGACCCAACATCTATCTGCACCGCTCAGGAAGCCTCTCGGGAGGCGGCCCTGACCGTCTCTGCAGCCTCACCTCCTGCAGGGCCCTCTGCACTGCAGCCAAACCAACTCCTCCACCTGCGGATGGGGCCACGCTGTCCTTTAATTCTCGGGAGACTCACACGTGTGTTTTCTGCCTGGACTACCCATGTCCTTTTGGTCACTCTGCTAACTTCTACTTGCCCTTTAGATATCTGTTCAAAGGTCAGTTTCCACCGGAAGATCGCCCTGCCTGCAGCCTTTTCTTCCTAATAAATAACTTAAACAAATATCTTTCAAGTGGATGAACAGCCTAAACTGAGGGAGCTCAACATGCACAGTTGAGTACCATTATACACACAGTTACACACACTCAGTTATACAGTTATACACACTCAGTGGAAAAGCCCCTGATGCTGGGAAAGACTGAGGGCAGGAGATGAGTACCATTATACACACAGATATACACGCTCATTGGAAAAGACCCTGATGCTGGGAAAGACTGAAGGCAGAAGGAGAAGGGGACGACAGAGGATGAGATGGTTGGATGGCATCACCGACTAATGGACATGAGTTTGGGCAAGCTATGAGAGTTGGTAAAGGTCAGAGAAGCCTGGTGTGCTGCAGTCCACAGAGGTACAAAGAGCTGGACACGACTGAGAGACTGGACAACATCGATCCAGATACGTGTGTGCACGCGCATATACGCATGTATAAATATCATGAACACGTTTAGAAAAACTATGGTGTCTTCTTTCAAAGTCAATACAGCACTTTGTTCCAAACCACACTCATGTCTTCACCTCCTATAATTTTCCTCCAGTCTTCAGCCATCCACAGTCTCCTCTCCACTTTTGTAGGTAGGTTTCATTCCAAAGATTGCATCACTTTAGAAGTTAAGATTTCCACCATACCTGCTATGGAAAGTTGCCTCCATCGTTCCCAGCCATTTATTCTAGCACCTCCAATTCAGTAATCTGCAATCCTATCAAAACCTTTAACATACTGCTTTTATGACTTTCTCATTGTACCGCATGTCTTCCTGTGGCTCATACGCTCTCTATTGACCACCCTAAATTATTCACCTGCAAGCACCCTCAGCCCCTTCACCTCCCAACTTTCGATTGGTCACTTTAAAATATCCTAGATGTGGTTAACCCAACTGCACACAGCCTCTAACCTCAACGTTACTGCAGGAAACAAAAACAAAAAACCAACTGGCTGACTCTCTTGGAAAATCCATGACCATAAATTTCGAAAGATCCAACAGTAATTTCTGGCCACCCCACCCCTTTCACCTGGGAGACTGCTTTCCTTCTCTGATAGAACTATTTCAAATCATTTTCTCTTTCTTGTGCATGAACTCTTCTTTGCCACTCACTTCTGCCCCACCCCCAAACTCTCAACCAAGGATCTGACTTCATATGCTCTTAAGAAAGATGAGACAATTAGACAGGAACTGCCTCAATGTCCCATCACTAATCCACCAGCCAACCTCCATCTCTACCCTCATTTTCTGTCTCCCTTTCTGCTTAGCTGGAATAATTTCACCGTTTCTATCAGAGCTGTGGTTACCACCTGTGTGGATCACACTCACTAGCCACTTCCACATACAAATCACTTTGACTCTTGTGCTTAGAAGCACAGGCTCAATCATATTTGCTCAAAGAATCTACCCTTTCTTTTAGTGACTTTACATATGAATTTTTATTTCAAACAGTGTCTGTGTATATGGAGTATAGCAGAGTTGGTGAATTAAATGCAGTGGAAAGAGCGAGAATAAGAAAACACCCCTTATTGAAGACCAAGCTGGTAGTCTGCTGGTTTTTCCATCCTAGTACAGTCTTCAGGTTGGATCATGTTACTTGGTGACTATCCCAAGTCCTACCCCAGTCCCACTCTGATCCAAAACATTAAATGACTCTGCATCTGATTAAAAGCACGTTCCTGGTCTTGTTGTGGTAACATCTGAATTGACCAGTTTGGTAGTTCACACAAAGGTTCGATAAACTGAAAATTACAAGTGAAAGAGAAAGGTAACAAAACCTTTGTGAGGGCCGAACAACCCGGAGACAGCTACACCGACTCTCTGAAATCACAGTGAGCCACATCCCAGGGTAGTTTTAGAGTAATTGCCTAATAAATAGGTTAGGACACACGTATTTATCCTTCAGTTTCTGTCTACTGGCTTCAGCCAGTTCCCGTTCCTAAGTCGTCATAAACTCCTATAATTATTTCCTTTACAAACCAAAACCAGATGCAGTTGTTAAAAGTGAGATGTTACGCTGCCTTTGGCGGGCCAATTTTGTGGCTCTATACTATTATTTTGACACTTTATTTTACACCAGGTTAACGAGGAATGGTTAACATGTTGGCCACAGAGTCAGATTTCTAGATTTAAACAAGTTTCCTACATAATAGTTTTGTGCTTTCAGGCATTTCTCTTGAACTCTCCGTGTCTTAGTTCCCTCATCGATGCTCCATTTTATGGCAAAGCCCAAAGACAAGAGCTAGCCCATGTGCACAGGACAGCCTGGGAAGCAGACAGAGGCTCAGGTGGCTGCTGTTACCTGGAACTCAGCCTCCAGTGGGGAGGGCTCACTGGGCGGGTCTCTTTTCTTCATGTTAGACAGGTACGGGTGTAGCTCAGACAGGCTCACTTCTGTCTCTCCAAACTGATTGTACTCCACCAAGGCCTGGTGAATCAAGATGTACTGTGCCTGCCATTTCAAGGAAGGACAGAGACAGTTAATTTATCATTTACAGTCCTATGAATCACATTTAAATAAAGTACACATCCCCCACATTTGGTTCATCTGGAGACAATGTATGGAGGAGAACGCTGGTATCTGCCACATTTAAATAATCTGGAAGTTGGCACTCATACTTCTCCGGGAAATGAGTAAATTCCATCTCGGATTATTTTGCCAGGAAAAATAAAATAGCTTCACAAATAGATTAGGCATCTTATAGCTTCTATTTTATTCCTAGCAGTTAAAAAACACTATCTGTTACTTCCTCCCGGGACTAATGTTGAGTTAGTAAGTTAAATTACTAAGATATAAAACTATAAAGTTCCACACTGTATCTGAGAGGGTAAAAAAGCAAGTTGATGTTCCATAGAACACATTTTTTAAAAGTTTTCTAGCACTTTTAAAAATAGAGATTATACGAAAGAATCTGCCTGATTTGTGGGAGACCCAGGTTCAATCCCTAGGTTGGGTAGATCCTGCAGAAAAGGGAATGGCTACCCACTCTAGTATTCTTGGGGCTTCCCTGGTGGCTTAGACGGTAAAGAATCTGTCTGCAATGCAGGAGACCCAGGTTCAATCACTGAGTTAGGAAGATCCCCTGGAGAAAGGAATGGCAACCCACTCCAGTATTCTTGCCCAGAGAATCCCATGGACAGCGGAGCCTGACAGGCTACAGTCCATGGGGTCACAAAAAGCTGGACACGACTGAGCAACTAACACACATACGAGAAAGCATAAAATACCAAACCCAGATTTAACTATTCTTAAACTTTTATCATATTTGAATTTACTGTTTTTAAACAAATGACATATTTCAAGATTCTTTAACACCACCTCTAGTTTGACTGTATCCTTCCATTCTATGTTATTTTTCCACAGGAAATAGTTCCTTTTTTTCTGGTGGACGATCCATGTTAAGACCCCTACGATAACACGTATGTATTTATAAACACCGTATTCTTGTGTCCTTTCTTAACAGCTGCATACATTGTGCTGTACATGTTTCATCTGGGGACTGTATCTGCTCACTGCTCTCACCTGAGCACCTGCCCACACTGAGAGCTACAGACCGGTTAACCTGCCAACTGCAGCGGAACACAGTGCCCAGAGTCCACCGGCCCACGTTCTGCTGGCCTATTCCCGTGCTGCTATGCATTCAAAGGTTTCCGTTTTTTGTTATCCCAGCAATGTCGGATCCAGTGAGCACTCGTGAATGTGTGTGTAGTCGTGCAGATTTGGAGATGCTTCTCTCGGGTACATACAGTGCATGGGATTTCTGGGTCAAGTGCAGACAGTCTCATAACAATGTTTATCGATTACAATTACTGACTATGTCTATGTTCTGGGGATTTGTGTAAGTGCTTTACTTGGATGCCCTTTTGTGTCTTACCTCTAAGGTAAATACTCTTTTCCTCTCCATTTGGATGACTTCACTCAAGCACAAGAACTTTAAAAACTGGTAGAAGAGTGCATGGTATTGAGAATAACTACCACTATTTGAAACTCCTAAATCTAGTTGCAAAAACTAGACTCTTAACCGCTGTACTGTACTATTAGGTCTTCCTAGTTTTAATTTTATGAAATGCTGACAAACTTGGTTTTGGCATTTTTAATTGTTTCCCAACCTCGTATGTGTAAATGGTATTTCATTATTTTTTAACATATACTTTATAGTCATCCTTATTCCACAAGAGCTCTCAGCCACCAATGCAAAATGCGTCTAACTGTGACCGGTGCTTTAGTTTTCAGGAAACGGAAAGAAGCTGTTTGAGATTGAGAACAATTTGGATTTCCTTTAAGGTTACTACTCCCACCGTGAAAAAAGGTTTAAGTCGGGAGCTGAAAGTGAGGACCGTGCCCGGAACATACCTCCACCTGCACCATCAGGCACCTCTGTCGCCGGAGCTTGACGACGTAGCCGTAGACGTCCACCTTGTTCTCCGCCTCCAGGCCTTCCAGCATGGCGTCGATGCCGATGTAGGTGCCTGTGCGCCCAACGCCAGCACTGGCAAAGCACACGAAGGCAGGATGATGCACAGAAAGGCCCAGAGCGCCGCCCACCTCCCTGCCCACCCCACCCCCAGGCTGATCCAGAGCCCCCGTTAGAGTGTCCTGAGCCACAGGGCAAATTCCCCGCCTATCTATTTGGCATATGGTAATGTAAGTTTCCACTTACTCTTTCCTTATATCTCTCCCTCTCCTCTCCCTCCCCATGACCATGAGTCTATTCTCTCTGTTTCTCCACTGTTGCCCTGTAAATAAATCCTCAGTACCACTTTTCTAGATTCCATATATATATATGTGTTAGAATACGGTATTTGTGTTGAGGTTTGACAGAAAACAGCAAAATTCTGTAAATCAATCATCCTTCAATAAAAAAATGAATTAAAAAAAAACCACAAAGCCCAGAAGGGTTAAGCAGGGGAAACACTGCAACTTTCTTCTCACAGACTTTCTGGAAGCAACAGGTGCCGAAGGGGAGGGTGGCCCCGACAGCCGCACGGGCGCGGGTGTGAAAGCCCGGGTGCTGCCGGGGGCGGTCTTCACGCACCTGCAATGCACCACGATGGGGCCGCTGAAGAAGTTGCTGAAAGCGTTTACCCTCCTGCGCAGCTTGAGCAGCAGGTGAGGGTCTTCGGGGACCCCGTGGTCTGGCCAGCTGGTGAACTGAATGTGAGTTACTGCTCTTCCACTTGCCTTTTCTTTTCTCTAGTCAGGAGATAATATGTCTTTTAGTTGATACATATTTTTTAAACTATGGAAAGTAAATAGGTGGAAGGGAGGGCCACCACAAAACACTTCTCATGCAAGGTTTTTTGTTTTTTTTTTCATTCATGATTGCATTTTCCTCTCCAGTGAATAACTAGGAATTGAGACATCATGCAGGGATGGCATGCACTAACCGGTAAGCAATTACTTACCAGGAAGGTAAGTAACGTATGACCAGTGTGGCTGAAACTGCTAGGAACTTTCATGCTGCCAAGCCAGAAACAAACAGGAAAAACACAAGAACACTACACAAAACCGGGGGCTGGTGGATGGGACTGAAAAGAAATAAAGTAAAAGCTACTCTCACAATGGTTTGAAATACTTCTTCTTGGGTAGGCAGACAGGACTATCATCATAGGAAGAAAGTCTGATTAATTATTTGACTAATGCTGCATTTCTCATATTAGAAACGTCAGTTCGGACAGTAGAGAGAGAACTGGGGAAAGTCAGCTCCAGGTTACAGCTCGTGTTCGTCCCCATTTCAAGGCAAGCATTAGAAGACACATAAATTCATAATCTCTAACCAAGTATGGAGAGGAACTACCAGCTTGGTGGGTGGTCATTTTCAGATCAGAAGTAACCGAGCTAATGAAGAAGAGTAAGGTCAGACTAATCAACATAACCAGATTGGCGTCGGCCTCTACACATCACCCCAGTCTATGACTGGTCCTGCCTGGCTCCAGTGTATCGTATATTCAGCCATGAACCACTGGTTTCACAGCCCTCCAAGGTCATAGTTGTTAGTTGTTCAGTTCAGTCAGTTCAGTCGCTCAGTCATGTCCAACTCTTTGCAACCCCATGAATCACAGCACGCCAGGCCTCCCAGTCCATCACCAACTCCCAGAGTTCACTCAAACTCATGTCCATCACGTTGGTGATGCCATCCAGCCATCTCATCCTCTGTCGTCCCCTTCTCCTCTTGCCCCCAATCCCTCCCAGCATCAGGTCTTTTCCAATGAGTCAACTCTTCGCATGAGGTGGCCAAAGTATTGGAGTTTCTGCTTCAGCATCAGTCCTAATGAACACCCAGGACTGATCTCCTTTAAAATGGACTGGTTGGATTTCCTTGCAGTCCAAGGGACTCTCAAGAGTCTTCTCCAACATCACAGCTTAAAAGCATCAATTCTTTGGAGCTCAGCTTTCTTCACAGTCCAACACTCACATCCATACATGACCACAGGAAAAACCATAACCTTGACTAGACGGACCTTTGTTGGCAAAGTAATGTCTCTACTTTTTAATATGCTGTCTAGGTTGGTCATAACTTTCCTCCCAAGGAGTAAGCATCTTTTAATTTCATGGCTGCAATCACCATCTGTTTGGAGCCAAAAAAAATAAAGTCTGACACTGTTTCCACTGTTTCCCCATCTATTTGCCATGAAGTGATGGGACCTGATGCCATGATCTTCATTTTCTGAATGTTGAGCTTTAAGCCAACTTTTTCACTCTCCTCTTTCACTTTCACCAAGAGGCTTTTGAGTTCCTCTTCACTTTCTGCCATAAGGGTGGTGTCATCTGCATATCTGAGGTTATTGATATTTCTCCCGGCAATCTTGATTCCAGCTTGTGCTTCTTCCAGCCCAGGGTTTCTCATGATGTACTCTGCACAGAAGTTAAATAAGCAGGGTGACAATATACAGCCTTGACATACTCCTTTTCCTATTTGGAACCAGTCCGTTGTTCCATGTCCAGTTCTAACTGTTGCTTCCTGACTTGCATATAGGTTTCGCGAGAGGAAGGTCAGGTGGTCTGGTATTCCCATCTCTTGAAGAATTTTCTACCATTTATTGTGATCCACACAGTCAAAGGCTTTGGCATAGTCAATAAAGCAGCAATAGAGGTTTTTCTGGAACTCTCTTGCTTTTTCGATGATCCAGCAGATGGTGGCAATTTGACCTCCGGTTCCTCTGCCTTTTCTAACACCAGCTTGCACATCTGGAGGTTCATGGTTCACATACTGCTGAAGCCTGGCTTGGAGGATTTTGAGCATTACCTTCCTAGTTGTTAGTGATGCCGTAAGAGTTTAGAAGGCCACAGGAGAAACAGCCAACTGGTATATTTTTTTCCCCTGCACAAAATGTATCTGGATCATATGGAAATACAATTCAGATTACTGAGAAAACTTCCAATAAATGGAATTGAGAGAAACTATCAAACTTATCTATGTGTGTATGTGTGTGTGTTAGTCACTCAGTCGTGTCTGACTCTTTGCGACCCCATGGACGGCAGCCTGCCAGGCTCCTCTGTCCATGGCATTTTCCAGGCAAGAATACTGGAGTGGGTTGCCATTCCCTTCTCCAGGGGACCTTCCCAACCCAGGGATTGAATCTCAGTATAAGGACCTCCATTTTTAATACCTTTATTAAGATATTTTCAAATTCCTTTAAAGAGTAAAAGTTTTAACTATATTCACAGAGTTGTGAAGTCATTACCACTAATTATAGGGTATTTTCATGACCCTCAAAAAAACCCCATACAGATTAGCAGTCAGCTTTATTCTTGCCTCACCCACCTCAGTACCAAACAATCACTAACCAACCTTCTGTCTCTGTAAGGGTGACTATTCTAGACTTTTCATATGAGCAGAATCATATAATAATATATGGGAAGACCACCATTTTAACAGGCCACACTGACAATTTTTTTTTCTGACCTAAACATTTTCTCTCTCCTACAGAGTTAGAACTTCAGACTTCTTACGGTAATCTCTATGCCATTGTTTAAATATTCTTTCCGTAATGGTAATAAACCTATTGAGACTAAGGACCATTTTTATCACTCATTCAATAATTCAGTCATTCATTTAACACAATTAATGAGCTCTTTCTACTTCAAGGGTCACAATGTTATAAATACTTTGAATGCGAGGTGGACAAAGATCATCTTCACTGTGACTTACTTGACCTTGGTGGCTTATTGTTTTAAGCAACTCTTCCCCCACATAGTACATTAAAAATAAAATTTCCAGGTGTATTTCAATGTCTCACATTGACTATTCCATAGTCACATTTTAGACTAACAGTATGAAAATTAAAATTCTATCAAAACCAAACTCACGTTTCCAACAGTCAGCTTCTGAATGATGTAATCTGGGCATCTTTTGTGCTCGTTGATCTCCACAATCACATCTCCATAAACCCGGCTGCCCTCATCCATTGACGGCCAGTACTCTGCACACTTGTTCTATGTTTAAAAAACCATCAAGCATTTAAGTTTTTAAATTAAATGAATTTGTTCATTAAACACTCTTTGTAAAACAAAACAAACAAGAAATGTGTTCCTTGAATGTCTCAAAACATGTTTCTATTCCATTTCACTGGGATGCTTGAAAAGTATTCCATTTCCCAAGAAGTGCCCAGAAGGATTTCCTTCATTCTAACCAGCAGATGATCTTCCCAGGCTTAGCTGCATATCAAATGGGGACGTGCTTGGTGGTGAGCAAGAAATTATGTGGTTGCATGTGGTTAATTTCAGGCTGGGGCATGCGGAGGTTTTCAGGCTTCCTAGAGTCACGTTACATAAATTACCATCTATCTGCCCAAAGTCAGCATGAAGGTCAATGTGTTTCAAGTAGTCACAAGTACTTGTGAAACCAGCTCACAGAAGTGTACTGAACTTAAAATAAGACTGTAACAAAATAGGAATCCCATAGGAGTTCAGCAATTAAGCAGAAACATTTAAATTTTATTCTTAAATACGTAGGTTTGTATGCTCAGTTGTGAAGTCGTGCCCGACTCTTTTGTGACCCCATGGGCTGCAATCCGCCAGGGTCCTCTGTCCATGGAATTTTCCAGGCAAGAATACTGGAGTGGGTCGCCATTTCCTTCTCCAGGGACATATATTTATATATGTACATATTTTATCCTTCTATAGGTATGAAAATTTAAATCAAATGTTCAAAGAGAACTGTCTGTTTTGTCATCAAGCACATACGGATGTGACTTTTTGAAATGCAATCCAGCCTCTCTCTTCCTAACATCCATCCTCCACCTTTGAGTCCTAGACCTTCACCCTGAGAGCCTTCTGGGTTCCTACCTTGTTCCCTTCCTCACAGCGAGTGACCATGACAATAACCGTGGCTTTCTGCTCCCAGATCATCCTCCAGAAATCATCAACAGTCTCATCCCTGGGACCTAGGGGTCAAACAAATAAAAACTGGTAAGAAATATCCTTTTTAAAGTGCTAAAAAGCAATTTTTCAGAAAGAATATCCGACTACCAGAGCAATTACCTTGTGCTGCGATGTACTTCCTGGGCTCTTTGAAACCCTGTCCAGGACAGACAAGAAGAAATGTCATTTACCGAACACTCAATTAGTCATTTACATGAGAAAGTGTGAAGTGAGGAAGTTACTTCAAATCGGTCATTTCTTGGGTGTGTGTCTTCCTGAGCAGTTTCAAATTATAAGGATGAGTTTATTAACTCATGATCAGTCATTTAACTGTGCCAAACATATTAACATTTACAAACAATATCCATGACTTCATGTGTCTTTGTGATATACTCTAAACAAAGCTGAAAAGTATGTAGGTTTTAGCTCCATCTGGGACGGTGCAGCAATTTATAAGAGTAATCAGGCATTCCTACATTTTATATCCTCTCAAGCTTTAAAGCACTATCTGCCACAATTTAATCCTCCTCACCAGCCATAGCAGAGAAGGCAATGGCACCCCACTCCAGTCCTCTTGCCTGGAAAATCCCATGGACAGAGGAGCCTGGAAGGCTGCAGTCCGTGGGGTCGCTGAGGGTCGGACACGACTGAGCGACTTCACTTTCACTTTCACTACCAGCCATAGAGTAACTTTGGGGATTTTTACTCAATTTCTTTCAATAACTCATCCTGAGATTAGCCTCAAACTTCTACCTTTTATCTAGTGCTGGGATATACCACTGATGGCCTAGTATCAGCCACATCATGTGTTATCTATAGACGTGTGGCCATGGGCTTCAGAGCTGAGTAGCTGTGATAGAGGTGGTGTATCCTGTAAACCCCCCAAAGTTGCTATCTGGCCCCTTACAGAGAAGCCTGCCAATCTCTGCTTTCATAGAGTGACATTTTTTGTATCCAAGATATATACTTTAGGTAAATTAAACATCATACAAAACAGTGTGAATACCATGGTAACATTTTTGGATAAGTCGGGGTAACAAATATTGCTGTTTTCTGGTTTATGTATAAAGAAACTCTCAGTGGATAAAGAGGAACCATGATGTGATGGTTTAGTCACTAAGTCGTGTCGTGACCCCACAGACTGTAGCCCGCCAGGCTCCTCTGTCCATGGGATTCTCCAGGCAAGAATACTGGAGTGGGTGGCCATTCCCTTCTCCAGAGGATCTTTCCAACCAGGGATAAATCCCAGGTCTCCTCTGTTGCAGGCAGATTCAAGAATAATCTATGATAAAAACTAAAGTTTAGTATTAACATATATACATTACTATATATAAAACAGATAACCAATAAGGTCATGCTATATATTCTGTAATAGTTTCTCTATATTTTCATACTGCTTATTTTTTTTAATTTTGTGTGATGCATTACTTCATTAGCAATGGTATAATAAATTATAATTTCATAATATTTTGGATAAATTAACCATGTACAATATCCTCAGACATTTACTAACTGAACAAGGGCAAAGTAACAAATTAACCAGTGCCTTCCAGTCCTTGCGCCTATGGTGAGGTGCAAAGGCAGGGCTCTTATGAAAAATACACATATAGATAATTTAGGTAATACACAACACAGGACAGGCACCAGAGTATTTTAATTCTCATTATCATTTTTTGGGAGACAAAAATCCTGTATTACCTAGCAGTGATAGTAAATAATAAATAACTATCCTTGCAAATATTAGTGATGTTGTTGTTTATACCAGTGACATTGATGCGCTTCCTTCAAGTGATTTTAAATAATATTTCTAAAAACTTGCCATGAGTGGACATATGTATATGTATAACTGACTCACTTTGCTGTAGCCCTGAAACTAACACAGCATTGTTAATCAACTACAATGCAATAAACTCTTTAAAAACATAAAAATTGCCATGACAAAGATGGAGCTGAATAGAATGTACAGACACAAGAAAAATGAAAATGGTCAGTGACAGAATGGTGAAGCTGTACAACCTGGCCGTGAGGCATTTTTTACTCACATCAATGTAGCTGGCATTTATATAGTTTGATCCTGCATCTCCGTTTATGTCAGAGAGTTCAACACGGTTGTAGTCATCTGCCCAATGCAAAGAAATACTAAATAAGTGAAACAATGAATAATCAAGTAGCCTAAATGTATGGGAATCCAATTCTCAATGAACAACTTACAAGGAAGGATATCAACATAGCGATTTTTGTTCTGGTTAAAGGATTTTCGAGCATCCTTGATGGAAAACTTGCTGAATACCCGTGGAATGCTCTGAAAGACACAAAGATCCTTTGGGTCAGAGCAGATTGTAGAAAAACCACTTCCCCTCACCACTTATCGTTCTGAACAAGTGGGACATCCTGGTGCGTGTTTCCTTTACCCTGTTGAACAAGCTGCATATGGTAATTGAAATGAACGTTGTTAGGAATTATGCAAAAAGTCCTCTTTAAGAAAATGAATGATGGACTACTTGGAGAATAAATCCCATGAGAGCAAATTTAGCAGTAATTGCTCTGCCACTTTCAAATTCATTGAAAAACACACTTGGATAATTATCTAGAGCACAAGGACACATCAGCCAAATGTGTTTCTGGACATGACTTTGTAACTAGTACTCATTCACTGAAGCAGCATTATCTTGAAATGTTCACTCGTGTTACGACTATGAATCTCGCTGCTGGTCTGCAAATACCTGGTAATAATAGCTGCTTTGACTCCGCTGCACTATTATGTGGGATAAACTATCAAGGCCAACAGCTACACAACACATTTAAGACGGATCATGTTGGTGACGAAGAGAACTTTCTCGTCCTATGGCAAGAGGGGCACCCACCTGAAATTCCGCCAGGAAGAGCCTCCCCTCGTCAGCCATCTTCCGCTTGTAAGTCTCCAGCAAAACATCTGCGTGAATGGGCTCCACGTTCATCAGCTGCTTCTCATCATCTTTAAACACATTAAAGGTTCACGGCTAGTATCACATCTCTCTTTCCCACGTTCATACACATTTCAAGAGAAGCAAATCTTGGGTTAGGCCCTGAGCGTTTTTTCCTTCTCACACACAGTCCACCTGGAACATCTCACTCACATACAGAGATTCACCTGTAAACCTATGACATCTAAATTTAGGGCTCTAATACTCTTCTGGTCTTTTATGGATTAATCCTTCCCACTGACTCTCAGGTCTTCCACCCAGAAGGGCCCAAACTCAAGATGTTCAGACTCATCTCCCCTTTATTCTAGCATCTCAAACCTCAGCGAACAGGACCACCATTCCCAAAGTCAGCTAACAAGCAAACTTCCAAGTGACCCACGATTTCTCCCTCTGTCCTTACATCCAACAGGTCACCGTGTACCTCCCCTTCTGCCCACAACCATGGGATCCCTCCTCATGGGACCCCTCATCCACATGATGACCCCTCTCCCTGCCTCCAGTCTGTACCCGCCCTGACTGACTTTTTAAACTCCACAAATTCATCTTCTGATCCACAAATATGAGCGTGCAACTCCGCTTGCTGACCAAAAAAGCTCACACTACTGTTTGTGCTTCACAGTCTACAGGTTAAAGTTTCGATGTTTAATGTGATACACGAGCACTTTTTGTAATTTCACATGACTCATCTCAACCACAGTTTCCTATACTCTTGTTCTATATCTTAGGCACGAATATTCGCCAAGTACATCACAGAGGTTCTCCCCACACCTCCATTCACACTGTTCTCTCTGCAGAGAATGCCCCTCCTCACTGTCTATCTGCACTAACAGATTTCAGGCCAAGTATCACCACTATAAGGAGATCTAGGGCTACATTTCTTTGTTCCATTATATGCATTTCCAGTGGTCATGCATGGATGTGAGAGTTGGACTGTGAAGAAAGCTGAGCACCAAAGATTTGATGCTTTTGAACTGTGGTGTTGGAAAAGACTCTTGAGAGTTCCTTGGACTGCAAGGAGATCCAACCAGTCCATTCTAAAGGAGATCAGCCCTGGGATTTCCTTGGAAGGAATGATGCTAAAGCTGAAACTCCAGTCCTTTGGCCACCTCATGCGAAGAGTTGACTCATTGGAAAAGACTCTGCTGCTGGGAGGGATTGGGGGCAGGAGGAGAAGGGGATGACAGAGGATGAGATGGCTGGATGGCATCACTGACTCGAGGGACGTGAGTCTGAGTGAACTCCAGGAGTTGGTGATGGACACGGAGGCCTGGCGTGCTGTGATTCATGGGGTTGCAAAGAGTCGGACACTACTGAGACTGAACGGAACTGAACTATACTTTCTTATATTGTATTTTTAAATTTTATCTATTTTAAGTTATTGTGAAATATTGTAAACATATAAATAAGAGAATTTGATGACTACCCTGATACCCGGGACTCATCTTAATGCGATAATCTCTATACTTGACTGTAAACAGACTGCGTTCATTTTTTATGCCACCAGAGTATGAAACTCATTATATACCAGAGTTGCGAAATAACTTACTAAAGAACAAAATATATTAAAGTAAAGAGCTATAACTGCATATGGACACTGACAAACAACAGTTTCAGAATCTTAAGAGAATATAAGCTGCCACACGTGTTGAAAGTTATGCTCCTGCTCCTATCCATGCACATCCAGCAGCATCTCTTTCAGTATCCATGTCAATGTCCCCTATTTATTAGATGAAAAAAAAATGTTCACTAGGGTTACATTTAGCTTTTTGACTGTGGAAATCTTCTATCCAATCACAACCATCAAACGGTCCAGGCACACTTGTTCCTTTGGGTGGTTAGAGCTCCCCGGCATTCATTCGTTCTGACCTAGGGCCACCTTGTAGGTTTTATGGGATTTGGGTAAGTTCTAACCACTCCAAGGGGCAATCTGTGGCAACTCTGAGATAAATGCTCCTTGACCCTTTCCATGACAAGTTAAAACCAAAGAGAGGAGTGCTGAAATGTTTCCGATCTTGAGTATGCAAAACCAAATCATTTTCTTTATTAAAAACACAGTTTCAACTTCTTGAACCCCATCCCCATTTTACTGGATCAAAAAACACATTTTTAAAGAGAATTGAAAAAAGTACACTAAAAGTTGAAAAAAAAGGAGAGAGAGAAAAGATGAAATATGCTTTCATTTCCAAAGTCAGGGTGCAATCTTTTGTCATGCCTGTCAATGTGCCTTTAGTGGGAATAGCCCCCGGCCCACCCTTGCAGGGACGTGGACACTTGCCACCTCCCTGCCCGTGTGACCTTCCATCTGCTCTTCAGTCACTCTCCTTTGTTGGTCTAATGATTCCCCACCACCTTAGAAGACCCAGCTTCTTGCCTTCTGCGTAGACAGCTTGCTATCTTCCGTCTTTCTACAGCATCACATGTACCCCACCTACGGCACCTAAAACTCTGTCACAGTCGTCTGCGTCTGTCTTCCTCTCAGTTCAATTCAATTCAGTCGCTCAGTCGTGTCCGACTCTTTGCGACCCCATGAATCGCAGCACACCAGGCCTCCCTGTCCATCACCAACTCCCGGAGTTCACTCAGACTCACGTCCATCAAGTCAGTGATGCCATCCAGCCATCTCATCCTCTGTCGTCCCCTTCTCCTCCTGCCCCCAATCCCTCCCAGCAGCAGAGTCTTTTCCAATGAGTCAACTCTTCGCATGAGGTGGCCAAAGTACTGGAGTTTCAGCTTTAGCATCATTCCTTCCAAAGAAATCCCAGGGCTGATCTCCTTCAGAATGGACTGGTTGGATCTCCTTGCAGTCCAAGGGACTCTCAAGAGTCTTCTCCAACACCACAGCTCAAAAGCATCTAGACCCTAAAATTTTAAATGCAGAGTCTGTGACCTGTGACTGCCATAGTTTCAGGCACACTCTGAGAAGGTACAGATCCTTGCTGGTTAAATAAACACATCAATGAATTTAAATTTTATCACAGAGGAAGTCCAGGTTAGATTTAAAAAATGTTGAATTATTATATAAAACAAGGGAGATATTTGCCAGTTAAAAAAATGGCACACTTACCCCTTTCAACGAGTTCCTGCTGCTCATCTAAATTGCTGTAAAGATAAGAAATGTAAGTTTGCATACTCTTAAGAAACAGAATTCAGTTGGCAAGTGATTTTAATGAATGTCTTGAGGGAAGGAGGAAGTAGAGATGGGGAGGATGAAAGGGAAGAGGGGAGGGGGTAAGAAGGCATAAAGGGGGGTAAGAGGAAGAAAGGTGGGGAGGGGAACCAACCATGGGAGGTTGGTCAGTCTCAGAGAAGTGACCGCATTTTTTAAGTTTGGAACTTCTTGATTTTCATAAAGTGTAGTTGTTCCTGGCCAAAGGAATGTATATACTTCGCAATATATTTCTCTCCATTGTCACTTCCAGATACCTATGACCCACTTTGTACAAAAAGAACAGGCACATTCTTTTCATTGGTTATTACTGAAGGAAATCTATCCCATTATTAGTGAACATAGAAAAAATAACATTGAATATAAACCAATAAGACAATAGGAAAGTCTTTCATCAAAGGTTAGTGATGTCCTAGACTTCTTACTGTTATCTCTGCTGCTGCTGCTGCTGCGTCACTTCAGTCACGTCCGACTCTGTGTGACCCCAGAGACAGCAGCCCACCAGTCTCCCCCGGCCCTGGGATTCTCCAGGCAAGAACACTGGAGTGGGTTGCCATTTCCTTCTCCATCTCTGAATTCCACTTAATTGGTTCCAAGTTGGCCTCATAAATGGGACTTTCATCATTATAACTATTATTATTATCTTTTCATTTTGAAATCAACTCTTACCTGGATCTTTTCTTATGCAGATCATAGATTTTATAGAGAACAATGAGCAGGGCTATTGATGTCACAATAATCAGAAATACCAAAAATATGATGAGTGCTTTAGCATTATCTAGAAATGAAAAAGAACACAGGAAGAGAGCTTACTATGTCAAATACGTTGCTGGATTCTTTGAGAAATCACTTTTAAAGTACTTACATTTTAACACTTTCATTTCTTTTGAAGTTTTAAAAATATATAATTTTTAGAATGAGACCAAAGACAGGATGTTTCTGATTTTGTAAAGTCTTGCCCATATCTTGCCCATTTATTGGTTCTGAACCAATAAAATATTTCATATTTTAAGAATTAATAGAGTATAGAAGAGCAATTCTCTACCTTTCTACTAAATAATGTCCATTTATGAGACACTATCATTTAGATTTAATTATCTTTCTTTTGGTCACTCCATTAGAAAGGGATCAAATAGGTAATCTAGTTATGATTCTCAGAGATAACCTCCTATAGTTTCTGTGCAGAACTAGCTAGCTTCTTAAGGGGGTCAGAAAGGTCACTGCCCTACATGAGATAAACCTGCTTACTGAGGTATAAAATCAATTAACCACAAAACAAAATTATTTTATTCTACACTTGATATTAGACTTATCCTGACATGAATTTTCACAAAGGTTTAATGTGAAATCACATGCTTTCTTGGAGAAAGGGCAGAGAAAAGAGAGCTTATTGGAAATATCTCTTGTGCTGAACAAGCAGGTAATGCTGTTCGTCTACGGTGAAAGTCCGGTGAAATAATGCGGAGACATCAGGGTCTCAGTACTGGACACAGACTTCTTGGGTTCCCAGCTTAGATCCACCACGTCCTGATTGGGACCTTGGCCACCACCCTGATTATCTTTGTATCTCCATCCCTAATTAGTAAACTGAGGCTAAGTTTGATCCACAGGAGACATTTAGCATAGTGTCGGGACATAGTACTAATTATTCACTAGTCACCCAAATATTTTGGGTCTTAGTGTGTGTCACTGATTTAAGTATTTAAGATGTCTCAGAGAACGAGACAGACAAAGATCCTTGTACTCATGGGACTGACATTCTGGGAGGAAAGACAGTTAACAATATATACTGTAAACAAGAGAACAATGAAATAGGTTGAAAGATGATGAAGACTGGAGCATTGGCTGCACGGCACTGAACAACTGTGAGGAGATACCCCGCATCCAAGGGCAGAGAAGCCCCAGCAAGATGGTAGGAGGGGTGAAATCGCATTTAGAATCAAACCCCATTCCCACCAGTGATGCTCAGAGGGCTCAAACAAACCTTGTGCACACCAGGACTCAGAGACCCCACAGAGACTGAGACAGAGCTGTGTTTGAACACCTCCTAGGAGGGATGGATCAGCAGTGGGCTGCTGCAGGGGCAGGGGCCCTGGGTGCAGCAGGCCTGGGTATGGCATAAGCCCTCTTGGAGGAGGTCGCCATTAACCCCACCATAGAGCCTCCAGACCGCACACAGGACTGGGGAAACAGACTCTCAGTTCAGTTCAGTTCAGTCGCTCAGTCATGTCCGACTCTTTGCGACCCCATGAATCGCAGCACGCCAGGCCTCCCTGTCCATCACCAGCTCCCGGAGTTCACTCAGACTCACGTCCATCAAGTCGGTGATGCCATCCAGCCATCTCGTCCTCTGTCGTCCCCTTCTCCTCCTGCCCCCAATCCCTCCCAGCATCAGGGTCTTTTCCAATGAGTCAACCCTTCGCATGAGGTGGCCAAAGTATTGGAGTTTCTGCTTCAGCATCAGTCCTTCCAATGAACACCCAGGACTGATCTCCTTTAGAATGGACTGGTTGGATCTCCTTGCAGTCCAAGGGACTCTCAAGAGTCTTCTCCAACACCACAGTTCAAAAGCATCAGTTCTTCGGTGCTCAGCTTTCTTCACAGTCCAACTCTCACATCCATACATGACCACTGCAAAAACCATAGCCTTGACTAGATGGACCTTTGTTAGCAAAGTAATGTCTCTGCTTTTTAATATGCTATTTAGGTTGGTCATAACTTTCCTTCCAAGGGGTAAGCGTCTTTTAATTTCATGGCTGCAGTCACCAGCTGCAGTGATTTTGGAGCCCAAAAAAACAAAGTCTGACACTGTTTCCACTGTTTCCCCATCTATTTGCCATAAAGTGGTGGGACCAGATGCTATGATCTTAGTTTTCTGAATGTTGAGCTTTATGCCAACTTTTTCACTCTCCTCTTTCACTTTCATCAAGAGGCTTTTGAGTTCCTCTTCACTTTCTGCCATAAGGGTGGTGTTATCTGCATATTTGAGATTATTGATATTTCTCCTGGCAATCTTGATTCCAGCTTGTGCTTCTTCCAGCCCAGGGTTTCTCATGATGTACTCTGCATATAAGTTAAATAAGCAGGGTGACAATATACAGCCTTGACATACTCCGTTTCCTATTTGGAACCAGTCTGTTGTTCCATGTCCAATTCTAACTGTTGCTTCCTGACCTGCATATAGGTTTCTCAAGACGCAGGTCAGGTAGTCTGGTATTTCCATCTCCTTCAGAATTTTCCACAGTTTATTGTGATCCACACAGTCAAAGGCTTCGGCATAGTCAATAAACCAGAAATAGATGTTTTTTCTGGAACTCTCTTGCTTTTTCCATGATCCAGCAGATGTTGGCAATTTGACCTCTGGTTCCTCTGCCTTTTCTAAAACTAGCTTGAACATCTGGAAGTTCATGGTTCACGTATTGCTGAAGCCTGGCTTGGAGAATTTTGAGCATTACTTTACTAGCGTGTGAGATGAGTGCAATTGTGTTGGTAGTTTGAGCATTCTTTGGTATTGCCTTTCTTTGAGATTGGAATGAAAACTGACCTTTTCCAGTCCTGTGGCCACTGCTGAGTTTTCCAAATTTGCTGGCATATTGAGTGCAGCACTTTCACAGCATCATCTTTTAGGATTTGAAACAGCTCCACTGGAATTCCATCACCTCCGCTAGCTTTGTTCGTAGTGATGCTTTCTAAGGCCCACTTGACTTCACATTCCAGCATGTCTGGCTCTAGGTCAGTGATCACATCATCGTGATTATCTGGGTCGTGAAGCTCTTTTTTGTACAGTTCTTCTGTGTATTCTTGCCACCTCTTCGTAATATCTTCTGCT
Organism: Bos javanicus; assembly: GCF_032452875.1. Classification (NCBI taxonomy): domain Eukaryota; kingdom Metazoa; phylum Chordata; class Mammalia; order Artiodactyla; family Bovidae; genus Bos; species Bos javanicus. The sequence goes on along the minus strand of NC_083883.1, from coordinate 78,365,748 downwards.
TATGTTAGGTCCATACCATTTCTGTCCTTTAACGAGCCCATCTTTGCATGAAATGGTCCCTTGGTATCTCTAATTTTCTTGAAAATATCTCTAGTCCTTCCCATTCTGTTGTTTTCCTCTATTTCTTTGCATTGATCGCTGAGGAAGGCTTTCTTATCTCTCCTTGCTATTCTTTGGAACTCTGCATTCAGATGCTTATATCTTTCCTTTTCTCCTTTGCTTTTTGCTTCTCTTCTTTTCACAACTATTTGTAAGGCCTCCTCAGACAGCCATTTTGCTTTTTTGCATTTCTTTTCCACGGGGATGGTCTTGATCCCTGTCTCCTGTACAATGCCACGAACCTCCATCCATAGTTCATCAGGCACTCTGTCTATCAGATCTAGTCCCTTAAATCTATTTCTCACTTCCACTGTATAATCATAAGGGATTTGATTTAGGTCATACCTGAATGGTCTAGTGGTTTCCCCTACTTTCTTCAATTTAAGTCTGAATTTGGCAACAAGGAGTTCATGATCTGAGCCATAGTCAGCTCCTGGTCTTGTTTTTGCGGACTGTATAGAGCTTCTCCATCTTTGGCTTCAAAGAATATAATCAATCTGATTTCGATGTTGACTTCCCTGGTGGCTCAGACGGTAAACAGACTCTGGGAGGGCACAAACAGAACCTTCTGCACATCAGGACCCAGGAGAAAGGAGCAGAGACCCCACAAGAGACTGACCCAAACTTGCCCGTGAGTGTTCAGGAGTCACCAGCAGAGGCGTGGGTTGCCGGTGGCCTGCTGCAAGAGTTGGGGGCACTGAATGTAGCAGTGGGTGCATGGGACTTTTGGAAGGAGGTTGCCATTGTCTTCATTACCTCCACCACAGTTAGTTCAGTTCAGCTCAGTTCAGTCGCTCAGTCGTGTCCGACTCTTTGTGACCCCATGAATCACAGCACTCCAGGCCTCCCTGTCCATCACCAACTCCCAGAGTTCACTCAGACTCACGTCCACTGAGTCAGTGATGCCATCCAGCCATCTCATCCTCTGTCGTCCCCTTCTCCTCCTGCCCCCAATCCCTCCCAGCATCAGAGTCTTTTCCAATGAGTCAACTCTTCGCATGAGGTGGCCAAAGGACTGGAGTTTCAGCTTTAGCATCATTCCTTCCAAAGAAATCCCAGGGCTGATCTCCTTCAGAATGGACTGGTTGGATCTCCTTGCAGTCCAAGGGACTCTCAAGAGTCTTCTCCAACACCACAGTTCAAAAGCATCAATTCTTCGGTGCTCAGCCTTCTTCACAGTCGAACTCTCACATCCATATCTGACCACAGGATCCATACATAAGTCCCAGGTAAATAACAGAGGGAACACAGCCCCACCCATCAACAGAAAATTGGATTAAAGATTTACTGAGCATGGTCCAACCTATCAGAACAAGACCCAGTTTCCCTCTCAGTCAGTCTCTCCACCAGGAAGCTCCAATAAGCCTTTTATCCTTCTCCATCAAAGGGCAGACTGGAACCACAATCACAGAAAACTAACCAATCTGATCACATGAACCACAGCCTTGTCTAACTCAATGAAACTATGAGTCATGCCATGTAGGGCCACCCAAGATAGATGGGTCATGGTGGAGAATTCTGACAAAACATGGTCCACTGGAGAAGGGAATGGCAAACCATTTCAGTATTCTTGCCTTGAGAACCCCATGAACAGTGTGAAAAGGCAAAAAGATAAGACACTGAAAGATGAACTCCCCAGGTGGGTAGGTGCCCAATATGCTACTGGAGATGAGTGGAGAAATAACTCCAGAAAGAATGAAGGGATGGAGCCAAAGCAAAAATAATGCCCAGCTGCGGATTTGACTGGTGATGGAAGTTTGAAGCTGTAAAGAGCAATATTGCATAGGAACCTGGAATGTCAGGTCCATGAATCAAGGCAAATTGGAAGTGGTCAAACAGGAGATGGCAAGAGTGAACATCAACATTTTAGGAATCAGTGAACTAAAATGGACTGGAATGGGTGAATTTAACTCAGATGACCATTTTATCTACTACTGTGGGCAAGAATCCCTTAGAAGAAATGGAGTAGCAATCAAAAGAGTTGTCCACAAAAGAGTCCAAAACGCAATACTTGGATGCAGTCTCAAAAATGACAGTGATCTCTGTTTATTTCCAAGGCAGACTATTCAGTATCACAGTAATCCAAGTCTATGCCCCAACCAGTAATGCTGAAGAAGCTTAAGTTGAACAGTTCTATGAAGACCTACAAGAACTTCTAGAACTAACACCCAAAAAAGATGTCCTTTTCATTATAGGGGACTGGAATGCAAAAGTAGGAAGTCAAGAAATAGCTGGAGTAACAGGCAAATTTGGCCTTGGAGTACAGAATGAAGCAGGAGAAAGGATAATAGAGTTTTACCAAGAGAGTGCACTGGTCATAGCAAACCCCCCCTTCCAACAACACTAGAGAAGACTCTACACATGGACATCACCAGATGGTCAATACTGAAATCAGATTGATTATATTCTTTGCAGCCAAAGATGGAGAAGCTCTATATAGTCAGCCAAAACAAGACCAGGAGCTGACTGTGGTTCAGATCATGAATTCCTTATTGCCAAATTCAGACTTAAACTGAAGAAAGTAGGGAAAACCACTAGACCCTTCAGGTATGACCTAAATCAAATCTCTTATGATTATACAGTGGAAGTGACAAATAGATTCACGGGATTACATTTGATAGACAGAGTGCCTGAAGAACTATGGATGGAGGTTTGTGACACTGTACAAGAGGCAGGGATCAAGACCATCCCCAAGAAAAAGAAATACAAAAAGGCAAAATGCTTGTCTGAGGAGGGCTTACAAATAGCTGCAAAAAGAAGAGAAGTGAAAAGCAAAGGAGAAAAAGAAAGATATACTCATTTGATTGCAGAGTTCCAAAAAATAGCAAGGAGAGATAAGAAACCCTTCCTCAGTGATCAATGCAAAGAAATAGAGGAAAACAACGGAATTGGAAAGGCTAGAGATCTCTTCAAGGAAATCAGAGATACCAAGGGACCATTTCATGCAAAGATGGGCTCATTAAAGGACAGAAATGGTATGGACCTAACAGAAGCAGAAGATATTAAGAAGAGGTGGCAAGAATACACAGAACTATACAAAAAGATCTTAATGACGTGATAATCATGATGGTGTGATCACTCCTAGAGCCAGACAACCTGGAATGTGAAGTCAAGTGGGCCTTAGAAAGCATCATTACAAACAAAGCTAGTGGAGGTGATGAATTCCAGTGGAGCTATTTCAAATCCTAAAAGATGATGCTGTGAAAGTGCTGCACTCAATATGCCAGCAAATTTGGAAAACTCAGTGGTGGCCACAGGACTGGAAAAGGGCAGTTTTCATTCCAATCCCAAAGAAAGGCAATACCAAAGAATGCTCAAACTACCACACAATTGCACTCATCTCACACGCTAGTAAAGTAATGCTCAAAATCTCCAAGCAAGGCTTCAACAGTACATGAACCATGAACTTCCAGATGTTCAAGCTGGTTTTAGAAAAGTCAGAGGAACCAGAGATAAAGTTGCCAACATCCACTAGATCATGGAAAAAGCAAGAGAGTTCCAGAAAAACATCTACTTCTGCTTTATCAACTATGCCGAAGCCTTTGACTGTGTGGATCACAATAAACTGTGGAAAATTCTTCAAGAGATGGGAATACCAACCACCTGACCTGCCTCTTGAGAAACCTGTATGCAGGTCAGGAAGCACCAGTTAGAACTGGACATGGAACAACAGACTGGTTCCAAATAGGAAAAGAAATATGTCAACACTGTATATTATCACCCCGCTTATTTAACTTCTGTGCAGAGTGCATCATGAGAAATGCTAGGCTGGATGAAGCACAAGCTGAAATCAAGATTGCTGGGAGAAATATCAATATCCTCAGCTATGCAGATGACACCATCCTTACGGCAGAAAGTGAAGAGGAACTAAAGAGCGTCTTGATAAGTGTCAAAGAGGAGAGTGAAAAAGTTGGCTTAAAACTCAACATTCAGCCCGGCCCCGCGCCCCGTCCAGCCAGCTCGCTCAGGCTCGCTCCGGCCCGGGGCCGCCCCGTCCGCCGCGCCCCCGCCGGCCGGACCGCAGGGCTCTAGGTGCCGCGCGGAGCCCCTCTGCACCGGTGCGAACGAGGCGCTGCGCGCGGTACGGAGCGTGGGCGCCGCGGTCGGCAGCCTGCGCCCATCTAGCACCCGGCGCGCCCTGCTTGCCGCGGCCCTGGGGACTGCGGGTGGGTGCCGTCTGGGCGCTGCGCACGGGCCCTGCTCGGCTGTCGGTGCGGAAATTCACAGAAAAACACGAATGGGTAACAACAGAAAATGGTGTTGGAACAGTGGGAATCAGCAATTTTGCACAGGAAGCTTTGGGAGATGTTGTTTACTATAGTCTGCCTGAAGTTGGGACAAAGTTGAACAAACAAGAGGAGTTTGGTGCTTTGGAAAGTGTGAAAGCTGCTAGTGAACTCTATTCTCCTGTGTCAGGAGAAGCAGCTGAAATTAATAAAGCTCTAGCAGAAAATCCAGGACTTGTCAACAAGTCTTGTTACGAAGATGGTTGGCTGATCAAGATGACATTCAGTAACCCTTCAGAACTAGATGAACTAACGAGGGAAGACGCATATGAGAAATACATAAAATCTACTGAGGAGTGAAAATGGAACCCCTAAATAAACTGCTTTGAAACAAACAAAAACCCCCTCAACATTCAGAAAACTAACATCATGGCATCTGGTCGCATCACTTTATGGCAAATAGATGGGGAAACAGTGGAAATAGAGACACACTTTATTTTCTTGGGCTCCAAAATCACTGCAGATAATGACTGCAGCCATGAAATTCAAAGACGCTTACTCCTTGGAAGAAAAGTTATGACCAACCTAGATAGCACATTAAAAAGCAGAGACATTACTTTGCCAACAAAGGTCCGTCTAGTCAAAGCTGTGGTTTTTCCAGTGGTCATGTATGGATGGGAGAGTTGGACTGTGAAGAAAGCTGAGCGCCGAAGAATTGATGCTTTTGAACTGTGGTGTTGGCGGAGACTCCTGAGAGTCCCTTGGACTGCAAAGAGATCAAACCAGTCCATCCTAAAGGAGATTCGTCCTGAGTATTCATTGGAAAGAGTGATGCTGAAGCTGAAACTCCAATCCTTTGGCCACCTGATGTGGAGAACTGACTCACTGGAAAAGACCCTGATGCTGGGAAAGATTGAAGGCGGGAGGAGAAGAGGGCAACAGAGGATGAGATGGTTGGATGGCATCACCAACTCAATGGACATGAGTTTGAGCAAGCTCTGGGAGTTGGTGATGGACAAGGAGGCCTGGTGTGCTGCAGTCCATGGGGTCAAAAGAGCCTGACACGACTAGGTGACTGAACTGAACTGAACTGAGAAGATGAGGAGTTCGCTGGACAGGTATCTGGGGGATGCTTGTTCAGGCACAGGTGGGATTAGGTGAGAGCCTCGAGGCAGAACACACCTAGCATCCAAGGGGCAGCAGGAATCCCCTGAGGCTAGAGTCGGGGAGAGGGATGGGCATCAGGAGATGCCAGCTGAGAATGTGGCTGGGAGTCAGCAGAGGGCAAGGGTAAGCTTGGAGGGGCTTGTGAAGCATTTAAGGTCACACTGGTGTGTGTGTGTGTGTGTGTGTGTGTGTGTGTGTTTGCTGTTTTGCTGCACCGCTACATTTGTAAGATCTTAGCTCCCCAGTCAGGGTTGGAACCTACACCCTCCAGAGAGAGCACCGAGCGCGAGCCACTGGGCCTCCAGGCTATGCCCGCTTACCTTGGTGTTTGAGTTAAATCTGTACCACCTGCAGGATTTTGAGTAGAGGAGTAATAAACTGCGACTTGGGCATTATACAGATTTTTATAACCCCCTTGTTGAAAGTACTATCATCCAGGCAAAATACGACAGTGCCTCAGATGAGGCCGGCAGCGCAGGTGTTAGGAGAAAGAAGTCATACAGCACCATCAGTGAAGACCACGAAGGCTGTGCGGAGCTGCCCTCAGGGAAACAGAAGCTCAGTTTGGGATCTGAGAGTCTGAAAGGACAAGTAGACAACCCAAGTGGAGATGCCAAGTAGGAAGCTGGCTAGAAAGGATCTGAGACTGGACAGAGGGTCTCCAACATACAGCTGTTGCTTAAAGCTGTGAAGACTGAATGATTAACCTGGAAATTAAAAGTGGATAGAAGTCCCAAGACTCAGTCCTGAGACATGCAGGGTTAAAAAGTAGGAGGAAAAGATGCAGCCGGCAAAGGGACTCTCAAGTGAAGCAGGATGAAAGGAGCTTTGCTGTTGACAGGTGTGCGGGTGAAGAACTAGGATGGCAGCTGAAGAAGAAACAGGGTCAGAAGAGATACTGCGGTTGCTCCTGCTCATTTGCTTTTAAAAACTGCATGCCGATGAGACCCACCCAGCAGAGGAGGGAAACGATGACCCAGGGAAAAAGAAGAAAGCTGTTAGTCATGGACGTTGGTTCCAGGACCAAGGGATTCCAGAGTAATGGCAAGAGAGAGATTATGGTGATGGATTACGAATTGACGTTGTGCATGGTGGGAGCCCTAAAGGAAATCAGTCCTGAATATTCATTGGAAGGACTGATGCTGAAGCTGAAACTCCAATCCTTTGGCCACCTGATGCGAAGAACTGACTCACTGGAAAAGACCCTGATGCTGGGAAAGACTGAAGGCAGGAGAAGCGGATGACAGAGGAGGAGATGGCTGGATGGCATCACGGACTCGGTGGACATGAGTTTGAGCAAGCTCTGGGAGTTGGTGATGGACAGGGAAGCTTGGCGTGCTGCAGTCCATGGGGTCACAAAGAGTTAGATGCAACTGAGGGACTGAACTGAACTGATGGTGGGAGTGGAGGACCTTTACCTACATCAGGGTTCACTACCGTTGCTGTGGTCACTGTGCTTCATGAAGATGGGCAGAGACCTAGCGTTATTCTCTTGTAGGTGAGGAAACAAATTCAACCCTCCTAAATCATGTTTCTAAGGCAATACAGAAATTATACATTTGAGGTGGGGGTGGGCTGAGAAGCCTGGATGCTTTGAAGGAGATGGGTGGTGAGGAGAATTTCCAGATGGTGCCAAGGTTTCCAGGTCTTGGTTATCTCATCAACCACTAATGTAGGCACCACGGCAAAGAAACTGCAGAGCGAACTCCAGCCTCAAGTCAGCAGGGACTTTCCCGCTGGAAGATCCCGAGACTGTTCTGGGTGAGCATGACCTAACCACGAGTCCTTTAAAAAAGCTGAAGTCAGTGATTTGAGGTACTGGAAGGACTCCCCAGGCTGTCTGGAGCAGGTCAGGTGGAAAGAACACGAGGGGCTTCTGGGAGCTGACTGCAAGCCCTGGCCCCGGGACCCCAAAGAAATCAGGTCAGCGGTCCCAGCACAGCAAGAAACAGGACTCCGCCAACCTGGATCAACCCTGGAAGCATTTGTATGCATATTCTCCAGATAAAAACTCATCCTGGCCGACATCTAGGTTTCAGAAGACCCAGTCACATGGAGCCGGAACTCTGACTATGGAATTGTGAGCTAATAAATCAACGGTGTGGTGTGAAGCCGCTGGTTTAACCCGTTGGACAGCAAGACAAAACGAATACACAGCCACCTGTCCTGTGTGCTTTCGGCTGGAGACAGTCCGTGGGGTTGAGGGGAACGACCGGTCTCCTCCCCTGCCCTGCTCCCCTCCTCTGCCCGTGGCTGGCCCTGGCTAACTCTTAAGCAGATTTCTTTTCTCTCCCTTGCTGTTAAGTGTGTCCAGGTAACTGAGATAAGGGTAGCAGGCATATCAATCACAGCTGGGTGTGGTATTTTCCACCCCATGAAAGACCCTCCATTCCCTTCTCCAGAGTGCTGGCTGGAGCTTGGTTGTCATCCCAAATTCAGGAGCCACCTCTGGAGAGGGAAGCCCCTGGGTCCGTGTGGAGCTTTGAATGAGTGTGTGGAGCAGGACTCTGCCCTCGACAAGGACATAAACATCCCCAGTTGGAGGAGAAACGGACCTAGAGCCCATCAGACAGAGTAAAGTAAGTCAGAAAGAGGAAAACAAATAATGCGTGTTAATGTCAGGATGTGGAATCTAGAGAAATGGTACAGACGAACCTCTTCACAGGGCAGGAGTACAGATGCAGATGCAGAGGGCAGGCAGGCGGGCACCAAGGAGGGGTGACGAGCTGAGGGCCGAGCACTGAGACACGCACGCTACCGCGGGGAGCCGCTGTCCGCGGGAGTTGGGGCTGGACAGCGAAGCCTGCCCAGCTCAGCTCAGCTCAGCTCAGCGCTCTGCGACGCCCTAGAGGGTGGGCTGAGGGGTGCAGGTCCAAGAGGAAGGAGATGCACGTATGCACGTAGCTAAGTCACTCCACTGTACAGCAGAAACCAACCCAGCAACTGTGAAGCAACTATACTCCAATTTTTAAAAATGATTAAGAAAATAAGCAGTGTCTACTCAGTTATGCCACAACGATTTGGGGATCTGTCTCTTACGGCATCCACCACTGTCTTAACTGATCAGTACCCCTCACTCATCCCACACTGACCGAGCAAATGCTATGCTTCCTATGACCACGACGGTCTCTGGGGATAGGACAGAAAACACGGCATAAAAGGCACCAGTTCGGAGGGAATCTTCCTTCTCTCTGGGGGCAAACGAACGCTAGACAGGTAAATAAGCCAATAAAACAATTATATGCTTTCCTTGGATTTAAGGGGGAAAAGGTAGAGAGTGTGAAAATAAGAGAAACCTATTTTCTACATGATCCATGGAAGATTTCCTGAGCATGAGACATTTCTTTCACAGCCGGAAGCATGGAGTGACTCAGCCAGGCCAAGGGCTGCCCAAACTGCATGTCTGGAGACAATGGATGATGCTGGAGAAAATAAATCAGTAACAACACAGGGAATCTCCGCGGCCCACACGGCCCCTTAAGGACGACGGAACTTCTAATCACCTTCTCCCGTGTGTCACTGTAACTAGGATAAAATTGCCAATGAGAACCAAACCCTCAAGGAAACCCTCTCACGAAAGATGGATGCCAAAATAATACATCAACTTTTGACTGCAAAATGTGACTCAGACAAACTCCAAAAGGCCAGCAAAAAGAAAGTGAACCAAAGAAAATTTTCCACAGATAGTAGTCTCCAGGTCACAAAGGCCAGTAGCATCCAGGAAAATAAGTGCAAAAGACCCGCAGACGACCAAGAATAAAGAGGAGAGCCGAAGCGTTCCCGGAAGAAAATAAAACAAGGGGGCACAGGGAAAGAAAAAGAAGCCGGGAAGTCACACGGGGCACAGTGGAACAACAGACATACTTCGAAAGAATTCTTCTACAGAGCTCGCATGGATTTATTTATTTGCCACACCATGCAGCATGTGGAATCTTAGCTCCCTGGGCAAGGACTGAACCCACAACACCCTGCAAGAAGCTGAAGATTCAGCCACTGGACTACCAGGGATGTCCACGGAAATATGTTCAAAGTCTAGATCCTTAAGCTTAGACTCCATCCCAGGGTAACATACTGATCAAGTGCCATCGTAAAGATATCTTAATGCATGCAAAATTGGAATATTTCCTTTTTACAGTACCAGATTAAAAAAAAAACATAAAATTTAAAAAATACATGAGATTCAAATGCAGCGATTCTAAAACGGGAAACCGATGAAGGGAAATTTTATAATGGCATCGGGGCTGTACCCTTTGAGAGCTTCAGAAGAAAAGGGCCCAAATGTTGTCAAAATATAGGTGGTAGAGTGTGATGCCAGAAAAACTGAGTAAAATACATTTTGAGTAGCTGTGCTTCTGCAATTCACAACTCAAGAGCCAACCCACCCTTGAGTAGATGTCACTATTAAAAGGGGACAACATGATTTATCTCTTAGGAGAATCTGTTGCTAGAAAGAGTTGATACTTTTTCTGCCTTATGGAGAAAGGAGGATGGGGTAACCCTATATCTCCACTGAAGGTAAAATACGATAAAGATGGACTAGCAGCTGTGTTACTTGATGACACGGCGGGCGTCAACACAATCCCTGAGTGCTACATGGCGTCTGGGCCAGGGCGGCTGTGGATGAAGCACCGTCCTGGTGAGAAGTGCTGACCTTGGCTTCCTTGAGTGCGTGCACCCAGCGCACATCATGTTACCGGGCTCACCCCTGTTGACACCGTTGGCAGCCGTGCCCACGGAACTGCTACATGATGTATCAGTTCCTTTCTTGACATGGAGCTTCTAAGCTGGGATGCTCTGCCACACGTGGCCTCATTCTTCTCAGTGGAGTCCAGAGGGTCGAAGTGTTCATGGTCCTCGGACTGTGGTGGGCAATGCTACCAGGAAGTCCTTGGCCAGATGCCACTTCTGATTGTGTTTCCTGCTCCGTGTTTCTCTGAGTGAAGTGGTGCCAAGCTGGTCTTAAAGATGGGTGTGTGAAATATCCAGTGGACTCTATGACCCCCAAGAGTAAGTGCTGCCACTATGAACTGCTCACATAATCAGAAAAACTCAATGAAGCTGTTGGTATTGTAAGAAAAGTGCATGGAAATAAAGTTCAAGAGAGCTGGCTGAATGTGTATGGATTTCACATCAGAAGCCTTCATTTAAAATATCTGAGCAGAAAGAACTAAAACTTTTTATGGAACCTAGTCAAGCAAGTTTGGAAAATAAGATGCTTTTATACATTCCCTCTTTGGAAAGACCTGGGGAAATAAAGCACCACTGAATGTGCACGTGCATATGAGCACTGGTGAGCTGCCATCTGAAGGGGCTTCCCTGGTGGTCCAGTGTTTAAGACTTTGCCTTCCAATGCAGGGACCGCAGGTTCAACACCTGGTCAGGGAATCAAGATCCCACATGCCTCACGGCCAAAATAACCGAAACATAAAATGGAAGCAATATTGTCACAAACCCAATAAAGGCTTTAAAAATGGTCTACATCAAACAAATCTTAAAAAAATAAAAATAAAAACCAGCTATGCTTGGTAACACCGCACTTGGAGGTCTGAATTTAACTTAATTTACAAAGCTAACAAGCAGAGAAAACTTAAACAGTGCTAGGTCTTCTTCCTCCACAGGCTCAGACCAATAAGCAACTCTCGAAAGAGCAGCAGATGATATTGTTTTTAGACATGGAGGTAACTATAAGAAGAACTGAAAACAGAAATAGTGAAAAGTGGGTGTTCTGGTGAGCAGAACGAGCAGAGGTCAGTGGTGGCATCCAGCTGTTATCCTCACTGTTGCAATGACGTTTAATCCAGCTGTTCTCCTCACTGTTACAATGACGTTTAATTTCAGTGATTTTTCCTACACACAGCTCTATTTTGATTAAAGCATTTTTGCATGCGTACTCTGTCAAGTCAGACTTTTTGTGATCCCATGGACTGTAGCCCACCAGGCTCCTCTCTGCAGCCAAGAATACTAGAGTGGGTTACCGTTTGCCTCTCCAGGGATCAAACCCAGGTCTCGTGCATTGGCAGGTGGATTCTTTACCACTGAGCCACTGGGGAAGCTTTTAGGGACTGTTTATCCTAGCTTAGTTGGGTAAATCAGCATAGATTTGTAAGAACACCTGCTTCTGCCAAGCATACAGTTGAGGGACAGAAAAAAAAAAAAAAAAAAGAAGAGTGTTGGCTTCTGCAGCACATACACTAAGACTGAAACAATAGAGAGAATTTTAGTGCCACTCCTGCGTAAGGGTGACACACAAATTCATGAAGCGCCCCATATTTGGGGGGAGTTTGGGATGAGCAGATGCAAACCAGTGTGCATACTGAATAGATTATAATGGATAAACTACAAGGCCACACTGTATAGCGCTGGGAACTATATTCAATATCCTGGATAAGCCATAATGGAAAAGAATATAAAAACAGAGTGTTTTTAGACGTATGGAGAAGGCAGTGGCACCCACTCCAGTACTCTTGCCCGGAAAATCCCATGGACGGAGGAGCCTGGTAGGCTGCAGTCCATGGGATCACGGGCAGTCAGACACAACTGAGCTACTTCACTTTCACTTTTCCCTTTCATGCGTTGGAGAAGGAAATGGCAAACCACTCCAGTGTTCTTCCTGGAGAATCCCAGGGACGGGGGAGCCTGGTGGGCTGCCGTCTATGGGGTCGCACAGAGTCGGACACGACTGAGGCGACTTAGCAGCAGTGACATGCTTCACCGTACAGCAGTAATTAACACAAGCTTGTAATCAACAATTCAACCTTACATCAATAAAAAGTAAGTTCAAAAAAAGGTAATTTCTAACACGGTCCACAAACGATTTCTACACGGAGCACAAAACAAATGTGCTGATTCCTAACAGGAAGAAACATCATAAACAGAATCATAATAGGAGTCTGTGTATATAAATCCTTCATGAGTTATTTTATGAAACCAACCAACTTTTAAAAATTGAATTTCCTAAACTGAACTTAAGATATTATTTTCTTTTCCAGGAAACCTCAGGTTGGATACATTCAGTTGATTGAAAAGCAATGTCCAGAATGACCAAAATCCTGCTTATGATAAATAAACAGCTTTGGCTAACTAAGTCTAGTTTTTGGTCACGGGAGGTAAGGTTGACTGGTTTGATCTCTGGGTAGGAAGATCCCCTGGAGGAGGAAATGGCAACCCACTCCAGTATTCTTGCCTGGGAAATCCCATGGACAGAGGAGCCTGGCGGGCTACAGTCCATGGGGCTGCAAAGAGTCAGAGGCACTGATCGACCCAGCAAACACACAAAGCATTTGTCTGAAAAAAAAAATACAAACAGCAAACACACACATGCCCACGGAGATAAGATGACTGAAGGTACCAGACCGCCCCTCAGCTTACTTTACATCCAAACATGCTTATGTCAGAAGACGGGTGACTGAAGACAATAGCGGAGCCTTTCTTTCAAGTTTTCGGATAAATGCCAACAGGACAAAATATTCCACTATGGCATTTATTGAGTATCGTGGAGTGGCCAGGTGCGTGCGGACAGGAGAAAGGGCCCCACAACACGCAGGGCGGCCCCGAGCCTGCCCAAGTGCAAGGCCTTATTTCAGTATAATGTTCACCTGCACGTACATTTGCTCACACAACTTAAAATATAATGTTTATGGAAATATATAATTTGAAAACTTAATAATTACATATGAGTACAAATGTAAAATAATAAAGCATTGGAAGCGTGAACACATATCCCATGAAAACAGAATAAATAGCCAAGAGAAGACTTACAAGATGTTGATGCTGTAACACTCTCCCGAAGACCAGCAAATTTTGTATTGTTATAATAGACCTGGGTTTCAGAAATGAGAGAGAAGAAGGTTTTCTAAATTAAATTTGTGAATCACAATATAACAGATTCCTATTTGTCATATATTGCTGTTTATTTTCATTAAAATGTATACTGGATAACTTGAAACTTCGAGACTATGGCGATAGTCTATTATCAAATTTCTTAAATATTTACCAGTGAAACGATATAAAGAAATCTTATCCCATTTAGCAATAATAATAATACTGATAGTTATGGTCAGCAAGAACTAAGTGGACACAAAGGAATAAAATCCAACACACCAAAGTGTTCATTATTCAAAGTTAAAATTCCCTATGAATAGACTAATATCTTCACATTTCTTTACAAAGGAAATTCTGGTGTATACTGCTTACTAGAGTTACACATACTCTGTACAAAAAATTTTTTAAGACTAAGTGGAAACAGTTTAATGTAAGAATCACGCTATTTATATTAAAGTGATTTTAGTTCATAAGGGTTAAAATGATACAAATCGGTGACATGGCAACATCTACAGTTTAGACGTAAGGAGTTCAAAATATTAAACATGATCGAGCAAAAGCAATTAGACACACAAAGGAAACTGCACGGACCCAGAAAGCATTAAGAATCTTCAGTCAAAAACAAAACGATTGAGTAAAAATAGATTTGAACAGTATAATTAAAAGAGATTAATGATAAATATACTTTGGCAATCTGATGTGAAGGACTGACTCACTGGAAAAGACCCTGATGCTGGGAAAGATTGAAGGCGGGAGGAGAAGGGGACGACAGAGGATGAGATGGTTGGATGGCATCACTGACTCGATGGACATGAGTTTGAGCAAACTCCAGGCCTTGGTGATGGACAGGGAGGCCTGGCGTGCTGCAGTCCATGGGGTCGCAAAGAGTCGGACATGACTAAGCGACTGAACTGAGCTGAATGGTAAATATGATAGATCTGTAACAAAAAAACATACCTAAGCTTTTACCCTGTGGAGGATATACAATCTCCCCAGTACTCGCAGAATGTTTATAAATATTTATCTCACATTGAGCTGTAAAAAATAGTGTAAATTTCAAAGGGCAGAAATTGTAAAAGCCCAGTTATCTTTTAAAAATAATAATTAAGTATAATACAAAAATGCAGGAACTAGAAATGCGCAAACATTTTCTTTAAAAAAATTAATTTAAAATGCTTCCAAATTACAATTACATACTCTATGGGAATTATCAATAATTAGAACAATCTACTTTAAAAATCCATTCATTCAATTTTATGTCAGTCATTGAGAGATTAGGGATAAAAGACATGGGATAGAGTGAAAATTTTAGCAAAGGATAATCGGTAAGTTTAAAACTTTTTCTTAGTTAATAAAAAAGAAAAGGAGAAAGAAATAGTCAAAAATCACTTTCAGTTCCCAAACTAGCAGAACATCAAAATAAACCTGCAATAATGGAAAGTAATACATTAACAACTATAAAAACAACTGTATTGATTTATTAACCAGAGATAAGACTGGTGTGGAAAGCTAAAATGTTACTCCTTCATGAAGGTATAAATGCAGCAGCGGGTTCTGAAATAAACATAAAAGCAAGTTATGGGAACTGCAGAGAAGAAAACAACAGTCTTTTGAAGAGTGAGGAGGAGAGTGGAAAGCTAACTGTCTCCTAGTGTGAATTTTAAGATTGCACTTTAATATAATGTTGAGCTATATTTTTCCAGAATAAGTTATCACGATTGACACGTGGGAGGAGGAAACTCCAGACAGAGAGAAGAGTCCTAAGTTCCTAAAGAGAGTGAAACCTGAGTGTTTTGAGAAACAGAAAGAAAGCCAGTGCGCCTGGAGCTTCCTGGGTGCTGAGGAAGATGAGGTAAAACGGACAATGATAGGCAACAACAGTGCATTTGTTTGGGAAAAGAAAAGAAGTGCACTCATTCAAACCCCCCTATACTGTGGGGAGGAATGTGAATCGGTGCGGCCACTATGGAGAACAGTATGGAGGTTCCTTAAAAGGCTAAAATTAGAGCTATCATACGGCACAGCAACCCCACTCCTAGGCACAAATCCAGAGAAAAACATGATCTGAAACGGTGCATGAACTGCGATGTTCACTGCAGCACTGTTTACAACAGCCAAACACGGAAGTAACTTAAATGTCCACCAGCAGAGGCATGGACAGAGAAGATGAGGTACATGCATGCCGTGGGATATCGCTCAGCCACAAAAGGAGCTCAACAGTGCCGTGTGCAGAGGCGTGGGTGGACCTGGTGAAGTAAGTCAGAAAGAGAAAAACAAACGTCGCTTATGTGTGCTGAACTTAGAAAAACAGTAGAGATGAACTTATTTGCAAAGCAGAAATAGAGACATAGATGGAGCAAACAGACATGGTTACCAAAGGGGAAAGAGGATGTGAGATGATCTGGGACATCAGGAGTGACATATGGACACTATTGATACTGTGTATAAAATAGACAGCTAGCGAGAGCCTGCTGCCCAGCACAGGGAGCTCTCCTCAGTGCTCTGTGGCGACCTAAATGGGAAGGAAATCCAAAAAAAGGGGATATGTGTGTACATGTATGACTGATTCACTTTGCCGTACAGCAAGAAACTAACAAAACACTGTAAAGCAACTCTACACCAATGAGTTAATTTTTAAAAAATCTTAAATTATATGTAACTTCCTTTTGGCCCAATACATTCTTTTTCAGGAATTTATTCAGACAGAGACAATAAAAGACATATTCAAAGACGCTGTTATTTTCCAATAAGAGTGTTTACTTATTGTTGCTTTTAACAGAGACTAAAACAGTTATGGTGAGTAGAATGCAATAAAGCCATAAGACAGAACCTTGTGCAACCATTAAAAATTAGTAGCAGAATATTTAATACGGAAAAATGTTCATGATACAGTGATTTTTGAAACATGCAGTTTATCAAACTGTGTGCTTTTATCATGGAACTGATGAGACAATGAGAAATATATCCAGTTTCTGACACAGAGCTCCTAAAACCTTTGTAATTTCCTGCGTGCATGCTCAGTCATTCAGTCGTGGCCAACACTCTGTGACCCCATGGACTGTAGCCTGCCAGGCTCCTCTGTCCATGGATTCTCCAGGCAAGAATCCTGGAGTGGGTTGCCATTTCCTCGTCCAGGGAATCTTCCGGACCCAGGGATCAAACCCAGGTCTCCCACATTGCAGGCAGATTCTTTCTCACTGAGCCACCGGGAGTGATAATCTTTTCTTCTACTGAAGTAACTCTGAGTGGGTTCCCAGATGGCCCCCACAGGACTGCCAAGACCAAGCCATAGTCAGTCTTGGAATTTTCAGCCCCTCCCCCCATTCTCGTGAGAAGGGGGAAGAGTGGAAAATGGAGTTAATGACTGATCGCGTCTGTGTGATGAAGCCTCCAGAAATTCCCAGAAGTACAGGGTTCAGAGAGCTTCCAGACTGGGGAGCACATTCACACCAGGAGAGAGACACACCCCCAACTCCAGGGGGACAGAGGCTCCTGCACACAGACCCTCCCAGACCTCCCTACATATCTCTTCAGCTGGCTGTTTACCTGAATCCTTTCTCACAGCCTTTAAGTATCTGCCTGAGTTACGTGAGCTGCCTTAGTAAATTAATCAAACTCAAGGAAGGGGTGATGGGAGCCCCTGACGTGGAGCCCAATCGAGCAGAAGTGATGGGCATCTCTTAGCTGTCATTCCGAAGTGGGGTGGGGCCAATCTCATGGGACTGACCCCTCCCCTGGACATTCCAGGGGAGTGCCCCTGGAATACGGCACTTTCTCTGGGTAGATGGTGTTGAAATTAAATTAAATTATGGGGCACCCACCAGTCATCTCAGATAGCTGCTGGACATGGGGAAAAACCTGTACACATGTGGAGACCAAAAGTGTCAAAAGTGTTTCAGGTCTTCAGCTTTCTTTGGAAATTCTTCTCTGTATTTCTTACAGGGAATAAACACAGGAGACAGAATGAACTGAATGAGCTGAGGCTGTCTCCTATAGCAAAAGGAAAAGATTGAGCCCTCCCATTTTAGAAACACATACACAAAATGTGATCAGTAGACGGTGAGTTTATGGGTGAGGTTTTAAACTCTTTGCATACATTGCTATTTCCTGACATTTTTTTTTCTATTTTCTAACCTCAATGTACCTGTAAAAAAATATTTGTAATTAAAGAAAGCTCACATTAGTAAAGACACAAAGCCAAGAAGAACAAAAGACGTGGCAAAGTAATAACCAATAATTATCATTAATAAATAATAACAACTTGTGCACTGTGTTTCTTGACATAGGAACAATAATTTATAAGTAGTCACGCTGAAGGTCAAAAATATTCCAACCAAATATCTGCCATAAATCATACTATAGATGAAAAGTATGGGGTCAAAGTTTTAAGACTTATCAAGTGTGATTCCTTTAGACATCAGAGCTTCTCAAGCTTGTGTGAACACTAGTCCTAGAATTATTTAAGTGCTGCAGAATAATAACTATAATATATATCAGTTCTGGAGTGATTATAGAAATTGTAATCTTACCAAAAAATTATATTCTGTTAAATACTGAAGATCTTCTACCAAGAATCTGCATTCTGGTCCTGAATCGTTTTTAACCAAGGTATTTCCAGTTCTTACTTCCAAATAGTACTTCCCTTCGGGGCCATTAAGCTGGTTAGGACGTTTACAGCTCACAGCTATAGTATTTTCTGTCTTCCGTGAAGCACTTAAACCATTGACCTTGCTTGGCTCTATCAAAATGAAAAAAAAAAAAAAAACACAGCGGTTACTTTAACCATTTGTTAAATGAATATTTAAATTACTGGATAATATATGTGAACAATATAAAACCATTCTAAGTGCTTATTTGGGGATGGGGAAATTAGGAGATAATGTACATAAAAAAGCTGTTTAAGAAAACATCTGAAAATAAATTACACATCTTTCAATGAATATTGCATATAAGTTGCACTTGAAACTATGAGATTTTTGTGATTCTCCCAAAGAGAGTGTGCTGTTCTTCTTGTTCTTCAGTCACTCAGTTGTATCCAAGATTTTGCAACCCCAAAGACTGCAGCACCCCAGACTTCCTGTCCTTCACTGTCTCCTGGAGTTTGCTCAAACTCATGTCATTGAGTCAATGATCCATCCAACCATCTTATCCCCTGTCGCACCCTTCTCCTCCTGCTCTCAATGTTTCCCAGAATCAGGGCCTTTTCCAGTGAGTTGGGTCTTCATATCTTGTGGCCAAATTATTGGAGCTTCACCTTCAGCATCAGTCCTTCCAATGAATATTCAGGATTGGTTTCCTTTAGGATGGACTGGTTGGATCTCCTTGCAGTCCAAGGGATTCTCCAGAGTCTTCTCTAGCACCACAGATTGAAAGCATCAGTTGTTTGGAACTCAGCCCTCTTTATGGTACAATCCTCATAGCTGTACACGACTACTGGAAAAACACAGCTTTGACCATATGGACCTTTGCTGGCAAAGTGATGTCTCCGCTTTTTAATACGCTATCTAGTTTTGTCACAGAGAATGTGTAGAAGTAGAAAACAGAGGAAATGAAAAGAAGGGGCAGGGAGGGAAGAGATAGTGATGGGGAAACCTCGAAGGCCTACAGATGGCTCAGGCCCTCCTTTTGCAAGCACTTACATGACCCTGGGGATACCTGGCTGAATTCTTCATCAGCAACAAATCGTCTTTGTGTCTGTGATAGCACAGGAATTCAGGAAAATAACCAAAGTGTAAAGTGTGAGGACTTGGACTTCTGAAGCATGAACTTAAATGACATTAGGAGCATTTTATACCCAGCCCCGAGTAGAACACCTGTCCTCTGTGAGCCTAGCCCCAGGGAGGGTCTCTGGAGCCCTGGCTGCTGATCTGCACAGGGCTGTTTCTTCTGTCCCGACCCTCATGGAGTTCAGTCACCCCAGAGACGGATGGAGCTCTGCACCTGGAATCCGTGGCACTTCCCCTTGGTGGCAAGAATCAAATGAATGTAAAATGTGACTTAAAACAGTAGGCAGTTCACTGTAATGAGAAGAAAATGCTGTCAAAGTATTATGGTTTATGAAGTGCCTGTCATGCAAGCAAAAGTCAGCAAGTGAATGGTTTATGAGTGTGGGATTCTCATGTATCTGATAGCAGTCGAAATTTCCAGACAATAAAGAAAATAATAGGTAATTCATTTTTCTCTAAGTTGGTTAGGTACTTAATTGCCTGAATTCTTACACACTGTACCAGCTCATATGTTCTCAGGCTTCATTCGTACAATTCTGTGATTATACCTGAAGGACACAGAGAAAACCTCAAATGAGAGCTTTTAAATTGTTGTTTTTTAATTATTATAAACCCTAGATATTAACAAATGTGCCAAGTCAAAGTGCTTCCCAAATGAAGAATAAATGTGAACTTGCTGTTTAAACAGCTTAGACTTTGCTTCTCACCATTCATAGAAAAAAGCACTAAAGTTCATAACTTACTTGCTGGATCTGTCCAAAATGTATAGGTCGCATTTCTACTGCGAGTTACTTTTCCTGTGACCCGGGCTTGTAACACCACCGTATAGTTTGTGAAAGGTCTCAAATTGTGCAAATCTATTCCGTCCTGGGTTTTATCCTGAGGGATGCAATTTCGTCCACCTCAAAGGGAAAAACAGAAACATTTATTAAGTCATCAAAAGCCAGGATTACCACATATTTAACTTGGTCTGTACATTAAATCATTCTGAGCCCACTCCAAACTGAGTGACTGAAATACAAAAATGTTTGTGCTCAGAAGTACATACTACTATCAGCAAATGTATTGAATGAATGTAATTACTTCAAATAAACTCAAATATTCCAAACTAATGGTTTCATAGTTAATTTGGTACATAACATATTAATAAAAGAGTCCAAGCATATCAGTGAAGATGGTTTATTTTCTTTCTGAGAAAGCACAGCCCATGGTGGATATTACGAAAGTCTTTTTTCCAATACTTTAGTGAAACTTTTTCTGATAACCTCCAAACTTTGAACTTTGGTATGGCTACTGTTATAAACTTCAGATGCAGAATCCATTTGATCACCAATAACTCCGTCTCCTTGTCCTACTCCTCTGAGCACTACAGGAATTGAGACGATGAGGGAAAGCAGCGGAGTCTGAAGGCCGCAAGAGACAGGGGACTGCGGGTGAGCTGGGTCCGAAGGACCCTTTGAGCAGAGTCAGTGCGTGAACCACCGTGGAGGCTGGATTCAGCCAGTTACCAACCCAGTTTCTGAGAAAAGGGCACACAAAGCTCGATGTTGTATCCCTCCCTGCCCATCCCTCCCCACCCATTCTGTTCAAGGATTATAACAGGGCAGTCATAAATTTGGATAGCACTGAATAAGAAGGATCTGTACTCGTTGCAAAAAATAAACAAAAACTTGTCTGACCACAATAACCAATGCATTACCTCCTTCTAAGCCTACTATTCAAATGCTTTTTTAAACTGTATAGAATACAAAGGAACAATAAACATTGTTCCATAAATTCCCTCCATATACTCTGGCATTGAAAGAACTCCATAGTGGAGAGAGAATATAAAAAGTGAGGAATACAGCAAGGGAAAATGAGAAGGAGATTCAGAAAAGAGAAAAGAAAACCAATGTGCTCACACAGAAACCAAGCAAAGAGAGCTCACAGGAGAGGGGTCCAGTGAGGCAGACTATCCGACCATCCTGCTGTTTTATCTTCCTATAATTTCCACTTTTCTTTTCTCATAGACATAACTTTTCAAAGTACCATAAGCTCAAATACACGGCAAACATTTCTTCTCCATATGAGAAGACTCCATACGTCCTCTTATGCTAACTGGAAAACTACATGTGCGTGGAGCTTTGCTTTAGTAGTCTGATTATTATGATTCAACCAGCAAAAGGCATATGTTATCAAAATATACAATAACACGCTGAAGAGAAGTGGCTTTCTGCCTTGAAATCTGAAAATTTCACCTACCCACCAAACAGATGGAACTCTGTGAGATGTTCAACTCAAAACTACTTTAAACTATAGGGCAAGGACTGTCAAGAGGGCTATCCCAAGGGCTGAGTCTATTCTGAGATGGTCCACAGTCCCCACTGTCTTCTAAAGGCATTTTAGATACTTCGCATCGTCCAGGAGAGGTCTGTTCTCTTAAATAGTCCCTCCAAAGGAAGGGCGAGCCCAGTGGTTGGACTTCTGCAAGAAGTTTCATGCTAACTAGAACTACGTTCTAAGATTCCACTGGCCAGTAAAGTGCCCTCCATGACTAAACAGGAATATGTTCATTTTTATTCACCCAATTTTGTGTGTGCGCCAGCTGGATCAAGCTACGGAAGTGGTTTGTTTGTCGTCCAGAACAATAAGTTCAAACCAGTGCAGCTCACTTACATAATATGTGGAAGACAGCTGAGTATTATCATCCAGAGATTTTCTTTCTCTAGGCTTTAGAGTGTAAAGATTATAAGTAAGAAGGTCAAGAAAGACAAGCAATATTGGGGATGTTCTGAGCTTCAGGCATCTCAGAGGCTGGGGAGTCCATAGTGAGTGGAGGCAGTTCTTAAAATCAAGACATATAGGATGCCCATCACGGTTGCTGTGTAGAAAGCTCTGTGGCTCACTCACTTCTTCCATATATCTGCTGCTGCTAAGTCACTTCAGTCGTGTCCGACTCTGCGTGACCCCATAGACGTCAGCCCACCAGGCTCCCCCGCCCCTGGGATTCTCCAGGCAAGAACACTGGAGTGGGTTGCCATTTCCTTCTCCATCCATACATCTAGTGTTTTCCAATTTTAGATTTATCTTTCCTGATATGGAATTAAATTTTCTACAAGTTACCTGGAGAAATCCAATAGCAAAGAAAGACTCTGTCAAAATAGCTTTGAGGTGGTGTCCAGGTACACTTTCCTTCAGTTGCATTTTTAGCAGAACAAGTAAAATTCTGAGGTGCTTCTGGTTCTGTTGAGAGAATAAGAAGATAAAATGTGAAAAAAACAAGACATAGAGAAACCATTTTTCATATTATTAGCATGCATTGTTAATAGTCATAATTTGATTAACTATGAATCAAAGATGAAATTGTAAGAAAGATACCTGCTCTTGTTACATTTTCTTTAGAGATCATTTGGCTCAGAAAGTAAAGAATCTGCCTGCAATGCAGGAGACCTGGGTTCAATCCCTGGGCTGCAAAGATCCCCTGGAGAAGGGAATGGCAACCCACTGCAGTGTTCTTGCCTGGAGAGTCTCACAGATAGAGGCGCCTGGCAGTTTACAGCCCATGGGGTTGTAAAGAATCGAACACAACTGAGCATATAACACTTCTGTATATCTTCTTTTGTAGCTACACGTTTTATAAGGTACTAGAGGATTGACTTTGTTAATAATTCATTTACTATTCAGTACCTACATTCATGGAAGAGACTGGCTTACAGTGGCCTCATCTTTGTGCATGTTTGGTATCCACATAACAGTATGCCTAAGCCTATTCCAAACCCTAACAATAATCAAAGTGAGTTGATAGATTTACATGTTTTCTATACTGTGGGGCAGTTTGGATAGGACAGAAACTAAGCTTACCTTTCTGGTTTATCTTTTTTAAAGGGTAGGTGAAGTAAGCAGACAGGGAGTGTGAAGTGAGTGAAGAGGTATTAGACTGTGATTTTAAGTCTAATTTTCTAACTCTTCCCCTAGGCAAATGCTCATAATTTGTATGTTCTAGAAAATTATTCACTTTATCTAACTTTTTATATTGGATATGAGATTCTTTATAATCTGTGAAATTTCTGCTGCTGCTGCTGCTAAGTCGCTTCAGTCGTGTCCGACTCTGTGCAAACCCATAGACGGCAGCCCACCAGGCTCCACCATCCCTGGGATTCTCCAGGCAAGAACACTGGAGGGGGTTGCCATTTCCTTCTCCAACGCATGAAAGTGAAAAGTGAAAATGAAGTCGCTCAGTCGTGTCCGACTCTTTGCAACCCCATGGACTGCAGCCTACCAGGCTCCTGTGTCCATGGGATTTTCCAGGCAAGAGTACTGGGAGTGGGTTGCCATTGCCTTCTCCATGAAATTTCTACTCTATTTTTAATGTCCTTTTGTTAATGCATGGGGGAAGGTTGTTTTGCTAGAGGTCTATTTTATTATTCTTTTCAAAACCAAGCCTTCAAACTGATTAGTAAATTCCTAGTATCTTTGCTTATTTCTTCTTTCCATAATCTGTACTCCAGCCTTTGTTATTTTCTCCTTTCTAATATCTTTGTATTTTTTTTTTTCTGGTTCTTTTCTAAGCACTCTCCATTGATTTCATTCAATAGGAGCTAAGCAATAAAAGTTCCCATAAATTATCACTTGATCTTACTTAAGGTACAAATTCCCCTCAAATATGTCTTTACTTTATTCGAGTCTGAATGCCTTTGCTTCAAAAGGTAAATTTAAACCGTTTTATTTATATTAACTTTTGATATGGTGATTTGTTTAGTCGCTAAGTCGCGTCCGACTCTGGCAACCCCACGGACTGCAGCCCGCCAGGCATCTTTGGCCATGGGATTTCCCAGGATTTCCCTAGAACACTGGAATGGGTTGCCTTTCTCTTCTCCAGGGGATCTTCCCAACCCAGGAATCGAACCCAGGTCTCCTGCACTGCAGGCAGATTCTTCACCAAGTGAGCTATGAGGGAAGTCCGACTTTTGATATACTTTGACATTTCTGCTCTTTTACCTACTGTTTACTACTTAGCCTTTTCTGTCTCCCTCTCTGCCACATTTTTCCTCTTCCTTCCCCTCCCCTTCCCCATTTTTCTTCTCCTCCTCCTCCCCCTCCTCCTCCTTTCTCCTTTTCCTCCTTTAACATGTAGAACATCTTTTATTCCGTAACTTTCTTCTACTGATTATACACAATGTCATCTATTTATCTGTCCTTCATATTTTTAATGGTTGTTCATAAATTGCCTCACAATTAACATATTTTCCTAGTAAATTTCTAAAGTCAACTGGAGTCTCTTCTGGTTGTTTAGTCACTCAGTTGTGTTCAACTCTTTGGACTGCAGCACGTGAGGTTTCTCTGTCCTTCACTCTCTCCTGGAGCTTGCTCAAACTCATGTCCCTCGAGTCAGTGATGCCATCCAACTGTCTCATCCTCAGTCATCCCCTTCTCCTCCTGCCTTCAATCTTTCCCAGCATCAGGGTTTATTTCAATGAGTCGGCTCTTCACATCAGGTGACCAAAGTATTGGAGCTTCAGCTTCAGCATCAGTCCTTCCAATGAATATTCAGGGTTGATTTCCTTTAGAATTGACTGGTTTCATTTCCTTGCAGTCCAAGGGACTCTCAAGAGTCTTCTCCAATACCACATTTCGAAAGTATTAATTCTTTGGTGCTCAGTCTTCTTTATGGTCCAACTCTCACATCTGTACATGACTCCTGGAAAAACCATCCCTTTGACTATATGGACCTTTGTCAGCAAAGTGATGTCTCTGCTTTTTAATTCACTGTCTCGGCTCATTATAGGTTTTCTTCCAAGGATCAAGCATCTTTTAATTTCATGGCTGCAGTCATTATCTGAAGTGATTTTGGAGCCCAGGAAAATAAAGTCTGTCATTGTTTCCATTTTTTCCCCATCTATTTGCCATGAAGTGATGGGAACAGATACCATGATCTTAGTCTTAAGTCAGCTTTTTCATTCTCCATTTCACCTTCATTGAGAGGCTTTATTTCTACTAATCTCTTTACTTCCATTAAATATAACTGAAGTTTTAGCACTTTTTTATTCCTTCTCCCTGCCATCTTCCAGATGCTGTTATTTTCCAGAATTTTATTTTTCAATTGCTACTAGTTATAATAATCTTGTTATTATTTATGTTGCTGGCTTCTCAGTAGTAACAACTATTATTTTGCTATCAACAATTCGCTTTATCACTGCTTCTCATTAGCTTCTGTGCTCACCTTACTCCTGTGAGAGGCAGGATTTGAAAGTGGCCCAGAAGAGGCAGGAGACATCAAAAGGAGGAGGCTGCTACAGGAGCGAGGAGACGCAATGGGAATTGTGTGAACAAGCATGTCACTTACCTCACAGTCTTGTTTCCACCTGGACCTCACAGCAGCCTACAGTTTGCAAAAACTTCATGGAGGTTTGGATTCTCTGTCATTTATTTCTAAATTTTCACTTTAAAATGGACACAACGCCTTTTTGTGAAACCCTTTCTCCAAATTCATAATATCTTTTTCTATGATTCTCAAAGAATCATAAGACTATAAAAAGAAAAGAAATTTAACATACAAACGTAAGCAATATACTCACCTCCAAAATCTGTTTCAATAGTTTTATTTTGACTAATAAGAAGCTGTTGATTATAGAGTACTTGTGAACTACAAGTATAATTAGTTCTGGGTTTAAGATTCCTCACTTTAAATGTGTCTTTATTATAACTTGGAGAACCGCCATCTAAAAAAAATAAGGATTGCATATGAGTATATGAATGTAATATATCACACTTAAATTTCACTTTGGTTTTATATCTATGCTATGCTAAGTCACTTCAGTCGTGTCTGACTCTGTGTGACCCCATAGACGGTAGCCTGCCAGGCTCCCCTGTCCCTGGGATTCTCCAGGCAAGAACACTGGAGTGGGTTGCCATTTCCTTCTCCAATACATGAAAGTGAAAAGTGAAAGTGAAGTCGCTCAGTCGTGTCCGACTCTTAGCGACCCCAAGGACTTCAGCCCACCAGGCTCCTCCATCCCTGGGATTTTCCAGGCAAGAGTACTGGAGTGGGGTGCCATTGCCTTCTCTGACTTTATATCTATAGTTAATCTATATCTATAGTTAATCTCTATTAGATTAAAAACCTATGCAAATGGTCAAAACAATAAGTAAAAGATCCAGAGATCTGCTGCAATAACGCATGGTTTTGCTACACTCATTTTTAAAGAAAACACTGGTAAGTAGAAGTGAACTTGAGAGTGTCTCTAATTTAACTGAAGAAATGAGGCGTTAGTTCATCGTTCTCTGTTGAGAGTTGAGACTGCATTTGAGTCAGCCTTCATCGCGTAGATAATGAGATCACAGTTATGTCGTCAGCCTGCCACACGTTCGCTCTTGCCTTCCTCATCCTGCTCATGCCCAAGCTGTGTGTCCCCGAAACATGATGTCTATAACCAGTCCCACGCTCCACCCTCTGTGAGAGTGTGTATTTTCGTCTGTCTGTCTTGCCAAATACGGCCTAGCAGGTGGCTTTATGCCAAGGGAGGGAGATTTCATCCCAATAAACTCAAATGAAGAGAAATTAAAGGGTATTAAATCATTAATTACTAAAAAGAAATTCTAACTCAAGTCCCCCCTTCCGTGAACACCAACTCATATCCCTTGCAGCACTGATGTTTCTTTTTCTCCTTTCCTTTGTAAAAGTCTTCTGGCAGTTTTTTACGGGTGTTGTTGATGATGGAGGGCTGACAAAGGAGCTCGTGGAATCACGTGCAATTGCTTGCTTTCCCACTCATGCTAGGAGTTTGTGTATCTTAGCTTTTTTAACTCTTCTCTGATAATCTCTTCAGCAATGCCTCCTGTGTAACTGTTGCCAAGAACATTCTTATAAATAAAATGATACTGCTATTTCAAAAATTATTCTTCCAGTGAAGTATCTGTCTCTTTTGTGAGTTTGAGTGGTATAAAGAATACAAGTGTTTGATTCCAAACATATCATGGACTGTGCAAGAGAGAGAGGGAGAGAGACTGAAAGAAAGTGGATGAAAGGAGGGAGTAAGGAATCATTAGATAATATTTAGAGAAACTTCCCACTATAGGAAAAAAAAAAAAAAAAAACCTCCTCTGATCAACGTCAAATTCTTACCACATTTAAATTTGTATTCAATTTTATTTTCATTACACTTGAATTGTCCATTATCTGGAAAATCTTTGTTTTGCCAGTGTAAACAAAGGGAAGTATTTGCTTCTTCATCTTCCACGCAGTCTACCAGCTGAAACTGATTAGGATCTGTCAGAATAAAGATACAAAAATGCATGATTAATATTTCATAATGCATGCCGTATGCTCAGTGACAGTTATTCAAATTATATTCATGATACAGAATCTGGCAAGAATTTAGATTACTTTTGAAAAGTTGAATAATTCTCAGGGTTTTGCATTTCTTAAGTCTTTATTCTTTTTTTTAAGATTTTTGTTTGGGTTCTATTTTTTAAAAGTAGCGTAAATTCTAAATGAAATGCTACCAATATATGTAATGCTAATTTATTTAGAATTTACGCTACTTTTAAAAAATAGAATCCAAGCAAAAATCTAGATAAAATTGCATCTTTTGCACATATTAAAAGACTGGCTTCATTTAATTATTCTTACTTATATTTTCAGTTTTTCATTTACTCTTTGATTATTTTCATTGAATGGTCATTACACAGAGCATGTGTGATTCCCTCTGGGTAATGCACTTTTTTAAAAATTGTCACTTTCTGTTTTTATTTGATCATTTATTTCAGTAATATTTTTTAAAAATTAGTAGGTTAAATAAGTTTCTTTTTTCCATAAACATCAGACATCTAGCCTACCTAAATGTTAATAAGTAAATCAATGATCTTGAATTAATAAAAGATGTAAGAGATTTAACAGACTTACACGGCTCCCAAGTCCCGTTTTGAAAACACATTTAGTGAAGGTTGCGTCCCTGAAGTCCACGTAGTATCTTAGTCCCTTCTCTTTCCCAGCAGTTGCTGAGGCACCAAAACCAGCTGGATCCCCCTAAGGTGACTATAACTCTTTTTTTTTTTTTTGGAGAAAGTACTTTTTTTTCCCCACAAACATCAAATCTTTGACTTTGTATCTTTCCAAGATATTCTAGACATGCACAGGCGCACTCAGTTGTGTCTGACTCTGCGACCCCATGGACTGTAGCCCCCCAGGCTCCTCTGTCCATGGGATTCTCCAGGCAAGGATACTGGAGCGGGCTGCCATACCCTCCCCCAGGGGGTCTTCCAGACCCAGGGACTGAACCCACGGCTGCTGCAGCAGCAGACAGGCTCTTTTACCACTGAGCCACCTGGGAAACCTTTATTCCAGACACACTTGTATTTAGAAGGATTAATATATATAAACATTAATACATCATCTGTGTATATTAATATTATTATCAATTACTATATACATATGTGTATTGATGTGTATATGCGTATAATGTATGCATACATGTATATACATATAATGTGTATATATAATGTATAAATATATATATATTTTAAATGACTTGAATTCAGTTGAGAAGAGGAAAGAAGCTCGTGAATAATCGCTCAGAGGAGTAGATTATATCTGGTCGACACAAACCACGCTGTAAAAGAGGTGCAGGGAGGCGAGTAAGGGATGAAGACAGAAGGCTGCTCCGAGGTCACCACTTTGCTGGGTCAGGAGAGCAGCACGCCCCGCCCCCGCCCCCCGCTGCCAGCTTCCCCTCCCCCGCCTCCCGACAATCCGCACACAAAAGCGCACTGTCGTTGTAAACACACAAATAGAAAGCAACTGGCATTTACCTGGTGGTACCTCCAAGACATATTCAAATGGAGGCTCACACAAAGGGTGTGACATATTGATAATCCTAGTTTGACATGCAGGCAGGCCAGGGTGCTCCTTTTCACATTCAGGAGGTTCACATTCCTTTTCCTCAACGTCGAGTGTTGCAGTAAATGTCTTGTTATCCTTGAAAGAGTACTTCACAGACACACTTCCGTATTTGTTCTCTGAAAGAAAATAAGACAGCCAGGATTATCTTTGATTTTTCAGAACAAACAAACCTACATTAACTACAAACCCCTTAACATATTTTTTTAAAATATCCAAACACCAACAAAAATAGCCCCAGGAACATAAAATGGAGAAGGAACGCGTCAGCGCCTCCATGTTATCCCTCATGATTGTCTTTACATCGCTGTCCCATCAAAGACCCAGCTCATGAGCCTGTACTTGGATGATTATTGGACTCGTGTGTCTTCCCAACTGGACTGTAAATTCAATAAGAGCAAAACCTATTTTGATCATCACCATTAGTTCAGATCCTTGTGTAAAACCTGTCATTAGTAGGGTCTCAAAAGTGGTTGAAATACGAAAAAAAGAGCGCCATACAGGAAAAATTCCTTATTCCAGCTCTGTCATTTCCCTTGCTTTCTAAACTGCAGTACTTGATTCTCTCTTTCTCCTGACAGGAGAACATTAATTATCTGAGAGCAGAGGCCTCACTATGCCTCTGCTTATGAAAAGTTATGGACAACAACTCCTCCTCAAGCTTTCTCGAGTGTCATCTCACTCTCCCCTTCATTTGAACAGATTCCATTGACTCACAAAAACACCTTCTCAGTACACACTGATGTATTCACTCATTTTTTAGTGCAACAAAAATTATGACGCACTTGTTTTAAAACACTGTCCCAAACGACAGGAATACAAATGTTCCACTTTGGGGTCTCTAACGTGGAGATGGGCACGGGAATGGGCTAGAGAGGACAGGAAAACCACCAAAACAAGATGATGCACGAAACAACACGGGAATAAAGCAGCAGAGGAGCCTGCTGTGGTTAGAGGACCCGGAGAGGCTCTCTAGGGCACGTGACTCAGTTTGCAGTTTAAAATAGGAGCAAGACATAGAAAAAGTGATGGGGGAGGGGGGCGGGTGAGGATGGCATGGAATTCCAAGTGTAAGGAAAGAACCTGGGTGAGCACAGAAGCAGGAAGAAATGTGCTCAGAAACCTAGAAGCAGCTGTCAGTCTATTTTGTAAATAAATTCATTTGTATCACTTCTTTTCAGATTCCAAATATAAGGGATACCATATGGTATCTCCCTTTCTCTGTCTAACTTACTTCACTCGGTAAGACAATCTCTAGCTCAATCTCTAGAGAACAAACTTATAGGGGGAAGGACAGGGGGAAGGGACAGTTAGGGAGTTTGGGATGGACAGGGACACACTGCTATATTCAAAACGGATAAGAGCGAGGGCCTACTATACAGCACAGGGAACGCTGCTCAATGTTATGTGGCAGCCTGGATGGGGGAGAGTTTGGGGGGAAATGGATACATGTATACGGATGGCTGGATCCCTTTGCTGTCCACGTGAAACTATCACAATCAGCTGTACTCGAAAACAAAATAAAAGGTTAAGAAATACAACAATGAGTATTTCCGTGTTCCTTAAGTGAAAAAAGTAATAATGCAAGAGGAATCTGATCATGAAAGATCATATTAATTAAGCAAACATATGAAGGCTGGTGTTTGCACTGAATATATGAAGAGCTCCTGACAGCAGGGACTCCCTGGTGATATTTAGAAACATGTGGAGTGTGTGAGCCCTGGTCGTGAAGAAGGACTCTGTTTTCACTGAGAACAGAGGAAGAAGATAGGAGAAGGACAGATACAAACTGTTTTCAAGCATCTGCTTTGAGGAGAACCCTAGCGAGATAGAGAGACAGACGAGACTTTTTCTTCTTGATCAGCCTAGAAGGTGCTATTCACATTCCACATTTATCATTACACGGAATCCTCCCCCAACCCCAAAACAAGCTTGCTATCACCCCACTTTAAACACCCAAGGTAAGGGTAAGTGGCTCCACCAGAGCTGTTTAGCTAGTAATGATTGATCCTGACCCTCAAATCCAGGTCTGAACATGACATCAAACTTCTCACTCTGAAGGACTCTGACTCTTAAGAGCTGGAGCTAATCATTGGTTAGAAATTAGAGCCACTGAGTTTATTTTGCTGGGGTGGGGGAGCAGAGGTCTTAGAAACTTGAAATAAAGAATGAAATCATTAAAGTGATATATGTTGCCTCTAAGTAGACAAACTTACCACATGGTGGCTTAGTAGGAGCTGAAAGAAAAAAAGAGAATGCAGATGATTAAAATCAACTTTTAAGATATCTCTGCCCTTAGTCATTTTAGGGAAGAGTGGTTTACAATGTTTCATCTTCATAAACTGTAGAATCTACCAAATTAGGTTTAACAGAAAAGACAGAGTTTGCAGTGCCTAGTCCCATGTTTGGATCTCAAAACCTCAAAGGTTGTAAACCAAGGAGCTAGCCCCTCAAATATTTTCATGAATTTACCTCATAAGCCCAATCATGATACAATATTAAGACTTTTTGACACACATCTGATTATGGAATGGTGAGGTGGCTGACTATTCAAGCAGCCAGAGGCATTTTTAAAGTCTTTATCTCCTTAATTAATCTCAAAAGAGGTTTATATAATTGTAACCCCTAGGGAGTTCAGTTTGCATCTCTGTTTGCAAACAATGTCTTCCCTGGTGGCTCAGACGGTAAAGCGTCTGCCCGCAATGCAGGAGACCCAGATTCGATCCCTGGGTCAGGAAGATCCCTGGTGGAAGGAAATGGCAACCCACTCCAGTACTCTGGCCTGGAAAGTTCCATGGATGGAGGAGCCTGCTGGGCTACAGCCCATGGGGTCGCACAGAGTCGGACACGACTGAAGCGACTTAGCAGCAGCAGCAGCTCCACGCTCTGGTTTCACTTTTGTAAGCTCTTTACCCATATACTAGACTCAGGGTGAAAAATCTGTCCATCCACTGAGACAAGTCTTGTGTGAGCGGATATATTTAACTGGCGAACAGGACGGAAATGTCGCTTGTGGAAGCTACGAGATCCCTGCTAGTCTGGTCTTCGAGATGGAGAAACTGAGGCGGAAACAGCACCCCGGCAGGCTCTGACTGGCTGACCCATTGCAGGCTCCGCCAACTTCTGGGCATTCATTCCCGGATGGAGGCCCCCTCACTTCTGTCCCCATACCCCCTGCCCCCGAATGCTGAGGCTCCCCTGCCACTGACTTCTTGATACAAAGCCTCCCACTGAGAGAACTGTTCTGTTCATACCAAGACCGAAATCCACTCTTAAAAGTCCTGGTATAGCTAGCTGGTCATCTCTACTCACATTCATCAAGTTCACACTCGAGGGGAATGCTACGACCGGCATTAGGTTATCAAAGTGACACCGGCCCAGACCTCAGCACTGTGTCTCGCACTGCAGACACAGATCAGTGCTTTGGACTAACTGCCCCTCCATGGCCCCAGGATTAAGACACTCAAGTGAACATTGTGAAGAAAGAGCGTGGGGTAGATGCGGCCAACGCAGGGCCTTCAGGGAGCGTGTCCCAGGTGCGTGGTGGCGGAGTGACTGCATGACTGGGGGTCAGGTTGTCACCTATGGTTGAGAGAGCGGTTGCAGGGCTAACGCTGGATGCAGTGGTCAGTGCGGGGGTCGTGGTCTGCTCATCTGCAAGGAAATGAACAGAGGGTCACAGTTAACGAGCTTGTCCTATCGAAGGGCGAGGGGAAAATGCCTCAGCAAAGATCATTTCCTAAAGGAATCTTTGCTAGGGGCTTCCTCCTCATTTGAATGGACTCTTGCTTGTTTCTAAACCAAGAAAGTGAGTTAAAGATTTATCTACACGTGGCCCTTTAAGATAACTAAGAGTTCATACCATCGGAACCAGACACTGTATATGCTGAGAAGAAACCCTTCCTTGGTATAATTCAGACATGTGCAGTCTCCCTCCAATTGCTTCTCATTCTGTTACAACTCTCCTTATTCCAATTATTACACTAACGAGGATCCTGGTTACCTTTTTGTATTATTCTTCTCATACCAGGCTTTTTACATATCCCACCCTCATATCAATCTTATGAAATGAGTATTATTATACCCCTTTTTACAAGTGAAAACCAGACACAGAGAAAGTAGGAGCGACTTTCCTGAAGTCAACTAGAAAGTTGAAGAGGCTGGATTTGATCTCAGGGCTATGGGACTGAAAGCTTGTTACCTTTCTTCTTTGCCATGAACTTTTATAAAATAAATAATAAAATAAAACATGCCCAGAGGAAGCTTACTGGTAAGGTTTTGTTGCCTAATTTAGTATCAATGTGTGAAAATTTGTAAAACAGGAAACCCACTGAGCCCTGTTGGGTGTGAAATAAAACAGTTGCCTGAAGGTCTCAAGTTTCCATTTCATGATCCAGCATCTAACATGCCTAAGGCATCACAGTCAAACCTGAGGTGTTATCCTGGGTGGTCGGGTTGGAGGTGAGTGGAGGTGAGGCTTTATCTTGGGTGGTCGAGTTGGAGGTGAGTGGGAGTGAGGCGTTATCCTGGGTGGTCGAGTTGGAGGTGAGTGGAGGTGAGGCAGCAGTGCTGCTGAGTGCAGGGCTGCGGGAGGTGGCTGGTGGGGCAGCGGGGCCTGCAGGCAAGGCGGTCGTGGTCCCTTCTCCTGGGGCACCTGCAATCACAAAGGCCATCAGCATTCCTGCCCGGCAAGCGCAGGGCCACGCGGCCCGTGGAGGCATCGCCTACTGATCAAGCTAAGGCCGGGCAGCTAACACTCAAGCACTCCTGCAGCATCACAACCTACCCGTCTGCAAACCCGGATGAAAACCAGCGCGGCACGCGGGAGAGATGACTTGAAGGGCATCACAACTCACATTGTAAAAGCATCGGGGGCGGGGAGCTACCCGGGTGGCTCAGTGCTAACGAATCCTCCTTCCACTGCAGGGGACACTGGGTTCCATCCCTGCTCTACGAACACCCCACACGCCAAGGAGCAACAAAGCCCTCGCACCGCAACTACTGAGCCTGCGCTCTAGCTCCCAGAGTTGCAACTACGGACGCCCCCGCGCCCTAGAGCCTTTGCTCTGCAACAAGAGGAGCCACCGCAAGGAGCAGTCCGCATCTAGAGAGGAGCCCTGGCCTCTCCACAGCTGGACAAAGCCCGCGTGCAGCAGCAAAGACTCAGCAGCGGGAATAAATGAGGCATCTGGGACCTGGAGAGAAAGTCTGGATCTGCCCTCCCACCCAGGGAGGCTGCGCTTCCTGGCGGGGATAGGGGGTACCGTGGTGACACTGAAAATGCCAGAGTGGGTGCTGCTGGCGGGGCAGAGGCCGCAGAGGTGGAAGTGAGCTCTGAGGGTGGAAGGCTGCGGTGAGGGCCCCACGGAGGACCTGCCCCCGAGCCCTGCCGGAGCCTCGGGGCGGAGGAAGCCAGCGGTGCGGGTACTCCCTCCTGATTTTCTGAAAACAGAGCTGCGGGGGATCTCGCCTGCACCTTTGCGGAACTGGGTGCTTTTTTCTTCCAGCTGAGGGTCACGATGTTCCCTTCAGGATGGCGGCTGCCCTTGCCAGGGGAAAGTGGACTGGTTTAGAGCCCAAGAACGTCGTGCTATACGGACAGCAGCCCCCTGGGTTTCCAATCACAGACGCGCTCATGGGTGTAGAATCAAGGATGGCCGCGGATGAAAGCCCACCGTGCACTTCCTTAAGACGTCTCAATGTCAAGGTTCAAAGCACCCACCACGTGTCACACATCCCCCACCCCCAGACACACTCACACACACACACACTTCACCCAGAATCACAGCACAGGGGAGCAACGTGTATTCACTCGGTGCTAACTAGATGCTTCGTTGTCCTGGCAGAAACAAAATACGGGCTAGCTCCTGGTTGGACTTGTGCGGTGGCTTCACTGCCCTGACCACTGGGGTCACTGGCTCAAGGGTCTGAGGTTGGCTGCGCTTCTGCAGTTAGATGCTGGGTGTGTCGGTGTGTGACGCGCACGTGCACGTCCCCCGATGGCTCTGACGTGAGCACGCAGGCTCCCTCCCATCATGCACATCCATGCCTGCCAGAACTGAACGCGCATCTTTCCCAGATTCTGGGTCTGAGTTCTCAGCTCAGGCTCCAGAAGCCCCTTAACCCCCAAACTTAACTAAAGCCGCTCCAGAATGGAGAACGTAAACATCCGTTCTTCAGTTCCAGATCCTCAGAAGAAGCTTCCCACAGAACCAGGAGAAGAGTGGAAACTTGGTTTGTTTGTTTTTTAAGCCTTCAAAAAAGCGGCAGGCACACAACTGGCCCTTCTGAAATCGGTCAGGCTTGACTTGAGGCTTCCTGCACACCCTTTTCTCCTCCTCCACTCACTGGCTCATTCTCTCTGTCCGTCCCAAGGGTCCCTAGTCCTCAGGGCATCCTGAGAGCCCTCAGTCTTCCTGGCCCAGACATCCATGACCTTCCCTCTTCAAGGGAACCTACTCTTCCCGGTGGAGTGATCTCAGAGATGGCACAGGAGTGGCAATCACAATTCAATGAGGTTAATTGATCCTAACAGATTTTTCATTAGTGGACGTAGCCACGGGGACAGGGACAGAAGTCCCTGGTGGGACAAAGCAGACAAGTCTGTGTGACAATCACGCCTGCCCTCATTCATGGATGGGAAGCATCTTGGGAAAAGTCCTTCCATCCACAACTTTTGAATCTGTGGATTTGCTAAATCTCCAGATCTTTTTAGGGCTTTCCAGGTGGCTCCATGGGGTCACAAAGAGTCCAACACAGCTTAGCAACTGAATGACAATAGGTGGCTCAGTGGTAGAGAAAACTCCCAAGGCAGGAGACGCAAGATACACGGGTTCAATCCCTGGGTCAGGAAGATCCCCTGGAGAAGGAAATGGCAACCCATTCCAGTATTCTTGCCTGGAAAAGTTTCCACGACAGCTGGAGTCAGTGAAATGGGGTGGCTGTTTAAAGCTCATGGATTGCCTGTCATAATTTTTATCCCAAAGGAATGGTTTTAATACTTCAAAATAATAATTTGATTATTGCCAAGATTATTTTTCAGAGAAGAAAATGTGTTTTGTTTGAAAGTATATGAAGATTTCCATGCTAATTTAACCATTAGTATTATTGTGCCAGAGCAAGTTAGTATTTGTAAAGAATTCATCCTTATGTCCAATCCATTTCCTTTTAAACCTTTTTTATCAAGCTTTGCTTCATATGTAAATCTCTGGCTTTAATGGTTTTGGGGGGAAATTGTGGAAATAAAAAAGTAGTAATGTTGTGGGTGTGTGTGAGATAAAGTAGGGAATGTCTGAAATAGAAAGCTTTGTGCGCTGTGCTGTTACTCAGTCATTAACAAAGTTTAGCATGGAACTAGACATCAGCTCCCTCATCCTCACATTCCTTTTGTTAAAGGGAATTTGAACGCTTGCCATGTTTAGGCAGGTCCCAGCCACCATGCCTGCCCTGTGGTTGCAGGGGAAAATGGTATAAAGATTAAATATAAATTACTGCAATTGATGTAACTGCTTACCACAACCAATAAACTTCACTGGGATGGTGCTCAAAACTGTGTGTGCCGTGGACCACGGGTCTGTGACGGCGCCACCCATGCTTCTGTTTCAAGCTAAGACTGATGACCTAACTGAACAAATAAATTTCTTCTTCTCTTTAATCAGAGCAGGTCTATTAAGCAGTTTGCCTCAGAAAGTGGCACCCAGCACATTATTAAGGCAAAAAGCAGGAACAATCCTCAGGATGGTCGGTTTACGCGGCAGATACACTTGCAAACCTAACATTAAACAGAGAACCAGCAGCTCATTGGTGTCCCTGGATTCTAGGAACCTCAGAGATTTTCCCCGGCAGAAACACCTCCCATGCACTCTGTCACTTTGCTACCAACATGGCCCTGTTATCTTCAATTCTACTGTTAGGACTCACGGCCCTAATTAGATAACTAAAAAAACAACAACAACAAGAATCCAAGAACAAAGCTGTATTATTAACCCTCAGTGTGATTAAAAAAAAAAAATCAAAGGTCTGAAAGAAATCCAAGAACAAAGCTATATTATTAACCCTCAGTGTGACTAAAAAAAATAAAATCAAAGGTCTGTCTCCAGTGATTTTCTGATACTGAGAAGCTGGGATTGAACCAAGAAAAGCTCTACTTTAGAGTAAAAGCCAAGAAGGGTAAGACTGACAACCTGAAAGGGGATGTTCTGACTCTTGGAGGGCCATAGAAAGTCTAGGGGAGCAGGATCCAGGAAAATGAGGCTGTACTTGAGCCAGAGGACACTCAGAACCCACCCCCACATCCATGCACACCCTGATATTACCTAGGGGCTTCCCTCTTCCCCCTTCTCCCCAAGAACAGGCTTCGTGACTTTAGTCCACCAACATTCCACTGAAACCTCGAGCTTCTACACTTCACACCCTTCAGCGAAATCACATACACAGACACTGAACACAGAATTTAAAGGCAAACTGTTCTGATAACTTTAAAATTAAAGAGAGAGCAAGAGAGACGAGTTTTCCTAATCCCGTGTCAGTTAAGATCTCCGCCAACCTGTCACAGCAGTGCTATTATTTCCCCAAGAGGTCGGGGGTGCTTTCGTGATGAGACTGTCTGGACTCGCAGGAGGTGAGATCTCTGAGGAGTCTTTTCCTCCTTTAGAGGTGTTTGCGGGTGAG
This sequence comes from Bos javanicus, assembly GCF_032452875.1. Classification (NCBI taxonomy): domain Eukaryota; kingdom Metazoa; phylum Chordata; class Mammalia; order Artiodactyla; family Bovidae; genus Bos; species Bos javanicus. Next base: position 78,328,165 of record NC_083883.1, on the reverse strand, counting down.
GATGCAGTGGTGCGAGCAGGTAAGGGGCCACCTGAAGTCGGAGTAGAGGGCTCTTCGGTTGTGTTCCGTCATGTTCACAGGAGATGCAGGAAGGAGAAAAGAAACACGTGAGTCATACCCCAGATCATACCGTCTGAGCCTGCCAACTCCCCCGCCCATTACTGTGTGTACATAAACATACATGTGTACAAAAGCATATACGTAAATATATACACACACCATACTGCCAGGAGCCATGGTATTTATGTGTATATGGGGTGTGTGTGTGCATACATATGTGCACACACATGTATACAAATAAAGATGCATGCAGAGGAATAGATAGAATACGTAGACATATGTAAAGCAAGCTACAAAACGGGGGCTAAAGGCGAAAACAGGGAAATGGAATCAAAAGCAGTGACCCCCTCCCCGCCTCTTACTTCACTGGTGGATTCTGTCCGAAGCACTCAGGTTCAGAAGGATGAAACACAACATGTGAAGATGATTAAAAGAAACCATAAAGACTGATCAAGGAAAAGGATAAAGAAAAATAAAGTTGGAAGGGGTTCATTAGGAGGGCTAGGGTACCAGGAGATAAAAAATGAAAGACAAACGTTCCAGATGCATACACTGATTTTTTAAATCAATCAGATTCAAACAAAGCACAGTGTCATGTGGCAGCCTGGATGGGAGGAATCTGGGGGAGAATGGATACATGTATATGTATGGCTGAGTCCCTTTCCTGTCTACCTGTAAACTAGCACGGTATTTTTAACCAGTTATACTCCAATACAAAACAAAAAGTTTTAAAAAATTAATAAAATGGAAAAAAGAAATTCAAAGAGTGAGTAAAAGACTGGAAAACAAAGTTCACAAATATATAAATGACCTAAGTCTCCAAAAATAATTTTTTTCATGATAGCAAATGAAACATCAATCTGAGATGCTGAGGTAACATTTCCCCCAGTTTCAGTTCACTTCAGAAAAAAGAAAAATGTGGCGAGGGGGCGGTGGAGTAGAACGGTGCAGAGCTGAGCGCACAGCGGAAGAGGCTGCAGGCAGGGCGAGCAGGCGCTATGTGCCGGGGATCTCGGCACGTGTGCACTCTCGGCGAGCAGGTTTCCTCCTCTCAGAGGACGCGGAAGTACACCCGTTGTTTAAAAAAATAAAACAACATGGTGATCTCTGACTATTGGGATTATAGAGATCCATTTTTTTCTGAATTTTCTGTTTAACCTGTGTTTACTTCTATGAATAGCAAATTTCATGTTATGCAATATCTAATTCATGAAAAATTGAGTTCTATCACACAAGCATTTTGATTCATTCAGTTCAACAGGATTAGGCAAGTAAGACTAGCACAAAAATATCGGAAAAAGGAGAGACTGGCGGGGGGGGGGGGGGGGGGCCGCGACCAGCAGGACAGAACTAAGAACAGAAATGGAAGATTCGAGCAGAGGATTAAGAAAACAGAAACAGCAACGACGGAAGGAATTCGCAGCTTCAGTTATCAATGTTGAAGGTGACGTGAAATCCATTTTTCACCAAATATCCATGAAATCTGCCTGAGTCACATGGAATTGCCCCGAGGCTAGAGCGCCCGAAAGATCACAGAACTAGTCTGTGATTACAGAAAGAGACAGTGCAGTTGCTCCACGTGTTCTTTGCCAAAGAAAGGTCCCAAACCCTAAAATTTCATAACCTAGGACGTCACAAATAAAGGAGTTTAATTAACAAACGTTCATCCACAATGACACGCCAAGACGTCCAACTGAGTAATAAGTGGCACCTTCCTGTCTTCAGCGTCAGGTGCTAAATCTAAGCTTTGGGGTTTCTCATTGCCAAATGTCGAGTGACCGGACGTGCGTGGGGCTGGGGGGAGACTGGAGGAGGCCGGGGGTGGGGAGAAGAAACGAGGGAGGGAGGAGCTGAAGATCCTGCCCAATAACATTGATCCACATCCATCACACTAGACTTGACCAGCGTCTTGTTTTTAGGTTAAACTAACGTTGGTGTCGGCAAGGTTCCAATGAGCCCTTCTGCTTTCAGGAAAAGAGCCTGGTTCCCACTGATCGTATTCTCGTACTTGGGAGAGAATATTCTGGCTTGCGTCGGGGGCCACTATTTCACTTACTCGGGTTCACCGTTTGGAGGCTTGTTGTGATGGCTCCGTGCAGAGAGCGTGGAAACTCTCTCAAGGTGAGGGTCACCTACTGTTTTAAATGTTCCCTCTCCTTTCCACCCCCTTCCCATCCCTTCCGGCAAAAGTAACCAGTTTCTGTGATTGAGACGAACTTACTCTTCTGTAAAAGGTGGGTATGTCAGTAGGTGGAATAAACTGATCACAATCTGCTATGCTTCAATGACTTTCATATATTTATAAGACCTCTATGCCATGGGCTAAAGTTTCTTTAGGGAGCAGACACATGTATACCTGTGGCCCATTCGTGTTGATGGACGGCAAAAATCATCACAGTATTGTAAAGTGATTATCCTCCAAATTAAAATTAAAAAAAAAACAAACAAACAATTCTGAGGAGATTTCAAATGTGCCTCATTAGAGCTGTGCTCTATAATTGTTAAACCAGGGTTATCTTAGGGACATTACCTATCTTCTTAATGATTAATCAGGGTATCTATAACATATTTTCAAAAACAATAACATTTAACCAGTGTAATTTATTTTTAACTGGATGTAACCCAATTTTTCTCTCTCCTTTGACATGTGAAATATGTGAACTAATTGTCAGCATCTTCATTGCTTAAATTTAATTTACCTCAGGATTAGGACACTTGTTAAAACAGTTAAGGTGTGACAATACAACTTGGAAATGATTATTTAAAATATCTCAATACTGTCAAAACTTTTCTGTTGCAGGAATTTATACATTATATATATATAAAATTATGTTTAGAATTCTAATTTATCATATAGTTCCCTAACTATGAAGCTCTGCAATCTGACCAAAATAAATTTCTGTCTTTATAGTGATAAAATGTAAAAAGAGATTGAAAACTTGCCGTATGGTTTACTGGCAGGTGTAAGAAAAGCTATAATTTATACACAGTAATTCGTCTACAAATAATAATATGCTCAGGTAGTTATCCAACTTTATATCTTACAAGTAGGAATATTAAGAACAAGAGAATGTCAAGGGCCACTCATGATTACAAGGCTTGTCTGTACAAAACGATTTCACTAGAATATCACAGAAAATTTTATCAACATTAAATAAACAAAGTTAGCAACAAAAAGTAAAATAAGTAAAATGTAAATACCTGGAGTAGAAGGTTGGGTAGAGTTTCCTGAAAAAAGGAAAACAAACATCTCTTAGAAAGTTTCAAATTTCACACATACATATGTAAATATATATATATATATACACATGTATAGCATCTCTATGTTAATTCACATTCACATAGCACAATTTTCAGTACCTTTCTCCCAGTTAAACCATAGCTCTTCTCTCTCTTTTTTTTTTTAATTTTATTTTATTTAACTTTACAATATTGTATTGGTTTTGCCATATATCAAAATGAATTTGCCACAGGTATACACGTGTTCCCCATCCCGAACCCTCCTCTCTCCTCCCTCCTCCCTCCCCATACCATCCCTCTGGGTCGTGCCAGTGCACCAGCCCCAAGCATCCAGTATCGTGCATCGAACCTGGACTGGCGACTCGTTTCATATATGATATTATACATGTTTCAATGCCATTCTCCAAAATCATCCCACCCTCTCCCTCTCCCACAGAGTCCAAAAGACTGTTCTATACATCAGTGTCTCTTTTCCTGTCTCGTATACAGGGTTATTGTTACCATCTTTCTAAATTCCATATATATGCGTTAGTATACTGTATTGGTGTTTTTCTTTCTGGCTTACTTCACCCTGTATAATAGGCTCCAGTTTCATCTACCTCATTAGAACTGATTCAAATGTATTCTTTTTAATGGCTGAGTAATACTGCATTGTGTATATGTACCACAGCTTTCTTATTCATTCATCTGCTGATGGACATCTAGGTTGCTTCCATGTCCTGACTATTATAAATAGTGCTGCGATGAACATTGGGGTACACGTGTCTCTTTCCCTTCTGGTTTCCTCAGTGTGTATGCCCAGCAGTGGGATTGCTGGATCATAAGGCAGTTCTATTTCCAGTTTTTTAAGGAATCTCCACACTGTTCTCCATAGTGGCTGTACTAGTTTGCATCCCACCAACAGTGTAAGAGGGTTCCCTTTTCTCCACACCCTCTCCAGCATTTATTGCTTGTAGACTTTTGGATTGCAGCCATTCTGACTGGCATGAAATGGTACCTCATAGTGGTTTTTATTTGCATATCTCTGATAATGAGTGATGTTGAGCATTTTTTCATATGTTTGTTAGCCATCTGTATGTCTTCTTTGGAGAAATGTCTATTTAGTTCTTTGGCCCATTTTTTGATTGGGTCGTTTATTTTTCTGGAATTGAGCTGTAGGGGTTGCTTGTATATTTTTGAGATTAGTTGTTTGTCTGTTGCTTCATTTCATAGCTCTTCTCTTAACGTCACGTTTATAAAGCCCAAGTATGTCAAAATTACACTATTAATATTAGTTTTTGAATTCTCGGGTAAAATAAAAATAATAGACTAAAGGAGAACTGTTGGAATTAATTTCAAGTCTGCAAAAAAAGTTTTAAAGGACTTCTGGAAAGTTTTTCCCAAACGAATTCCTTTATTGAGATGATAAGTATTGATTGCTTACTATGCTCTGTACATTATGCCACGTTCTAGGATAAAATATGATCAAGATAAAGAAATTCTCTGCCCTCAATGAACTTAGTCCAATGTGAGATATAGACAAAAAAGAAAAGAAAGAAAAAAGAAAGAGAAAAGCCATACACTGTGATGACGGACAAGAGGAAATATGACATAAAAAAAGAATATGCTGCTGCTTAAGTCGCTTCAGTCGTATCCGACTCTGTGTGACCCCATAGACGGCAGCCCACCAGGCTCCGCTGTCCCTGGGATTCTCCAGGCCAGAACACTGGAACGGGTTGCCATGTCCTTCTCTAAAGCATGAAAGTGAAAAGTGAAAGTGAAGTCACTCAGTCGCATCCGACTCTTCCTGATCCCATGGACTGCAGCCTACCAGGCTCCTCTGTCCATGGGATTTTCCAGGCAAGAGTACTGGAGTGGGGTGCCATTGCCTTCTCTGAAAGAAGAATATGAGGATCACCTAATGCAGACTCCCAGTGCTGGTGGCTGGCGGGTAGAGGAGGTGTTGGAGAGCATTTCTTGGTACATTTAGCCTGTGAGCTCAGGGATTACGATCAGCTACCGTACTGGCATGATGAGAACTGGATTCCACCCCACGGAGCAAGGCGTGGATCCATCCGCCATCTCAGTAAACAACTGTTGAATAAAAAGATATTGTCGGTTCTCCCCCAAAAGACAGGCAGCTGACCTTGTGAGAGGGTAGCATAATGGATGGGCCGGTATTTAAACTACTTCCTGCCTCGAGATTTTATTTTCTGAGGACGAACAGATCTGAAAAAAACCCTCTCCCCTCAGAAACACCATCAGAGGTGTATCAGTGAGGAGGGTCCTTCAATTACATTCCCTGGTTTGCTCTTCAAAATAAAACATATTCTTGTATTAGGAGATCAAACCAGTCCATCCTAAAGTAAATCAGTCCTGAATATTCCTTGGAAGGACGGATGCTGAAGCTCCAATACTTTGGCCACCTGATATGAAGAACTGACTCATTGGAAAAGACCCTGACTCTGGGAAAGATCGAAGGCAGGAGGAGAAGGGGATGACAGAGGATGAGATGGTTGGAAGGCATCACCAGCTCAATGGACATGAGTTTAAAGAAGCTTCCAGAGATGGTGATGGACAGGGTAGCCTGGTATGTTGCAGTCCATGGGGTTACAGAGTCGGACATGACTGAGCGAATAAACTGAACTGATTTTATAGATAGATACTGTACATTATTTATATAATATGAGCTTCCCTGGTGACTCAGATGGTAAATAATCTGCCTGCAATGCAGGAGACCCAGGTTTGATCCCTGAGTTCGGAAGATCCCCGGAGGAGGAAATGGCAACCCACTCCAGTATTCTTCTTGGCCTGCAGAATCCCATGGACAGAGGAGCCTGGCAGGCTATAGTCAGTGGAGTCTCAAAGAATCCAACACAACTGAAAAACTAACACTTTTCACTTTCATATATATAATATTCATTATACATAAATATTTAAGAAAATATTCAGGCACTACCGCAATGTAACTGGAAAAGACACTTTCATTTCCTAAGCCATATCCACTAGACTACAATTATTTTTTAAAATATTTCAATTAGTTTTTAGAATTTAGCTATAATTTGCAAAGTAGGAACACATATAAAGACCATCTACATGACGTAGACTAGTCAAAAATCTAAGTAATATGTAAAGGACATGTGAGTATGTGTTGTGTCTGACTATTTGCAACCCCATGGACTGGAATCCCCCAGGCTCCTCTGTCCATAGGATTCTGCAGGCAAGAGCACTGGAGTGGGTTGCCATGCCCTCCTCCAGGGGATCTTCTGGACCCAGGGATCAAACCCAGGTCTCCTGCATTGCAGGTGGATTCTTTACCACAGAGCCACCAGGGAAGCCCCTCTAAAGGACATATCCACGCTCAAAAGTCCTCTGATGACTGTTCCATAAATGTACACAACAGATACTTGTGTGGAGGTTATCTCCCCACGTGAGATAAAAAGAGGATAGAAATTCCCTGGTGGTCCAGTGGTTAGGACTCCACGCTTTCACTGCTGAGGGCTCAGTCCCTGCAGGGGGGAGCTAAGATCCCATAAGCCCCGAGGTGACGCCAAAAACAAACAAAAACTACAACGAACAAAAACATGATAAAGTAGAGGAAGGTTGAAATTATGTCAATATTGAGAGGAGACTAAACTACCAAATGTCTGTATGGTTTGTTGATGTCCCATCCTAATTGGCAATTCTTCCAAAATTATATAAACAGTGATTTCAAGTGTTTGTTGCATTTCATGCATCAGAATGTTAGCAAAATCACAGGCTGAAGGGACTCTGCTGAATCCTTTTCACTAAACAAGAAGACCTGATGAAAAGGGTAGTGTGAGATATTCAACTATGTCACCATTTAGCCATCTGGTCAGTGCGTTTGGCCACTGAGGGGTCTGATTGGCCAACGAAGCTCGTGTGGTTCCCTGTGTTGTGGGATGTAGGCAGGCAGCTCTCTTTATACCCAAGTTTGTGTATGATTAGGAAGCAACCACCTACTGTTAGTGGAATCAAACAGACCTGGAAAAGCAAATAAAATATCTGCCTAAAGCACTTACTAACTTATGTATGACAGCTACCTATTTAATGCTGTATATATGTGCCCATTCAGTCGTGTCCAACTCTTTGTGGCCTCATGGACTGTAGCCCGCCAGGCTCCACTGTCCATGGGATTCTCCAGGCAATAATACTAGAGAGAGTTGCCATTTCCTCCCCCAAGGGATCTTCCCAACCCAGGGATTGACCTGCATCTCTTGCGTCTCCTGCATTGGCAGGAGAATTCTTCACCATTGAGCTCCCTAGAAAGCTATTTAATATTAGGAGGTTGTGCTAATACAAATAGCATTACAATAGGTGTCAAACTTATATGAACAATACGGAGAAGGTCTGGAAAACAGGTGAAGAAAAATGTGTGAAATGGCAGTAGGAATTACGAGGGTATATGCTTAGATGTGACAGTCAAGGGAAGGTATCAAGATTTTTCAAATTTTTTTTTTTTTTTTGCATTGAACGGTCTTTTGGGTTCCACACACACATCATATCCAATAAATATAATAAAATAGAGCACCATTAGATATCAAGTGTTTCTGTATGTTATAATTTGATTTTTCTCTTCTGGGAATAACATTTCCTACCCTTTAAAATATATATATATGGCAAGAACTAGTTTTCACCATTTAGACAAAGGACTATTTAGAAGTATTCCAGTAGGTGGCAGAAGAGCACCAAAAATCTGCAAATCCTTTCCTAGCATTCCCATCCGGCTGCTGTGAATCAGCCATGGAACTGACTAGGTACATTAAACAGATGAAAATGGAGATAACAGGCCACTTGATCTTCAAAGCCGTGTTATTCTAACACATGTCTTGTTACTGAATTTACCTTTCCCAATATGTTTCTTTTACAACTCAAAATGTTTAACTGATTGCAAATCAAAGTTACCTTGAAGTCACACCCCTAAGTCCCCCACCAGAGATTTCAGCAAAAACTAGGAATGAATTGAGTGAAAATGACATTTCAAAAGACATACTTGAGCTTTAAATACCAGCTGTTCGTATCATCACCACTGCCCCAACGCCCTACTCCCTCAAAAGGAATGGAACACCCTTTCCAAAGGGATCTAAATCTGTCTTGTTTGGCAAATCTAAGAAAGGTATGAGGACAGAGGGGTGAAGCAGAAGAAATGAAATAAATGCCGGTTTTCAGGATCAGCCTCCAATGAATGGTTGCATGTTCTGAAGGTTAAAAATGCACATCTGACCTCTGTAAACATAAAAGCAATATAAAAATGGAAAAGGCAAGTCAAGACCCCCCCCAAAAAAATACAGGTCCAGTAAAAGAGATACGTATGGTTTTCCTTGCTTGCTAAGGCATGATAATACTAAAACAGAATAACAAATATAAAAGGATTCTACCTTAACTTATTCTTTAAATATATGATCAACAAACAGCAAATCCAACAAATATATCCTATTACTACGTATCTATGGAGTAAGTCTTCACGCAAGTGACAAAGCATTGACTAGACTTCAGAAAATTATAGGAAGTAGTCTCTCCTTCCCTCCTTCAGTAAATATAATAATTAGAGCAACAATTTGCCAAAAAGCTGTGTATTAGACACTCTGCAAGCCTCTTTACATGTTTTTGCCCTTAAGCATGCCAGCAAGTCAGTGAGTCAGCAATTATTTTTCCTATTTTATAGGGAATGAAACTGACACTGAAAGGAGCTTAGTAAATTATTCGGTTGCACACCGAGCAAGTGGCAGACGTGAAGAAGGCTGTCTGATACTAGTTCTCCTATTTTTTATGCAGAATTTGTATTAAAACATTGCTTACATTTTTTAAGTGTCTAAAGTCCCATGAATAAAACAGTTGCTGCTTACCACCAGAAAATCATTTTAGATATTTCAACTGGTAAAGGAACACAGGATTTTAATATCTATTGACATGGAGCTCTTTTGACAGATAAAAAAAACTAAGGCTCAGTGAGTTTTAATGCCTTTCTGATTTCATGCAATTTAGAAAGACTCGGAGATTTATTGGTGACTCAGTGGTAAAGAATCCACCTGCCAATGTAGGAGACCTGGGTTTGCTCCCTGGGTCAGGAAGAGCCCGTGGAGGAGGAAATGGCAACCCACTCCGGTATTCTTACTTGGGAAATACCTTAGACAGAGGAGTCTGGCAGACTACAGTCCATGGAGCCACAAAAGAATAAGACACGACTTAGCAACTGAACAACAGCAACGTGATTTATAAGCTCCATCAATTACCACAGAATTTCAACATCCCTTTTGGGGAGCCTCATTCTTAGATACAATGGGATTCCAAGAAACAGACTGAAATCTTTAGGAACGACAGAGACCAAAATAAACAGAAGAAAGACCTGGGAGAAACAAGAGCGTGCAAGGAGCAGACAGACCCCTGAAAACTATAAATCTTCTCAGAAATGAGACAATATTGTATCCAGGAACAGAAGAAGGGGCACTAAAAAGCAACATTTCAAGAACAGGAAAGGAGGTCAAGAGATACTGGCTAAAATCTTCAGGAAAAACAAACAGCAGGACAACAGAAAACAGCTGTTAAAGATGGTTGAGTAGCTCCGTGCTTGTGTTTTCTTCTGGAAAGCCGGAAGATGCCAACAGGTGGAGGGCGGTGGCCTGGTCTTACTACAGATCTCCCAGTACCATCTCATCGGAAACCCCAGGGAGTAGGTGGCATTGTCCTCTTTTAACAGAGGACGTCTCAATAAATAAATACATGCAAGGCTAAAGAGTTCCTAGCAGAAGGAGTTTGGTTTTAAATGCAGATATGATTCTAAATGGAGAAAGCAATGGCACCCCACTCCAGTACTCTTGCCTGGAAAATCCCATGGACAGAGGAGCCTGATAGGCTGCAGATCATGGGGTCGCTAAGAGTTGGACACGACTGAGCGACTTCACTTTCACTTTTCACTTTGATGCATTGGAGAAGGACATGGCAACCCGTTCCAGTGTTCTTGCCTGGAGAATCCCGGGGACGGGGGACCCTGGTGGGCTGCCGTCTATGGGGTTGCACAGAGTTGGAGATGACTGAAGCAACTTAGCAGCAGCAGCAGCATGATTCTAAAATGTCCCAGGCTTATTCAACTACACACTGCCATAAGGGAAACGTATTTAACACTCAATCCAGTAGTTACTCTAAAGAGACCCACGATGAGTAAAATACCATGTGTGAACCATCAAAGCGGGATTCAGAGTAAGTCACACACTGAAATTTATTTTTTAAAAGCGCAAATTGCTGAATGATAGCTATAAAAGAGGTAGCTTCTTACTTAGAAACAAACAAACAAAAAATGATGGGGGCGAATGGAAGGCAAGGAAGGGTGTGAAGAGAACTGTGATGAACTGACAGAACTAAAACCAAGCTGAGGGACATCCCTGGTGGTCCAGCAGGTTATGACCTCACCTTCCAGGGCGTGTGCGTTCCATCTCCCGTCAGGGAGTTAAAGATCCTACACGCCTCACAGTCAACCAAAACATAAAACAGAAGCCATGTTGTAAAATTCATTAAAGGCTTTAAAAATGGTCCACATAAAAAATGCAATCTTTACAATAAAAATAAATAAATAAAACCAAGTGTGTATGTGTGTGTACTTAGTACTGTCGGACTCTTTGTGACCCTATGGACTGTAGCCTACCGGCTCCTCTGTGGGATTTCCTAGGCAAGAATAGTAGAGTGGGTTGCCATTTCCTTATCCAGGGGATCTTCCTGACCCAGAGATCGAACCCATGTCTCCTGAATTGAAGGCAGATTCTTTACCACTGAACCAGCAGGGAATCCCTTATTCTTCAGTATTTGTACACAAAGCTTAGAGGAAGGAAAAATAAAACATTCCTGAAAATGGTTTACTCTTATTATGTGCATGCTTTAAAACTAAACAAACAAGCAAAAAAGTCTGTGATCAAACCTACATCTCCTAAAAGAAGTGGGATGTAGGAGAGAGAGGGTGGTGGGTGGGCTTCCTGGGGCCAGGGGTTGACCGCTGGCTGCAGGACTGGGCACTGATCCAGGTCTGGGTCAAGCTCCATGACTTAGCATCCAGAGACTTTTTTTTAAAAAGGAACCAAGAGTGAAATCTAAATTATAGTGAGTTGGCCAAGAGGTTATGTAAAAACCCAAATGAACTTTTTGGCCAACACAATACTATCTTCTAGTGAACTAAACACTGCTGCTGCTGCTGCTGCTGCTGCTGCTGCTGCTGCTAAGTCGCTTCAGTCGTGTCCGACTCTGTGCGACCCCATAGACGGCAGCCCACCAGGCTCCCCCGTCCCTGGGATTCTCCAGGCAAGAACACTGGAGTGGGTTGCCATTTCCTTCTCCAATGCATGAAAGTGAAAAGTTAAAGGGAAGTCGCTCAGTCCTGTCCAACCCTCAGCGACCCCATGGACTCCAGCCTTCCGGGCTCCTCCATCCATGGGATTTTCCAGGCAAGAGTACTAGACAATAACAAATAAACAGGAGAAGGACCCTAGGTTGCAGCGAGTCCGCCTAACCAACCTGTCCCCCCTTTGGCAAACAGGATCCCTAGGTCTGCTGAGGCTGCCCAGAGGGAAGGGAAATAAAAGCAGAGTCTGATAACACGCGCTACTAACTTCTCATTTCCCCTTGCTGAAAACTCCGAACAGAAACACTTGATTGACTTTCAAAATCATTAAAGGAACCTGGCCTAATGGGAAAAGCTCCCCTTTCAAACAGAAGAGGTTCTCAACACGCTCTTCTCATCAGAAGGCTGTTTGCACAGCGAAGAGCAGCCTTGGTGGCTTTTCTGCTCTTGTGGTTTCTCCTCCTCCAGGGTACTTCTGTTTTTCTGATTCTGAGTCTTTATAGGAAAGGAAGAGGTGTAGCCGTGCGGTTAAGCGCGCAAGCCTTTGCAAATGGTGCAGCGCGTTGCTATGGCAGCGTCGGCAGCGGCCCCAGCCCGGGGTTAAACCACAACTTCTCTAGTTGATGGCGAAGCCGGCTGATAAGACAATGAGCTCGTGCGGCAGCCCTGAGTTTCAGAGCTCTTTGTTTTTGTTTCAATGAAAAGGTGTTTCAAGGAGAAGGTTGGGAATTAGGAGGGCGGTTTGTCCCCCTTGGAAGCATTCCGTTTGGAAAAGCGTTTGCAGATCATATTTTAATGAGAAAAAAAAAAAAGTTAAATCCAAGCTCCTCTTCAATAAAGTAAAAAGTCACCCTCTCGGGCCCGCAGTGAAATTGGATTCATTAGTTACATAATGCAGCTTAGAGAAAACAGGTTCCAAAGAAAAAAGTAAGACAGATGTGCTTATTTTTAAATAGAATTCACACTCCTTTAACCTTAAGGTTATGAAATGACCAAAGAGAGCAGAGGTGAAGACATTTCACCAAGTGCAGAGTTCTTTATCATCACCTACGAATGTTACTCTCCCGCTACGACATACCACATCACACCCTTTGCAAGCAAATGTTCTGAGCTAAATATGTTCAGCGACTTCCTCAATATCACACTTGAAGTCTCCTGAAAGGTCACGCCTGAGAAGCCAGAGATGTATAGGTGCGTTTTGGTCTCTCAGCCACATTACCAAGCGGCTTCAGCCCGTTAGTAACCATTTTCTATGCCGAGTGTTTCTACCCACTGCCCTGATGCTCTTGTTCACCTGCCAAGTCGTGTCCAACTCTTTGAGACCCCGTGGACTCCAGCACTCAGGCTCCCTGTCTTTCACTGTGTCCTGGAGCTTGCTCAAGCTCCTGTCCATTGAGTCCGTGATGCCAGCCAACCATCTCATCCTCTGCTGCCCCCTTCTCTTTCCGCCTTCAGTCTTTGCAACTGCCTTAGGTCTTAGCTGAAGATAGTTAATGGTACATAAAATATTAAATAGCATATGAACACCCATACATTATCAGTCTTGGAAAATGGTCATGAGATCATTTTTACTGAGTGTTTTCAGGAAGATTCACATTGGGTCAGTTTCTTGGGCCTTTGTGTGTCAGGAAATTTTCCTCTCTCTTAAGTAAAAAGGAGCATTTTTGGAATACCTACTCTCTTTGGAATATCTCTGTGGGGTGTTAGAACTCTTGCTTCTTAAATGAGAAAACAAGGATGCTGACAGTTTGAATAAATTGAATTAAGTGAACACACAGAGTAAGTAAATTAACAGTGCAAAAACTCAGTTCCACCTCTACCAGACAGCAAAGAACCAGTATTTTTTATCAACCACATAAGGCTACCCCCTGGCACTGCAGGATTCAGAGCACCCATTTCACATTACTCTTGAGCTTTGGCTCATACTCCATGAATATCTAATACCTGGGCTCCGAGCTTCTTTCCCCAGCCTTTCCCCTAGTCTGACTCTGACCTCGTCCTATTTCACCAACCTTTACACTCGGGCCTAAACTGTGACCTCCCCCCCAACTTCCCCACTCATTTTAGATACAGCCACGAGGAATCCACTTTTACAATGTACTGATATGCTTTATTCTTGTTAAAATAACTTAGTAGAAGATTCCAGAATCTTTACTGTTCTTATTGAAAGCCCTTCCCAATCTATCTCCAAATTGCCTTTCCAATGCTATTATCGGTATGCTTAAATGAAATTATTTATTTAAGTTCAAATTCAGTATAAGTGCAATTTATTGCAACCAAATAGGGTTTCAGCATACTTCCCTACTTCCCTTTCAGTTTTATTTTACCCTAACCTGGAATATCTTTCCTTCTTTTAATGACCCTGAGTCATGGCCATCCAAGACTTGATTCAAAATCCAACCTCATGACAATTTTCCTGGTCCCCTCAGGTCACCAAGGTCTTCCAGCGTTTAGAATAATAATGATGTATGGCACTCACGGGCATACATATCATGAATAAACTTATCTATTTAGTTATCTCTTTCCATGGTACGTTCCAGTTAAGGTCATAGCTGTTTGGAACAGCACAGGATGGCTTGAATCCCTCCATCTCCACTCTCCAGCTGTGTGACCTTGGAAAAGTGACATGCCGTCTCTGAACATCAGTTCTCCAGTTAATCTATAATATCTAGTCATAGGGCCGTATGTCTGTTAGGTAAGACCATGTGAAGCACTTAGGAGTGCACTTAGCCCCTAAGTAATCACTGAGCCCTTCCTCACTTAGGGACTGAAATGGGTAACGACCACTGTTTTCCTCATGAACACCATGATCACACCTTTGGGAATCTGACTGGTTAACTCTATCTGTGTTTCTTAAAGTTGCTGGTGAATTGCCAGGCCTTGAATGTTACACGGTGACTATTTGTGGAAGGTAAATAATAAATATCTTGGGTTTTAGTCTTCATGCAGTTCGTACATGGTAACACAGCATTGGGCAATAGAATTCTGAAACTCATTGTAAGATATGGGATGTGTAATTTCTCATTTCATAAGACAGCACTGTGGTTCCTCTTGTCATTTTTGTGTGCTTTCACATTTTCCTGCACATCTCTATTTATGTCCTGCAATGCAGAACAAAATGCAAACCTGTACCCACAGCAAACCGAGCTTTGCATTGCATTCACAATGACCTGGTGTTGAATCCTAGCCGGCCACTTAGGACCCTGAGCAGACTGAATAATACGTGTGAGCTTTGTTCTCCTTGTGTGTGGAGACAGAATTACCATACCTCACGTACGTGTAGGTACAAAGGAGGATTGGATTGAGTAATATTTGTGGAGGGTTCACAAAACGGACAGCAGGCACACAGGTGGTGTTGAATCAGTGTTCATTCCAGTAACACCCATCCATCACTCTGCTTTTTTCACTTGGTGACCCTCAGTAGTCCTAATTTTCAAAAAAAGAGTCAGGAATCCAGGGGTAGTTAAAACTACCATTTTAAGAGGCTCTCAGGGCTGAGTCATCTATTCATTTAGTTGGCACTCAAAATCTCATTTTATTTTTCATTATGAGTTCAGTAAGAATCTACACGTGCCTACCATCTTGAATTCTCAATTTTTGCAGAACTTTTGTGCAGTTAATGCAACTTGTGCTGGGAAAGAAAGACTCTGAGCCCCACCCAGAATGTGTCACGTGCCCTTAGCATGGATGTGCTTTTCATATCCAGTGCTCTGTCTTCTATATTTCTTTTGCATGCCCCTTGGATGAAGCTCCAATACTTTGGCCACCTGAAGCAACGAGCCAGCTCATTGGAAAAGATCCTGATGCTGGGAAAGGTTGAAGGCAAAAGGAGAAAGTGGCAAAGGGTGAGATGGTTGGATGGCATCACCGACTCAGTGCACATAAGTCTACACAAACTCCAGGAGATGGTGGAGGACAGAGGAGCTTGGGGTCTGTACTCCACGGGGCCGCAAAGAATCAGACGTGACTTAGCAACTGAATAACATCCCCTGGAGGGCTTTGAAGAAATTTTATCAAAGAAGGGCTTATGAGTGAAAATAAAGATACCAGCCCTCAAAAACATGTGGTTTCCTAATGACCATCAGCTGTGATTGCTGTCTCGGGCAAGCAGTGGAAATGGCTGGGGCCCATGGGTGCTGAGCCCCAGGCCTCCCTTCCCAGAGGTGCTCAGACACCAGCGCCATGCGGTCCGGGACCCAGCCTTCTGGCCATCGCCCAGAACACTACCCCAGAACCCCTCACCCACTGACACAGATCTTAAGTTTGACAATTGAACAAAAAAATCCCTGATAGCCCATGAAATCCACCGACACAGATCTTAAGTTGGACCATAGAGATGGCCCATGAAAGACTTTTCCTACTGCCTCTAACTTACAGTTATAGGATATCAGAGGCGAACGCAACCCCGAAATACTAAGTGGTCCTAAAGAGCTACAGGAGTACTCTCCAGCTCAAGCTTCTGCCTGTGTGTCTCTGTCCTTTGTAGAGTTAATATAGCAACACCGTGAATAAATTGTGTGCACACCAAAAGATAATAATAGCAGTTTGCTGGATGGAGACAGGCGTGCCTTCTTTTCAGCCTCACGTCCAGTTCACTGTCCTCCTTACCGACCGGCCGAGGCATTGCCCAAAGTCGAAAGCATACCAGAGGCCTTCGTGCAAATATGCTAAGGCTGTCACTCTTTTAAAACCTCCAGACATGGCTTCCTTAGACCTGAGTCAAGTGTCCAGCGCCAGCTTGGCGGCCCAGACAGCACGTCAACTCTGTGTATTGAGTTGAAAGTGGTTTGACTGAATCTAGGTATGAAAAAACACAACAGCATTACAATACTGAAGAGTGGATGTGCGGTGGCCAGAATAAAATGCCTCATCACGCGTCTATTTCTCACTGCAACTGCGTCTTTACTTACTTTTCACACCAAGGTGCCATTTTCATCTCACAGAGCACACATACCCTCGAGTTTGAGGTGTGGTCCTCAATCCTGAGGCAGGCGCAAACTCTGGGCAGGCAGAGCTCTGGAATGGTGCTTTTCACAGGCTTTGGTCAGCCTTTAAAGTGAAGTCAGATGTGACAACAGAAATTGGCCCACCCATTTCAGATCCAGGAAGGGAGCCACTGGTCAGATAAAGGGGGCATTCAGGGTAGGGAAGCCTGAGAGGTACTCTGGTGCTCCAGTGGCTAAGACTCTCTGCACCACTTCATAAAGCATGGGTTCAATCCCTGGCCAGGGAACTAGAATCCTGCCAGCTGTGAGGTGCTACCCAAAAACCTGTGCGTGTGTGTATGTGTGTGTGTGTGTGTGTAAAATAAAATAAAATGGATAGAGATACCTTCCTTCCTTTTATAAGTGATAAAATGATCCAAGGAAAACAAACCACATGGGTTTGAATTATCAGTTCATTAACATATTTGCATAACTTATACCTAATCTTGCCTGGAGAATCCCAGGAATGGCGGAGCATGGGGGGCTGCCGTCTATGGGGTCACACAGAGTCGGACACGACTGAGGCGACTTAGCAGCAGCAGCAGCATACCTAGTTTACAGAGATCGAAAAATCATTTTTATGCCTGATCTATAATAAAGGAAATCTGGTTTCTGGCCTAGTATGTCATTTCATGTCATAGAACAAAAAAGTATACTTGGGCTGAGAAGATTCTTATGGAAATCTCATGAGAAGCTCATAGATTTAATTTTTTCACATCATTTATCTCTTTATGAGAATCTATTCCAATTGACCCTAGTGAGGGGGAAGCTGAGGCCAAAATTAAGTAAATTCTTACTGTTAATGAGATATTATCAATGTTATATTTTTTTTAAGAATGAAAGTTACATGTGAATGAGATAAAGGTAAATTTGAGCACACTTAGTGAGAAAGCACTGGGTTTTGTTTTTGGTTTTTTTCTTTGGTATTATAAGTTCTTATTTCATAGTCTCTCACCTATCTCAACAAAATTGCATTTTCTTTAAAATTTAGATTTTGTCCCTGATAGCTCAGTTGGTAAAGAATCTGCCTGTAATGCAGGATACCCTGGTTCGATTCCTGGGTTGGGGAGATCCCCTGGAGAAGGGATAGGCTACGCACTCCAGTATTCTTGGGCTTCCCTGGTGGCTCAGATGGTAAAGAATTTGCCTGCAATGTGGGAGACCTGGGTTCAATCTATGGGTTGGGAAGATCCCCTGGAGAAGGGAAAGGCTACCCACTCCAGTATTCTGACCTAGAGAATTCCATGGACTGTATAGCCCATGGGGTAGCAAAGAGTCAGACACGGCTGTGACTTTCACTCATGTTTACTTTCTCACAAAAATGAATTACACATCAAAAAACTACAGTTACTACAATCTTACAGTGAGTAGAATTGAGAAATATTAAAAGTTTTCCAAGGATGACTGAAAAACAATTGTTATAACTGAAACCAGGCCTTCAGATTACAGAAATAAATGAAACCCACATGCTATATAACTGTTAATAGATTATTTTAAAGAACTATGCAAACTACTGGGGGCACTGCAGAGTCTCCAAAAAAAGAATGGGAATTCTGGTAGAGTGGTTCTGCAGCATACAGTATGATTAAAGGTTTTGGTAAATTAAATAGAGTCACTTTGGTATATGCATGGGGAAGAGAATCTAGAAGTGTATGCATCATTATATTAACTAATAAATATTATTAACTGCTTACCTTATTGTCCATCTAGTCACATACTTCCGTGTCTACACTGCTATTGTGAATATATTATATTTGTAATTAGAAAATTAATATGGACTGTGTGCTAAGAAGTTCATTTAAAGCTACATTTAATCTCTATATTTTCTAATTGGTTTTGAGACAATGATTGAAAGACTATGAAACAGACCATAGCTATGCTTTTAGAAGTTAAGGATCACATTATACAATATCCTCAACTTGTGGATGCTTAAAAACTGCGCTGACAGTTATAATAAATCAGAACAATGGACCCACTGTGAATCTTAGAACATGTAGCCATATCTTTTGAAAATGGAGAATATAAAGTAGAATTAGAAAAATGGGAAAATATTTGAAAAGGCTTGGAGCATCCCATGAAATGTAGAAATGACAGCATCAATAATGATGATGAAGATGACGATACTAGTTAATGTTGATTATTAAGCCCTTGCTCTGCTAGTATGATGGACTTCCCTGGTGGTTGAGTGGTAAAAAAAAATCCACCTGCCAATGTAGGAGACACGGATTTGATCTCTGATTTGGGAAGATCCTCTGGAGAAGGGAATGGCTACTCACTCCAGTATCCTTGCCTGGACAATCCCATGGACAGAGGAGCCTGGCGGGCTACAGTCTGTGGGGTCGCAACGAGTCGGACACAACTTAGCAACTAAACAACAGCATCTTCTAGCATGACATTGGGGAGCTTAGACAGACAGTCTTCCCTTTAGGTGGCATCCTGACACTCTGCTCAGTCCTGACTCATACTGATAACTGACCTCCCTTGCTGCTCCTCCGGATAACACCAAAGCCACTAGGTCTTCAAGACCATTATTTCTTTAATATACGTCCCATGGGGTGCTAGGTGGCATCATAAAATTACCGTGAACTGGACCACCATGCAGACAAAGTGCCTGGCCCCGTGGTCCAGGCTAAGAGGGCGGGGGGCTCAAAGGCTCTGCCTTCCACCCATGGATTTAGGTCCCGAGAGTAAGGTCTGCCTTCTTATCTTAACACTGGGTGCATAAGACCTGTCTGGCTGTGGTGTGGTGAAGATGAGGGATCCATAAAGACTCAGAGGCGGAGTAAGCTTTCCAAGTCACAGGCAGCTGCTTTCGTTGCCAGGGATGCCAATGTGAAGCAGGAAAGGGCCAACTACAGACAGGTCATAGCAAAGAGCCGGTGCAAGTCTCCATAAGGAGATCTGTATCCACTGACACTTGTGTGAGGGCGTCTGTGATGGAGGTACTCCCTGAATTTCAGAGGGGCAGTCAGTGCCACGTTGATGAGGACAAGTCACCGTGGTAACAGCCTAGCTGCAGAGTGGCACACGTGCCATCGGGAGTCATAGAACCCCAGTGAACCCCGGGCTTCAGCATCGCTGTGAGAAGTAAACAGCACACTGCGCGTGATAGTGCTGAGTTAGTCCTAAAGGAAGCTAGTTTAATAATAAAGCCCTCGTGAAGATTACTTATCATGCGAGTGATGGTGCTGAGTTATCAGTCCTAAAGGAAGCTAGTTTAATAATAAAGCCCTCGTGAAGATTACTTATCACTAGTATCTATGTTCAGAGAGAGCATCACACTTCAGTTGGTCCATCAGACAAACCCCAGTTCAAATTCATTCTACAAGACACCTGACCAGGAACTCTTCAAAAGTTTCAAGATCATGAAAAACAAGGGAAGATGTTGAGAACAGTCACAGGTCCAAGGAGACTGGAGAGGCTTGGTGAATAATTACTGTGGTGTTCCGGACTGGATACTGCAGCAGAAGGAGGACGTTGGCGTTAAAAACTGGTGAAATCTCAACATCTATTTCTCAGTTTTGACAAATGGACCGTGGTTATGTAAAAGGTTAAAATTTGAGGAAGCTGACTGAAAAGTAGATGGGAACTCTCTTTGCAACTTTTCTGTGAATCTAAAATTATTCCCCAATTAAAGGTTATTTTAAAAAGAGTTTTATTTTCATGCTTCTGAGAGACATAAAGATTGTCTTGCACTCTTACATAGAATTACTTTTGAGATTCAGAGGAACCTTCGTGGCACATCTGGTAAATGTTTGCCATCGTGGCTCTGTCTTCATGGAATTGCAATGCAGATGCTGTAAATAGCCACTGGGAGAAAGGCTGCATTGGATACTGTGCCCTGTTTTAGGAATCATAAAATTTCGGGATTGAAGGATACAGTAAAGTGTACTTAATCATCTACTTAACATGAAACTGCTTTAGAAAATTCCTGCACCCTGTGTGTGAGCTCACTCCTAAACGTCTTTATAGAAAACGTACTCACAGCTTTTTGTAGATGTGGGCGCAGCATCCACCACCTAACAGAAGTGAAGGTGGGCTTGAGATAATTGCTCCAGGTTCCCATGAAAAGAGGACGTGGGCGTTAGGCCAAAGAGGCAGTGGCATTACTGCTGCAGGTAAGGAATAAGCAAATGCGGGGAAATGAAGCCTTTGGGTTAGGAAGATAAATCTGGATGCTGTTGAAAATGTGTAAATGTAATTTTTTTCAAAGTGGTTTTTGATTGCTATTCTATGGTGTACCAAATGAATATATGAGCTTACCAATAGAGCTTATAAATAACTCTACTTATTTTTTAGGGTTTTTAGCCCCTATATGTTTACACAATTCACCATGGCATGAAAGTCATTTAATTAAAGCAATGTTTGGAGAGAAGTATATCATGAACATCTCCTAACTATAAATTTCTTAAATTTGGGTTTGCTTTTTTAAAAATATCAGCAAAGTCAATACATATATGAAGTGAAGTGAGGTGTTAATTGCTCACTCATGTCTGACTCTTTGTGACCCCATGGACTGTAGGCCGCCAGGCTCCTCTGTCCATGGGATTCTCCAGGCAAGAATACTGGAGCGGGTTGCCATTTCCTCCTCCAGGGGAATCTTCCTGACCCAGGGATAGAACCCTGGTCTCCCACTTTGCAGAAGGATTCTTTACTGTCTGAGCCACTAGGCAACCCTATATGGATAGATAGATAGACAGATGGACAGACAGATAGATATCACAAACCAAAAGATTTATTTGAGGAGAAATGCTGTTTCACTCTGAGAACATATTCTTCTGTAGTCTTTCATCATACGCTGTTAATTTTCAATAAGAGACTGTGTTCGTTACTATCACTGGAAGAGAGATAAACATGAACTCTTTCGTTTCCTAAATAACCAACTGAGAGACTGGGGCTTTGCCCCTATAAAAGAAACAGCCCCAACAGGGTCTTCTTATTTAATAAAATCCAATGTTTCACTGTTAATTCACTCAATACATATAGTCAAATCCCTGTTGTATACAAGACACCGTGTCTCTGACGCCAGGGGAGCGCAGCCTCTGGTGTCGGGCGACTTCCAGCCTAGTTGACATGTGGCCCTAATAACACTGGCACATGCACAGCCCTGGCACGCACCCGGCACTCTCACCGCATCTCCGGTGTCTATGTGAACGTGCCGCACATATCAGCTTCCTCGTTCACTGTAATCATGTGGCGAGTGTATAATTACCACCCCAACTTTGGAGATGGAGAAGGCACAATAAGTTACCATGAATAATTTGCCCAGGCTTATTCAGCTCGTGAGCAGCAGAGATGGGATTCGAGTGCAGACAGCAGGGCTTGAAGTCAGCTCTCTTCATCACTGGGCTGTAACCACACAGCATCATGCTAAGTGCTTTAGTGGAGCCGAGCACAACTGATCACGGCAACCGACAGACAACGCCTAACCCTATCCTGGGGGGAGAATGGAAGACGCCCTGGAAACAGCAGTATCTAAGCTGAGAAGGTCAGGCTGGAGCTGGCCAGGGAGGAAAGATGAGTCTTCCAGAGAAAAAGAACAATGAGGCCCCGAGTGGAGAAGCTAGAACATTTCAAAAAGTGAAAGCAAGAGGAGAGGTAGAAAGGGCTCAAACCTGGAAGCGAAACTGCTCTGCTGGTGGAAGGACCTCCTATTGCACACTCTTCTCCTCGGGTACCCAGACCCGCGGGGGCGCTTTCAGCAGGTGGGTGGCCCATGTATGGATTCAGAGTGGAGTTCAGGCAAGACAAGGGCACTGGGAGCCTGCCAGGTGCTCTCAAAATGCTGTTAAAATATCTTCCGCTGCAACTAGCGGGGAGGGCCGGGGGAAAAACCCTCAAACAGAATAAACACCAAGGAATTTATTGTTTTCCCCCAAAGGGTTACTTCAGTGGGTCCACAGTGGTATCAGAGCCCAGGTTCCTTCCGTAGATTCTCTGACATTCACAGGGTGTTGACCTCACTGCCCTCAAGGTCTCAAAATGACTAGGTGCCACCATCTCATAAAACACCGACCAGGACAGGAAGGGTGCCTCGTGTTCCCTTTGCTTTTTAAACCTGAGGACAAAGTCTCCCCAAGCCCACTTGATGTCTCATGGATCTAAATCACACCCCTGTTAAAGGGAGAATGTGCGTCACAAGCTACTCTGACCCATCAGGTGCCATCACCCCGAAGCGGCCAGGTCTAACCGAACTTTATCGTATGGAAAGGCATACAGATGAATAAACAAAAGAATGCAAAACCCACTTGTTTCTAAAAAGTTCTCACTAGCAAGAAAAACACAGAGGTGTGGGGGTTACAAATTCAGATGTTTCTCTTAAAAAAAATTTTTTTATTTTGTATTGGGGTATAACCCCTTAATGGGCTTCCCAGGTGGCGCTGCTGCTGCTGCTAAGTCGCTTCAGTTGTGTCCCACTCTGTGCGACCCCATAGACGGCAGCCCACCAGGCTCCCCTGTCCCTGGGATTCTCCAGGCAAGAACACTGGAGTGGGTTGCCATTTCCTTCTCTGATGCATGAAAGGAAAAGTGAAAGTGAAGTCGCTCAGTCATGTCCGACTCTTAGCGACCCCATGGACTGCAGCCCACCAGGCTCCTCTGTCCGTTTAGTGGTAGACAACCCGCCTGCCAATGCAAGAGACGTGAGACCTGGGTTCAGTCCCTGGGTTGGAAGATCCCCTGTAGGAAGGCTTGGCAACCCAGTCCAGTATGCTCGCCTGGGGAACTGCATGGACAGAGGAACCTGCTGGGCCACAGTCCATGGGGTTGCAAGAGAGTCAGACACGACTGAAGAGACTTAGTACACACACAGACATAGCTGATTAACAATGCTGTGATCACTGCAGGGGAACAGCAAAGGGACTCGGTCATACATATATGTGTATCCATTCTCCCCCAGACCCCCCTCCCATCCAGGCTGCCACGTGACATTGAGCAGTCTCAGAGGGCTCTACTGTAGGAAGCCAGGTAGGCTGCATCGGAGCCAGGGCAACCGAAGTGGACAGGAGTGAATATTTCAAGAGATAGAAAGACTGTCAACTTGGGAATAGTTTATACGTGAAGGCTGAGTAAGGGGAATGGAGACATTCAGAATAGGTTCTAAGTTTCTGCCTTCCAAACCAACTGTGTGAAAACTGATAGAATTCCCTGGTTCAGGGACTACAAGAGCAGAGTAGGTTAACGGAAGAAGGTTTTGAGTCGAGTTTTGGTAAGGCTGTTCTGAGATGCCTGGAATATGGGTTCTAGGTGTCTGGTGTGTAGCTGGCAACTTGGGTCTTTAAAACAGAGGAGACAGAAAAACCGGAGACACAGATCGAGAAGCCTGGGAGTGAGTGATCACTCCCAGAAAGATACCCACACCAGTAATTAAGAAGCCAGAAGAGAAAAAGGAGCCAGAGGACTGAGGTAAGGAAGAAAGCCTGAAGAAGGTGGTTTCATGTTTCCTGGAAACTAGGAGAGGAAAGAGATTCAAAAAGAAGAAAGCCAAACATCTGGGAGAGGGGGAGTGAAATACATGCTCAAGCTTGGTCCATGGGATTTAATTCCTTAGAAACTGGAAGATGGGGGTGGGGGGTGATGTTGGTGTGTGAATGTGAGTAGGTGTAAAAGGAGAAGGAGTGAGAAAGTGGTAGGCGGGTTGATGAATGGGAAGCGAGGGTGGTGACTGTGAGGTTGGAAAAAATCTTTACAAAGTCTGTGAAGGAGACCAAAGAGCTAGAGAAGAAAGACTTCCAGAGACACAGAGTGGAGAGAGGGGGCTTCTTATTTGTTAATTACACTTTCATTGCAATTATTTCTCCCAAAATTGTGCTTTGATGATCACATTGACGAATTGTTCTGGAGCCTTTATGGCAGAAAGCTTTAAAAAATGTAATGTAATTATCTCTGGGATGTATCATGTACTAAATCCATTAGGAAAATTTTTGGCTTTTAAACCTTTGTTTTTAAATATAAGTGATGAATGTGTCAAAAGCTATCTTGTGTTGTTTTTTCTGTGTTTTTCTACAATGGTTTTCCCTTATATTGCAAATCTTTAAGCCTCAAACTGCTTAGGTTTCATATTTAGGAAGTTAAATACAGTTTTTACGCTTAATAGGGCTGTATGACATTAACCAGTTATCATGAATTTTGCCTTCCAGTGTTTTTCAGTATCTGACATAGTTACCATGAATTTTAAGCCTGTGTCTTTCCTTAAAAGTGCTAAGGAAATAGCAAATAATGTGAAAACTTGAAAAACAAAGGAAAATATTTTTTAAAAAATATTTAACGTTTAAATCTAATTGTATCATCTCTAAAGAAGTAAGTCAATCTACATCTCAGCCTTTATAACTTGAAAAACTCTTGATCAAACAAATCAATTAACCCCCTGCACAAATGACGCCTACTGGTAGACCTGCTAAGTCATCAGATGATTTCTGAGTGAAACGAAGGAGTTAATTTTTTCCCCCTAAGCCTAGAATTGGAGAAGGCGATGGCACCCCACTCCAGTACTCTTGCCTGGAAAATCCCATGGACAGAGGAGCCTTTGGGCTGCAGTCCATGGGGTCGCTAGGAGTTGGACACAACTGAGCGACTTCACTTTCACTTTTCACTTTCATGCATTGGAGAAGGCAATGGCAACCCACTCCAGTGTTCTTGCCTGGAGAATCCCAGGGACAGGGGGGCCTGGTGGGCTGCCGTCTATGGGGTCTCACAGAGTCGGACATGACTGAAGCGACTTGGCAGCAGCAGCAGCAAGCCTAGAATAGCTCTAGTTAAAGTCAGTTACAAATATGTTGTCCTTTTCGCCATAAACACACATAAACCCACAGACACACAAAATCCTCATCTGCTAAACACAGTGGTTCATTAACAACTGGTTAAAGGTAATATTAAAGACCAGTGGAGGTAAAGAATGGCAATTCTCAAGGTTTAAAAAAATCTTGCAGGAATCCCTTGGCGATCCAGTGGTTAGGACCTGGGGGTTTCACTGCCTAGGGTGTGGGTTCGCTCCCTGGTTGGGGAGCTAACATCCCACGAGCAGACAGACCTCGAAGAAGAAACGAAACCAGAGCTTGTTTTGTGGCCGAAGCGGGAGGGAGGGCACACAGGGGATCACAGGGGAACGCTGGGTGAGCAGGTAGGGGGTTGTGAGCCCCAGCAAAGCGGGCAGAGAGCCCGCAGTAGCATGGCCAGTCAGAGAGGCAGAGTGGAGCCCTGTGCAAGAACCTAGCAGCAGAGGAAGTGATACTAAGAATTAGTCATTTTCAAACACACTCACATTGACCACCACAATGTGAATTCTGAAAATGGGTTCATTTCTTGTGGTTACTATGCAACCAAGGAGCGACTCCTTTGTAAATTCTGACCCAGTGTGTTAGCTGTGGGCACAGCTTCAACCATGTTACCTGCACAGAAGTCACTCCTTTGAAATGACCGCCGTTAAGCTGGATCCCAGGAAATGGTTCCTTCTGAG
Source organism: Bos javanicus (assembly GCF_032452875.1). Taxonomy (NCBI): domain Eukaryota; kingdom Metazoa; phylum Chordata; class Mammalia; order Artiodactyla; family Bovidae; genus Bos; species Bos javanicus. Next base: position 78,302,100 of record NC_083883.1, on the reverse strand, counting down.
AGCCAACAGTGCCCGTGTTTCAGCCTGTCTGTCCCGTGTCACCTACTGTACATGCGAAAATAACTTCCAGCCAAATGCATCATGGCCTCGGTGGTCTTGCTACGTGGGTGGATGGAAGGTCTCTGTTAAACAACCTTAATCTCCCTTAAATATGTATCGAACTCTAATTCTTCCATAGGTAGAAATGGATGTTCCCAATCTGAAAGGCTAAAACATCTGCCTACGCCTTTCAGAGTCTGAAGTCTCTGTGACTCTGCGTTTATCTCCTCTAGAACGTACACTCTTAGTCTCCTCTGTTCCTTCACCTTTGCTCTCACGTCCCTGTCTCACCTAATCTGAAAAAAATCTTTGCTTGTTCCTGGAAAACACTTTAGCTGCCGCCATATTCCCCGCTTCCTTTCAAACCATCTCCCTTGATATAGAAGCGACTCATGACTTAACCCCCATTCTCATCTGAACCCTGATCAGTGGTTTTTCCTCCAAACCATGCAACTGGAATGATTATGCTCATTTGGCATTTACCTGCCAAATTCAAGAAAGGCTCTTATTTCATTCTCCTGCATACTGTCTGTGCTGAGTGGCAGTATGGGAGATGCTTGGCTAAATTAAAGCCGTCTCTTTGCAGGCAGGTTCGTACCTCAGATGTCTGAATGCATCTGTGTGCGCTGCACCTCCCCAGCTCCTGTAGGATCTTTAAAGCCCGACCTTAGCTGATAGCGCTTTTTGCTACCCTGTCACTGTCTATGGTTATATAAAATCCATCACTCTGTTTCTTCACTGTATCTTCTGACTTGAGCAGGTGGAATGCTCTCCCACGTAGGTATGTGGTAATGCTCACCGTTTCCGCTCTTCCTCTGAAGTCACTTTCTGTGAGACTGCCCTGACCCCTGTAACAGTCTGTATTCCACTGGTATGAGAGCACATTTTAACTCTGACTTCTGCTTTCAGGGTCAACTACATGCTGAATCCCTGAGTGATATTCTAACACTCCCTCACTGCCTGTGTTGTTGTTTAGGTTTTTTTTTGCTTATGGAGGCCATGTTTTAAAGTTTTTATATTGCACTATTTTTTCTGTTTTAAGTTTTGGTTTTCTGGTTGTGAGGCTTGTGGGATCTGAGCTCCTTGACCAGGGATCAAACCCACATCCCCTGGAAGGCGAAGTCTTAACCTCGGGACCATCAGGAAAGTCCCCACCACTGTGTAGTTTTATGACTATACTTTCTTACGCCATGTGCTGCCCAGGACACCTGTGACACAGCGACGATGCATGCACATCTTAGGATTCAAATTCTATCAGCCGCTTCGATATTTCTCTAGACATCGATGTGCTGTTACCTGTTCAGCGTATTTCTGTGGCGCCTTGTGAACTGCCGGTTTGCAGACACGTGTGTGCATGTCTGCAAATAGAGGAAACGTGTTTCTGAGGCAAAGATCACGACTTTATCCTTTCTGTGTTCTGCCCAGTGTTGAGCGCGTTGCTCTCAGATAATAAGGATTGGATACCACGGCTAGGATGACCCCAGTGACCCAGCACCTGGTGAATGAAGGGCCCTGCTCTTGTAAAGGAACTAAGCTGAACCTTCTCTTTCCAGACTCATTTGGCCAAAGAGGCTGGCCTCTTACATCACCACTAACTGTATGACAGAATCAGGCCCATCTGAGGTCAGCTCACTACTTTTCTTTGATCTTTGCACCCTAAGAAGCTTGTCAGATAAAATGGCCTAACACAGATTTAATCATAGGCAATGAGTGCCAGCTCTGGCAACGAGCAGACACGGTGAGTACTCAAAAGCTCCTCCTAACCCTCTTCTTCCTTGTCCTAGTCTACCATAGAGGCTGGAAGGTGAAAACATTTTATTTCTCCTGGCCTCCTCCCTATCCCGAATTTCAGTGGGTGCCCCATGATACTTTTTCTGGCCAGTAAGTGAAGACCAAGCCTCTGGGAAAGGTTTCTAGCTCTTAAACAAAAGGCAAAATCTCACTAGAAAAAAAAAATCTCCTGCTACTTTGCCCTTCCCTTTCTTCCTTCTTGGGATGCAGATGCAAAGTATGGATGCACAGCAGCCACTGAGAGACACGAGATGGTCAGCTTGAGGACAAAGCCTCTAAAATCTTAACAGAATTAGATCAGACACATGAGAAGAGGAGCGTCACTTTAGCCATTCCAATCCCGCTGTGCTGGGCATGGATTAGACGCCTCTAGATCCCTAGCTGTATAGTTTTAATTTGTTTGAATTACTTTCCTTTGTTTGCTAGCTGAACACCAAGCTGACTGACACAGTAAGCTGCAGGATCATTGCTGAAGTTTCTTATAGTTATCTACACTCAAGTGAGGTTAGATTTTACTTCTAAAGACAAGTGGAAATAAATCTACTATGTTTAAAGGTAATTTAAATAAATGTTACTTAAAATAAAAATTATTAAATAAGGTAAATTAATTAAAAATAAATCTACTGTGTTTATGATGGAAGTACTCATAGTCCACCTTGAAAATAGTGTTCTCTTAAGAAGGTCGCTTTGCTCATGGAGTACTGTATGCCCGTGAATTCTGCATCTGGTGTGACCAAGGCTGGATAAAATCTGTTCATGCCGTCTCTGCTCCGGCCCTGGGCGTCTTAAAGACTGCTGTGAGTCCTTCTCTTCAACTCAGTTAATAGATTATTAGACTTTTCAGTTTTACATTTACTTCAACACCTAGATAGCAAATTGCCTTTCATCATGGCCTTTTCTTTCTAAGACAGAGCAACCTCACCTCAACAATTGTTTCTAAAAGTGTTTGGCCTAGAAAAAAAAAAATCTATTAAATCCAGAGATCACCACATCTACTAAATCTACAATCACCAAGGGAATCTCACCCTTGTTTCTGCCTCTCCTTCTCTAAGTGAAAAAACACACTTTTCCAGACACATAAGTTTGCCATTTCCACCATTCAAACCTCTATAAGTCAATGTCCACAGCTCTACCTGAATCTTTAAATGTGAAGATGCGAGTCAATTAAAAGACAGTGAGCTCCCTTTGTAGGTCATGACACATGAATGACAACATGAATCGTGCATGAGCTGTCTTTCCAGGATCAGGAGGAGATTCACTCAAATTTCTCCATATTCTCTTTTTATCCTGAATGTGCTGATCAGAATTTATCTGCCTACACTTCAATAGTTTGCCAAAGAGACTCTTCATTTGGTCTTTCTTGCCATGAACCCTGTGGAACAAGCTTGAATGTTTGTGTTGTGTTACCAGCCAGATGGTAGGGAACCAAGAGGACCCTATACTGAGTTCAGAGTTATCTGTTCTTGAAGTGAAGTGAAAGTCGTTCAGTCATGTCCTACTCTTTGCAACCCCAGGGGCTATACAGTCCATGGGACTCTCCAGACCAGAATACTGGAGTGGGTAGCCTTTCCCTTCTCCAGGGGGATCTTCCCAACCCAAGGATCAAACCCAGGTCTCCCACACTGCAGCTGGATTCTTTACCAGCTGAGCCACCAGGGAAGCTCAAGAATACTGGAGTGCATAGCCTATCCCTTCTCTAGCGGATCTTCCCCACCCAAGAATCAAACCGGAGTCTCCTGCATTGCAGGAGGTTTCTTTACCAACTGAGCTTTCAGGGAAGCCTGATATCTGTTCTTGGAGACACACAAATGTATCGAGAAATCAGAATGAGAATGTCAGATGCTCTGGGGGCTGACCTTTCTGCTGCTTCACTGGCTTTGCCTCCAGCCTGCTTCACTGCCCTGGTGCCTAACTTGATTTCTCTGGCCCATTTTGGTGTCAAAACACATCCAACAAATTATAATAAGTAACAACATGTATTCCGCTACAAAATAGGATATCCAAATGATCTACTGAACTGTTATAAAAGGCTGTGGAAATCTTCTAAAATCCCTCGCCTTTTGTTGGACCCAAACCCACTCAGATTCAAGACCCTCTCTGAATTGGAAGACCTGAATGTTTCTTCATGGGCTCCCAGAATGTCAGCTTTAGAAGGCTAAAGATAGCATCGACTACTGTTGATATGAGAGTATCACAAAGTGAAAAGAAAGCAGCTGTCCAGGTGCTTCTTCAGGTGTTGGAATCTATAGGAGGTAAAAGGAGGAGGCCCGGTGGGAAAACTAGTCCTTCACTTGCAACCCAGTGCTTCTTGGGGTCCTAAGTAGCCTCAAAGAGGAGAGCCTTGTCTTCTTTCTCAGAGTTTCACACTCACGAGCCATAAACATCAGAGCACGTCTTGGCATCTGGAATTTTCCAAATTTCCAAAAAGCATTCACTAAATACCATTAAGAGCCCCTCTACTTGACCTCGTTATCAAGTAACATGACTAGTGAAAACTATGGGGACTCCCTTGATGGTCCAGGGTCTAAGACTCCTTGCTCCCAATGCAGGGGGTCTGGGTTCAACCCCTGGTCAGGGAACTAGATCCCATGTGCCGCAACTAAGACCCGGCACAGCCAAACAAACAAATAAAAACAGGAAGAGCAGAATCAAGGCTTTAGTGTTTTTCCTAAAAAAAATTATGAGTTGACCAGAAAGCCCAGCTTTCTACAGGGAAACAGCTTCTACATTGGGCCCCAGGAAGACGGCCCTAAGGGTCGGAAAAACACCATGTCCTCTGTAGCCTGTTCTCAGGAAGACAGGTGGGCACTTGGTTTTCTTACACACAAAGCATCTTTAAATCTCTTCTCACCAACCAAATAGTGTATTTGCCGTTAACGCCCTTCACAGTTGCAGCAGAATTCACATCAGCCATTTTGAGCAAATACTTTCCCGTTTCTGTGAACCTTTCAAATGTGGGAAGATGGTCTGTTCCTTATTTCTCACAAGCAGCCACAGATGCTGAAGGAAACAGAAGGAACACTGCACTCTCACCTCAGTTATCCAGAGATCAGCTTTCTGAGAACACACAGGCTTATATGGATGTATAAAAATCAGAGCAACGCTGCCCCAAATAGTGTAATTTCTCTTCCCCTCCTCGCCTCCATACAGTCTCACTATGCGATGTACTGGTTCCTGGATGACTTAAGGGCACACAGGAGAAACCAGTGCAGTTCTGAAACACTGTAAGTGGTTGTTGCTATTTTTAATTTCTTTTTCTTTTTTTTTCACCTTTTGGCCACACCGCACAGCATGTAGGATCTTAGTTCCCCGACCAGGGATCACGTTAGTTCCCCTTAGTTCCCCTGCATTGGAAACTCGAAGTCTTATCCAACTGGGCTGCCAGGGTCCCCGGTGTTATTATTAACAGAGAAAAGCTCTTCTGTTTGCGTTCTACTCTGCTCAAAGGCAGATAAGGTGATGTCAGACATGAAGAAATAATAATACAAATAATAGTATAGCCATGACGGTGTGCATACTCAGTTGCTTCAGTCGTGTCTGTCCCTTTGCAACACCATGGACTGTAATCCACCAGGCTGCTCTGTCCATGCAGTTCTCCAGGCAACCATACTGGAGTGGGTTGCCCTTTCCTACTCCAGCAGATCTTGCTGACTCAGGGATCGAACAAACCCAGGTCTCCAGAGTCTCCTGCATTGACAGACAGGTTCTTTACCATTAGAGCCACCTGGGAAGCCCACGATAATCATAAATGCTAGCTAATATATGCTCACATATATTTAATGCTTTCTCTGGGCTAATCCTTTATTCTTTAGGACTTGGGAGGTAGATGCTCCAAATCTCCCCATTTACAGATGAAGAAATGGAGGCACAGGGCGGTTAAGCAACTTTCCCAAAGAAATCCAGTACGTGGAGGGTCTAGGAAAAATCCAGGAAGTCTAGTTAGTCAAGTCCCCAATCTTAACCAATGGAAAGACTATCCTATAACTGAGAGTGTGTCTCCAGGCCACCAGGTCCACTCCGGATGCAGAGGAGGCTACGGGTCTGCAGTGACCTGATCAGGGCATGGCCCATGGGATCCCCTTAGAACTGAAGCCTCTTTCCATGCTTCCAGAAGCTCACCAGCTCACCAGTGCCTCCACTTATCCAGACTCAGGATTTCTTTCCTTCTATTTCCACAAACCCACCTGAGCCCCTCTACACTTCACAAGGGGTTGGGGCTTATTTAATTAGATAAAGGAACCATATAGCTTCAAGCACTCTTCAGAATGCTGTTTTTTAAAGAAAGATAAAAAGTTCAAGACCATTATTATTCAGATTATGAGCACTCCCAGCTTGGCTCTGCTCCATAAATGGACTGAAAAGAATAAAATTCAGCAAGGTGCCGAGGGGAGCAGGTGTACCCAGCAGGGCTCAGGTCTGCGGAATTCAGAATTACATAGCGGAGTCGTGATCCAGGGCATCTTGCCTGCGGGGTGATTGTGCAGGAGAGCGTCTCTGCTCCCCAGGAGCGTGGTCACAGACTCAGGAGGCTGTGGCGGTCCCCAGGAAGTAGGACACAGAGGCTCCCCTTCTCCTGTGGCAGGTGGTTTGTGCCCTGGCTGGGGACCGTGGCAGTTCAGCCCCTCGCCCCCACACTGGGACATGTCGCATTGTTGCAGCAACTGCACAAATGGATGGGTTAGTCCAGAACGAGAGCTTGACCGACCATCGCTTAAAGACTGCTTGAAAAGATATGGGCGTCCCAGGTGGGGCGGTGGTAAAGGACCGCCTGCCAATGCAGGAGATGTGGGTTCGATCCCTGGGGGGAGAAGATCCCTTAAAAATGGCAACCCACGCCAGTATTTTTGCCTGAAAAGTCCCATAGACAGAGGACAGGCCACAGTCCGTGGGGTAGCAGAAGAGTCGGACACGACTGAGTGACTGGGCACACGCACATAAAAGATACGTGCAGTTCTTTCATTTCCACAAAATAGTGTTCTATATCTTATTTGCTCTACTTGTGGGGTATCTGGCTTCCCAGTGTCTTGATCTTTAATATATAAAGTTTCTTGCCCTTCTTTTTTAATACTTCATTTCAGATAATATTGAAATAACTGAAAACAAAAAAAAATTACTCATACTCACATCCTCAATTGCATTGTTTAAAATCCACATCACCCTTTGGTCTGTTCATGAATGTATTCAATATTTGTTTTTTGCCCTAGTATCGCAGGTGGAGTTTTACAATCTGCATTTTCCATTAAGAAATGTCACGTTTACTTTGCCGGGTTGCCTCCTTCTCCCCTCCTTCTCCTGTCACCTCACCCTTACTCTCCACCCTAAATCACACCCAGCATTTGATTTCCTCATCGACACCTGGCAATTAAATTCCTGTTAAACCAAATAATTATCAGATCCCTTAAGAGAAAAAGAACAAGGGCCTGAAATGAAGACCTCAGAGCTAAAGGAGAAATAATCATTTTCATAATTCCTATGAAAACACCGGCAGGCAAGTTCAAAGAACAGAAACATGACTGTCCGGGAGCCGGCTATCTGTAGCATCTGTAAGGCTGTCCTGGAAAAGCGGCGAGTGGCCCTGGTCTGTGTGTGGAAGGTCACTGCTGCTGCTGCTAAGTCGCTTCAGTCGTATCCGACTCTGTGTGACCCCATAGACGGTCACTGGATAGATTTACAGCAGGAGTCTCCAGCATAAGGGGAGGACAAAGCTTGAGACTTTTTCCCGTCTTCCTAAATACTTTTTCATTTCTTCTCTCTCTCTCTTGTCATCCTACTTTATCCCTCTCATTGCTACCAAATAAACTACTCCCACCTGTGATGCTCTGGACTAAAATATACACTGAGGGACTTCCCTGGTGGTCCAGAGGTTAAGAACCCACCTTCCAATGCAGGGAATGCAGGTTTGATCCCTGATCATGGAACTAAGATCCCACATGCCTAGAGGCAAGTAAGCCTGAGTGCCCCAACTGGAGAATCCGGGGTGCTGCAACAAAGACCCAGCACAGTCAACATTTTTTTAAAAATCAAAAAAATAAAATATGCATTGATATTTATGTTTATAGTAATACAGGCTTATACTGTATTTTTATATATTTATCTAAACACACAGCCTCCAGAACATTCCTGGTTCCTCTGGTTCAAAATGAACCAGAGTCAAAAGGTTTCAGATCACATCTTCACCCTGCTTCCTATGAGCCATGTAACTTCAAACAACTTACCCAATTTCCTGACACTTCCCATTCTTTTTCTATCAAATAGGGATGACAAATGTATGTACACCATAGGACTGTTGTCAGAATTAGGTGAGCGAATGAATATTGCATTCAACATAGCACATTTCAAGTGCTGAATAGTGTCAGTCATTTTAATGATTATTCCTGTTGATGTTATTATTTAGAAGCCAATATAGCATTGAGAAATATGTCACAGGAACCCAATTATGTGGGCTCCAAGATCACCAGGGTTTAATGTGAAAAGTTAGCCTATTAATTGGACGTGGTCACTTCTTGATAGTCATTCTTAGAAAGACACATGTGTGCTGAGTCAAGATCCTAGGTGTCTGAAGAGCTGGATCCAGCCCAGACACCACACTGAGAATGGAATTGAAATCCTGGAGTATTCAAAAGAGGTTAACCCAATCGTGCAGGGAGCGGAGGATAAAATACAACGTGCCAAGCATAGAAATCTAAGAAAATGTAGAATATTTTTTTCTAAGATAAAACAGTGTTGGTGAGGATATAAGAAATACATCCAAATACTTGAAATATTATATGGAAGAAGGTATCATCCTATTTTATGCCAATGTAAGAGAAAGAAATTTACCAAGTTGGTTTCAGTCAGTAGGTTTCCAAGTGTGTTCTGGAGACTCACAGGGTCCCCAGGAATCTGTCAAGGTGTCTTCAAGGCCAAAACTATTTTCACAAAATGCCTATTTTTTTTTCCTTTTTTTCCCCACTCATTAGTAGAAAATAGATATTCCCAGAGGCTACATGGCATATGATATAACAACAGTCAAAATGCAAAAGCAGGAAATCCCCTGGCAGTCCAGTGGTTAGGACTCAGCACTCTCACTGCCAAGGGCCTGGGTTCAATCCCTGGTCAGGGAACTAAAATTCCACAAGCCATGTGGTGTGGCAAAAAAAAAAAAAAAGGAAAAGCAGATATGAGAACCCAAGTATTTCTACTAAGACAGACATTAAAAAGATTTATAAAAATATAAAACATTGCCACTAGCCTTACTAAATTCTTGTTTTGTAATATGTGATTATTTTAAATAAATAATAAACATTTATTATTTTAAATAAATATTATTATAAATACTGTTTATATTCACACCTATGGGGTTTGTTTTTATTATTAAATTAATAGTAAATAAATACTATACAGTCTCAGTTTTCTCTTTCATTATGGTCAGTAGAGATATGACCCACATAAAGAAAACTCTTCAAGGTTCATAACGATGCTGAAGAATGGAATTTACTTTAAAGAATGTTCAAGAAGGTGCACTAGAACTGAAATGTCTGAGGCCCAGTCATAATGGGGAGGCTCTGAAACCACCAATTTCAAACACTTTGACCTGCTCACCACCAAAGGAGACTTTCCTTTTATAGTTGCTGTTTACTTGCTAGGTCATGTCTGACTCTGGGACCCCACGGACTGCAGCCCACCAGGCTCCCCCGTCCGTGGGGTTCTCCAGGCAAGAATACTGGAGTGGGTTGCCATTTCCTTCTCCAGGGGATCTTCCCAACCTGGGGACTGAACCCACATCTCCTACATCAGCAGGTGGGTTCTTTACCACTTGAGACACCAGGGAAATCCCCTCTACAGGAAGGGTATGTGGTAAATGGATACATTGATATTAATGGCCTCTAAAATTTGTTTCAATTCAGATTGTGCAATTCCCTTGAGAAAGGAAACGAAAGAGAGTCGGCTGAGATACTGTTCTCATGAGGCTGCTGGAAGAGGGGTCAGATTGGCATGTGGTTAAGGGTGGAAGTTTGGGGTGAAGCAGAAAGTGAAGAGTTCTCCCCAAGCAAGGGACATGCACTCTGACCTCTGTGCCTGAGGTAGGTTCTCTGAGAAGAGGCTCTGGGTTCACAACCCAAGTCACCTACATTTCTTAAGGACCTTTGACTAGCTATGGTTTTCCCAGTAGTTGGATGTGAGAGTTGGACTATAAAGAAAGCTGAGTGCAGAAGAATTGATGCTTTTGAACTGTGGTGTTGGAGAAGACTCTTGAGAGTCCCTTGGACTGCAAAGGGGTCAAACCAGTCAATCCTAAAGGAAATCAGTCCTGAATATTCATTGGAAGGAATGATGCTGAAGCTGAAACTCTAATACTTTGGCCATCTGATGCGAAGAACCAATTAGTTGGAAAAGACCCTGAAGCTGAAAAGATTGAGGACAGGAGGAGAAGGGGACAACAGAGAATGAGATGGTTATATGGCATCACTGACTCAATGGAAATGAGTTTGAGTAAATTTTTGGAGTTGGTGATGGACAGGGAGGTCTGGCATGCTGCAGTCCATGGGGTCACAGAGTTGGACACGACTGAGCGACTCAACTGAACTGAACTAGAAGGATAAAGGCTGGTTTTCCTAATGGCCCCACAAGTCTCCCCTGAACATTCCAGAAACTAATGGTTAAGAGTCATTTGAAGAGGAAAATTGGTCAGAACACATATGATTCCTCCTCTAGACTATGTCACCTCCAATAACTTGGAAGTCTTGACTCAGCAGCCTCATTGCTCTGGTTCTACTGCTGGTGTCAACATTTGTATCTAACATTTACACATATTTGTCGTTGTTGTCCAGGCACTAAGTCATGTCCGGCTCTTTGCAACCCCATGAACTGCAGCACATCAGACGTCCCTGTCCTTCACCATCACCCTGAGTTATACACATATATGCCTCTCTTTTCTTCCACTCAGTTTTATATCAAAATTTAAACATAGCTGCACCCAAGATAAATGTGCAAACTAGGAGAATGCAGTTCACAGAGGAAATGCAAAAGATGATAAGCAAATGAAAAAAAAAAAAAAACAGTAAGTATCAAACTAAATGCAAAATAGGCAATTTAAGGAGTACCAGTTGCCCCTATAAAATTAACACGTTTGAAAATGATGCAAGTAAACCCTGGCAAATGTACATGAGAGACTTGCATACACCTTGCCAGGAAGAGCCTCGGCAAGAAAATCTTTCTGAAGAGTTCTTTGTGCCTTTACATGGAGAGACTCAAACCATTCCTGGTCTTCGACATGGAAATTCCAGATCAGGGACTCTGTCTAAAATAGTCACATATCTATGGTCAAGGGTTTCTGTATAATGATATGCATTTTAAAGAGAAACTGCCAAAGCATTCTTCTTTGACAACAAACTAAAGAATTAGTTCCATGGAAAAAGTAAGACACCCAACCCTCAGGACCACATCGGCTTGGTCATCAAATGCACACTGTCCGATTCTTGAGACAGCCCCCCACCTGCTGTTGCCTGAAGCTTCGGTCCCCTCTACATCTCCAGGGGGGATCACACAGGAGGTTCCATGTAGGGAGGGGCCAGACACTTCCCACCACTGCTGTGTCTTCCGTCCCTTGGCTCAGAGTGAAGCATACATCTGTTGAGTCCTTGTAGGAAATAAGCAAGTAATTGCTGTGACACTGTATGTGTCCAGTGACCACAGGCAGGAGCACAAGATGGAGATCAAAGTGTGAGGATGTGGTACCTGATTGCCAGAGACTCGGGACTCATGTGGACACCCCCTTCGGACTGGGCACCTTAGGAACGGCCACCTCCACTGATCCATGTTGCGTTTCCAATCTTAAGGAAATAGAATCTCACTTCTCTGAATGTAGGTTGAAATCACTTGGTCCCTAATTTTAAGTTCACCATTAAGACTTTGGGAAAAAAATGTTGTTATCAAAACCATGCCCATGTAGAAAATGGCCTTTCTCGTTCACCACTGCAGAGGCAGAGCACTGCCTGCCAGGGGAGATGTTTGCTACCCACTACCATGAGGTAGGAGCACGTTGCTTTTTCAACTGGATATTCTGAAGTCTCATTAACAAATGTCTTTTCTTCTGGAGACTTACTCCCAAGGGAAGATGTCTTCTCTGATCATTGTGAAAAGCTTCCAACAACGTGCTGTGTTCTCAACAGTCATTGTGGGGGACCGAATGAGTAGGGTTTTCCGGAAACTAGCATCAGAACAAAAGAGCCATTTCATCACTTTATCATCTGTGTGTTTGTGTGTGCGTGTCTGTGTGACAGATGTGCTTCATTTACTATTCCCAGGTTACAAATGCTGAAGTGTTAACCAGCTTTTTGGGGGTGAGAGGGACAGGAAAGGGGGGAGAGGCACAGAAAACTCATTACCTTAGTCTGTAAAAGACCAAGTAAAAAGGCTCTACGACCCAAACCACTTCACGTGGAGGAAATGCTTTTCTCACGCACTAGAGACTGGCCAGTCACGAGGACCGTCCTAGCCTCTCCGTGTCTTTCTGTCTCCATGTCCTCCAATTCCGGAGGATGCAAAGCACTGGCGTTCCATGTTTCCTTCACTAGTTCATTTATTCATGCTGCACGCTGCTTTGTTCCATGCCCTCCTGATACAAGGAAGTAACATAATACCATCCTACTCAGACCCAGTGGTTTGCCATTTTTCTCTCAGAATAGCAGCCATCAGTATCAGTGTCTCTATACAAAACAGTCTAAAATGTTCCTGTGTTCACAAGGAACCTCAGAGTTCTAAGGGTTCATTCATTCATTTCTTATGAATCCAGCAAAGATGTGTTGAAAGACCACTCTCTAATGCGAAAGCATTTGCACCCGAGGATATAAACGCAAACAAGGAAAAGTCAGTCCTTGCAGGGACTCACAGGATTATGTGCTGTGCTGTTTACTTGTTCAGTCATGTCTGACTATTTGCAACCCCGTGGGCTGTAGCCCTCCAGGCTCTTCTGTCCATGAGATTCTCCAGGCAGGAATACTGGAGCGGGTTGCTGTACCTTCCTTCAAGGAAGGTTGGGAATCTTCCCAACCCAGGGACTGAACCAGCATCTCTTGTGTCTCCTGCATTGGCAGATGGGTTCTTTACCTCTAGCGCCACCTGGGAAGCCCTACAATATTTCTGAGAAAAACTAAAATGTCAAGGGAAGAGCATTCCCATGAGACAGGTCAGATGTCCCTGTGGGGATGTGGAAGGCTGCAACCTACAGGCACATCAACCTCTTTCCTAAAAATGTGAATATAAAAAAAAAAAACTGGGCTAGGCCATGGAGCTGGTTACCAGGCTACAGTTCAATATCTAAACATAATTAGACTAGTCTGTATAATTATGGAAGAGATGCTACCAATGCTCACCGATTTTTAGGGGGCCTGGAGGAAGCCCATGCAACAAGAAACCTACAAGAACTTGTTCAAAATGAAAGCATGGATGTTAGCACATGAGCAGAAGTTTTGAATGGGTAGAGGTACTGGAGGAGACTCTTGAGAGTCCCTTGGACTGCAAGGTGATCCAACCAGTCCATCCTAAAGATCAGTCCTGAGTGTTCATTGGAAGGACTGATGCTGAAGCTGAAACTCCAATACTTTGGCCACCTGATGCGAAGAGCTGACTCATTAGAAAAGATCCTGATGCTGGGAGGGATTGAGGGCAGGAGGAGAAGGGGACGACAGAGGATGAGATGGTTGGATGGCATCATCGACTCTATGGACATGGGTTTGGGTGAACTCCGGGAGTTGGTGATGGACAGGGAGGCCTGGTGTGCTGCAGTCCATGGGGTCGCAAAGAGTCGGACACGACTGAGCAACTGAACTGAGGGTACCCAAGCCGAGGTGGAGATGCAGCCCTGAAATGCGTATTTAGCAAGAATGGACTTTCCTCTCAGACTTCTGGTATCTCCAACTGGGTGGAGATTGAAAAAAAATAGGGCCAAAGTTTTCTCACAGTGTTTTGCCACTTCTGCTTCCGGACTCATTCAGAAACCCGGAAGAAGCAAGATAGATAAAAATGAAAGCACTGTTTATTTTTTTTAAATGACAATTGATTTTTATCCACAAAACTCAGTCTACCTCATTCAGATATGTTTGAGATTATAGGCAAATATTCTTAATGAATCTATTTTTATTTAGACAGAAACATTGTTTATTCTTGACATTCTCTACCTTAGCTTGGGGAGAAATAAAGTCCTCACTGTTTGATTTCAATAAATACAGAAAATGGAATTAGGTACAAAATTTGAATTTCTTTAATGAAAAAAAAAAAATTAAAGCACCATATTGGTGAGTATTCAGGGTCAGAAAAGCTTCTTTTCTCCATTAGTAAACTTGGAAAAACTTAATTTTCTGAAACAGTTAATTATCAACACTATGATTAGAGAAAAGACACAGGTAACTTTCTCTGCTGTAATAACCAAATTTTTTTTTATATCAGCCCAAACTTTTCTTTACTGTAGGAAATCAAAGTCTTTAGTCTAAATATTCATATACATGTAAATATTGTATTTTTATACTACTATTTACTATTTACACCTACTGGTGTAAAATGATCTTAATTCCATGCTATGCTGCATTTTAAATGTTCCATAAACCCGAGAAACACATCTTGTAGTTGAAACAAAATTGGTTTTCCTCTCTAATCGAATCTCCTTGTCTCGTGCACTTCGCTACGACTCCCTGCTAGAAGGCTGCCTGTGTCTGCTTTCACAGCTTCGAGTCACAGGATGTGGCTGCCTCAATTTTTATCTCCATCTGGCAGAACATAACCAACCTGTTTAAGTTCTCAGCTCCGACTTTATAGCAACTAAATGTTCCTTGGGTTCCCGGCCCCCCACCAACTCCATGATGCGTATTTCCTATAAAACCTTAAGTCAGTGCACTTGTTCGGGGAACTCGCAGCAATGCACGGCAAACAGCCTAAACCCGGTGCCCAGCCGAGCTGCACCAATTGCTCAACAAGTTTCTGAGATCCCTCGGGTAGCTCCCGAGCATACCCTGTTCTGAATTAGCCTCTCCTATTCTCCTGGCAGGTGTTGGATTCGATGGGGCGGGGCGGCGGGGCGGCGGGGCGGCGGGGCGGCGGGGCGGCGGGGCGGCGGGGCGGCGGGGCGGCGGGGCGGCGGGGCGGCGGGGCGGCGGGGCGGCGGGGCGGCGGGGCGGCGGAGGGGCGCGGATATTGACGACGAAGAAGAGAAAGGAAGGAAAGCAACAACATCTTTTAGTTTAAAACCTGAGGATGGTAGGTACCTCTTTCTTCCCTGTGCAAACAATGCAAACACATCTGTGACCCTTTTCACCAGGAAACGCTTAAGGTTGGTTCTAGCACATCTTATCAGAGACAACTGCCTGACACAGTTGAACTGGTCTTAGAGAGGGACATGCCTTGTGGCCCCCTACGATTAGAAGTGGGTCTCTATTCATCGATGAAATAGGGACTGAATTGCTGTTTTGCCTCTGGGACAACTGGTTACACAGATCATTCTTAACATGGAAAAAAACAATGATGTCCTTACAATGAAGACGTTTTTATATTGTTCTGTTAAGCCTTCTTAAACCTTTTTACTATTTACTGTCTTGCGGCTATAGTAAAATTCTCAAACTTGTGGATATTTCTGATCTTTCAAGTTTCTAAACAACAACAAAAAAATCAATGTCCCCTTTGGTCACTTTAAACAGTAACCCATCAAACTTCCTGGTGAACAATGCTTTGCATGTCCTTCCTGAAAGCATCTGAGGGTTATGTCTTTCCCGAATTGCACAATGGTACTGCCGGGGGAGTCCTCAAAAAGTGATTTCAGCTAAACCACTAGTCCCAAGGAAGGCGATGAGGGTCTGAGACTTTGCTCTCAGATCATTGGCAATGCCTAAAGACTTTTGGGTGGTACTGACTGTGGTGGAGGGGAGAAGGGGGCAAGGGAGGCTACGATGTCTCATTCGTAAAGACCAGGGATGCTGCTGAACATGGTACAGTGCACAAGCCAGCCCAGTTATCCAGCCCAAGACGTCCATCACACTCAGACTGCATTCATTTCACTTTAGGGAACTGAGCTCCGAGGACATCAAGTGACTGACCCAACACCACCCACAAGAGTCTGAGAGAGTTGAAGCAACAGAAACTGGTGATGGGGTCAAGGTTCAAAGCTCATCCCTAAACGCCTAATCTCATTCTCATTTCATTCTGTCAGGCAAATCGCTATGAACCTTAGGGTGTACAAGAGGACTTCTGGACTGGGGTTCCTCATTTTAGGGCATATAACACAGGGCAAGTCCTAAACAATCTTGAGTTTCAGTCTTTTTCACTCATAAAGTAGATGAGCTAAAATAGATGATTTGTAAAGTCCTTTTTAGGATTTCTTTACTCTAAAATTCTATAATTATATAAATAATGATGCCTTACATTATAATTGTTTCCAAATTCCCTTCATCTTTCTCTCTAAACATCTCTGGGAATCCTAACCACAAAAGAAGCAGAAAATATTGCTGCTAATTTAAACAAAACAAAACAGCACCTAACAAATTCTTGACTCTCAGTAAATAGTGAAGAGCATGGTGGTCGAGGTTTAGTTGTTAAGTCGTGTCTGACTCTTGGGACCCCACAGACTGTAGCCCACCAGGCTCCTCTGTCCATGGATTTCTCAGGCAAGACTACTAGAGTGGGTTGTCATTTCCTTCTCCAAGTGAAGAGTGCAATAAGATTCAAATATGTTATCTAAAAATAAAGTGAAAGGAATAAAGGCGTCCTCAGTGTCTATGATTTTAGTAGGAAAACAAGTTTTTCTGGTCCTTTCCTATCTTATGTACTTATTAACTTATTTTGACCATAAACTTGAAATATAAATACTAGGAAAACACAAGAAAATCAGTCATGTACTCAGCAAGATGTTGCTACCCAATTAATGGAATTTGCTTGACAGATAAAATCCATGATATATTTCCTGAGATAAAAGTCCCCCCAAACCTTCACTGATCTTAATTATCAGTAACTTTGATAATATAGATAAGAAAAATTAATCAGTGTTTTCATTCTCATACTCATGCATTTAGAGCAAAAGTGGGATTAACATTGCTTGTTATGTACTCTGTTTTGAAGACTAAAACATTCAGTAGGTTAATTGCTACAATTGTAAAAGAGGACAAGGGATTAAAAAAATAAATGTATAGTTCTCCTCTGTTCACTGAAAACAAAACTATTGCCTGTAGCCTGTATACATAAATTTTTTTTTTGGGGGGGGGAGGGTTACCATGTAACTTTTAAGTCCTAATTTTAAATCCTCTTTATTAAAAAAAAAAAAGCAAATGGCATTTTTAGATGTCAGACTGCTGTTAATTTTCCTCCTAGTTAATTTTTTAATCAGAATTAAATGAGCTACCATTTCTCTCTTTTTTTCGTACAAAAAGAATTTTAATCTGACCCATGTGCTATCATTACTGTTGACCTCTGGATGTTTTAACAACATTTTGATGAATCTTAAATCAATTAACACTCTAAAGGAAAACATCTGTGGTCCTAATACTTTTTAGAGTGGCTCTTAATATTGTTTTTATAAGGAATTTTAAATGTATTTAATTTTAAAGAAGTCATTGAAAATTCCATAATTCACTATGTGTTAAAACAGTAGATATGAAAGTCATGTCCATTTTATTAACAAACTTGAGGCATGTGCATCTGTAAGAAAGGATTATGTAAAAAGTCAGCGGAAGGAAATATTTGCCTGCCCATCAAATCCAGATGTTCAGCCCATAAAATGGAAGCCTAGAAAGACAGGCGGGCTATGGTATCTGATACCCTTAAGAAGTGTTACTTCTGATAAAATTCATGGACAAAGAAAGCCAAATTAGATTTTTAAATGAATTAAGCTTTAGTTTTAAAAGAATTGTAACAATATTTTCTACATTCAATGTGGAATAGAATAAAGGGTGAATTAAAAGACACAGGATTTCTTTTTCAGAAATAACATTATATAAACACTTCAGTTTAAAATATAAAGATTACTCTTAAAGCCAAAAAAAAAAAAAAAAGGTAGATCCATGATAAGAATTTTCTTTCAAAAACTGACAAAATAGATATCAGAGCAAATATTCCACAAAACCAAGGCTTTGTGGGTTGCATTGATTTTTTTTCTTTTCTTTAGTCCATTGGTCTTTGGCAAATACAGATATTTGTAGAATAGTTTGATCACAAAATAGGAGTACACATTGACAGGGGCTGAATATTCCATATTTCCATTTGATTTATAGATTAATATGAGAACATTTCTTGTTTTTTAAATCAATATTGCAACTTTTATTCTAATTCATAAAGTGAAAAACCAAAAGAGAGCTAATGATTACAGTAATAACAGAACTTCGTACTCCCTCACGGCTTTCCAAATTCTTAAAGAATTCCTTCTATGACTTCATTTCATTGCACTTTATGAAGTGCTTTCTCGTTCATTCTCTGTAACCAGCCCATACTTAGAAAGTACATTTTGACATTTAGTTTAAGAGAAGGCATTCTGTTGAGGATCACAAAAGTCATTTTAGATTCCTTGAGCCTAATGCACTTTTTTTTGTTTTGAAAATTGACTAAGCGAGATGGGAAAAACATGTAAAGTTAAACTGATGTTAATAGACAACATCTTTAGTTTTACAGCACTCCTGAAAAATAGAATGTGACGAAACTGGCACAAATTTTACATTTGACAACTAAAGGCATTTTTGTGATTCTTATTTCCTCAGCTTTGAAGTTCTGCTTACACTGTACTGACTTGTTCCACGTCCGGAATGCTGAGGTTCTACATGCCTTTGACCTCGAACTGGTTATTCCCAGTGGTTCTTTCGTCAGCACCTTCTAGATGCCCTCAATGTAGCATCCCCTTCTTTTCTGAGAACAGGGATCCTCTTGTATTGCAAAGGCTTTGGTGAGTTTGTGTTGTAAGTCACCCTGAAAACAGTCTTCCTCTCTGTAAGAACCTCCCTCTCTCAAATCTGTAGACTTGTGGGTTCCATTTGTTCTCAAGATACCAGCGAGCAAACCAGCATCGCAGCTGCTCACATGGAAAGCTGTTTTGAGTTCTTTTATTTAGAAGGAAAGTCATTCCCTTCATTTAAACTTTCATCCTTGAAACAAGGGGCAAATCAAGTCATACTTGCTCCATCACTGGGCTAACGCCTCTGAAAATGGATGACTTGGTTGTACCAGGCTAACCGTACTCCTTACACACAGGTGGATGGTCTTACAGCAGCTAGGCCTTCTGATTCACTGATGCAATCGTCACAAGCATGATCATCTATTTCCCTGCAGGAAGAGACTGCTTAAGGTCCTCTTTCTCTCATTCCCTCTCCCCCAGCCCCAACCTTGTGTGCACGTGTGATGAAGCAGTTGTGCCTAAACTATGCTTTATACCTGGACCAAGATCCAGCAGGGCCGAAGAGAAGGCCCTACAACCATCTCCTGTGCTGAGCCTTTTCGGTGTGATTTCATTCCTGGGATCACGGTAAACGACCCAAACATTCGACTTTCAACTTAAGTGAAACCCCATCCCACAAAACTAAATGTGATAATATCAATATTACTTACTCTTTGGGTTTAATCTTAATAATTCCGCTGTCCTCTATTAAGACTAGAGACCGAGGATTGTCGGAGCATTTATTTGATAGTCTGCAGGATTCTGAATACAGAAAATGTAGAAAGAGACAGAGCAGCGTGGCGCAGGCAGCTCGTCCTGCCACACGCCGGGCACACGGGAGGGGCCCTAGGCTCCTTCCTTCTCAGGCTTTGTACTTAAAACCAGAACAACAGCGAAGGGGGAATCTACCTATTCCCTCTTGGCACAGGACCACTAGCTTTTGCAATACTTATCGGGAAACAAACAAACACAAGTATGAGCCGGACTTGGTAATGGTTGTGCACCTGAGTCACACGAGATCACCTTTGTAAAATGCTGAGAGTAGTATTTGGGCAGCACTACTTTTCTTGCTAGTTAACTACCAGTGAGTACAAAAATAAGCTCCTCTGAAGATTTACCTCTAAGAAAACCTCTAAGCCTGAAATTAAGATCTTATTTGTGTGTGGTCTCGAAAGGACAAATCCCGGTGTGCAAGCTGCAGAGTTATCAAGGCTGTTAGTTCCACCTAGTACAAGCCTATGGGATAACCAGTTGTTTTCACTTTTCTCAAGGAAATGAAAGATTTAAAATTGTATTTAGAAATAAGCCTCTTACAGAGGAAGACAAATGCTATATGATATCACCTCCATGTGAAATATAAAACAATAATACAAATGAACCTATGTACGAAACAGAAATAGACTCATAGACATAGAAAACACACTTATGCTTACCAAGAGGAAAGGGAAGGCAGAAGGATAAATCATAGGATTAACAGATACACACTACTATGCATAAAACAGATATGCAACAGGATTTATGGTATAACTCAGGGAATAATATGCAATATCTTATAATAATCTATAGTGGAAAATAAAATATATATAACTGGGTCACTTTACTATACATCTGAAACTAACACAATAATATAAATAAACTATATTTCAAAAAAAGAAATAAGCCTTTAATGGAACAAATTCACTTTTAACAACCCACCACAACCTGTCCAAGTATTGCCTTAAATAGTATTTAAAGGATTTTTTTTATCAGTAAGCATCAAAACAAGGTCCCCACAATAGACTCAACAGGGCATCGTTTTTTGAGTTAAATTCCTAATTCGTTAAGTTCTCAAGATATTTTACACAGTTTGTGTTTAAAAACTACTGTACCTTTCTTTTTTAATAGCTAAGCCAGCAAGCTATGCATATGATATGTAAGATACTTGATATTTGATATATCACATGTAACACATATATGTGGTATTTGATATACCATGCTTCTAAATGTTATTATAACTTCATCCATACTTATTTTTGTGATAATATTCAAGTCAAATGGGGATATTTGACAATAATTAGTAAATTCATAATCTCTGATCAATAACCTTTCAAGAGGAGTCATGAATTGGGATTTTTACTGGGATTTACTGGATTCTTATTACAGGCCAGCAAACATGTTAAGCCTTTCACAATCATCACTTCTTTTTTTCAACATCCAAAGCAAAACATTCTCCATTTTCCCAGTAGCTACCCCTTCTCACATTCTTCTCTTAAACTCTCCTGCCAACCCCTTCAAAACGGTGCACCAGGCCTCAGCTTCGAGTCCCCGGTCCTTCTCCATCTGAACATTCTTCCAGGTGTCTCAGAGTCGGTCCCTCGGCTCTGAATTCATCTGCACACAGTGAGTCCCAAAGTTATGGCTCCGATCAAGACCTAACGAGCCCCTTAGTCTTAAAAAAAAAACTTATTGGAGTAGAGCTGCTTTGTAGTATTTGTTAGTTTCTGTGATAAGCAAAGTGACCCAGATATATATATACTTTTTTATAGTATATATGTGCATGTATATACACATATATACGTGTGTGTGTATGTGTGTGTGTTAGTCATGTCCAATTCTTTGTGACCCCATGGACTGCAGCCCACCAGGCTCCTCTGTCCATGGAATTCTCCAGACAAGAATGCTGGAGCGGGTGGTCACTCCCTTCTCTAAGGGCTCTTCCCAACTCACGGACCAAACCTGGGCCTCCTGCACTGCAGGCAGATTCTTTACCCTCTGAGCCACCAAGGAAGCCCCCACACCTATGTCTCCTCTTTTCTGAGTTCCCTTCCCGTTTAGGTCGCCAGCAGAGACAGAGCTCCCCGTGTTACACAGTAGGTTCTCATTAGTCACACAGTATCAACAGGGTGCATATGTCAATCCCACTAAACAGGAGACCCCTCACGCTTAATTTAACTCCAGCTGACATCTCCACATCTCTAGATGGATGTCTAATGAGAATTCAAGCATGGTCAAAATAGACCCTGGATTGTCTGCCTCCTCCTGGGATGTTTCCCATCTTTGTTGCTCATGGGGGAAAAAATGAGTCATCCTGCACAAAGTCTTGCTTCCTTTCCACACCGCAACTTCTCCAGACCCTGTGCCAATCTGTCCTTTCTGTTACCATCATCACTCAGTGCAGATTCTCCCTTCTGCCATCTCGCCTGCTGCTAACTAGTCCCCAGGCTTGTCTCATCTCCAGCCTGCTCTCCCCACAGCACCAGGATAGTTTCTGAAGAGGGAAAAGAGGCTAGGTCATTCTCTGTGTGAAAATTCCAATGGCTTCTTCTCATTGCACTTAGGGTGAGTCCACACTCTTTCCACCCCCAAGAGGTGCAGGGAACCTGCCCTTCTGCTGCTCTCTCCCTCTTCAGCACACCTGAGTACTCCATCTGTACCTGCCACACTGCAGGCTTCTCACCTCCTTTCTAGGCCGGGAACCCATCCACTGTTTGCTTTTTCCAAAGGGTCTTTGCACCTGCCAGTTACTCTTCACACTTATCTTTATATTCTTGGCAGCCAACAAGGAGCTTGACGACACTTCCTCAAAGGAGCCTTCCTGATCACTCTGTCTGAAGGTCCATTTATCCCCACCTGATGGGGATCATATCACACTGCTTCCCTTCCCAATACTCATCAACATCCGCATGTTCTCGATTATGTATTTGGTTTTCTGTTATCTTTCTTGCTGAGATGTAGGCTTCAAGAAAGTTGTATTTACCACTATTTACCACTATTTTTATTCCTGGTGTATTTACCTCTATGTCAGCACTTGGAGCAGTTCCTGGCACATAGCAGGGGCTCTAAAAACAATTAAATCAATGAGTAAATTGTCTTGTTTAAGAACTGCTGTCATGATTCCCATTGTACAGCTAATGAAGCTGAGAATTTAAGAGGTAATTTCCCTCGTGTTTCGTAGTTGGACAGCTCAGAATGAAGTCTAGGCAAGATGTCAAAGGTTAATTTCTTCAGCACTTTAAAAGTAGAACTTGCCTGAATCCAGCATTTTTAGTATCATCTCTTTTTTAACTAGCAGTAAGCATGTTTATCTATCTGCAATATCAAGGAGTTCTTCAAAATCAGCAGGGAAAAAGGTGGCAATGGCAATGTATATGGGCAAATGTAAACGGCCTTCAAAGATGGAGTTTAACTGCTAGTTACTAGTAACGATGAAATTACTAGTGAACAAGAAAAGTAAATACTAAAAGAAAGAAATACGGGTGGGGGGGAATTGCCCCTATAAACTTGGCAGAAATGTAAAAGAATGAAATACAAAGTGATGACGAGAGGGGGTTTGAGAACTCATACATTTTGAAGCAGGTATCGATAATGTCCAGTATCATCTCTTTAAATTACTTCTGTCAACTTCCCGACCCTTTTCTTGTCCTCATCTACCTCCTTCATATCATCACTTCCTCTCACAGTCAAAACTCTGAACTGGTGTCTTCCACTTTCTTTATGCTTTTTTTGTGAGTATAGATCTTGATCACGCCTGAAGAATCAACAAGCAAATTAAGAAAATAAAACCATGGACCACCAAAAAGCAGGAAGACAGGGCTTAATAGGGAAAAGCTAAAGTCTTGGTTTAGTATTCCAAAAGGGGTTTAGAAACCGAAGTCTGAGAAGTCAGAGTACAATATTTGGCCTGAATTATCTGATTGGCAGCCCACATTCATCGTGGCAACCAAACAATAGATATATTTTTTCCTTTACTTTCCTTTAAGTTATCATCAACTTATTCCTGGAGTAGCAGACTGTAAGAATGCTCTACCTGATTCATTTACTATGCCTCTGGGATGACTATGAAAAGACAGTCTGGTGTCTACACTTCCTGGAATGAGGTGAGAACCTCATGTTTTCCATGATCAAAGTGTTTAGCAAAGGTCAAGTTACTTCCCTTGCTTCAAGCTTCAAAAGCAAAAAAAAAAAAAAAAAAAATCTAGATACTTCGGTAAATTATTCAATAGCTTTCACTTTATATAATATCAAAACCAAATTAGGTATGGGGAAAATCCAGTATTTCCATTCTATCACTCAGCTCAAGTCAGAATTGGTGCTACACTTTTGTTAACCACCTTTTTAAGACAATGGTAATCCATCACTTTTGCATTATTAACATGGCATCAATATTCATAGTAAAGACCAATTAATCAAAGATGTCTTTTTGCTTTTCATAAGAGATAGTCTTAGGTCTCACTAAAGACACGGAAGTGGCTCAGGGTACAATGGCTCACTCATGTAGCTAAATCAGGTGGATGTGGATTAATGCGTATCTTGCACAAATCACCTCTAAGGAACTACGTTCCCCTCAGTCTTGGTGTAAGCTGCCCATCACCAGGCAGCCATGTGCAAGTTTCCCTGCTTTTAAGCTGACCATTAGGAAGGCTGAAAAAATAAACCTAGAATCAGATAAACTCAGTCTGAAATCACAACCCTGGATTTCCCTGGTGATCCAGTGGGAAGACTCCATGCTCTCAATGCAGGGGGCACAGGTTCAGTACCTGGTCAGGGAAATAAGATTCCCACATGCCACATGGCATGGCTAAAAAAATAATAATAATTTGAAAAAAGACATTGCAACACTTACCCCCCCCCACTCCCACTCTTTATGAGGGGGTGACCTTAGAAAATTACTGTGAAAGATCACCAAAAGCAGTGGAGGATTTGTTTGTGTGGTGTGTGTGTGTATGTGTACATGTGTGTGTGTGTGTTTAAAATTCCTCTCCAAGTAAATATTTTATTTTCAGTTTAAATCATAAACAAACTGAAACTAATTGATACTGTTGGCTAGCTCCTCCATACATCTACCACCTTGATTGATTAAATATCTAATAATAATCTCTACAACTCAGCGGAAGCCCCAAAATTTCCATAACCAAAAGCCTGCTGAAGAAATCTGGTGGGAATGGGGGCCTAAATGTAGCCTGGCAAGAATAGAGTTTTTATTTAAATAATGTACTATATGTAGATTTTAAAGGAATGATTTATCAGTTGTAAAAGATTGAGAACACAAATAATTATCTGTTGCGAGTTATGCTATCACTTTAAGGAGACAGCTTATGAAGACTTTGGAAGATTTAGGGACTTCCTTGGTGGTCAAAGGGGCTGCATGCTTCCACTGCAGGGGGCCTGGGTTCAATCCCTCGCCCAGGAAACAAGATCCCGAAAGCCACAAGGTAGAACCAAAAGAAAAAGGAATTTGAAAGATGTAAAACCTTATCTCTAAGCTGCACGGCCACATGGAGATCACACTCTACACAAGGAAAGCCATGGAATATGGTGTTCCCAACTCAGAGCACAGGGAAAACGCTCACAAAGCACTGATTAATGAACACACGAATAGAGAAACAGGGTTCACTAGTCTGGTAAAATGAAATACTCATAAAGTATTTAGCTGATGGGTATTGGTAACTGGTTTTTATTTCCTTATGTATTGATTTCTGCATTTCTTGAGTTGTCTAGAATGATCGTGGTTCATCTGTGGAAAAAATGGGATATGCAGTTTTATACACAGCATGCGACTGAAAGAGAGGAACAGCAGGAAAGAAAGAAAAAATATTAGCAAGGAGTTGAGAATTTTTTTCTTTTGTCTATTTCTTGAAATTTTCTATCACATAGAAATGTTACTGTGAATAATTCACTTAAGGAACAACAACAAAAGGACAATTCGGATCATTTCCACGACTTAAGTACTTTCCAAGGACAGAGCTGGGTTGGACCGTTCAACTCTCTGGTAAATGAGTAGAGACCTGCTGAAAACCTACGGGAGCTCACCAGCGGCGGTGAGAAAAGACCTCCAGGTCAGAAGAGGACCTGCCCAAGAGAGAAAGGAGCAGAAGACCAGGGCAAGTACAGGAGGGCTGCCCGCAGGAGGTGACCTTTGAACTCAGTTTTGAAGAGCAGTTATTCTTTGCCCAATTTAAAAACAGTACGGAGGGAAGAAAGCACAGTGGGGAAGAGCTGCAACAGCCTGCAGGCAGGAAAACACTGTATTTTAGGGAAATGGAAGTGACGAGAGTATACAGTACATGTCACGAAGTGGCTCCAGACACAGCTGGAGAAATCTAGAGGGATTCCCCTAGAGCCACGCGTGCTGTGCTCACTGCTTTCATTTTCCCTAAACGCGCAGAGAACAGTTGAGGGTGCTTGTGTGTCAGTCGCTAGGGCGTGTCCAGCTCTATGAGCCCGTGGACCGCAGCCCGCCAGCCCCTCTGTCCATGGGATTCTCCAGGCAAGGTTACTGGAGTGGGGTGCCACTTCCTTCTCGATCTTCTGGACTCAGGGACCGATCCCTGGTCTCCCACATTGCAGGCAGATACTTTACCATCTGAGCCACCAGGGAAGCCCATTAGACACTTTATTCTGTTACTTCACTTGCCATGGTGTCTTGAGAACATTTTAGACTTCTGTTGATTGTTCTATTTATCTTTTGCTCCACCAGTTAGTAAGAAGTTGGCACAAACAAATGAGAATTAAAATATAATAATGCTAGACTGTACAACAGTCCAATAAGTGTTTCTAAAGTTTCCATTGGCTACCTGAGAAAAAACGAAAACTCAAAATCTCAAAGGAAACTTGCTGAAAGAGCTCTCAATCACAAAATGGGTGTTACTAATAGAGGTATCAACACAAAATAGATCTGATGATGGCTAGTACTGCCCAATTTAAATTTGACAACAGTGAAAAATTATATCATATAAATTACATTTTATGTGACTTTGAAATGTGAAAAAAAAAAAAGAAAGAAATCAACAGTGTCTAAAACTGCACACAGGAAATGTTGTTTCTGGCTACATAGAAAAATTAAAGCCTTTGGGAGAATTTAGATCTGTATTGCTTGACAGGAAAAAATACACTTGGAAAAATAATAGGGCCTCCCTGGTGGCTCAGATGGTAAAGAATCCTCCTGCAATGCAGAAGACCTGGGTCCTATCCCTGGGTTCTATCCCTGGGTTGGGAATATCCCCTGGAGGAGGGCATGGCAACCTACTCCAGTATTCTTGCCTGGAGAATCCCATGGACAGGGGACCCTGGTGGGCTACAGTCCAGGGGGGTTGCAAAGAGTCAGGTACAACTGAGAGACTAAGCACGAATATTGCTTGACAAGAAAAATTACACTTAGAAAAACAATAGCTGTAAAGGAAAAATTCCCACAGGCATAATCAGTAAATGTGATGTGAATAAAAATCAATTCATGAATTTAATAACAATTGTAAAAGCTACATGAAAACTGATGCTGTTGAACTTTAGTTCAGTAAAATAAAAATGGAAAGACTGGTAATGATTCAATTAAGTTATATAAAAAAATACTCACAGAATTAAATTGGCTTAATGGAGGGAGATTTTTGTGTGAAATCTATTTTCAAGGAAAACTCAAAAATGTTGGTATATTCTAATTTAATGTTTATATTCATAAATGTTGAGTCAAAACACTCCTGAGATCAAAATTACAGGATCCATATGTTCTCTATCCCTCTGGGAGGCACTGAAGAAGGCATGAGCAAAGGTGAGTTTTGCCTTTTACAAAGATAGTCCTAGTGGGGTCTGAGGAGAAGCAAGTTTCCAGACTATGGTTACAGTAAGAAATAAGACTCTGGAGCAGAGCTGTGATACAGGATGGATCTATAAACCATTTAAGAAGTAGAATCCAGAGGAGTTTGCAAACCTCTAAAACAGGGGATACGAAATTTAAAACATTCAAAGATTCCTAAGGGTTTATTCCTCTGCCACACAGACTCCAGCTTCATCTACTCAGACTCTCCAAGGAAGAGGTGTGACTGGGACCTACGTTTCAATGGGGAAGAGCTGTGTGCTGATTGCATGGAATTTTCAACTTTGCAGAGTATCTCATAGTTTTCAAAGCATTTTGACAAGATTGTCACTTTTCATGCCAATGACAGTTTATAGATGAGGAAACTGTGGATCCAAAGTGGAAAATTATTCGACCCAGATGGTACAATTCATAGAATTTGATTTCCAATGTATTTCTCATTCCACCTGCCACAGTCTTCTCCAATTTGGAATCGGTCCTGACTCACTTCCTATGATGCTTAATGTGTCTCTTTTATCAGTAAATGAAGGATTGTTTTTTTTTTTCCTTTAAGCAGATACATTTAAAATACAGTGACCACACTTTATTCCCTTGATATTGTCCCTGTGATAACATCTCTTAACACTATTACTTATACATGTGTCTCTAATCCCTTTTCATGACTGCCGGGACATTTTTTTAATTGACAATACAGAGATTCTTCTTATCCATCAGGGATTTTTGCTAAGTGCTCTTTGCCAGCTGCTCATTTCCTAACACTACATCAGAGCAGGACATTGAGGTGCCCTCAGCCCTTAGGCTCTGCTCCAGAAGATCACTTTTTCAGGGGGTTGAGGAATTTCCTCCAGTCAATCACATTTTGTTTGAAAGTAAATTTTTTAATATATGAATGACAGTTATTTTCATTTAGATATCATGACACATAGTTACAACTTTATCACACCTGCAATACACTTACAGGAGAAACTGAAGTTTTAGTAAGGCAAATTTTATTCACTTCAGATGCGTGTGTCTCATTTTTAACAGGAAGTGAATGTTTACTTTTCAACACTGGCTAGCTTCGCGCCATAAAAGATGTTAAAGTTTGCTTCAGTTTGGGTCATCAGTAAAGAACCTAATAAAAGCATTGATAATCTTCCTGGTTATCTTTTCAAAAATGAATCAGCGGAAGATACAGTGATGGGACATGAACAGTTCTCGAGTACTTCACTGACTTTCTGTTTACTTATGCTTGTCCCAGCTGAAAGAGTAGGAAGCTTTTCGTTTCTTTATTTTTTCTTGTTTCTGTTGTTATATCTGAACACATAATATTCTGCTTATAAGAGCCATTCCCCAAACTCTTGAGAGACTGAAATTTAAGTAATATATTGATGTATATAATTAACGGTTAAAGGAATGCATATTAAAGATTTGGGGAAATAATTAAACATTTTCTAATCTAAATATTGGTTGGGTTAGCTGTGTACAAAAAATCTAATAATTTCTATATTTACTTCCATGTGTTTCAGAACTATGTAGAAATAGATATTACATGGCATTTTTAAATGAATAGCCTGCAATATTTTTTTCTTTATCCTTCCATAAGACTACTATCTTTTTTTTAAATTGAAGTACAGTTGATTTATAATATTGTTTTAGTTTCAGGTGTACAGCAAAGTGATTCAGTGATTTTTTTTCAGATTATTTTCCATTATAAGTTATTACAAGATATTGAATGTAGTACCCTGTGCTATATAGTAAATCCTCATTGCTTGTAAGACTACTACTAATATCTTTATGCTTGTAAACGTCATAGCATTAATTCTTTAGTGTTAGGCAGCTTTGATGTGGTTGGGCGCCTTATAATGAAAAAAACTATTTAGACAAGATTAAATTAAGTTTAAACTGAGGTTAGGTTAAATTCCATTGTCTTCTCTCCTAACAATTCTCATAAACGTAGAAGATGACTGAAAACGACCAGAGAACTGCCCTGAGGACGAATTTCTTTCTCTGCACCACTGCCTTACGTACACAGGGCCTGAAAACAAAATCTTGCAATGTTCACGCTGGACTTTCAGTAACAAATTTAATCAACCTGACTACAAATCTCTGCTCTTCACCTGCTCAGACTGAAATTCAGTGTCACATTATTTAGGAAGAAGGGATGCTCAGACTCCTCCAGGCTTGCTGTGCACAGACGGTGAGGCTGACAGGGTGAGCTGTCTTCCATCTGCCCTTGGATATGGCCCCAGGGATCTAGGTCAAGTGCCGCCCGCGCGGGTCCGCGGGAAGGCTGGACAAGCCCCGGGTGTCTTGTACCCTTGGCACAGGAGTCCCTCCCTTCCTAGTTCTTACTTTTTGCCCCAAGGACATCTGGATTTGAAGAACAAAACTGATCCGTCAAACAAAATGGCTCTAACAAGACTGTCCAAAACAGCAAGTCAAGAAAAATTTAGCAACAATATTCTTGAACATTGGATTTTAAAGAAATTAGAGGCTCTTCCCAGGTAAAAGGTAAAATGATATGAAAGAAGGAAATGGGGAGAGGGGCAACGCCTGTAAAGATTTAGATCTAAAATGATTTTATCTAATCTTGATAAAATTGTTCATTTTATCCAACAGCCTCCATCCTTCCACTTGGCCTCTAGCTAGTTTTTTCATCTTATATTTCTCCTCTTTCTGTCTTTGCTTTTTTCTCATCTCCTCCCCCCACCCCCGCCTCATTTCTATACTATTATAATCTGCAGGTATGCTCCCCACCCCCCAAAAATAAAAAACGCCCATTACTGTTTCAGCACCTGGGAAGAAATCAAGCACAGATGAGACCAAAAAGGTGGTTCCCGCTTTCCTGTGAGTCACACCGGCAAGCACGCGCTGGTTGGTAAAGAGTAATGCCAAGAGCAACAAACTGAAACGGTATGTGAAACACCGCTTCGTTTTTCATACAGGCAAGGGTGATAAAATGTGTAGGCTCACGGTGGAGACATTCTGTGGGAAGAGTGACGACAGAGAACTTAGAGGGGAAACAGGATTTGTACAGCACCTTAAAGGCCTGGAGCAAGTGGAGAGAAGCGGGGTGCTCAAACTGCCTCCTGCTTGCTCTAGTTTAGTCCATCTCAAAAGGAAAAAATATCCCAGCTCCCATCTCCCTGAGCAGTGCCCCGGCAGTGAGTTTAGAATGTAAACCAAGGCGATGAGAAGATGTCGGAGGGTGTTTTCCTCTTTCATTTTATATTTTTAAAGCTGTACGGTATGAAAAGAAATGGACAGATGAGGAGATCGTTACAATACTGAGTGTGAAAGTGATAAAGACATGAATTAAAGGGATGGCAATGGAGATGAAGAGGGGAAAGATTTTAGAGATCTTTATAAAGTAAAATGATAAGACTTGGGGACCATTTAAATGTACATATTTCAGACTTTCTCTTTTGCAAAAACGCAAGGCAATGAAACAAGATTCCATTTAGGCAAGGAGGCAGGTTCACCCGTGTAAGGGGCGAGTCTGGAGACAGAATAAGGACCATTAGTGCATAGCAGGTGATGGTAAGGAACTCTGAGTTTAGAAATGAGAGTAAAACTGGCCGAAGACTGAGGCCTGTAGAACCACAATGTTTAAAAGCAGACAAATAAGAGAAGCAGTAGACAGGTGAGAAACCAATATATACTCATATATGTGTTTGTATGTGTAATGAAATAACTAACATATATATAGCCCACACATTATAAGTAGCCTGTTCATGTGTGTGTGTGTGTGTGAGCATGTAGAAGCATCTATATTCTTACAGAGGTTAACTATCAAAAGGACACCATGTAACCCAGGATACAGCAAGGACCTAGCTCAGTACTGAGTGCGCTGACCCTGCGCTCAGTCCGTGGAGCAAGGGTGGAAAAGGAAAGCAGACCCCTAACCTCACCTTACCTTTCCCTCACCAAACACGTTTCATATTCTAGCAACAATAAGGATCCCAGGCAGATGTGTATTAGGAAAAATACTTTCCAAAAAATCAGCACATCTTCATCCCCACACCCCCAGATCTCTACATGGCATTTAGACCTTAATAGGATTGCCGATCCAATTCCGTTCAGTTAGACTGAACTCCCGCAAGTGTGCAAGGCCCAGTACACATTTGTAACATAAGCTGTTTATTTTTTGTCGATGGAAAAATGAAAAACTATGTCCAGGAAACAACTCTTAACCGTTATGACTCATAACTCACATAACTCCTGCATTCATAGCTGTGACGGTACAAAGCTGTAACCTGGCCATACTTTGTTCAAGCCAGAGATCACTCATCTCTACCTGCATTCTTGAAACCATCTCTGTCCCCCCGAATTATTTAGAAAATTTAAACAAAATGTTGGTTTCCTGTTATCTCAGCAAAGAGGCACAGAGCAAAGAGATTACTGACTTTTATGTAAAACTCAACCCAGCATTGTGACTGCTCTGGGAAAGCTGAACTTTGCCAACATTTGTATTTTAGAGATTAAATAACATATCCAAGTTGTGCATCCATTTATCCATTGATGTCTCTCTCCATTTGGCTCTATTTCTTTATGTGTTTAGAATGCACAATATAAATTTTATGTCTAATATTTCTTATAAACATTAAACTCAATTTAACACCTTCAAATAAAACATATACTCCTGCTCACAGCTTGCTAATAAAAGAAAATATATCATTGAAAGAACTAATAATTTCCCAAATTATGCAGTGAATCATTAAATCTCTCTTGCGACTTCAAAGTATGATAAACAAGATTTGCACACCTAGATAATTGTATCTATATTTTTTTTCCCAAAAAATGAGTATATGTTACAGGAAGACTAGAAAAACGTTTGCCTTCAGGGTTTCTCTGAGCAGTTCAGGTTAAACTTGGTCTTTCAAAATAAATCTTTGTATACCTATCCATTTATCTATGGTACAAATTATTCAGCAAAATTTGTTTAAAGGTTTCTAGATCATTTTATACTCTCGTGTTGAATATAGATTCAAAGATGTTTCTTAGAGTAAAAAGCCTTAGTAGGCGAAGTTGAAATTTTTATTGTAGTTTGTTCTATGGCCTACAAAATATCCCATTTAGAAAGTTGTGCAACCGTTTCTGAGTGAGAATTTTAATGGAAATTTACTCTGACGTGATAATACACATATTACCTTATAAAAATTATTATTTCTTATAATACTTTAATTGTGATAACCAGCTTCATAGGAATGGTAACTTAATAAACATTTTGTGTACTAAGGCAAAATGCTATACCTACATAAAAAATATTTAATCCATTTTTGCTGTTAAAGAAAAAATATTTATGTATATACACACCGCTTTCTACTGTCTTTAGTTTCACAGAATCTAAATTAACAGTGTAACATGTTCAGAAGAGAACTTCTGTCCTGTCTTTTAGAGAAAAGGAGAGTGGTGGAAAATTTTTAAAAAGGCATTTCAAAGTGAACTACAATAAGCAAGATTTTTAAAAATATGTTTCCCATTTTTTTTAACTTATTTAGAAATCTGCAAAAGTACCATTTCAAATATCCTTTTAATAACAATTTTTAAATAAAGCTTTTCGATCCTCCACCATAAGAAGTCATACTAAATATCAACCAAAATGTACTCATGACCCACACTGGAACTGTTCGAGAAATGTCCACTAAGTGAACCAGAAGTGTGCAAAGATCTTAAAGCTGAATAGATGCAGGAGCTCCGGTCAGTTACATTTTCCTACAGAATGCATCATTTGCATGATTCTTAAGAGTTTAAGTATTTTTATCTCGTCAAGGCTGTAAGATTTACCCAGCACCCAGGAAGGGCGGTGGCCCCGCAAGAGTATTCAGAGGAAATAATCATTCAAAGGATTATAAGGAACAAAAACCTTGATTTAAAATACATTTTGTGATAAAAATTTTGCAAAAAGTTACTCTTTAATTCCATATCCAAATTTGCTTTTTTTTTTTTTAAGTACCATACAATTAAGTATTCAATAAAATATTTTGGCCATAATCAAAATTTGAGGAAGCAAACCCCCGGTCCGAAAAAAAATGAGTGGTTTGTGTGCAAACAAAGCCATATTATCATTTTTACAAATGCAGTTTTTGTTAAAAAGACCAAAATTTAGTTTTTTGGTCATTCAGATATCTTCAGACTTTCAACACTGCTGTTGTAATATCCTTGAACAGTTTGTAAACCAAGACACAGATAGACAATGTTTGCCTTTGGAATTGTGATTTTCGGGGCCAAACATGTATGCCTTTTTAAACAGAAACAATGTGTTCTGTGCCCCAGGGAGCCATGTCTCTCCGAGGGATAATGACCTTGACCGTTTTACAGCGGGCTTCCTCACCTCCAGTCACCAACACTTCACTTGCTTTTATGTCTATTTCAAACCAATGTCCTTACACACACACACACACACACAAATAACTAAGGAAATATGAATTTCCTTGTGCTTACCTGCAACAAACACTGCGATGTCCAGGAAGGCAAAGCCGAATGCCAGAAGTTTAAGCCACAGATACATGGTCATATCTGGAAATCAGCCAAACTCCTGAGAGACAGCATGCGTCCTTCTGAAAGGCAAAATAATGGTTATCTCCGAACCAATGTTTCTCTGTAAGGCCGAATCAAGAAGGAAAGAAGTGAATGCGTACTCTTGAACTGGTGTCTTATCAGACAGGGGCGATTTCCTCCTGCTGCCCTGAGAGCAAACCACTTGCTGTGAGGCAGTGATGTCAGATTCGGTTTTACTAACTTCTCCAAAAGGGCTGCAAAGGGTCCTCTTTGCAGGAAGTCAAGAAAGTTGTTCAAAGTCACTGCCAAGGCCTCTTACTTCCTTACTTCAAGTAATTAGACTGAGCTACTAGGCCTCTCAAAAGATTTTCCCCAAGAAAGATGCATTTTTCATATCCAAACAATACTCCCATGAAGTATTCACGATAACTAGAAAATGACATGCCCCACCCTCAAAAATCCATAACATTCTTACCTAAACAATGATAAAACAGTCAGCATGGGTATAACAAAAATAAGGACTGGCAAGATGATATGCTAATTGAATTAATGAAGAAGAAAAAAACTGTATTTGTCTTAAAATGACCAAATGAATGAAAAAGCAACTACCTCTCCGGTTATTTTCGACAACCAGAATCTTGTACCATTAGGGCATTCAGAACCCAGCAATATGACAGTTCGAGTATCCAGCCACTCTCTATGCAAAGCACTTTCAGAAAGCTTAATAGGCTTGCCCCAAATCTTTCACAGATATTCTTTCAGGGCTGGGAATGGAATCAGAAACTCACTTCTCCTGCAGTAAATCATGCTTCAATAAAGGAGAGCCTCTGTGACCTGAGATATTCTTGGTGTTGCTGATGAGGGAAAAAAGAGACATTCAATCAAGAGCTGTTTTTTACAAAAGTTAACCTTTTATTCCCCCTCAGTCATACTATCTCAACCTTTCTGATTAAATGACTGCAAATAAATACACAACATCCTTTGTTATTTTGATGGTGTTCTCAGTAAGTCCATTAATTAGGAAAATGCGTGCGAGAAGGAAGCCTCTATGACATCAGCAGTACAGGACTGCCCTGGTGGTTCAGTGGCTAAGACTCCGAGCTCCCAACGCAGGGGGCCCGCGTTCAATCCCTGGTCAGGGAACTAAACCCCAAGTGCTGCAACTGAAACATCCTGCACTCTGTAACAAAAGAACCCCTGTGCCGCAATGAGGACCCGGCAAAGTCAGATAAACCGATAAATAACAGACATTTTTTAAGAAGTCAGCAATACAATGGAGTGAACTGGTCTCATCATCACAGAACCTGCAGGCATGCATTAATAAAATCCCCTACTGCACACATAGACCAGGCATCGTGCTCTGAACTACAGATCAGGAGAAAGGGACCTGCAGACAGAGCCCTTGCAATGATCTGGCTAGGAAGTGCTTGAGCAGGATTCCTATGTTGTTGTGTATAAACCTTTTGATGTTTGCATACTTATTTGTTTTTCTCTTACTTTAGCTGCTAGGAACTTCAGAACCCAATTTGTACATACCCTCCCACTTGGTACAAATGAAAATAATTCCACCCCTTAATTTCTGATTAGTAAGTAACATTCTAATGAGATTCTTGTTATTATTATGATTTCAAATGATGGTTGTTATAGTAGCTAACACTACTGTACTCTTAGCACATCCAGGAAAATGCTTAGCCCTTTAATCATATAATACAATTTGTACAACAAACTTGGAGATAAAGAGATACATAATTCTTCATCTTATCTGTAAAGTTCAGAGAGCTTAGGTGATTTGTCTGAAGTCTCTCAGCTGGGATGTAAGCAAGCTACGTTTTGAACCCAACCTCAAGTTTCATCTTACTTTCCTTATTTGCTTCACTATTTTTTTTTTTCATTTTCTCATCTCCTTCTCCAATCTTTTTTACTTTGTACTTTTCTAATTTTTAATCTCAGAAAGATAGAAATTGATGGCATACAGATGATACTATTCTCTTTTTACAAACGTGTTTTTAAATTAAGTGTCCGTGCACGTCAGCACTATTGTTTAGGAGTTAGGCCTACAGAAAACATTGATCTGTGTCAGAGGTCACGAATTTTAGTTCTTCTCACCTCAACCTGTTTCTTAAAACACATTTGCAATGGAAATCTATCTGGGGATTAGCTGTGAGTATCTTTAAACAAATATCTGTGTTCTGTTAGCTCACTCTTATGGTAGGATATTTGGTAAACAAGCCATGAAAAAACTGTGTGACATGCCATTTAAAAGGGAGTTAAGACACTATACTTTGAATAAACTGAAGAGAGGGGATTAGAAGCCTTTAAGAGACATTTTTAAAAGGGCTTTGCAGATTACAAACTTTGAAGGAATAGCAAGAAATGCGGAGATTTAATTTCATTTCAGGCAAGTAGGCAGAGAGAGTCCACCCAAGCAACACTGAGGTTAATTAGAAACAAATGAGTTGGATGGTGTTTTTATTTTAAAGTGTTAAAATTGAGTTTAATGTCAACAAGAAACAGTAGACTTTGGGGTAGCAAAATGTATAAGGGATACTGCTGCTGCTGCTAAGTCACGTCAGTCGTGTCCAACTCTGTGCAACCCCATAGACGGCAGCCCACCAGGCTCTCCCGTCCCTGGAATTCTCCAGGCAAGAACACTGGAGTGAGTTGCCATTTCCTTCTCCAGTGCATGAAAGTGAAAAGTGAAAATGAAGTCGCTCAGTTGTGTCAGACCCTTAGCGACCCCAAGGACTGCAGCCTACCAGCCTCCTCCGTCCATGGGATTTTCCAGGCAAGAGTACCGGAGTGGGGTGCCATTGCCTTCTCCAATAAGGGATACTAGAAAGGTATAAAGAAATAGGGCCTCATATAGAAAGACAGCAGTGGGTAAACAGTATACAGTTCAAGTGCTCTCCGCGACTTCCCTGGGGGTCCAGTGGTTAAGACTCCGCCATCCATCGCTGGGGACACAAGTTCAGTACCTCAGCAGAGAACTAAGATCCCACATGCCATGCCAAAAGTTTTATTTTTTAATATTAATTAAAAAAAAATTTTTAAGCCAGACATGAAAAAGAAAAAAACTATCTGACTCAGAAGGAGGTGATAGTCAAATCCTGCCAAACCTCGTAGGTTCTAAGCCACTTATCACTGTATCTTGAGAGACACAGGAGCTGTTGGGGTGTGTGAACTGTTCCCAAGCCTCCTTGCTGATGATCCCTGCATCCAAGATCTGATCCCTGCACTCACTTCCCTGTCCTCATCTCACGTGACACAGCAGCATCGAGCTGTTAGCCTCTCCGCCAACCCTTGTCTCCGGCCAGCTTCCAAAACACATTCCCTGACCCTCACTGGCTCATCCGTAGCAACTGTCATGAGAGGTCCTTCCTGCCCCTGCCACAGGACAAGCTCAGGCCAGGCCCGCTTCACTCTTCCTGGACCTCAGAACCCTAGCTCTCCAGGCGATTCTCGGTAACCTGACCCATGGATCCGCAAACATCACTGCCAACTGATGCAAAACATTCAATACTGATATGCAAAAGAAAAGATTCTGCCTAGTGGCCAAGAAACAGGGTAAACTCCTAGTTCAAGCAACTACTTGATCTCCTTAATACGGAGCTATTAATTCTACCTTAGTGTTGCTATGAGAACTGAATTAACGAAACAAGCATTCCATTAATGGTGTGAACACACGAGGTTACACTTGGAAGCATACACAATAGAACATGCATCCTGTCCCTCCTTCCAGCCCCAACCAAAAGAGGAGAGCCCCAGAGGAGGGAGGGGGAACAGCCCGAGGACCTCACCTCTCCAGAACCTTCTACACTTCCTCCTGACAACGTCCTATGGACTCAGGAGAGAGGTGAAAGAGCTACGCTGACTGAGGTTCAATCGTTCGGCTCAGCTGGATGGACCTCTTTTTTACCCCAATGTAGCTAAGCAGTTGGGGTACCTTCCCTATATAATGTTAAGAGATGGATAATGAAGATTCAATATGCTTTCTTTAATTGGTTTAAAGACACTGTGGATGGCAAGATGCATTCTGATTTCAGCCAGATCAAAGTGCTTTATAAGATATGTGTCTCAGAATCAATGAAATACACTGAAAGAGATAACCCACGGCAGAGGGGTATACAATTATTTTAACGAGCTCAGACTGTTTAGTAAACCAGTAATGTATTAAAATATATATATATATGATCCAGGCAGTGAGTTCTGACAGGTTTCCAAATCTACCTCAATAAGAAGGTCTTGTAGCTTTTCACAAATTCAGAGAACATTCCACTCTGGCCAGGTGGTCTATGGATCCCACATTGTCCTTATTATATAAGGTCTGAGCCTGGGTATGAGCGCTCTGCTTCAGTAATATGACTGATGACAAGCCACGTTTAACATTGTTTGGTTCCTTTCAAGGATTCAGGATGCTATTTCTCTCTCTCTATCTGTGCGTCTGTCTGTCTCTCTCTCTCTCCATCTCTTACTGCACGGGCTCCTGGCAATGGATGGCTTCCTTTTCTGGGCTATTCCAATTACCCAACTAGATGCATAATACAAAACCTGGCAAACATAGTAGAGGAGACGGATTGGCTTCCAAATGCCGTGGGGAGTAGAATGCTGGAATCATGATGGTGTAAAAGAGAGGACTCTGCACACCCTACTGTGTACGCCTCAACTGTAACCTAACACGTTCACTCAAGCCTTGTACTGGATGCTCCCTCGACTGCTTTAGTTTCCCGGAGGCTCAGACAGTAAAGAGTCTGCCTACAAACCAGGAGACTCGGGTTCCATCCCTGGGTCAGGAAGACCCCCATGAGAAGGAAATGGCAACCCACCCCAGTATTCTTGCCTGGAGAATCCTATGGAGGACACTGGTGGAGTCACAAAGAGTCAGACACGACTGAGTGACTAACACACA
This sequence comes from Bos javanicus, assembly GCF_032452875.1. Classification (NCBI taxonomy): domain Eukaryota; kingdom Metazoa; phylum Chordata; class Mammalia; order Artiodactyla; family Bovidae; genus Bos; species Bos javanicus. The sequence goes on along the minus strand of NC_083883.1, from coordinate 78,263,436 downwards.
GTTTTTACAACCCTAAGTGTCCTGACTTTTTCAACAAGATAGAAAATAAAAACACAAAAGATGCTGCACACTCGGCTCCATCTGAGCTGCCACTGACGCACCCCCCCATACCATATCCACACAGCTGGGGTCATCTGAGCTGCCACTGACGCCCCCCCCATACCATATCCACACAGCTGGGGTCCTGCCCCCCTGCGCCCACGGGTTTTCCTTTGCGGGACTTTTCCCATCACGTGTCGTACCATGCTCAAACTCCTTATCACCAGCTTAATAGCTTAGTAGCTCTTACAGTTAGAAAATATTGTTAAAGAGTCATCTGCATTTTACTTACATTTTCACCAAAAAATTTCTAGAAGTTCATGCTGCATTTAAAACAGATTACCAACAAGTACCTACTGTATAGCACAAGGAATTTGGCTCAATATTCTGTAATACTTAAAGGGGAAAAGAATTTGAAAAAGAATGGATACTTGTATGAATCACTTGAAATTACTGAAATTAACTTGAATTAACTGAATTAAAGTGAAATTAACTGAATCACTTGAAATTAACACATTATTAATCAAGTATACTCCAACATAAGATGGAAAATTTTTAAAAGTCCATATTTTAATCACACAGTGGTTTGACAGCCCTGTGGAGCAGTAGGATAGTATCAAAAAATAAATCAGTAGACAAAGCTATAAATGTTGCAAAAACACAAGTTTCAAAATTTATAAATCCAGCATTAGTCCACATAAATAATCAATGATTAAAAAAAAAACAAAAAAGTTCCGTCAAAAAGTTCACAGTAAATCTCAAAATGTCAAAAATATGGACATGCCAATGTTCCAAGCTTGTCACACAGAATCACGAGGGGAATAGGGTTAGAGTGGCGATGGATCGGACCCCGTGAAGCTAAATTACATAGAACCAAGGCCAAGAACGTGACAGCAATGCACATCTGGTGTAATGTGCTCCTAGAACTTCAGTCTCCTGGAAGTCTCACTTTAGCATGCCCTCAGCCTCATAAAGCCATTGCATACTGCTTTGGCCAACTTGTAAAACACATTATAGAAGAAAACAACGCAGGAAACTGTACTCAGTGTATTGCAATAGCCTGGAGGGGAAAAGAGTCTGATAACCAGTATGTGTCTAGCTGTATATATCAGTCTTCCCAGGCGGCACAGTGGTAAAGAGCCTGCCTGCCAATAGAGGATACACAAAAGATAGGCGCTTGATCCTTGGGTCAAGAAGATCTGCTGGAGAAGGGAATAGCAACCACGCTAGTATTCTGGCCTGGGAAATCCCATGGATAGAGGCGCCTGGCGGGCTACAATCCACAGGGGCACGAGGAGTTGGACACAACTAAGCCAGCACACACACACGTGCACACACACACACACACATGTATACTTGAATCACTTTGCTACATACCTGAAACTAACACAACATTGTATATCAGCTACACGCTAATAAACATTAATTAAAAAAGATTCATTCTCCATTCTCATTTATTTAAATTTGACATGTAAGCTTTGATTGTGCTGGTTTCAGTTGGACATGATTTCGAAGATGCCCTTAGGTTGATAATGTGAGATATAACACGTTTTGTTTTTTTTTTTTTTGGCCAAGGTGTCCAGCGTTGGGGATCTTAGTTTCATAACCAGGAATCGAACCTGTGCCCCCTGCAGTAGAAGCACAGAGTCTTAACCATTGGACAGCCAGGCACATCTCATCACATTCTGTTTTGAGGGTGATGAACTCCTGTATGATTTTTTTTTTAATTTGGAAAACATAATTTTTCAAATAACATTTTATTTGCTCGAATAAGGCCCAGTGGTGGAGACGCCCGAGGCCGCCTCCTCCGAGAAGCCCTCTGGTCCAGCCCTCTCCCCACAGCCCTGAGCACTAGGCACACTCGTGTAACACCAGCGCCTGGACTGCTTCACGCCAAGTGTCCTCCGGGGCACGTTGATCGGGAGGAACCAGGGCAGTGCTGCAGATTCCTAAATCCCATGTGTTTCTTGCAAACCGATGAACTGAAAGCTAGGTGGCTGCAAGCCTGCCTAACTCGACGCGTCGCGGGTGCTGCTTCTGAGAACTAGACGGGTGAGAAAACCTGCCACTTGGGTCACTGAGTTGTGCACGCTGCTTCCTAGTGCAAACGTGATTTCTGAGAAGCCAGCTTTCTCTGCGGACGAAGGAGAGACAAGGGTGGGCGGTGTGACTTTGTGAGCCGGTGTGTAAGAGACCCAGGCCAGCTTTCCCTGAGGGCTGGCCTCGGTCGATCCCTTCCTCTGACTTCTGTCTGCTTCACGCTCACCCATGTCATTGGAGCAGGGCTGTGTCCTAACATGCCACTGAGAGATCCTAGCAGAATGATGAGGACTCTGGCAGGACAGCCAGCCAGTACAGTAAGGCGCCTGACAGGCTCAGAAAACTGACCGAGTGGATCGTCGGGGATCATCTGCGGGAGACAGCAGGCAGCAAACTCACAGCCGTTCTCCCCGAAACGCGCTTCTGTGCTAGAGCTTCCCACCTCGGCCTGTGGCACTCCCAGCCACCCTGCTGTGAAAATAGAAACCTCGGTGTCATTCCTGAAACTCACTTCCTCCAGTCCATCACTAACTCCTCTCCATGTGATCTCCTAAGTGTATCTTCCATTTCTCTCCATCAACCTCACCAGCCAGGGGACCTCCACCTCGTGAAGATGCAATTAAGATGAGCTCTTCACGGCTCTGCCTGTTTCTGCTCTAACAACATTTCCTACTCCCCAATTCATTCTCCACTCTGTAATCAGCGAGGTCTTTTCGAAATGAAATTATATCTTAGGCACCAGCCCTTCATCCTGTCAATATTTTTCACAGAATTTAGGGTTAAAAGAAAAATGCTTAAGAGGATCTTCAGTGGCTTTGCATGACCCAAATTTCTGCTTCTTCTACAACCCAATTTTTCACCATCTCTTCACCCCAGTGGTACAGACGTTGGCTCACACCTTCCTGTTTACCATAGTTTCTCCCAGGTAAGAGATTTTACATCTAATGTCCTCTTCTCCACCTGTCAACACTCTGAATCCTACAGGTAGGACCAGGCACCCCTTTCTTGGCGAGCATTCCTTTACGTCTCTGATTAGACCAAATAACCTACCATTACCATCCCAGCGTTTATTTCATCTTCACAGTCATACTGTCTGGGTAATTGTTTGGTTAATTTCTTTCTCCACCACCAAGCCAAATGTCCCATGCGGTTTGCACCCCCAGCACGTGGGCAGAGGTGAGCGCTCATTACTTGTTAAATGAATAAATAAATAAACACACAAGTCCTTCCTGATGTTTCTGGATGGCCTAAGACTCTCAGGACTTCAGTGCAGCCCTGAGGTGAGGATTCAAGTTTCCACCCGTCCTGGTATAAAGTGGGTAGCAGGTTAGATTTGAGTTACAGAAAAATAAAAAAGTGTGACAACCTGAGGATACCTGAATTAAAGTCACAGAATCATATCTGCTGTACAGACAGTCCCCAACTCATGATGGTTTGACTTGACCATTTTTTTGATCTTATGATGGTGCAAAAATGATATGCATTCATCAGAAATCATACTTCAGATATTGAATTTTGATCTTTTCCCAGGCCAACGATACATTATACAATACTCTCTCTGAAGGCTGGGCTGTGGCAACGTTAGCTCCAATTCAGCCATGAGATCACGAAGGTAAACAAGTCATACACTCACAACCATTCTGCTTTTCACTTTCAGAACAGTATCCAGTCAATTACAGGAGACGTTCAACACCTCACTATAAACTAGGTTTTGTGTTAGATCACCTTGTCCAGCTGCAGGCCAGAATGCAAGTGTTCTGAGCACAGCAGAGGCAGGCTAGTCTAAGCTACGATGTTCAGTAGGTTTGATGTACGAAACGCATTTTGACTTGTGAAATTTTCAACTTACAGTGAGCTTATCAGGACGTAAGCCCATCACAAGTGGAGGAAGATCTGTGCTTGCTGAGTAGGGCACCTTATTCTTCCTGTTTACCAAGACAAGTTCATTTTATGCTCTGTATCCAGGAAGAAACAAAAGAGCATGTAAAACCAAAATCATCTTCCAAAAGTTGTAGCTGTGTTTTGACGGAAGTCCTTTTAACAGTAATAAGCACTCCGTTAAAGTGAAAGTGAAGTCTCGCTCAGTCGTGTCCAACTCTTTGTGACCCCACGAACAGTAGGGGTCCGCAGTCCATGGGATTTTCCAGCAAGAATACTAGAGTGGGCTGCCATTTCCTTCTCCAGGGGATCTTTCCAACCCAGGAATGGAACCCGGGTCTCCTGCACTGCAGACAGACGCTGTACCATCTGAGTCACTAGTACCCCATTAGTTAGGGTTAATTTTTCCTGCTGGATCAAAGAGACCTCAAATCTATAAAGGCTTTTTCAAACACGGTGAAAGCTTAGTTCTGCCTCACAGGATGGTTCACGTCCAGTGTCCCCAGGTTGGAAGTCGATCTTCCCCACACGGTGCTTCAGGGACTAGATCCTTTCCGTCTTGCCGCTTCACACTTCCCTGGCCTTGGAGTTGCTGGCGTTCGGTGGCAGAAGGGTAAAGACAGCGTGGATACGTCATACACAGGGCTTTGAGGTCTTGGCCTGGAAATCACACTTTGCCACCCACTCCACTGACCATGATTTGTAATGTTGTCAGAGCCAGATACGGTTGGGGAAGGGCAATGGGAAAATGTAGTCTCCAACTGCAGGCAACAATTCTATACTATGGGAAAGAGAGCACATATAAGTTTGGGAGGACAGCTAGAGTTTTTCCAAAAATACCTTAGGTTTAGATAAGGGAAAAAAATGTTGAGGAGAACTTGGAAGTAGAAACAAGAGAGTGTTGGAAAAAATAAAAAATACTGCTGTGTGTAGAGTACAGTGCAAATAAAAGTGAGTAAGATATTATCCACGCCCTAGAGGAGTTCGGGCTTCCCTGGTGGCTCAGGCGGTAAAGAATCTGCCGGCAATGAAGGAGACCCAGGTTCAATCCCTGGGTCAGGAAGATCCCCTGGAAAAGGGCATGGCAACCCACTCTAGTATTCTTGCCTGGGAAATCCCATGGACAGAGGAATCTGGTGGGCTACAGTGCTTAGGGTTGCAAAGAGTCAGACATGACTGAGCAACTGACACACTTTCAAGCTAAACACTGCAGGAGTTCCAGCCAGGGAGGACAGATGCACAGGAACTCTAACATAAGATGCTGTGTGACTTAAACGTGAGCAAACATATGTGTGTGTACACATGTGTGCGTTCGATTTTTTTTTTGATGAATTTAAGACTTTTCAAATCTTCAGGACATGCTTAGATCTTAAAAATTGTCTTTGTTTTCTTTAGATGGTTGTCAAGCATTGGGTTTTGTGGCTGCCAAAGGTATATCATCTGTAAAAAGTTATTTATTAGCTAACTAAGGAGAACCTAGCATACAGCACAGGGGACTCCACTCAGTGCTCTGCAATGTCCTAAAAAGGAAGGAAATTCAAAAACTAGGTGATACATGTATACTTATAGCTGATTCACTTTGCAGCACAGCAGAATCTAACACAACATTGTAAAGCAACTATACTCCAATATAAAATTAATTTAAAAAAATGTTACTTGTCTTATAGGAGAAGCATAGCATTTGTGACCCCTTATCACCTGTCAGATAACCTTGACACTGTATTTCTTTTTTTATGAATTGAAAGTATATTTACTATGTAGGGGGCTTCCCTGGTGGCTCAGCTGGTAAAGAATCTGCCTGTAATGCAGGAGACCCCGGATTGATTCCAGGGTTGGGAAGATTCCCTGCAGAAGGAATAGGCAACCCACTCCAGTATTCTTGGACTTCCCTCATGGCTCAGATGGTAAAGAAACCGCCTACAATGTGGGATACCTGGGTTTGATCCCTGGGCTGGGAAGATCCCTTGAAGAAGGGAGTGGTAACCCACTTTAGTATTCTTGCCTTAGAGAATTCCATGGACAGAGGAGCCTGGCAGGCTACAGTCCATCGGGTCCCAAACAGTTGGACACAACAGAGTGACCTTCACTTTATTATTTAAGGTAGTAAATTTTCACAGCAAAAAAAAAAAAAATCATCGTAAATTAAGCAAGATAAGAAAGGCAGCACAGTAGGGAATGAACTGGAGTGAAAATGGGAAAATACCATGAACCTGGACAATTTTATGGAACAAGATTATGTTTAAAGAGCCAAGAGGGGAGAGTCATCTTTAATTCGTTACGTTTTCTCTTAGCACTACTGATAGCAGTAATAGCATAATACATTCATCAAAAACTATTCTCACATTAACATGAATTTTCTCACAGGGTCAGAGCACCAGGATGAGGCAAGTAGTATATGTCAGCACATTCTCAGGCTCAGATTAGTAAAGAAACTTCCCCCAGTTTATTAACACTGTAAGAGACAGAACTTAAATTTGAACCCAAGTCCTGAACACTTGAACCCCACCCAATCTTCCACAATTCTACACTAAAGGATTTTATATGCAAGCTCATATAATTCTATGCAACTCAAATGGAAAAATCCCAGAATCAGGAAACATTTCCAATCAAACCTACCTTCGTGTCTCTCAGAAGTAGTAAACAGTGCAGACACGCATATAACGCAATTTTTCCAGGGTTTGATGTCCAGTCTCTTCTATCCACCTGCTAACCACTGCAGTTCATGGCCCTGCTCCTCCCCCACACTTTCTCCCAAGACAGTCTGATTGACTCCTGTGAATTAAAATGCCGTGGACGTCCACTGATTCAAATCTTCATCCATATTTTCTACCCGAGACCCAAACTTTACCTCTGTGCCCATTTCTACTGCCTAATATGACAGGACTGTGCTCCACCAACAGACACGAGTACCCTGAACTCTCCATGCTCCCCCCATATCCCGCCCTCCTGCCCCATGTACAGCCCTGCCCCAGTGAAGGGCACCACAACCTACCCAGCTACTCAGGCCAGGTACCTGGAGATCAGCCTCACTTTCCATGCTCATCTCAAATGGCCAAGTCCAGTCCAGAAGTAAGTTTTCTCAATCCTGGGTCTAAAACGTGCATTCCTCTCATGTCCTTCTTCCCACTGGCGCCAATGCCGTGTCGGTATGACACCGGTTTTCTCCTGGAGAACCTGCAAGGTCTCCTAACCCAGCTCTCAGCTTCCACTCTGCTCAAACCCATCCTCCACAAGGGCAGCAAGAGAATCTCTTAAAATGTAAATAAGCCCGCGATAGGTCCTTGCATACAATCTGCTTAAAGGTCCTGTTTGCAATTCAAATAAAATTCAAACCCCTTAGGAGAGCCCACAAAGTCCTGAAAATTCCAGCCTGGGTCTCACACTTAATCCCGTGGACTGTTTGTTCCACGCTTCCATGTTTGTTCTCCCCTTACGTTGGCCATGACGTATGCGGTTAACTTGAACTACACTCCTTCCCTCCTACTTCCCATCACCAAATCTTTCTTCTGGAACCCTGTACCAAGGTCAGAGGATAAAAAAAAAATCTCTGGAACTGACCAAGCCCCATAGTGACTGTTTCCATGAGCCTCAGGATCTAAACCGGTCAGTTCCCTGACCCCATATCAGGTAAAATATCCACCTATTACCCACCCTATGACATCCCAATCAATCACCTAATGCCACCCGTCCAATAGGAATTGTCTGTGTCTTCTTGATTAGTCAGTTCAGTCGCTCAGTGGTGTCCGACTCTCTGTGACCCCGTGGACTGCAGCACGCCAGGCCTCCCCGTCCACCACCAGTCCCAGAGCTTGCTCAGACTCATGTCCATCGAGTCGGTGATGCCATCCAGCCATCTCATCCTCTGTCATCCCCTTCTCCTCCTGCCCTCAATCTTTCCCAGCATCAGGGTCTTTTCCAATGAGTCAGTTCTTCGCATCAGGTGGCCAAAGTATTGGAGCTTCAGCTTCAGCATCAGTCCTTCCAATGAATATTCAGGACTGATTTCCTTTGGGGTTGACTGGTTTGATCTCCTTGTAGTCCAAGGGACTCTCAAGAGTCTTCTCCAACACCAACATAGTTCAAAAACATCAATTCTTCTGTGTCTTGAGGCTGTTTAAGAATTGGCTACTAGCCTGCTAAAGGGCTTGGCTCTCCCTTGAGCCTGCTGCTGTTCTAACAGCGTCTCCCACTCTAATAAACTATCTTCTCTCATTCTGCCTCACGTCTGGAACTTCTTTTCCAACTCGTTCATCAACCACTATACTTCTTCGTTTCACATCATGGCTTGACTATCAGAAAGGCCTTTCCAAACCATCCTTCCTAAAGAAGACCCCAACTCTGCTTCTCTCCTCTATTTCAGCCCCTCTGTCTTTCCCTTTGTAACGTCTTTCAATAATTGGGATTTCATCCATGTTCCCCACTTGGATGTAAACCCCATAAGGGCGGTGGTCTGCTCACCTTGCCCACCACTGAATCACTGGTGCCAGGCACAGCACCTACTCTTTTTTTTCCTGGCCTCACCGCACGGCATGAGGGACCCTAGATCACCAACCGGGATCGAACCCACATCTCCTGCATTGGAGATGCAGAATCTCACCACTGGCCCTCCAGGGAAGCCCAGTGCCTGTCTTCTGGAAAGTGTGCAGTTCATGTCCGTGAGGGAGGGTGTGGTGGTATACATGAACAAGAAGAGGATTAAATGAGTAAGTGGAAGATGTGCGTTTATTTTTCCCACGTGAGGAAACCTTAACACATATAATTTTGTTAGAGACAGCATAATATATTGACAGCTTGCACTTTGGAGTAAGCTTTCTTTCCTAAAAACGTAATAGCTGCCACCAAGTTTGGAGACCTTTGTGTAAAAGTTACTTTGCTATCTACACGTAATGGTGCTTTTTCTTAGCACGGCTTTCTCGGTATAAAATGGTAGACACTACTTTACTGAATTGGAACATGAACTAAATGAAATGAATGTTGAGCCTCTGGCACCATGGCCTGTATATGAAACGTCAGTTCCTTGGAGAACACAGCCTGGGATCTGCATTGATCCAACAGAGAACTTGTTGCTATTCTTGAGCTTCCCACTTATTTGCTCTCTGACCACTTACTTGCTCTCAGTTAACCACTCTTTTATTTTTTACTTAAGGGCAAAACTCCATCATTTTCTACCCATAATATTATCTGTCACATATTAGCTTCCGTAGATAATGTGATAAGATAATAACAAATTGCTTTTAGCTCTAATTTAGAGGCTTAAATCCATCATCATGCCATTTGGGAAAAGTTTAATGTAGTTTTTAATGAAACTTAATAGTTGCAAGGGCTTCCCTGGTAGCTCAGATGGTAAAGAATCTGCCTGCAATGTGGGAGGCTCGGGTTCGATCCCTGGGTTGGGAAGATCCCCTGGATCTGGCAACCCACTCCAGTATCCTTGCATGGAGAATCCCATGGACAGAGGAGCCTGGGGGCTACAGTCCCCGGGTCATGAAGAGTTGACATGACTGAGCAGCACACACACGCAATAGTGGCAAGAGGGGAAAACTGAAAATGCTTTTTCCAAGTGAGATTTTAGTCCGATTTCCAAAATAAGCTGTAACTGTGTAAACGTGAGTTTCAAAAATCTGCAAGCACATCTTTTCTAATCTCTTATTAACAATTTAATAACCCGGTTCAAGTGTTTGAGAATCACTAATCTGAAGGAATCTGCCACCAGGCCTGCTGGGGGCACTTGTGACTGGAAGTCAATGGACTTCGCTTTCATACGTAATCAGTTGGCTCAGATGGACAGATGGTTGCAGGATTTTGACCTTTGTTTCTTTGGGGAGAAGTATTGTGTTTTGGGAAAACTGCCCAAGGAAGTCACCTTCGCACTTTGTAGAACCACACTGAGACTCCACCCTCCACTCTGAACACACGAAAGGGTGACCAGGTAATAAAACTCCAACCCCAGCTCGCCGTGATCTGGCATGCAGCAGGAGTCGAGGGGACTTATGTAACCATCAGTGACTTCTCCATCAAAGAGGAGCCAGTCACCCTTGTTGGGAATAACGGGGTGAATCGTGAATGTGCCCCATGGTAAGACCAGAAACACAAAGCTCTCAAGTTAATTAGATGGGGTCCAAACACCGAGAGCAATTAGAATTCTAAAATCTCCACTTCTCCATTGGATCCTCATTTCCAAACTGAAGATGAAGTAAGATGGAATGAGCTTTTTCCCCCTCAAGCTTGATATCAAGGCAAAGAGATGTCTTCGGTTTAACAAGTGGAGCGCAATTGCGCACATGTTCACTGACTTAGGGAAAAATAATTCAATAAATGTCCTCTACCTTCCAAAAATCTCCTCTTTTGGGAAAAGGCGGTAGGTCAAGTGAGAGAGATGAAGGAGGTCACACTATCCTTGGCAAGCTTTGAACAAGAGGAGATACTTTGGGAAAATAGCAGCTTCCACGTCCTGTCTCTTGAACGCTCACCCTTGAAGCCTTGAGCCCATGTTAGCCACACGTGGAGGTCATTCACCAGCAAATTTTTCAGGATACAGAGTTGCACAGAGTAGACAACATGTAAACAAGTGTGTGTTGCCGTGTGAATGAAGCTTTATTTATGGCTACAGATTTAAATCTCATATAACTTTCAGACCTCATGGGGCTTTATTCTTCTTCAGATTCTTTTTAAAACGTTAATACATTTTAAAACTGTGCTTAGCTCATGGGCATTCTTAGTTCATGACACAGCAGGCTGCAAGACTGCACTGGAGAGAGAAAAGGTGCTCACCCAGCCCTCAGCTGCTCCAGTCCTTGACATGTGTGTTATTCCGGATGAGGCCCCAGCTATCAGGGCAAGATGAGTCATCTGGCTGTGCTCTTGCCAAGTTCTTGGTTCCTAGAGCATGAGACATGATAATAATAAATCATTTTAAGCCCTAATTTTGGGAATCATTCCTTAAGCAGCTACAGATAACCGGGATGACTCATAGCAAAAACAGCAATGAAAAGCGACATTGACTATTTTTGAAAACTTGGAGACCATCTCAGTAGCCTGTCTTCACAGATCCCCCTTTCTCTTGGGCCCTGTGAGTCAACAATTTTGATCGTATTGATCAAAGTAAGTAGTTTTCTTGGTGCTGTAGATACAACTCTATTATCAAAACGAGCAGTTTCCATTTAAACATCACATTTAAAGCTATGCGGGGGTTTCCCTAGTTGCTCAGGGGTAAAGAATCCACCTGCCAATGCAGGAGACACGGGTTCGACCCCTGAGCCGGGGAGATTTCACATGCCACAGAGCAACGAAGCCCAAGCGCCAAAGTACTGAGCCTGTGCTCTAGAGCCCAGACATCGCGACTGTGGAGCCCAGGCGCCCTAGAGCCGTGCTCCACAAGAGAAGCCAGTGCGGTACATCTGCACGCTGCAACTAGAGAGGAGCCCCGTTCACCACAGCTGAAAAAAAGGAGACCCAGCAAAGCCAAAATAACATTCCTGAGTGTTCTAGCTTATGTTAGCCCCCAAATTCTCTCTTTGCCTTAATTAAAGTCCAATTTTTTTGACAGTTGCAACAGAAGGTGCCCTGAGACACAACATGGGAAAAGCCTTTCTGGCAGTGGGATATTCATTTATTTACCCTTTGAGCAATACTTTCAGAATTACATCAAGGATATTCCAGGCATCGGTGACAGGCCATAAGAACACAAAAACAGGTAGGCACAATGTCCACCGCCACCAGCGGCTTACTGTCTAGTAGCAAAAACACACGAAATAACAAATAATTCAAACGTTGTATGATAACAGGGGAACAAGACGGCGGCCTGAAGGAGGAAGTGACAACCATGCCTGAGTTGATGGCAGAAGGTGCCCTGAGCAGAGAGGGAGCTGGGCAGGGGAGCGGTGACAGGAACACCCGCCCTGTCCCCAGTTCTCAGCAAAGCTCCTTGTTTGAAGACCTGCAGAGGTCTCCAGGTCACAGAGCTGCTGTGTGCAGGGAGGGGTTTGGAGAGATGGGCCCTTCTCGGGTAACGGAGGGTTCTGGATGTGACACCAGCGGTTTGGAGTTCAGCCAGTGGGCAGTGAAAAATCTTCAGAGCCTTCTAACATTTCCTTTTGGTAAACTGGTCTGTCAATACTGAGGCTGGGGGACAAGCCTCATGTCACCAGGATGGGAGCCTGGACCAAGGCAAGGCTGCAGGGATGAGGGTGGGAACCAGCAGCCAAAGCTTCTCAGGATGCTTCCTCAATGCATCAGAGACTGTCAACAGGAGGGGGTGACATGGAAAATTCCCAGGCTACTCCCAGGCTTATACCAGCCAGACGGGCAGGCCATCGGGCACATGTGGGTAACTGAAATCATCTCCGCATTGGCCTTCAATCCCAGCTTCTGTTTTGTCTTATACATGCTTCCTTTTTTCTTCCTCTCTGCTACCAACTCATTTCCATTTTCCCTCAAGAATGTACAATTTGGTAACTTCCCTTTTTTATTGTTTGCTTTTTATGTTCTTTATGTCATCGCCTCCCTAACAAGCCTTTGGTTGATATATGCTCTCTCTCTCTTTTCTTTCTCTTATTTCTTGGTCTTTCCTTTACTGTTTCTTCCTCCAAGCCCGTGAAACAGGTCCAGGGCCATGACATCCCGGGACAGATAGAGGGTCTGAGTTTGTTTGCTGCAGAAGGTCCCTGGGAAGGCCGGGGTGAGCAAGGACGGCTCCCCACCGCCTGAGCACTTTCAGGGCAGGTCTCTCTGCACCGCGTCCACGTGGCCCCCGCAGCACATGGCGTAGGAAGTGGCATTTCGGTCTAGAAGATGTGAAACAGCTAATGGAGGGCTCAAGTGCAGCTCCCCACAGCCTCCTTGCTGCCTCTGATGTGGGTGGAAGTGAGCTCAGTCTGCAAAGCTCCCCTGTTTCCCCTCCCCCCTCCTCCTCCCTTCCCCCCTCCTCCTCCCTTCCCCCCTCCTCCTCCCTTCCCCCCTCCCCTCCCCGCCTCCGCGGTGGTGCAGCTGCAAAGCATGTGCTGTGAACATTGGGGCCACAGAGCCGTGACGACTTTGCCGCTGAGTTAGAAGCAGAGAGAAGCGGAGGCCGGGGGCCGTGAACAATGGGAAGGTGGCCCTGGGTCTCCCTGCAGGGGGCCTTGCCCACCCACAGCTCAGAGGCCTTGGAGCAGCCCCTCCAGGCCCTGCGAGCACTTCCCCTGCCATGAAGAGCAGGTGAGAGGCTCGCAGGTTCCCTGTCCTGTCCCTCCCGAAGCCCGGCCTCTCTGGCTGCCTGGACCCAGAGGAGCCGGCGGGCCGCTGGCCCTGCCCACCTGGGGGTGCGCTCCAGTGGCACGTGGAGGGGAGCGGGGCTGGGCAGACACCCCAGGCAGCCCCCTGACACACCCCTGGGGCTCACACCCATCCCTGCCCTTAGCTGACACACACAGCCTACCTCTGGAAGGGATCCTTCCTCATTTGAATAAGAAGCTATGCTTTGAGGTCTCCTCGAGTGGACTAAAATGTCTGCTACATACAAGGGAGGAGAGAGCCGCTCACCTGTTACCATGGCGCCGTGTCCCCTCCATGAAAGGTGATGACCGCAAAGGAAGAAGGGGCTGGGAGATTGAACAGGTCAATGCCAGTGGCAAAATGACTTACTGTCTAAAGCATATGATGAAGGAGAGTATATATTCTAATCCTAGTCACCTGATTAAAGACTGCTGAAAGAAACCAATTCATTCTGTAGGATTTATGCTCCTGATGCCCACATTTCCAAATGAATAAGATCCAAATGAATCAGCCAGCTTTTCTTCGACGTTTACTTTGACTTTTGTGTTTTGGAAATACAGGAACCAGGTCCATATTGTATTGTGTTTGAATACAGCGATGCTCTGCCTTATGGTCTGGGGTAGTGCTTTAAAGGATGTGCATGACTCTTGGGTTTCTGAATAAAGAATGACTCCCACAGACAGGTGGGCTTCTGTACCAGTGGTGGAAACAGCGGAAGCTCACCAGCACTGACACACTGTAGCTACTAGATGGCCACAGCAAACTGAGTGCAAAGGAGAGTGTGCCCATCCATACGCAGCTGTCTGTCCATTCGGAATTAAATGAGAGTTTTTTTTCTAAACAGTTGTGTGTCCATTTGCAATTAAAAGGGATTTTTTTTTGCTACTAGCTTTTGAAAATTGACGTTTAGAAAAAGTCAATTCTCAATATTAGATGATATTCAGGCTTGTATGGTCATTTTGCTAGGTATGTGGTGGTGGTACCCGACGATACAAATGTGAGTGCGGGAGACTGTTAATAATTTTCATACACCCTGGCTGAAGTCTTTAATAGCAAAGTGTCATGTTGTTTTTATAATGCTTCTGAATAAAACATCAAAGAGATTAAATTGAGAGATTGATAGATAACAGACAAAGAAAATAAAGCCAAATGTTAAAAATTGATGAGTCTAGGTGTAGTATGCGGAGAAGGCAATGGCAACCCACTCCAGTACTCTTGCCTGAAAAATCCCATGGATGGAGGAGCCTGGTGGGCTGCAGTCCATGGGGTTGCTAAGAGTCAGACACGACTGAGCTACTTCACTTTCACTTTTCACTTTCATGCACTGGAGAAGGAAATGGTAACCCACTCCAGTGTTCTTGCCTGGAGAATCCCAGGGACGGGGGAGCCTGGTGGGCTGCCGTCTGTGGGGTCTCACAGAGTCGGACACGACTGAAGCAACTTAGCAGCAGCAGCAGCAGCAGGTGTAGTATGCGGGTGATCACCATATAAGTATTTTTATTTAATTTGCATAATACAAACTTGAAAAAGAATATATGTAACAAACATGCAAATTTACCTTCCAGTTAACAGTATCTAGTCCTAGCTCTTTGATACTCACCATCTAAAATGTCTTCATCCAGCATCATATTACCCAGTAGTATTCACTTTGTTACTACATTGAAAGCATGTACAACTGAAGCTCAGTTTTAAAAAGATGCTACATATACATATTCATGGGCACAGGGAACTCTGCTCAGGGTTATTCAATGTTATATGGAAGCCTGGATGGGAGGGGAGCTTGGAGAGAGAATGAATGCTCTACATGTATGGCTGAGCCCCTCTGCTGTGCATCTGAAACTGTTACAACGCTGTTAATCGTCTATACTCCAGTAAAAAATAAAAAGTTTAAAAGACGCACACATTCAGGGGTGAACTTACCCATCTTCCTATAAAAGGGGTGCATTTTATTGATGAATATAAAAGTAGGTTCTGAAAATCACACTTTGCAAGCTTCCACTGATGTAAAGATCTGTGTGTGTGTGTGTGTGTGTGTGTGTGTGTACACTTCATAGACAGATATGACTATTTGCCAAGAGGCAAACAAGGATTATCTCTGAGTTCTGGATTGTCAGGTGACATTATCCTCTTCTTTGTATGGGTTAATTTTGCTTGGTTCTTTACAATGAGTGTTATATCATCTTAAAACACAAAAGTGTAAGAAAGCACGTAGTCATTTTGTCTTTAATCCCGTCCTATTTAATCTGTTCTTGTTAACCAGAAGCATTCTATACACACAGTACCTAGGCATGAAACTGACTTTCTCAGGAAACATGCAAAAGCATGGAACTATTTTCACCTTGTACTTAAACCCATATTTCTTTTTCTTTTCCACTTAGGATAGCATTTGAGTTTGTGGTTTGTATTTCAAAGAATTAGAAATTCTAAATAAATAACGCCCTTCAGCACTGTATTTTCCTCTGTACCTTAGGAAAGAATTATTCATGTGCTGTAGGCAGGCCAAACCATAAGAAGAGCAAGTCAAACTGACTGTTACATTTTCAATGAGTCTCTTTTTACTCACTTAGAGCATTGTCATAAAGGCAGATCTGCATATTTCCCATTTCCACAGACCTGCCTTTTAGCTTTCTTATCTCATGGTATATCTTATAAGTGGATTGCACACACTTTGTTTTCATATCATTATACATAATTATGAAATGAATTAAGCTCAAAATACATTGTAATACAGTGTATACTTTTCCTCATCATGTTTATTACGATGATGAAACTTATTCTTAATTTTTAACATCTTCAGCCATATTTATTGGATGTTCACCATGGCTGCAAGGTGGATCCTCCTTACAAAGTGGTTAATTTAAATACTCCAAAAACTAGCAACATATATGGCAGAAGCCTTCACAATATTGTAAAGTAATTATCCTCCAATTAATATAAAAAATAAATTCTTAAAACCTAGCAACATGCAACAAGCAGGACAAGAATAACTTTCTTACCCTCTTCTTTAGTGGATTAAAATGTAATCACTGCCGTTCATGCTGATGTACTCAGGGTAGCTCATGCAAAAGTAGGAAGTTGTAACACGACACAATTGTTAGTGTCTTTCTTTCTGGTTTCCTTCATTCATCCTTCTGAGCAAACTCTTTCTGAAGTAAGGATCAGAAAAATTCCCTAACAGTGATGTAGTGGATGGAGTCCTCAACTAAAAGCATCAAAGATCTATTAATATAATCTAGTCTCATTTCTGCTATTAACTAGTTAAGTGATGTCTACAAATTACTTAACTGATCTGTCGACCTTGTAACTGGGAGAACAAATGGTTTGGACCGGGTGTCTTTAAGGTCGTAATGCACTGATGTTCAAATCTGGAAAACACTGTCTCTGATCTCCCTTGAAGGGAGGAAGGTGAAGCAGAAGGACAGTGTCAACACAGCCCGGTTCTAGAGCTGCACTGGCCCCGGGGGATACGTCAGTTTCCCTCACACTATCAGCCTCTCCCATACCAGTGTCTAAGCAACAGAGTTCTGAGTTTCCCTTCAATGATCCCGTGTCTGTGCTTGTTTGTGTCAGATGCAGTGGGTAGCCTGAAATCAGCACATCAATGAGATCAACTCCCTTTTGAAGCCACTTCTCCCTGCAGCTAATGAGGCTTGTCCATCCCTCTTTGTCTCTGGGGCTCCTGTGTTTTTTTCTCTCCGTATCTCCCCCTGGCCACTTCCCTCTTGTCTAAATAGAATCATAGGTTGATGCTTAGACTTAGCTCCGGTGTAACTCCCTAGGATTCCTGTAAATGGTAAGAGGATTACAGCTAAATGTACAACTGAAATCAGAAAGTGGCTTTGGTAACAAAGCATCAGGGCATCGCCGTTTCTCCAGCATAGGATACAGTGGTGATTGATTCTGCTGTGATGAGATGCCCTTGACTTGGACAGTAACATCCTCAACAGGGCACGTCATCGACTCGGTGGGTGTGTCTGCGGATTTCATCTGCAGCGGCAGGGACCAGAAGCACCTTTCAGCCAGGACTGGAGAAGGAGGGATGACCCCAGAGCTGAAAAGGAGAACCAAAGATGGCGAGGGAGGCTCAGAGGATGAGTCAGAGGCAGCACATGTGAGACGACCCTCTCCTGCCCTGCAGACGATGCTGGGACTATTGGAAAGAGATGCTGAAAAGGCCACACAGAGTCCATAAATCGCAGAAGGATATTGTGAATTTCCTCTTGCCATCTGCTTAGGAAACACATTTTACATCTATTTTAACAACATAGTATTTGACTCAGCTGCCTGAAAATCCTCTCTGGCTAGTCTAAATCATCTATAATTAGCCTCAACATTTTCCATAATTTCCAGAATCCTAACACTAATACAATATTCCATGATACAGTACATGCTACTGAATAATATGTCAAAGGCTTTTAAGTACATACACATAGGTCATTATTGGGCTTCCCCGATGACTCAGCACGTAAAGGACCTCCCTGCTCTGCAGGAGATGCAGGAGATGCAGGTTTGATCCCTGAATCTTGGGTCATGAGGATCCCTTGGAGGAGGGCAAGGCAACCCACTCCAGTATTCTTGCTGGGAAAACCCCATGGACAGAGGAGCCTGGTGTGCTACAGCCCACGGGTTTGCAAAGAGTTGGACACGACTGAAGCAGCTGAGCACGCGCACAGAGGTCGTCACTAACCCACCAAATTAATCAAATATATTTAAGCCACGGATTCGTGTTGAACACCCACCCTGTATTGCTTAGATGTGATGCTATTGTAGTAAAAGTGTGAGAGTCGGGTGAAATAGCCCTCAAAATAAATAAGATACATCTTAAGAGACAGGTTATGATTCCAAACAACAATAATGAAAGCAATAGCCATGGGGCTTCCCTGGTGGCTCAGTGGTAAAGAATCCACCTGCCAATGCAGGAGACTCGGGTTCGAGCCCTGGTCCCAGAAGATCCCACTTGTCAGAAGATCCCACTTGTCGCAGAGCAACAAGCCCATGCACCACAGCTACTGAGCTTGCGCTCTAGCGCCCAGGAGCTGCGACTGCTGCAGCCTGTGCTCCTAGACGCTGAGACAAGAGAAGCCACCAGCGAGAAGCCGGCGCCCCACAGCTCCCTGCAACTAGAGAAAGCCGGTAGCCACAACGAAGACCCAGGGCAACCAAAAACAAATAAATAAAACCGTAGCAACAGATCAAGAGCCACCGTTTGCCAGTCACTTGCTGCACACCAGGCACTTTTGGAAAACTTTTTATTGTTGAAACCAATGTTGAGCAGAGAGGTATCTCTCTTTCACAGCTGGGAGGTGGATTTCAAAGCCAGCTTAAAAACTTTGCAGCAATCATTTTTTGAGGGGGTGTTTGTATTGTGTTTGTGGTTGTTTTAATCTGCATTAACTGTTACCGTTTAAATGTGAGAAGGATTTACTGCCACATTCACATTTTTAATTTCTCTCGAGAAACTACAAGACTGTGTGCTACACTAGGGCTTCACATTTTCCGTAATAATAACCCGATAAAGCTGAATCGTGGATGTCAGCTCTAAAGGCATAAGGCATCCACTAGCGTATTTTTTGAAAAACGCAAGCAATTTAACTTGATAAATTTTCACAACGTTAATAAGAAGTTAATTTTCACAAAGAAGTGCCCACAGCAGAAAACGGATCATTAGCAACACCGCCTCACCCTGTACTCTCCCCCGCCCTCCCCCACCCAAGGTCATTGCTACCTTGACTCTGGCACTTAGGTTGTTTTCGACTGTTGCTGAATTTTACATGAATCATACACAGTTAATTTTGTGTGTGCCTTCTACCACACATCACTGTATTTTTGAGATTCATTCACATTGTACTGATGATCTGCAGCTTATTCATTCTGGTTGTGAATTCTAATTCCATTCACAAATACGTCAATTTTGTTTAGCCATTCCACTGTTGATAGACACCCTGCTGTTTTCCCTAGTTTTCGGCTATTGCAAATAATGCTGCTGTGACATCCTGGTGCACATTTTCTGGTGAACATACCTGCATTTTCCTTAAGAGAATTAGCCAAAGAGTAGAATTACTGGGTCACATGGTATGCATGGCTTAATTCCAGCACGCATGCTCAGTCACTCTTTTCAACCCCATGAATGGGAGCTGGTCAGGCTCCACTGTCTGTGGGATTATCCCAGCAAGAGTACTGGAGTGGGTTGCCATTTCTGCCTCCAGGGGATCTTACCAACCCAGGGATCAAACTCCAGTCTCCTGAGGGTCCTGGGAAGTTCAGCTTAAGTTATTGTCAAAAATATTTCCAAAGTGACTGTGCCGGTTTACACTCTCCTCAGAAGTGTGTGAGTACTCTGATTACTCCCAATTCTCATCTTCCCCCTTTTACCTTTTCTTCCCATTTTCCTTCTTCCAACAGGAGTATAAGAGTTTCCCATCATGCTTTTAATTGGCATTTCCCTGATGGTGAATGAAATTGAGTACTTTCCATAAATTTGTTGACAATTTTCTTTTGTAAAGTACATGTCAGTCTTTAACCCATTCTTTTTTGAGCTGTCCTTCCCTTCTTAGTTTATTAGTAGAAAATCTTTATATGTTTGAGATATAAAACTTTGTGAGATGTATGTATTACAAATCCTTTTCTCCTACTATGTAGCTTAATTTTTATTCCTTAACAGTGTTTTTTAGTGAACAAAAATTTTCCTTTTTTTTTGAGGGGGGGCTTCCCTGGTGGCTCAGATGGTAAAGCATTTGCCTGCGATTCGGGAGACCTGGGTTTGATCCCTGGATTGGGAAGATCCCCTAGAGGAGGATATGGCAGCCCACTCCAATATCCTTGCCTGGAGAATCCCACGGACAGAGGATCCTGGTGGGCTACAGTCCATGGGGTCACAAAGAGTTGGATACGACTGTGACTTTCAATTAGTAAACAAAAATTTTCCTTTCTACTGTAATCCAATTTACCATTTTTTTCATTTCATTCATTCATTAAAAAAAAAATTTTTTTTTTAATTGTACTGGGTGTTCATTGCTGCACCCAGGCTTTCTCTAGTTGCGGCAAGAGGGCTTCTCATTGCAGTGGCCTCTCTTGTTGCAGAGCACATTCTCTAGGTACACGGGCTCAGCAGTTGTGGTGCCCAGCTTTAGCTGCTCCGAGGTATGCAGAATCTTCCAGGACCAGAGACTGAACCCTTGCCCCCTGCACTGGCAGGCGGATTCTTCCCTGCTTCACCACCAGGGCGGTCAAGTTTCATTCATTTTTTATGCATTTCATCCTTTCATTCATTTTGTGCTTTTACTTCTATAAACTTTCACATCCAGTTTACAAAATTGCTGCCTATCTGAACTTCATGAAGATATTCTGCTGCTTTCTTATGGACTATTGGTTAATAATTTAACTTCTGACATTCAGATCTATAATCCATCTGAAGTTGTTCTTTGTCCATGGTGTTGATGTATGGGTCAGGATATTTTTTTCTGCATGGATATACAACTGACCCAGCACAATTAATTGAAAAAAAAAAAAAATCCCATCACTAGAGTGGCAGCTTTGTCATAAACTGTTACACAATCAGTATTTGGGATGTTTTCTGGACTCTTTTGAGCTCTTTGGGCAGTTCATTCTTATACCAATACTGCTGCTGCTGCTAAGTCGTGTCCGACTCTGTGTGACCCCATAGACGGCAGCCCACCAGGCTTTCCTGCCCCTGGGATTCTCCAGGCAAGAACACTGGAGTGGGTTGCCATTTCCTTCTCCAATGCATGAAAGTGAAAAAGTGAAAGTGAAGTCGCTCAGTCGTGTCCGACTCTTAGCGACCCCATGGACTGCAGCCCGCCAGGCTCCTCCATCCATGGGATTTTCCAGGCAAGAGTGCTGGAGTGGGGTGCCGTTGCCTTCTCCACTTAATTACCATACTTTTACCAAAAAATGATATCTAACACTGTAAGCCCTTCAGCATTGTTTTACAAGATTGCTTTGACTAGGCTTGGTCCATTGCATTTCCACATAAATTTTATTTTATTTTTTATTGGAGGTTAATTACTTTACAGTATTGTAGTGGTTTTGCCATACATTGACGTGAATCTCCCACAGGTGTACATCTGTTCCCCATCCTGAACCCCCCTCCCACATCCCTCCCCATGCCATCCCTCAGGGTCATCCCAGGCCACCAGCCCCGAGTACCCTGTCTCATGCATCGAACCTGGACTGGCAATCTACATGTATATTATCATATATGAAACAGATCGCCAGTCCACATAAACTTTAAAAAGAGTTTGGCAGTTTTCTGAAAATATCTTCTGAGATGTTGACTAAGATTAGGTTATATACTTCAATTTTGAGAAAATGTATATCTTTACATTATTTGTCTTCTGAACCATGAATGTGGTATATAATCTCCATTTATTTAGATAATCAGCTTTTCTCAGAAATGTTCTGCTGTTTTAACTATAGGTGTCTTGCAAATTTTACTAGATTTATCTCTAAATATTTGACGTTTTTGATACTACTGTAATTGTGCTGTGTTTTTGCTTTCATTTTCTATTTGCTCTTGATACATAGAAATGTAACTGGTTTTCACATAATGACTTCATATCCAGCAAATGTAGTTTCGTTGTTATTAAATTCACTTGTGAATTTTAGTAATTTGTAGATGCATTTGGACCTTCTACACACTTGACCGTATTTCCTTCATTCCTAGCTATGTCTTTATCCCTTTTCCTGCCTTGTTGTACTAGGATGGCCCTCCGGTACCCTGTTGAAAAGCTATGATGATACTGAGAAACAGTTTCTCAACCCCAAACTCAGGGGGAAGCCTTCAATATTATGTGATTAACTATGGCATCGGTTGTAGGGTTTGGTTTTGTTTTTTTAAATAGAAGCTCCTTTTTTTAGATTAAGGAAGTGGCTCTCTCTTCCCAGTTCACTGAGTTTTTTTATGACTCCGTTTATCTCTTTTGTTCTTGGATCTGAGGAGATAATTACAGGATTACTGTCTGTCTCTCTCTCTCTCTCTGCCTCTGTTTCTTTTTTCTCTCCCAATTACATGGTAGAATACATAGCTTTTTGAATGGTAAACTTCCTTTGCATTCTTGGAGTAATGTCGTGAAGCATATTATTCTTTTTATATTTCTTTATAAGTGCTAATATTTTGTTTAGCATTTTTGCTTTCTTTCGTACTTTCCTTGTAATGCCAGTGTAAACTTTCAATAACAAGACTGTGCTGCCCTCTTAAAATAAAATGGAAGATATTTTCTTTTGTTCATTCTTTGGGAAAGTTAATAGAAGACTAGAGTTACTTCTTATGAAAGCTATCTGGGTCTGGAAGGTTGAGAGGAGAAGGAATGGAATCATTAGTTACGGAATCAGTTTTTAGGTTAAAAAAGAAAGCAGTTTTGCTAATTCTTGTCGAGGAAGTTTGGATGAGTATTCTCAAGAAATGCATTTATTTAGTCTGAATTGACAACTTTCTTAATATAAAGTTGTTCTTAATGTTCTTTTGCTATTTTTTTTTAAGTTTGTAAGATAACTGGTGCAGCCACTGAAAAGCAGTGTTTACTTAGTTTATTTACAATCGCTAAGAAGTAGAACCCTAAGTATCCCTCACTAGATGCTCGAATAAAGAAAATGTGTGTGTGTGTGTGTGTATAAAATCATTATGTTGTACATCTGAAACTAATTCAATGCTCTATGTTAATCACATCTCAATAAAACTGGACACAAATTTTAATATTCACAAGTTCAGTAGTGATATCATTTTTAAAAATTACTGGTGTCAGTATTTTATCTTTGTTTCTCTTCTGTCCTAATCAGTTCTGCTAAATATATACTAATCTTTTCAAAGAACCAATTTGAAGGTTTTGTTGATTTTCTCACTTATATTTATTTTTTATTTAATTGATGGTTTTGCTCTTTTATTTATTTCCTCCTTTTCTGTGTGTTACTTTGGTTTGATTTGCTACTCTATTTCTAGTCTCTTGAGACGAAGGCTTAGATCTTTGATTTTCGATGTCCAGTATTGTCCTTCACCACTAACTTTACTCATTTATATTATCTTTTTCATCTCTAACAGCATTTGGGGTTCATAAATCCTTTAAATGGTTTAAGATCAGTGTGACATGTTAACATGTTGATAGGAGGTAAAAGAGCGAAGATTCAAATCCAGGCTATATCGCCCTCAACTTCATGGTGTTCCTTCTCATATAGGGTTGATTCTATAAGCCATTAGGTGAAAAGAAGAGCAAAAGTAAAGCTTGCCTGATGCATACTTCTTGCTAAGTACAGAGCAGCTTCTGGAGGAGACAGAGAAGTGAGAGGAGAACCAGACTAGCTGTGTCTAGATCCTCCCTAAGTACGAGTCTTTCTGCTTCTGTGGCCATTGCTTCCTCAACTGCAATGCAAGAAGCGTGGACTAGGCATTCCCAAGGCTCCTTTCCATGCTACCAGCAGAGTTTAGAGAGGAAATGATGACCAAAGATATTGAATGTTATAGAGAGGTTTAAAATGCATAGTTTAAGAAATAGGCAATGCACTTTTTAATCACATAATAATTGTATTTCTAAAAGTGAAAGTGTTAGTCACTCAGTCGTATGCAACTCTTTGTGAGCCCAAGGACTGTGGCCCACCAGGCTCCTCTGTCCTTGGAATTGTGCAGGCAAGAACACTGGTGTGGGTAGCCATTCCCTTCTCCAGGGGATCTTTCTGACCCAGGGATCAAACCCAGGTCTCGTGCATTGCAGGCAGATTCTTTCCGTCTGAGCCACAACAGAAGCCCCATATTCCTAAAGGCAGGAGCCAAATGGCAACAGGTTTTAAATTAAATGGGTTTTATGCCTTTCTCGAGGGGATGGGGAACTCTGTGCAGAAAAACATCTTGCAGAGTCTTACACAGAGGGGGAAAGTCACATTGGGGGTAGAAAGCACAGACTTCATCAGCCTGAGTGACACTTGGGTTCCTGGGTCCTCTTTTTCATAGCTAGAGAGTTACAGGCACAGGATGGGACCAATCAAGAAAGATCATCACAAATGGCAGAAAATAATAATAATTAACTTGGTTTTTAACATCAAACGAGTACTGTAAAGAGATTGTATCAAAAAAGAGAAAAAAAAATCCAAGATAAACAACATCTTATCCAGTCAAGACAAACTCGATAAGACAACTCCTCACACAAAGACAATTCATAAGACAGTTGTAAAAAAAAAATCCCTTCAGTGACCTGAGGTTTTCATATATGACTTTATAGGAGCAAAAAAATTAAAAATAAGAAGTTTAATTCTCCCTGTTGAAAGTAAGGGGAAAGATTTCTCTCCCCTCATTTTTCTTAAAGCATTGACCTTGGAAAATTTGTAATTTTAAGTACTTTCTCCTCTCTTTAAAATGTGTGCACACATCCTTTTGGAAACAAGATAGAAAGCCTTTTGTCAGCTTTGTGACAAGGACTGCCCTCCCAAGCACTTGGGAGAGTTCTTCTTGAAATGTAACTTCATGGGAGGGAGCGCCCCATCTCCCAGTGTCCATGGAAAGGCAGAAATCCAACTTCAGTGGATACCTTGCTCCAAGTTCAAAATTGAAAACTGAAAATTAAAGTCTCTCGGTTGTCAACTCTTTAAGACCCCATGGACTCTAGCCCGCCAGGCTCCTCTGTCCATGGAATTCTCCAGGCAAGAACACTGAAGTGGGTTGCCATTCCCTTCTCCAGGGAATCTTCCTGACCCAGGGACTGAACCCTGGTCTCTTGCATTGCAGGCAGAGTCTTTACAGTCTGAGCCACTCCATCATAAAAATGTTAAGTATTTGTTTCTTCTCTGGATAAAGCCAATAAATTAACATAGATGGTGACACTAATTTCCAAAGTAAAGTTTGGATGAATTATGAGTGACTGTCAAGTTTTCTTACTTGAAGGCTAGTTATTCTTTATTTCAAGTCTGGGAAATATTTATATAATGGATTGTATCCTCCTGACTGTATCAATCAATAAGGGTTTTTTTTTTTTTCCTTTTGTCTTTTCAATCTCCTAGCAGATTACCTGTGGTGCATGGATCTGGATGAAGGCTTATTCAAGAACAGGAGTGCTTTTGTTCCCTACGAACTTTGTGGAAAGGGCTTCTGATTTCGAAGATGATTTTGTTCTTATTTATATTTGCCAAATGCATAGTAGGGTTGAATCTAGCTCTGACCCTCCTGAGACTTTAAAGCATATTCCAAGATAAAGAACCTCATCTTTGTAGCTAGACTTCTCTGATGTCTGCTCCCAGCCAAGTGAGTGAATCACTGCCTAGACGTGGATTGTGCTAGGAGGGGCAAGGAGATGGAGAGAGCGAAGTCTTGAGCCTGGACCCCAGGAAGCACGTTCCTGACATCAGAATTATTTGTTTATCTCCCAGTACCTTTCTGGAGTTGGGTAAGTGTCCTCCATGTGAACACTCTCTCACACAGAATAAATAAAGGGAGGTATTAAAGTCCAGTGATCCAGAGTTCAGAAAGAAGGAAAGCAGAAGTGAATATACTTGGGACTGCCTTGGCGGCCCAGTGTTAAGACTTCGCCTTCCAACGCAAGCGGTGCATGTTTGATCCCTGATTGGGAAGCTAGATCCCACATGCTTCATGGCCAAAAACCCAGAGCATCAAACAGAAGCATCATTGTGACAAATTCAATAAAAACTTTAAAAATGACTCTCATCAAAAAAAAAAAAATCTTAAAAAAAGAAAGGAAGGAAGAAAGCAGAAGTGAAGGTACCTTGAAGCTACTGGGTGGGAGCTTCAGGGCCTCTGGCTTAAAGGGCCCCTTGCAAGGACCTAAGGAGGTGTTTACATGGTCATATATGTTTATAAAACTGGCAAAAGTAAGAAGTTTCTGTATTCTTTTTGATTAAAAAGGACCCACCAAATCATGAAACCTGTAAGCTCTTGCTGTGAGAGGAAGCAGAGACATAAAACAGGAGCAAGAAAAGGTGGAAGAGTAACTGTGAATTTATGTATGTTCCCAAGACAGGGTTTTCAAAAGAAAGTAGGCACTTTCCAAAAATAGCCACCACATTTTCTTAGGGAAAAATACTTAAAAAAAAAAAAATTTCTGCCAAGTAATAGGAAATTCAGCTACCCAAATGACCTAAATTCTTGACATCCAACTGAAAGCCTGTCAGAAAACAGTTCTCCAATACATCTGCTTTTCTTACACATAATTTATTTCACACATTTAAATAGCACCAGCTGAAAAGAAAATAATGTGGATATTACAATTGTACTTTCTTTCAAAAACAGAATGTTTTTTGGAGTTTAGGACTTTTAATTATGAAAGTGCAGGTGAAATTTTTTCTCCCATATACTAAAAGTATTCCAGCAAAAATCACTACTTCTGGGCCATTTTTTTAATATTATTATAAAAATGTGAGTCTGTGCAGCAGAAGATAATGAAAACCCTTCTCCAACATCCTTGTTTCTAAAAGACTCTGAATTAAAATAAGAGGAAAGTTCATTGAGCACAGCCCAGGTGGGTTGGGGGATGCAGAGACACAGAAAGAGCAGCCAGGACAAGCATCAGCCTCCAGAGTGAAAAGGCGCGTCCTGCACCAGCCAGAACCCGGAGGGCCCTGCGCTCACAGCCTCCTCCTCTGTGTTGGGTGGGGCTTTACTGAAGGTGGAGGAGTGAGCAGAACCTGGACTCAGAGACTAGACAGGAATGGATTTGGGAGCCTCAGAGATGAAAGGGGAGCAGTGACTCGGCCCCCACCCACCCTCTGGAGGCCTTAAGCTTTGCAGACTTACTGTGAGGTTGCTGAAGGTGACTAGAATATGTTGTGTTTTTTTTTTTTTCATTATGTTTTATTAAGGATATTGACTATAACTCCCAGTAGAACCTTGTTGCTTATTTATTCTGTATATAATATAGAACCATAGCACTGAAGAAGCCTCTTAAGAGTCCCCTGGACTACAAGGAGACCAAAACAGTCCATTCTAAAGGAAATCAACCCTGAATATTCATTGGAAGGACCGATGCTGAAGCTGAAGCTCCAATACTTTGGCCACCAGATGTGAAGACCCAACTCACTGGAAAAGACCCTGATGCTGGGAAAGACTGAGGGCAGGAGGAGAAGGGGACAACAGAGGATGAGATGGCTGCATGGCATCACTGACTCAACAGACATGGGTTTGAGCAAGCTCTGAGAGATGGTGAAGGACAGGGAAGCCCGGTGTGCTGCAGTCCATGGGTTTGCAAAGAGTCGGATATGACTGAGCGACTGAGCAACAACAGCAACAACGTCTGCTGGTTCCACACTCCCTGTCCATCCCTCCCCTTGGCGACCAGTCTATTCTCTGTGAGTCTGCTTCTATTTCAAAGTTCACTTGTGTCTTATTTTAGATTCCACACATAAGTCGTACCATATGGCGCCTGTCTCTCTTTTTTGACGCACTTTCCTTAGCTGATAATCTCTGGGTCATCCATGTTGCGGCAAATGACATTATTCAGTCTTTTTTGTGGTTGAGTAATGTTCCGTTGTTTATACATACCATGTCTTCTTTATCCACTTATCTGTTGATGGACATTTAGGCTGCTTCCACGTCTTGGCTATTGTGACCATGGTGTTGCTGTGAACATAGGGTACATGTATCTTTTCCAGTTATAATTTTATCTAGATACGTGCACAGCAGTGGGATTGCTAGAGCGTATGGTAGCTCTTTTTTCCATTTCACTTTGAGGGGGCCTCCGTTCTGTTCTCCACAGCACCTTCACTAATCGACCTTCGAAGGTTAGAACCTTAGCCTTGTCTGTCCTTCATAGGAATTCCCTCCAAGATTTTCCTTGCCCTGCACAAAGTATATGTGCCACAGAAGCTGAAAAACCAGGGTCATAGGAGATGGAGGATATTTTTATCCAGTAATTTTTCAGGCTCTGGTAGGTAAAGACATGGGCCTACCCCAGTCTTCCACCTTGAATTCCAATGAGTGATGAAAATGGGCAGTGGTCCAAAACAAAGATGGGGGCTGGGTCCCCTGGCGCAGGGGCAGCATCTGGGCATGAGGTGCGCAAGGGAGCTGGTGGGGCCACAGTCAGGCCAGCCGCCAGTTCCTCCTGGGATGGTGGGGAGGTGTGTGATGGGTAATGAGCGAGGCCTCCGTAAACCACGTGCTTGATTTTTCATGCTGTTCTGCTCATAAAAGAACTTTGGTGACTAAACAAATTTCACTACTTCTTTCAGTAGGGGCTCTCTTCAACCAGGCTGAAACCTCCTCAGGGTCTCCCTTGTTTTTTTAATTTGTGTTTTGGGGGTTTATTTGTCTTTATTTTCTCATTACCATGGAATAGCGTCCAGTGATTCTCAAGCAGCAGCGCTCTGTTTGATAATACCAGGTAATTCATTATGAATTCATGATATTATAAAATAATAACTGTAAGAATTCTTGTTCAAAACCATAAATAGGGAGAAAGTCCTAAACAACAGAAGTCCAAAAACTTCAAATATTAACATTTTCTTAAACAAACCATTATAAGAGTTTTCAGTTTTGTGATCATCTGCTAGACATCAACGGTGTGTGGATACATAACAACAGAAACAATGGCAGTAATTCCACCAAATTTGAAATAACTCTTCCAAATGGTCAACTCATTTTCAAAGAATGAAACTTTCTAAGGCAAATGTGTAAGGAGATGAGTTGACAGCGCTTTTCATTGTACATAGAGGCCACTGGAGCCCAAGCCTGATCTCCTCTGTAAGCTCATGACTGAGGGCTAACAGAGACAGATTTTATTTTCTTGGGCTCCAAAATCACTGCGGATAGTGACCGAAGCCATGAAATTAAAAAGCACTTTCTCCTTGGAAGAAAAGCTACAACAAACCTAGATAGCATGTTCAAAAGCAGAGACATCATTTTACCATCAAAGATCCATCTAGTCAAAGATATGATTTTTCCAGTAGTCATGTATGGATGTGAGAGTTGGACCATAAAGAAGGCTAAGTGCCAAAGAACTGATACTTTCCGATTTGGTGCTGGAAAAGACTCTTGAGAGTCCCTTGGACTGCAAGGAGATCCAACCAGTCCACCCTAAAGCAAATCAACACTGAAAATTAATTGGAAAGACTGATGATGAAGCTGAAGCTCCAATACTTTGGCCATCTGATGTGAAGAGCCAACTCCCTGGAAAAGTCCCTGATATTGGGAAAGACTGAAGGTAGGAGGAGAAGAGGGTGGCAGAGAATGAGATGGTCGGGTGGCATCACCAACTCAATGGACATGAATCTGAGCAAACTCTGGGAGACAGTGAAGGACAGGGAAGCCTGGCGTGCTGCAGTCCATGGGGTCGAGAAGAGTTGGAAAAGATGGAGCGACTGAACAACAGCTACCATCTGATCTAGCAGTTGACGCACACTTCTGGAGCACTGTTTCTAGGAACCACCTGAAACAAAAAGCTTAGAATTCTCTTTTTCATTTAATCCGACTCCGCTGGAATGGCCCTTGTCTCTTCATGGATGAGAGCACTTGGTGTGGAGGCGTTTACAGCGCTGATCTGGTATATGAAAACAGTCAGCCGGTTCTCAGGACTCAGAGACTGCCCCTAGATCCACTGAATGGAACAATGTATCTTTAAAGGCTGTGATAACAGGTCGATTAGTACGAACAAGGTTCTTCAGTTCTCACAACAGGTGACGTTGTCTATTTTACGCGATGTGGCCGGCGTTGATTTGACAGCTCTGAGGATTTTAAATATTGAGTGATGTGCTTCTACTTGCAGAAACCTTAAAACTGACAAGTACATTCCCTATTAGCACAAAGATTTTATTTATATGGTGAAAAAGAAGCTGTGGCCCACAAATGCGACTATTTACTTTTGCACTTCCAAATAGAAAACATAAACGCTTAAACGTAAGAAAATGCCAAAAGTGGGATGAATTGCACGAAATACACATTTTGAATACTGCGTCCCATAGCTAATGCTGACCACCTCAGTGATAGCAAAATACTGCACTTACACAATAATTCACTGTGAGCCCAGTCACAGAGGCTGAGCTTAACATTTCACAGGGCAAGACCCTCAGTTTGGCCCAAGAAACACTTTACAGAACTTAACACAAAATGATTTAGAATATGTCTCTTCCTAAGTAATTTTCATTTTAACATTTTTGCTTTCTTATGCTTGGTCTTGCAATATGAAAATGCAGGCAGATGATTTAAAAAAAAAACAAAACAAGAAAACAACAAAAACAAACTCATATGCTATATACTTATAGTTTCGAGCAATAATAAATGAGATTTTGAGGTTTTAACTAGGTGTCCTAAAGTTATCATTATCTAGGTTTATTTGAAGCCTTTGAGACTTTTAAGTCTAACACAATGTTTATGATATAAAGAGATTTAAATGTGACCCCCTAACCCTAACTATAGTTAAAACAGCCATATCTGGTTTACACAAGATAACTTTCATTTATAAGCTCCTGTGATCACTCTGTTTATAGAATGAGATTGGTATTCTAGGGTTTTATTTATTACTCATAGCTTTACTATAATAAAGCTAATTTTCTATTTTGAGCAAAGAGGTATTCTTAAAGGGGTGTGTCTGAGTAGGTTTCAGTTGGACTCATTTCATATTCAAGATCTATTAATGTATTATCTTTAAAAGCCCAAAAGGTTGGAAGCAAAATCTTTTGACTCTCAGTATAATCGCTGAGTTTCCTTGAGTAGATGGACGATTTACTTGACATATTAATAGTTCAATAAAGGACAAGTGTTGGGTTCCACCTATGTCTTCTTCTTTTTCTTTTTTTCTTATTTTCCTGTCTGTGCCACATGGCATGTTGGATCATAGTTTCCTGATCAGGGATGGAACCTACATCCCCTGCATTGAAAGCGCAGAAGTCTTAACCACTGGACCGCCAAGGACGTCCCTTGGCATATGTTCTTGGCATCGGATCAGGCCAAGAACTGGGTAGTTCTTTGTCATGAGGGCCTTTCCTGAGCACGGCACCATGTTCAGCCGAATTCGTGGCCTCTTAACACTGGATGCCAGCAAGACTTCCCAGTTGCAACAACCAAAAATGTCCCCAAATGTTCTGGGTGTAGGAGGTGGGCAGATGGAGAGGGCAAACTAGGACCCAGTTGACAACAACCACTGGATTGGGTGTTAGGGATTTTAGAAAGTAAATAAAAATACAGAAGAAACAGAAGACTCTCTTTTACCTAGCATCGGCTTAAAACCGCTTTGAACTCGACTCAGCCAAGGATGGCGGGCTTTCTCCTCTGCTCCCGCAGCGCGGAAGCGTGGTCCCCCGAGGGGCGCGGAAGGATGCTGTGTCAGGGCAGCCGGGCCGGAGGGACTCCTGCATCTCCCGGGCCGCGCTGTGCGGCTGAAACCCGCACAGGGATTGTCTCCACCGGGTTCTTCTGGGGTCCGTGGAAAATCTCCATCTCTCACACAAATGAATTGCAGAAACCGGTAAGCTTTTCAAGTGCGGAAGAATGGGCTTTGTCTAACCCGAAGTGATTTTCAATGAAAGCGCACATTTACATCGGTCGGGGCGCTCCCCCGGGGTGTGCGGGCCCGGACCCCCGCGCGGGGTGACCCTCCCACCAGGCCTGTGGCCCCGGCCCGCCTGGGGTCATTTTTGATGTGGGCCTGGGGGTCCTGCTCGGAGCGGGCTTCGCCCGGGGCCGCTCGTCCTTACAGAAAATGTTAACAAGCGCGCACACTGAGGACGGGGGTCTCCCGCAGCGACCCTGACCCGAGGCCACAGATTCGGTAGTGAGTTTATGGCTTCATAGCATGGTTTTAATTTAGTCACCTCAAAGATTTGTATTGCTCAGACTTGCACACCGCCCGCCCCCGCCCCTCCCCGGAGCGCCCCTCGCCGCCCGCGGCCCGCAGAGGAAGCTGCTCTTGTAAAGAGCGCGGAGGCCACTGGGGAAGCTAATGAGCAGCAAACAGAGCGCAGAGGCAGGTTTTTTTTTTTCCTCCTTCAAAAGGCAGCTCAGAGGGCTGCTTTCTTACCCAAGTCTCCACAATACCCGCTGCCCTGTCCCCGCCGCCGCGTTATTTCCTATTTATCAGGCTTTTAGTCAGTCGGAGCAGCTTTTCATCTGGACGCTGACCGCAGGAAATTTAGATAGCTCTGAAAAAGAAAAGACTGAGCTCTGAGAAAGACTGGACCTTTTCTGCAGATGCCTCACGGTGGGCTGACTTGCTTCACACAGTAGACTGTGCTCAAGCTGACGGGGCTCTTCTTATTTACGTTTCGGTGATGGGCTAACTGTTGGCCGTGGGGTCTTTCCGGGGGGTCTGGGTGTTCAGCACAACCCCTGGGCTTTACTCACTGGGTGTTATAGCAACTCGCACTCTTAACATGACAACCAAGAACATCTCCAGAGGTTGCCAAGTGTTCCCTGGGGGCAGTATTACCCCCTGATTGTTTAATCGCTGAGTCAGGTCTGATTCTTTGTGACCCCATGGACTGTAGCCCGCCAGACTCCGCTGTCCGTGGGATTCTCCAGGCAAGAACACTGGAGTGAGTTGCCATTTCCTTCTCCAACCATTGATTTAATGTCACAGGGAGTAACTGTTTGTCGTTTTATTATATTCTGGAATTGTAAGACTGCTGAAATTTACTACTAGAAACCGTGGGCACAGAATCAGATGGCTTGGCTTTCTTCCAAAAGAAAATGTTCCTCCCTTTTTTTTTTAAGATTTCAATTTTATTGATCATTAGCTTTTCAAGGACAAGGGTCATAGATTTTGCCAACTTTTCATTTTCTTTAGGAAAGGAAGACTCATATACTTAATTTTTTTTAATTTTGCCAAATATCTTGATAGAGATGAAATGGAGAGAAACCTGTTCAGTCAGAAGCCAGGGTGTTTCATTTTTCATGAGCGTTTTCAGGGTAAGTGGATTTTTTTCATAGTCGAGAAGAATGTGATTTTCTCTCTAGCACTTGCCTGCTGCTCCCTTCATGACACCTTCCCATTTTTCCTGACCGAGTCCAGATCCTCTGTGCTGCCACGTGTGCCAGGGAAGCTGGGCTGTGAGATAAGGTGAATCCATTTTCAATCCTTCACTTGTGACTAAATAACAGGGATCTGAGGGGCTTAGGATTTTAGTAAGGAAATATTGCCAGGCCAACAACCGACAAGTTACACCACATAGAGCTCTTCAAAATTGAATCAATTCATGTGGTCTTTATACCTGTAGTACACAAGGTATATTTTAAGAAATGTTTTTAACTAAGTGCATTTTAATTTTATGAAAACTATAAATAAAAAAATAAAACTATAGCTATAATTGCAACTGAGTACTCTGATTTTTTTCAAGTAAGCAATTAAAATAGAGTTTTCCCGTTGCATTTTAGCTTGATCCTTGACACATGAACTTTAAATAAGGGCCATTTGCTAGAATCTACAAGGAGAACTCTGGTGGAAAGAAGAGGACTTGATATGGGACAAGTGAAATATCACAAAGACAGACAAATAAAGAATCAAAAGACATAGTTATGCTTAAAAATACAATGATATTTTTGCATTCATCATTGCATTTTACAGGATACTGTTATTATTGTACAATGTGTTCAGTTGCTAAGTCGTGTCCAACTCTTTGTGACCACCAGGACTGCCGTCCACCAGGTTCCTCTGTCCACGCGATTTTCCAGGCAAGAACACTGGAATGGGATGCCATTTCTTACTCCAAAGGATCTTCCTGACCCAGGGATCAAATCCACGTTTCCTACATGGAGGGCAGATTCTTTACCATTGAGCTATCAGGGAAGCCATTATGCATGATAAATCACAATAGAGTATAAAAAACTTAAATAATAAGATCCCAGTGAACAACAAGCAGATGGTGTTTAATTATATATTATTGATTGATTGATTGTTAGTGGGAGCAGAGGTGGGGTGCAGAGTATGAATTTTGTGGTGCATTAGGTGAAACAAAGTAAGATGGATTTCTCAGTACTGAGTAGTGCTGGAGAGACTCTTCAGGATAGCAGTCAGAAGTGAATGTCTGTCTCTGCAAAACCTCTCTTGCTGTGCAGATTTAGAAAGGAAAGCAAGTTTTTGCTTGCAGGCATTATGTAACCGGCCACAGCAACTGGAGGGATTTTATTGCCTGGATCTGTGAGGTGCCAAACATGAACAGAAACTGCAGAACTGTAACAGTGGGATTGAAGATCAATTAAAACACTGAACTGAAAAAGACTGACTTTGGAGTGAGTGTGGAGACAGGGATCATCTCTAATTAGAGCAGCAGTTCCGAGGTAAATTACCACCCAGGTGAATTGTTTGGGCTTCACACGGGGTATAGATCAGAGTAAGAGCAGAAGATGGGCAGAGAGTGTCAACAGAAGACAATCGTCAGAGGATCGGGAGCAGGAAAATTGCACTAATTGCTCCTGACTACAATTCTCATTAATAATCAGGTGAGAATAAATGGAAACTAATACAGAAAAACATTGCTGTTAAATTTTCATACTATTTGTAGATAGTGGGCTTCCCTCATAGCTTAGTCGGTAAAGAGTCTGACTGCAATGCAGGAGACCTGGGTTCCATCCCTGGGTTGGGAAGATCCCCTAGAGAAGGAAATGGCTCCCCACTCTGGTATTCTTGCCTGGAGAATCCCATGGACAGAGCTGCTTGGCGGGCTACAGTCTATGGGGGTTGCAAGAGTCGGACACGACTGAGCGACTAAGCACACAGCACAGCACTTGTAGATAGTAGATATGTTTATGCATAGGTTAAACTGTTTAGTAAACTGGGCATATTATTTCATAGTCTAGGCTTTTTTCTGCCTGACTAGTTGTTGTATTAGCTTTATGTCATTGAATGCTTGAAGAATAGCTTTGAAGCATCGAAGATGCTTAAGACGGTAAGATGATGGATCTGAGTAACAGCTTTTGACAGAATTTTGATGCTCACAGTTGAAGACCCTGTAAAACAGCAGAATTGAAAGTAGCCTATTAGTTGGACATGTGTGCATACACATTAGCTCAGTACTAATGTGAATTAGGTCAGGCAATACTATCTTGCCTCATTGCTACACTATCCTGTTATCCACATGCCAAGTCACTTCAGTCTCGTCGACTCTTTGTGACCTTATGGACCATAGGCCGCCAGGCTCCTCTGTCCAGGGGATTCTCCAGGCATGAATACTGGAATGGGTTGCCAAGTCCTCATCCGGTGGATCTTCCTGACCCAGGGATCGAACCCATGTCTCCTACATCTCCTGCTCTGGCAGGCTGCTTCTTTACCACTAGTGCCACCTGGGAAGCCCCTGTTATCCACATAATATTGCAAAGAGGCCCTTGGAATACCCTTTCCATGAAAGGGAAGAACTCGTTCAAAGAATGTTTACTACAGACAGTTTATATATTCTGCTGACAATTACTTGCAGTACTGCCATCCATGCATCCGTCTAATATACACACCTGCACACAAACACATACAATACAGGAGGCAGGGCCCTGGCTTGCTGTGTAAGACGTGAACAAAGCTCCAGCCCCTTTCCTCGAGAAGTTCTCAGTCTGGTGAGGTATGGTCCCTGAGGAGGGATTTGAGAGCAGACAACGAGAAGGTCATTAAGAGTTTTAGGCAGACAGCGACATAATCTGATTTACACTTTTTAAATCTCCTAGGACTCTGCAGACAGTGTCTTGTAGGGAATCTAGAATGAAAGTGAAAGAAACAGTTGGATGCCGTTGCTGTGGGCAACATGAGAAAGGATGGTGCCTGAAAATAAGGACTGGCAGGGTGAGGCGGAGGGAAGGGGCAGGCCGCAAATGCAGTGTAGACTTGACGTCCCCACCTTGACCATGGCGGTGGGCATGGAGTGGGAGTGAGATGTAAAGGTAGAAAGGTTCAAATTTGGAACATTCTTTGTAAAAAAAAAAAAAAATTAAAAATCTAATTCATGGCACTTTAATACGGGAACCAAACCAGAAGAATTCGTTGGTTAAAGGGATGAGAGGATTTTTGAATTTCGAATTAAAGGATAGATGTGATACTGAAACCGGGGAACAGGATGAATCCCAGCGCTGAATAGAGATAAACTGCTTAGGAATCACTGGACTGCGGCTGGGATGACGGTGATCATCAGAGTTGGTTAAGCTAACTTCTCTCTTTTTCATCACCCACAACAAATTTTGGACAATTACCACCCCCGATATATTTTGAAACAAACAGGTACTTCCGTTCTTCAAGCTCCCTCAGATGCAGGGATTGCAATGTGGACTTAGGAATCACCCTCCTGCTGGGTAGGCTCCCAGAAAACATGCTTCTTGCCGGATAGAAGAGCTGGAGGAGGCCTCTCTCCCTCCCTCTTTCCTCTGCTCTTCCTTAAATCCCCCTTTGCCTTCCACCCATGACATCTGATGTGTGAGCCAGGAATCATCTGCTTGAGTGATGTGTCTCATTGTCTCTACTCAAGCTGCCATGACTCTTGCGTGTGTGCTAAGTCACATCAGTCATGTCTGACTCTTTGCGACCCCATGGACTGTAGCCCACCAGGCTCCTCTGTCCTTGGGATTCTCCAGGCAAGAATACTGGAGTGGGTTTGCCATGCCCTCCTCCAGGGGATCTTCCCGACCCAGGGATCAAACCCACATCTCATTACATCTCCTGTGTCGCAGGCAGATTCTTTACCACTAGCACCACCTCGGAAGCCTGCCATGACCCTTGCTTGGGTCCATAAAACATGATGAATACGAAGCACCATTTCTAGGTGGCAGCGTTAAGAAGCCCCACAAGATTATGAAATGCCAATCCAGGATTTTGATAAATCAACTCCAGTCTTCTTGTTAAGAAAGCAATCAATACCTTCATGCTTGAAACGACAGTGGGTAGGATTTTCTGTCATAAATTAATCCTTGCTGGTAGGGGATAGTACATTCAAGTGTCAATTTAGGCTAAAAAAGAATAATAACAATAAGTGGAGGGCAGGTTAGCCATGGATATAGTTGTATGAATCCAACTTAACTGAAATCTTAATCAATAGCATATGACATGATAAACTAGATTCTTTTTAAAGTTGTTCTTAGTTTAGAATCTCTTTTTGACAAACAACAGCTTGGCATAATGGAATAGGTCTGCCAAACACAAACTTAACCCAAAACCCGCTCCTCTCTATTTTAGCTTTGTGACTGTTGGCAAAGTTACTAACCTTTTTATGCTTACCTAAGGTGGTTGTGTCCAACTCTTTGTGACCCCTTGACTATATAGTTCATGGAATTCTCCAGGCCAGAATACCGGAGTGGGTAGCCTTTCCCTTCTCCAGGGAATCTTCCCAACCCAGGAATCGAACCGGGGTCTCCTGCATTGCAGGTGGATTCTTTACCAACTGAGCCACCAGGGAAGGTGGTTGTGAGAATGAAGTGAGAGCGCCTAGGTACAACGTGATGCATGAACTTTGAATGCGGTGAGCTGTTGGTAACAGTCTCCAAGCATCAAATTTCTCATGACAAATCCACAGGCTTGACGTGAAAATCAAATGATGTAACGCGTATATTAAATGTCTAGCAGAGAGAAAGTTCTCAAAGAATACCCAACACCTCACCTCTAGATCAATAACAGAGCTAAACTGCTTTCATATAAAATGTCTGGTGGAAATGAAATACACAGTAAAATTAAGTGTCCGTTTCTATAAGATGACGAGACAACTTGGAAGTGTTGGAATCTACCTGGTTTGAAGGTCTTTGAGGTCAGGAACTGAACGTAAAAATGAGGAGGCTCTAGAGAGCTAGGGGCTTCCCAGGTGGCTCCTGTGTGTAAAGAGTCCTCCTGCCGTGCAGGAGACGCAGGATATGCAGGTTTCATCCCTGGGCTGGGAAGACCATCTGGAGGAGGACATGGCCACCCACTCCAGTATTCGTGCCTGGGAAATCCCAGGGACAGAGGAGCCTGGTGGGCTCCCGTCCATGAGGTCGAAAAAGTCAGACAAAGCTGAAAGACCAAGCACACACTTAGAGAACGAGACATTCAGTGTCCACTGGAATTAACATTTGAATAAATGTCAGACGGAGGAGGAAAGCTCTAGGTATCCCTTCTAGAGACTCAAGAAGCCTGGCTGTCTGTCTAGCTAATCTTTTTGTTATGGCTCAGAAGTTTGTGCTTACCCAGCTAAGCCTCACCTCGGGTCCCCCCTTCTTGGAGTGCTTTCTGACTTGCGTTCCTGGCCTTGGATCATTAACCCTGGAGCTGTTACAGCCCCAGACCCTGGCAGCTCTGTCTCTAACCACGGCGCGGTGACCCGGCCAGGAGCCTCGGGAACCGCTTTTGTTGCTCTGAATAGCTCTGCCCTCTTGCTTGTTTGTCCCTATAAACTTTGAGCACCAGTAACGTGTGACTTCTGAGCAGCAGCATTAAGATCCGGGGTTTGGTTCACAGAGTTTCCTTTCCCATGGCAGGCGATCCTGGAGGCAGAACCATATCTGATCGCTGAGTAGACTGCAATGGCAGAGAGAGAAAGATCCCCCTGCCAACCCTCGCAGTCGGAGCAAGAAGCAAACTTGGTTCTTCTAAGTCCCTGTGACGTTGAGGCCATTGGTACCCACTGCCTAGCTTACCCTACCCAGATGAAAACCTTCATGAAAGGAAGCTCTCTACCCTTGATTAAAGCACTCAGATCTGCAGATCCAGACTAGTTATCTCAGGAGAGCTCACTGAAGATGCCTTATGTGCTTAGTCATTCAGTCATGTCTGACTCTTTGCCACCCCATGGACTGTAGCCCACCAGGCCCCACTGTCCATGGGAGTCTCCAGGTAAGAACACTGGAGTGGGTTGCCATTCGCTTCTCCAGGGGATCTTCCCAACCCAGGGATCGAACCCACGTCTCTTGCATTGAGGGCAGATTCTTCACTGTCTGAGCCACCAGGGAAGCCCAAAGCTCCCCTACTGAATTCAAATTCTTCAATAACAAAGTACGTTTCTGAAGTCCAGGTGGAAGAGTCAGCACATCTGGAGATATTTTAGCATCTTTTATTTGAAGTGTTATGCTCAAGGACCCAAAGGAAGGGTGTATTAGTTAGGATTCTAAAGAAAGAAAAAAATGTACCTTTTTCAATGTCTCTGTTTTGCAACATATGAAACAGCAGCTTTACTTGGTAGCAATATGGGTTCATGGCCAACTTGAATTAGCACCAGGTTCATGAAAATACTAATTTGAAAAGCTATATGCAGCCCAATGTTCATAGCACATTATTTACAGCAGTCAAAATATGTAAACAGCCTAAGTGTCCATGGATGGATGAATGGATGAAAAGATGAGGTTATGTATACAACTGAATGCTGCTCAGCCATAAAAAA
Organism: Bos javanicus; assembly: GCF_032452875.1. Taxonomy (NCBI): domain Eukaryota; kingdom Metazoa; phylum Chordata; class Mammalia; order Artiodactyla; family Bovidae; genus Bos; species Bos javanicus. Next base: position 78,223,971 of record NC_083883.1, on the reverse strand, counting down.
ATACAGTCCCACCGTTTGGCACAACATGGATGGACCTTGAGAGTATTGTGCTAAGTGAAATAATTCAGAAAGGCAAATACCATATGATTTCACTTACAAGCCACAGACAGAGAAAGGGAAGGAGGGGGGGAGGGGGAGGGGGTGGAGAGAGGAAGTGGGGAGATAGAGAACAAGAGAGGGAGGGAGGGAGGGATGAGAGAGAGAGAGAAATTGGCTTACACGATCGCAGAGTCTGAGAAGTCCCCGTGACCCGCCATCTGCAAGCTGGAGGCCCAGGAGAGTGGGTGGTGCAATCCAGTCTGAGCCCACAGGCCTGGGAACCAAGGAAAATCCCATTATGGAAACCCCAGCCCGGGGGCAGAGGAGATGTCCCAGTTCAACAGTGAAGCAAAGAAGGGGAGCGCTCCCACTTCCTCTGTCCGTCGTTCTAGTCGGCCCTCAGGACTGGATGAGCCTCCCACACACATGCTAGGGCAGGGCATCAACTTTACTGAGACACCCACTCAGTGCTAATGTCAGCTGTCATCCTCCCAGACACACCCAGAAATCGTGTTTCCTCTGGCACCCCAAGGCTGGTCGAGCTGACACATAAAACTGGCTGTCACCAAGAGGAACATAAAACAAGGCTACGAATCAAATGAAGAAGTGAAATGTCAGCGGCTTGGTCGTGTCCAGCTCTTGGTGACCCCATGGACTGTAGCCCACCAGGCTCCTCTGTCTATGGGATTCCCCAGGCAAGAATACTGGAGTGGGTTGCCATTCCCTTCTCCAGGGGATCTTCCCCACCCAGGGATGGAACCTGGGTCTCCTGTATTATAGGCAGATTCTTTACCATCTGAGCCACCAGAGACTCGGTGGTAAAGAACCCGCCTGCCAATGCCAGAGCATGGGTTTGATCCCTGAACCAGGAAGATCCCCTGACGGAGGGCATGGCAACCCACTCCAGTATTCTTGCCTGGGGAATCCCACGGACAGAGGGGCCTGGTTGGCTACAGTCCATGGGGTAACAAAAGAGTTGGAAACAACTTAGAGGCTAAACAAGAACAAAAGAATCAGAGCCCCAGTAAAGCAGGGGAGAGGTTCTTTCTGGACTTACGCCCTTGCCTCCTGTCTGAGAGAAGCTGAGAGCTGTCCTTTAAAGCATGGCTCCTACCATCTCTTCAGTACTATCGATTTCGAACTTAGGAAGTCATACAGTGGAAAAGCAACTGACTTTTCATCCTCATTTCTTTCTTTATTCACTTTCAAGTCAGATAATTGGAGTGTTTTCTTTGTAAGTTTGGGAGGAAGGACGTTCAAGTGGGCCAGCTAGCTCTCTGCACCTCTAATGGGTTAGGAGCTGTGCGTGTGGTTGAAGAACTCCACGGACTGGGCCCTTGGCACCCGATGGAATGTACCCACATTTTCTGACCCTTCAAAGCTCTCAGTACTTTTTCTCCAAAGCTACCATATCTGAAAAACAAAGCTTGCTTCATTTAGAAACTATATCACTTATGGGTTATTTAACCCATCCGAGATAGCATCTAGACAATGATGGAAAAAAAAAGATGTGCTGTGCGGAGTCAACTCAGGCACAAAGAATGTAGTAGCTTTAATGCTGTTGTTCGGTCGCTCAGTCGTGTCCGACTTTGCGACCCCATGGACTGCAACTTAAATGAGGCAACTGTATTTGTAAAGTTAAAATCAAACCAACATGTTGAACTGTGTGTGTAAAACATTGAATATATCCATGAGCTTCTTAGGAGACATTTCTCTTGAAATTCCTTTCCAGTGGTTAAATAAAAATTAAGGTTTAAAAAAAAAAAGCATAGCAAGACCATAGGTTTGATAGTTATTTTATTTTGAATTCTTTTCTTGCTGGTTTTTTGTTTGTTTTGCTTTGCTCCCCACAGCATGTATGATTTAGTTCCTCTACCAGGGATCAAACCCCTGCCTTCTACAGTGGAAGCTCGGAGTCCTAACCCCTGGAGCACCAGGTCAGTCCCTTCTTACTGTTTTAATCACAGATGGAGTGTAGTATTTTTAACGGAGTGAAAAGGAGAGTGTTCTCTATCAAGCTGTACCTTTTGGTTCTTGCTCATTCCTAGCATCTTTGGGGATACGTATAGAGTATGATGATATTCCAAAATAAAGAAACTCTGAATGTCTTAAGTCTTGGTCAAGAGACAATAACTCCCTGAGCACAGGGCGAGCCCACCCACCGCTAGGTCAGCCCTTCTAGGAACGTCTCTTGTCACCCCTCAGATGGTAGGGCCCCCATAATTCCACACTGACCTTCAAGAAGCCGGTGAAGGGAAATGGAAAGCACAGGGTACCTGTTGATTCAGACACAAACAAATAAGCAAAATTTTCAACCAAACTCAGGAGGAGAGAACGTGGGCACATCACAGACCTTAAGTCTCATCAGAATTTAATAAATGCAGTGCCTCAAATATTTGAGGCTGGTGAGATAAGAAATGAGCTATTCCTGAAGACCTTCATATTGAATAATCTAGTATCAATTCTCGTGGAGAAGGCAATGGCACTCCACTCCAGTACTCTTGCCTGGAAAATCCCATGGACAGAGGAGCCTGGTAGGCTGCAGTCCATGGGGTCTCGAAGAGTCGGACACGACTGAGTGACTTCACTTTGACTTTTCAGTTTCATGCATTGGAGGAGGAAATGGCAACCCACTCCAGTGTTCTTGCCTGGAGAATCCCATGGACAGAGGAGCCTGGTGGGCTGCCGTCTATGGGGTCGCACAGAGTCGGACACGACTGAAGCGACTTAGCAGCAGCAGCAGCAGCAGTATCAATTCTCGGTTTTTATCTTTCTGCGTAACACTCAATAGGGTTGATCCCTCCCTGCTTCTTTCTGTTTTCTTCATATTTGGCTGCCTCGGGCTCTTTATCGCATCAGGCAGGATCTTTGCTGTGGAGTGCGAGCTTAGATGACCCATGGGATGTGTCTTGGTTCCCCACCCAGGGATGGAACCTGTGTGCCCTGCATTGCAAGGCGATTCGTAACCGCTGGACCACCAGGGAAGCCCCAATCCCTCCCTACTTCTTGGAAGGCTTTCTATGCTTGACTTCCAGGACGTCAGGCTTTTCATTTTTACTGGGTGCCCCTATTTTGGTCTCTTGCTGATTCAGCTCAATTCTCCAGCCTCTAAAGTTGAAGATACACCACCATTCAGTACTTGGACTTCTCCAAGCCTCACACTTCCTAGTGAGCCCCCTGCACAACACTACATGTACTCTGATGATTCTGGAACATCTCTAACCTCTTTGTGAGCTCCAGACTTTTGCATCACAAAATTACATAATTTAATTCTCTCTGACAACACTCTTCTCTCTGTTATGAGACCACCACTGAGGTCAAAATCTCAGGAATACATCTTTACTCCTTTCTTGGCCTTATACCCCACATGCACTGTATCAAATCTTATCAGCGTGCCCTTTAAAATATTTTAGAGCTGAATTATTTATTACCACCTCCAGTGCTGTTACCCTCACCAAATTGGAATCCACTCTTGACCCCTTATGATCCGTTTTCTACTTAGCAACTAGTCTGAGCTTTTAAAATGTTAAATTTCCTGCTTCCAAATGTACACCCTTGCTAAAAACCCTACAATAACTTCTCATCGCACTGAGAATGAACTCCAAGGTGCTTCGTCCCTACGAGTCTCCTGTGACTTGAGCACCTGGCTCTCTCTCCAGGCTCGTTTTCGTGGCCCCTTAACTGACTCAGGCCACCTGACCTGCACGTGTTCTCTGAGGAGGGGGGCAATCCTGCGTTACTGTTCATTTGTCTGTTTTTTTATTGCAGTATAGTTGCTTCACAGGGTGTTTCTTCTGTACAACAAAGTGAATTCATTGTTGGTAGAAATATACCCTGCCCTTTTTGGATTGCCTTCCCATTTAGGTCACCACAGAGTACTGAGTAGAATTCCCTGATCTATACAGAAGGTTGTCACTGCTTATCTATTTTATGCATAGTATCAATAGTGTATGTGTGTGTGTGTGTATATACACATATCCGCATCAATGCAAATCTCCCAATCCATCCCATTCAGCCCCATTCCCCTTCCCATATGTCTGTTCTCCACATTTATGTCTCCATTTGTACTTTCCAAATAAGATCATCTATTCCATTTTATTAGATTCCACATATAGGTATTAATATCCTATATATTTTTCCCTTTAAGATTTACTTCACTCTATATGACAGTCTCTAGGTCCATCCACATCTCCATAAATGTCACAATTTTGTTTCTCTTTATGGCTGAGTATTATTCCATTCTATATATGTACCAAATCTACTTTATCCAGTCCTGTTGACGGATATTTATGTTGCTTCTACATCCTTGCTATTATAATCATGTTCCTGTCTTCTTAAATTTGCTTATTTCTCTCCTCAAATGTTCTTCTCCAAGAAGGCCTCAAGCTCACTTCTTCAGTTCCTTTATTGTTTCTTCAAATTATCACTCACACAGAGACTAGAGCTGTCTTTCCAGTTCTATACTCTATTCCCTGTTGATCCTTCTCTCCCCTGCATTGTGCCATTTTTCTTCATAGTCGCCAAAATCCAGAACAAAAAAATATATAAAGCGGTGATTTTCAGGAAGTTAGACATCAGGTAATAAGGGAAAAACCCTGGAAGATAGAAGACAAACAAAGTCAGGTATACCAGTGCCTCAGACTACCACCAGCTGCATGGCGCCGGAGCGACCGACGAGATATCCCACACCCGACGGTGAAGGAGAAGACCCAGCAAGACACTTCAGTTCAGTCGCTCAGTCGTGTCCAACTCTTTGCGACCCCATGAATCACAGCACGCCAGGCCTCCCTGTCCATCACCAACTCCCGGACTTTACCTGAACTCATGTTCATCGACTCGGTGATGCCATCCAGCCATCTCATCCTCTGTCATCCCCTTCTGCTCCTGCCCCCAATCCCTCCCAGCATCAGAGTCTTTTCCAATGAGTCAACTCTTTGCATGAGGTAGCCAAAGTATTGGAGTTTCAGCTTCAGCATCAGTCCTAACAATGAACACCCAGGACTGATCTCCTTCAGAATGGACTGGTTGGATCTCCTTGCAGTCCAAGGGACTCTCAAGAGTCTTCTCCAACACCACAGTTCAAAAGCATCAATTCTTCAGCACTCAGCTTTCTTCACAGTCCAACTCTCATATCCATACACGTCCACTGGAAAAACCATAGCCTTGACCAGAAGAACCTTTGTTGGCAAAGTAATGTCTCTGCTTTTCAATATACTATCTAGGTTGGTCATAACTTTTCTTCCAAGGAGTAAGCGTCTTTTAATTTCATGGCTGCAGTCACCAGCTGCAGTGATTTTGGAGCCCCAAAAACAAAGTCTGACACTGTATCCACTGTTTCCTTATTTATTTCCCATGAAGTGTTGGGACCAGATGGCCATGATCTTAGTTTTCTGAATGTTGCGCTTTAGCCAACTTTTTCACTCTCGACTTTCACTTTCATCAAGAGGCTTTTTAGTTCCTCTTCACTTTCTGCCATAAGGGTGGTGTCATCTGCATATCTGAGATTATTGATATTTCTCCCGGCAATCTTGATTCCAGCTTGTGCTTCTTCCAGTCCAGCGTTTCTCATGCTGTACTCTGCATATAAGTTCAATAAGCAGGGTGACAATATACAGCCTTGACGTACTCCTTTTCCTATTTGGAACCAGTCTGTTGTTCCATGTCCAGTTCTAACTGTTGCTTCCTGACCTGCATATAGGTTTCTCAAGAGGCAGGTCAGGTGGTCTGGTATTCCCATCTCTTTCAGAATTTTCCACAGTTTATTGTGATCCACACAGTCAAAGGCTTTGGCATAGTCAATAAAGCAGAAATAGATGTTTTTCTGGAACTCTCTTGCTTTTTCCATGATCCAGCAGGTGTTGGCAATTTGATCTCTGGTTCCTCTGCCTTTTCTAAAACCAGCTTGAACATCTGGAAGTTCACAGTTCATGTATTGCTGAAGCCTGGCTTGGAGAATTTTGAGCATTACTTTACTAGCGTGTGAGATGAGTGCAATTGTGCAGTAGTTTGAGCATTCTTTGGCATTGCCTTTCTTTGGGATTGGAATGAAAACTGCCCTTTTCCAGTCCTGTGGCCACTGCTGAGTTTTCCAAATTTGCTGGCATATTAAGTGCCACACTTTTACGGCATCATCTTTAAGGATTTGAAATAGCTCAACTGGAATTCCATCACCTCCACTAGCTTTGTTTGTAGTGATGCTTCCTAAGGCCCACTTGACTTCACATTCCAGGATGTCTGGCTCTAGGTCAGTGATCACACCATTGTGATTATCTGGGTCATGAAGATCTTTTTTGTACAGTTCTGTGTATTCTTGCCACTTCTTCTTAATATCTTCTGCTTCTGTTAGGTCCATACCATTTCTGTCCTTTATCAAGCCCATCTTTGCATGAAATGTTCCCTTGGTATCTCTAATTTTCTTGAAGAGATCTCTAGTCTTTCCCATTCTGTTGTTTTCCTCTATTTCTTTGCATTGATCGCTGAGGAAAGCTTTCTTATCTCTTCTTGATATTCTTTGAAACTCTGCATTCAGATGCTTATATCTTTCCTTTTCTCCTTTGCTTTTCACTTCGCTTCTTTTTACAGCTATTTGTAAGGCCTCCTCAGACAGCCATTTTGCCTTTTTGCATTTCTTTTCCATGGGGATGGTCTTGATCCCTGCCTCCTGTACAATGTCACGAACCTCCGTCCATAGTTCATCAGGCACTCTGTCTATCAGATCTTGCCCCTTAAATCTATTTCTCACTTACACTGTATACTCATAAGGGATTTGATTTAGGTCATTCCTGAATGACTAGTGGCTTTCCCTACTGTCTTCAATTTAAGTCTGAATTTGGCAATAAGGAGTGCATGATCTGAGCCACAGTCAGCTCCCAGTCTTGTTTTGGCTGACTGTATAGAGCTTCTCCATCTTTGGCTGCAAAGAATATGATCAATCTGATTTCAGTATTGACCATCTGGTGATGTCCATGTGTAGAGTCTTCTCTTGTGTTGTTGGAAGAGGGTGTTTGCTATGACAAGTGCGTTCTCTTGGCAAAACTCTATTAAAACTTGGCAAAACTCTTGCCCTGCTTCATTCTGTACTCCAAGGCCAAAATTGCCTGTTACTCCAGGTGTTTCTTGACTTCCTACTTTTGCGTTGCAGTCCCCTATAATGAAAGGACATCTTTTGGGGGTGTTAGTTCTAAAAGGTCTTGTAGGTTTTCATAGAACCGTTCAACTTCAGCTTCTTCAGCATTACTGGTTGGGGCATAGGCTTGGATTACCGTTGAATGGTTTGCCTTGGAAACTAACAGAGATCATTCTGTCGTTTTTGAGATTGCATCCAAGTACTGCATTTTGGACTCTTTTGTTGACCATGATGGCTACTCCTGTTCCAGTCCATTTTAGTTCGCTGATTTAGTTCACTCTTAGTGAACGTCAATATGGACTGGAATGGGTGAATTTAACTCACATGACCATTATATCTATTACTGTGGGCAGGAATCCCTTAAAAGAAATGGAGTAGCCATCATGGTCAACAAAAGAGTCCAAAATGCAGTACTTGGATGCAATCTCAAAAACGACAGAATGATCTCTGTTAGTTTCCAAGGCAAACCATTCAATGGTAATCCAAGCCTATGCCCCAACCAGTAATGCTGAAGAAGCTGAAGTTGAACGGTTCTATGAAAACCTACAAGACCTTTTAGAACTAACACCCCCAAAAGATGTCCTTTTCATTATAGGGGACTGCAACGCAAAAGTAGGAAGTCAAGAAGAATTGACTCATTGGAAAAGACTCTGATGCTGGGAGGGATTGGGGGCAGAAGGAGAAGAGGATGACAGAGGATGAGATGGCTGGATGGCATCACTGACTCGATGGACGTGAGTCTGGGTGAACTCCGGGAGTTGGTGATGGACAGGCAGGCCTGGCGTGCTGTGACTCATGGGGTCTCAAAGAGTCAGACACGACTGAGCGACTGAACTGAACTGAACTGACTGAATTTGCCTTGATTCATGGACCTAACATTCCAGGTTCCTATGCAGTATTTCTCTTCACAGCATCAGACTTTACTTCCGTTACCAGTCACATCCACAACTGGGTATTGTTTTTCCTTTGGCTCCATCCCTTCATTCTTTCTGGAGTCATTCCTCCACTGACCTCCAGTAGCATATTGGTCACTTACTGACCTGGGGAGTTCCTCTTTCAGTATCCTATCATTTTGCCTTTTCATACTGTTCATGGGGTTCTCCAGGCAAGAATACTGAAGTGGTTTGCCATTCCCTTCTCCAGTGGACCGCATTCTGTCAGACCTCTCCACCATGACCCGTCTGTCTTGGGTGGCCCCACACGGCATGGCTTAGTTTCATTGAGTTAGACAAGGCTGTGGTCTGTGTGATCAGATTAGCTAGTTTTCTGTGATTATGGTAGTGGGGCAGCTGCGACGGACCACGCAGGAAGCGTGGCCAAGAGAGGCTACTCCACGCCCAAGGTCAGGGGCAGCGACCTAGAGCACCAGGCTGCGACAGCGCAGGAGCGGCCAAGAGGAGCTACCCCATGCCCGAGGTCAGGGGTGGTGGACGAGAGGAGCAAACTCACATCCTAGAAGCGGAGGCTGCGCAGGCAGGAGGGCCAAGAGGAGCTACTCCACGTTCAAGGTCAGGAGGGGCGACTCGTCCAAGGTAAGGAGCAGCGGCTGTGCTTTGCTGGAGCAGCTATGAAGAGATACCCCATGTCCAAGGCAAGAGAAACCCAAGTAAGACGGTAGGTGTTGCGAGAGGGCATCAGAGGGCAGACACACTGAAACCATAATCACAGAAAACTAGCCAATCTGATCACACAGACCACAGCAGGACAGTAGGAGGGGTGAAATTGTGTTTAGAATCAAACTCATTCCCACCAAAGACACTCAGAGGGCTCAAACAAACCTTCTGCGCACCAGGACCCAGAGACTGAAACAGAACTGTGTTTGAGCACCTCCGGAGGATGTACGGGTCAGCAGTGGACTGGCGCAGGGGCAGGGGCTCTGGGTTCAGCAGACCTGGGTATGGCATAAGCCCTCTTGGAGGAGGTCGCCATTAACCCCACCATAGAGCCTCCAGAACTTACACAGGACTGAGAAACAGACTCTGGGAGGGCACAAAGAGGACCTTGTGGGCACCAGGACCCAGGAGAAAGGAGCAGTGACCCCACAAGAGACTGACCTAGACTTGCCTGTGAGTGTCCAGGAGTCTCTCAGAGGCGTGGGCCAGCCATGGCCTGCTGCAGGGCTGGGGGCACTGAGTGTAGCAGTGCATCATGGGACCTTTTGAAGGAGGTCGCCATTATCTTCATCACCTCAACTATAGTTTGAAAGTGAAAGTGAAGTCACTCAGTCGTGTCCGACTCTTTGTGACCCCATGGCCTGTAGCCCACCAGGCTCCTCCCTCCATGGCATTTTCAAGGCAAGAATATTGGAGTGGGTTGCCATTTCCTTCTCCAGGGGATCTTCCTGATGCAGGGATCGAACCCAGGTCTCCCGCATTGCAGGCAGATGCTTGGCCCCAGGTAAATAACAGGGAGGGAACATAGGCCCACCTATCAACAGAAATTTGGATTAAAGATTTACTGAGCATGGCCCCGCCCATCAAAACAAGACCCAGTTTCCCGCTCAGTCTCTCCTTTCAGGAAGCTTCCATAAGCCTCTTATCCTTCTCCTTCTGAGGGCAGACACTGAAAACCACAATTACAGAAAACTAACCAATCTGATCACATGGACCAAAGCCTTGTCTAACTCAATGAAACTATGAGCCATGCGGTGTAGGGCCATCTAAGATGGACGGGTCATGGTGAAGAGTTCTGACAAATGTGGTCCACTGGAGAAGGGCAAGTCAAACCACTTCAGTATTCTTGCCTTGAGAACCCCATGAACAGTGTGAAAAGGCAAAAAGATAGGACACTGAAAGATGAACTCCCCAGGTTGGTGGGTGCCCAATATGCTACTGGAGATCAGTGGAGAAATGACTCCAGAAAGAATGAAGGGATGGAACCAAAGGAAAAACAATACCCAGTTGTGGATGTGACTGGTGATGGAAGTAAAGTCTGATGCTGTGAAGAGAAATACTGCATAGGAACCTGGAATGTTAGGTCCATGAATCAAGGCAAATTGGAAGTGGTCAAACAGGAGATGGCAAGAGTGAACATCAACATTTTAGGAATCAACTAATTAAAAGGGACTGGAGTGGGTGAATTTAACTCAGATGACCACTACATCTACTACTCTGGGCAACAAGAGTAGAAAAAGACATGGAGTAGCCTTAGAAGAAATGGAGTGGCCATCACAGTCAACAAAAGAGACCAAAATGCAATATTTGGGTCAATCTCAGAAACAACAGAATCATCTCTGTTCGTTTCCAAGGCAAACCATTCAATATCACAGTAATCCAAGCCTATGCCCCAACCAGTAATGCTGAAGAAGCTGAAGTTGAATGGTTCTATGAAGACCTACAAGAGCTTCTAGAACTAACGCCCGAAAAAGATGTCCTTTTTATTATAGGGGACTTGAATGCAAAAGTAGGAAATCAAGAAATACCTGGAGTAACATGCAAATTTGGCCTTGGAGTACAGAATGAAGCAGGGAAAAGGCTAATAGAGTTTTACCAAGAGAATGCACTGGTCACAGCAAACACCCTCTTCCAACAACATAAGAGAAGACTCTACACATGGACATCACCAGATGGTCAATACTGAAATCAGTATTGATCATATTCTTTGCAGCCAAAGATGGAGAAGTTCTATACAGTCAGCAAAAACAAGACTGGGAGCTGACTGTGGCTCAGATCAAGAATTCCTTATTGCCAAATTCAGACTTAAATTGAAGAAAGTAGGGAAAACCACTAGACCATTCAGGTATGATCTAAATCAAGTCCCTTATGATTATACAGTGGAAGTCAGAAATAGAATCAAGGGATTAGATCTGATAGACAGAGTGCCTGAAGAACTAGGGACAGAGGTTTGTGACATTATACAGGAGGCAGGGATCAAGACCATCCCCATGAAAAAGAAATGCAAAAAGGCAAAACTGTTGTCTGAGGAAGCCTTACAGATCGCTGTGAAAAGAAGAGAAGCAAAAGGCAAAAGAGAAAAAGAAAGATATACCCATTTGAATGCAGAGTTTCAAACAGCAGGGAGAGATAAGAAAGCCTTCCTCAGTGATCATCCAAAGAAAAAAATGAAAACAACAGAATGGGAAAGACTAGAGATCTCTTCAAGAAAATTAGAGATACCAAGGGAATATTTCATGCAAAGATGGGCTTTATAAAGGACAGAAATGGTATGGACCTAACAGAAGCAGAAGATATTAAGAAGAAGTGGCAAGAATACACAGAAGAACTGTACAAAAAAAATCTTCATGACCCAGATAATCACGATGGTGTGATCACTTACCTAGAGCCAGACATCCTGGAATTTAAAGTCAAGTGGGCCTTAGGAAGCATCACTATGAACAAAGCTAGTGGAAGTTATGGAATTCCAGTTGAGCTATTTCAAATCCTAAAAGATGATGCTGTGAAAGTGCTGCACTCAATATGCCAGCAAATTTGGAAAACTTGGCAGTGGCCACAGGACTGGAAAAGACCAGTTTTCATTCCAATCCCAAAGAAAGGCAATGCCAAAGAATGCTCAAACTACCACACAATTGCACTCATCTCACACGCTAGTGAAGTGATCCTCAAAATTCTCCAAGCCAGGCTTCAACAGTACGTGAACTGTGAACTTCCAGATGTTCAAGCTGGATTTAGAAAAGGTAAAGGAACCAGAGATTGAATTGCCAACATCCACTGGATCATTGATAAAGCAAGAGAGTTCCAGAAAAACATCTACTTCTGCTTTATTGACTAGGCCAAAGCCTTTGACTGTGTGGATCACAACAGACTATTTAAAATTCTTCAAGAGATGGGAATACCAGACCACCTGACCTGCCTCTTGAGAAATCTGTATGCAGGTCAAGAAGCAACAGTTAGAACTGAACATGGAACAACAGACTGGTTCCAAATCAGGAAAGGAGTATGTCAAGGCTGTATATTGTCACCCTCCTTATTTAACTTATATGCAGAGTACATCATGAGAAATGCTGGGCCGGATGAAGCACAAGCTGGGATCAAGATTGCCGGGAGAAATATCAGTAACCTCAGATGTGCAGATGAAACCACCCTTATGGCAGAAAGTGAAGAAGAACTAAAGAGTTTCTTGATGAAATTGAAAGAGGAGAGTGAAAAAATTGGCTTAAAGCTCAACATTCAGAAAACTAAGATCATGGCATCTGGTCCCATCACTTCATAGGAAATAGATGGGGAAACAGTGGAAACAGAGGCACATTTTTTTGGAGGGGGTTGGGGGGGGGCGGCTCTAAAATCAACACAGATGGTGACTACAGCCATGAAATTAAAAGATTCTTGCTCCTTGGAAGAAAAGTTATGACCAACCTAGACAGCATATAAAAAGCAGCGACATTACTTTGCCAACAAGTCTGTCTAGTCAAAGCTATGGTTTTTCCAGTGGTCATATATGGATGTGAGAGTTGGACTATAAAGAAAGCTGAACACCGAAGAATTGATGCTTTTGAACTGTGGTGTTGGAGAAGACTCTTGAGAGTCCCTTGGACTGCAAGAAAATCCAACCAGTCAACCCTAAAGGAAATCAGTGCTGAATATTCATTGGAAGGACTGATGCTGAAGCAGAAACTTCAATCCATTGGGCAATGTGAAGAACTGACTCATTGGAAAAGACCCTGATGCTGGGAAAGATTGAAGGCGGGAGGAGAAGGGGACGACAGAGGATGAGATGGTTGGATGATATCACCGACTCGATGGACATGAATTTGAGTAAACTCTGGAAGCTGGTCATGGACAGGGAGGCCTCGCATGCTGCAGTCCATGGGGTTGCAAAGAGTTGGACACGACTGAGCAACTGAACTGAACTGAACTGACTGACTTGGATGAGACTCCAGTTCATGAGATCAGGACAGAAGACCAGGTGTAGCCTAGAACATTTCCTCTCTTGAGGAGATAGAACTAAGAGTTCCGGGGGATAAACACAACCTGAAATGCATTTGAGAAGGGCATTTATTGTGCTTCTGTTTGATAGAATGTTCTGTATATGTTTGTACATATCCATTTGGTCTAAGGCATATATGTTTCCTTATTAATTTTCTTTCTGGATGACATATCCATTATTGAAGCATGATATTGAAGTCCCCTATTATTATATTTTGTCTACTTCTTCAAATCTGTTAGTATTTCCTTAATATATTCAGATGTTTTGATGTTGGGTGCACATATATTTTGGGCTCCCCAGGTGGCTCAGTGATAAAGAATTAGCCTGTGGATGTAGGAGATACAGGAGATGTGGGTTCCATCTTTGGGTCAGGGAGATCCCCTGGAGAAGGAAATGGCAACCCACTCCAGTATTCGTGCCTGGGAAATCCCATGGACAGAGGAGCCTGGCGGGCCACAGTCCGTGAAGTTGCGAAGGCTAGGACACCACTGAGCAGGTGTGCACGCATGTATTTTTTATAATTGTTTTACTTCTTTTGATGACTTGTCCCTGTATTACTATGTAATGATCTTTCTTGTCTCTGGTTGCAGTTGTTTATCTGACATAAGTTCACCCTGCTCTCTTTTGTTTTCCATTTGGATGGTCTATTTTTTCCTATTGCTTCACTTTGAGCCTGTGTGTGTCCTTAAAGGTAAAGTGAGTCTCTTGTAGGCAGCATATAGTCGGGTCTTGTTTTGTGAGCAATTCAGCCACTCTGTGTCTCCTTCATTGTCATTGAATTTAATCCATTTATATGTAACATAATTAATAGGTAAGTTCTTACTACTGCCATCTTGTTTTCTGACTATTTTGAGGTTCCTTTCTTCCTCTCACTGCTTTTCTTTACAAATAGATGCTTTTCCAGAATGGTACACTTTGATCCCCTTTGCTCTCTCTAATACTTACTATGGATTTTTGCTTTGCTATTGCCCTATACATAAATCATTATATAAATATATGGTTGTTGGTTGTAAGTTGTGTCCAACTCTTTGTGACCCCATGGACTGTAGCCCCCCAGAGCCCTCTCGCCATGGAATTTCCCAGGCAAGAATGCTGGAGTGGATTGCCATTTCTTTCTCCAGGGGATCTTCCTGACTCAGAGATCAAACCTGCATCTCTTGCATTGCAGGTGAATTCTTTACCACTGAGCCACCAGGGAAGCTCACTACAGTCTATTTAAAACTGAAAATGAAAGTGAAAGTAAAGTTGCTTAGTCATGTCTGACTCTTTGCGATCCCATGGACTGTAGTCTACCAGGCTCCTCCATCCATGGGATTCTCCAGGCAAGAGTACTGGAGTGGGTTGCCATTTCCTTCTCCAGGGGATCTTCCCAACCCAGGGATCAAACCCAGGTCTCCTGCATTGCAGGCAAACTCTTTACCATCTCAGCCACCAGGGAGGTGATTATATATTAAGTTTAAAACTGATTACATATTAATTTCAATTTCATATGAAAAGTCTGTTTCTTTACTCCCCTGTAGATGCTTTGGTTTTGATGTCATATTTTGCACCTTTTATTTTTATTTTTTGGGGTGTATAGTTGCATTACTCCCTTGTGTTAGCTTCTGTGACACCACGGAGTGAATCAGCTACATGTGTACATATATCACAATAAACTGTGGACAATTCTGGAAGAGATGGGAATACCAGACCACCTGACCTGCCTCTTGAGAAACCTATATGCAGGTCAGGAAGCAACGGTTAGAACTGGACATGGAACAACAGACTGGTTCCAAATAGGAAAAGGAGTACGTCAAGGCTGTATATTGTCACCCTGCTTATTTAACTTATATGCAGAGTACAGCATGAGAAACGCTGGGCTGGAAGAAGCACAAGCTGGAATCAAGATTGCCGGGAGAAATATCAATAACCTCAGATATACAGATGACACCACCCCTATGGCAGAAAGTGAAGAGGAACTAAAAAGCCTCTTGATGAAAGTGAAAGAGGAGAGTGAAAAAGTTGGCTTAAAGCTCAACATTCAGAAAACGAAGATCATGGCATCTGGTCCCATCACTTCATAGGAAATAGATGGGGAAACAGTGGAAACAGTGTCAGACTTTATTTTTCTAGGTTCCAAAATCACTACAGATGGTGACTGCAGCCATGAAATTAAAAGACACTTACTCCTTGGAAGGAAAGTTATGACCAACCTAGATAGCATATTCAAAAGCAGAGACATTACTTTGCCAACAAAGGTCCGTCTAGTCAAGGCTATGGTTTTTCCAGTAGTCATGTATGGATGTGAGAGTTGGACTGTGAAGAAAGCTGAGTGCCGAAGAATTGATGCTTTTGAACTGTGGTGTTGGAGAAGACTCTTGAGAGTCCCCTGGACTGCAAGGATCCAACCAGTCCATTCTAAAGGAGATCAGCCCTGGGATTTCTTTGGAAGGAATGATGCTAAAGCTGAAACTCCAGTCCTTTGGCCACCTCATGCGAAGAGTTGACTCATTGGAAAAGACTCTGATGCTGGGAGGGATTGGGGGCAGGAGGAGAAGGGGACGACAGAGGATGAGATGGCTGGATGGCATCACGGACTCGATGGACGTGAGTCTGAGTGAACTCCGGGAGTTGGTGATGAACGGGAGGCCTGGCGTGCTGCGATTCATGGGGTCACAGAGCCAGACATGACTGAGCGACTGAACTGAACTGAACTGAACTGATACATATATCCCCTCCCTCTTGGACCTACCTCCCACTCCCTCATCCCACCCCCTCGGTTATCACAGAGCTGAGAGCTGAGCTCCCTGAATGATATAGCAGGTTCCCACTAGCTATCTAGTGGGATTTAGATTACCTGTACTAGATTTTACTGACCTGGCTCCTGAGAAACCTGCATGCAGGTCAAGAAGCAACAGTTAGAACTTTACGTGGAACAACTGACTGGTTAAAACTTGGGACAGGTGTACAACAAGGCTTTATAACATCACCCTGTTTGCTTAACTTATATGCAGACTACATCATGCAAAATGCTAGCCTGGATAATTCATAAACTGGAATTGAGATTACCGGGAGAAATATCAACAGCCTCAGATATGCAGATGACACCACCCTAATGGCAGAAAGCAAAAAGGAACTAAAAGCCTCTTGTTGAGGGTGATAGAGTGAAAAATCTGGCTTAACACTCAACATTCAAATTATTAACACTATGACATCTGGTCTCATCACTTCATGGCAAATAGAAGAGGAGAAAGTAGACAGATTTTCTTTTCTTGGGCTCTAAAATCACTGCAGATGGTGACTGCAGCCATGAAACTAAAAGATGTTTGCTCCTTGGAAGGAAAGCTGTAACAAACCTAGACAGTGTATTAAAAAGCAGAGACACCACTTTGCCAACAAAGTGATGTCAAAGCTATGGTTTTTCCAGTAGTCATGTATGGATGTGAGAGTTGGACCATAAAGAAGTCTGAGTGCTGAAGAATTGACACTTTTGAATTGTGCTAGAGAAGACTCTTGAGAGTCCCTTGGACAGCAAAGAGATCAAACCAGTCAATCCAAAATGAAATCAACCTTGAATATTCATTGGAAGGACCGATGCTGAAGCTGAAGCTCCAGTCATTTGGCCCCCTGATGCAAACAGCCAGCTCATTGGAAAAGACCCTGATGCTGGGAAAGATTGAGGGCAGGAGGAGAAGGGGGCTGGAGAGGATGAAATGGTTAGATAGCATCACCGACTCATTGGACATGAATTTGAGCAAACTTCGGGAGATAGAGAAGGATAGGGAGCCTGGGCATGCTGCAGTTCATGGTGCCACAAAGAGTCGGACACAACTTAGCAACCGAACAGCAACAATCCAGTTATGAAGATTTACTGAGTTCTTTGCTGACGTCGTGTTTCCCTTGATGCTTGGTGATCCCTGTAGCCTTGTGTAGGTATCTGCACATTTGAAGCAGCGGTCACCTCTTTCAGTCTCTACAGACTGACTTCAGTATGAAGACCGTTTGTGCAGAGGGATCCACTAGAGCTTGCTGTGGCCCTGGGTCTAAGACTGCAGGGCTCTAAATGCAAGAGTACGTGGTGGCTCTGGTCTGGGGTTTCTGAGGTCTGGAAAGCTCAGGCTGATGGGGACCATGACACTCACACGGTTCTCAGCGTTCTTAGACTGCTGAAGGGGCCTGCAGAGGCTTCAGGAGCTGGTGGGGTCCTTGGAAGCACTTCTGTGTCCACCAGTTAGGGAGCAGGGCAGGCCAGCCAGGGTGGCATGCAGGGCGGTGCACACACGCCTGAGCGGCAGGGCTCAGCTGCCTGAGTAGCGACGAGGCCGGGCTGCGGACACATACATAGACTGAGGGCCTGCGGCAGTGGCTCTGGGTGAGTGCACAGGCTCCGCAGCTGTGGGGACCTTTGCTGTCAACAGGCACTCCCGTGACTGCTGGGCATTCCCACTGGCACAGTCGGGAGCAAGGTCAAGGAGATGCAAACACACGGATAGATGGGTTAGCTGCAGGGGAGCCCAACAGTGCATGCCAGTGTCAGGAGAGAAAGCTGGTTCTGGGTCCACAAGCAGTCTGCAGGAAGGGGTTCGGGGCTGTCCACATACTCCACTGTGATTGCAGGCTCTCATCACAGGTACACATGGCGGCGGCCTGTGATGGGGCTCAGGCCAGCGGCGTGCAGATGCGCAGCGGGAGGTGCAGGCCCACTGTGTGTACATGGCAATGGGGTTCGCTGCAGCGATCTAGGGTGTGTCTTGCCCCCCGGGCTGCTGCAGACCTCAGGGTTGACTGCCAGTGTGGATCCTGTGCTCCAGGGGGAGCTGGAGGGTGGGGAGGAGGGAGGAGGGAGATACTCAAGCTGCTGGCGTCTGCAAAGATGAAACCGATAGGAAGGAAGCATCCGTGAGGAAGTCTGCAGGTGGGGTGGGGGGCGTCCGTGGTGGCTGTGCCGCCTTTGGTTTCTTGAGCTGCAAAACCCACTGGGACACCCTGTATAGGACGCCCCTGGGCACCGTGGTCACTCCCACCACGTGGCTCTTACTGGTTGCCACTGCCCTTTTTCCTGTTCCCAACTGTCTGCTATTAATCTCAGCCTCACTGGGTCTCTGGGTGGGGTGAGTCCAAAGAGGGTCCTCCGGGAAGTGCCCCCAGGAGCCTGGGGAAGCTGGTCAGTCACACTCCTCTGCCTTTCCTGGCAAGGGGCACTCTTCTGAGCTGGGGAGTTCCCTCTCAGCACTGACCAGCTTCAGTCTGGAGGAGGGGACGATGTGAGCAACATGAAGCTGTCACTTCCTTCCCTTTCTGTGAGGTTTATCCCCAGGCTTTCTGTTTCACTGTGCTGCCGAGGTTCTACATGAGCTCCTGAGCTCTCCCGGAGGAGTTTTTGCTCATGGATCGCTGCCTAACGGTTGATTTCCGTTGGGGAACAGTGGCTAGAGTCTTCTGCTCTGTCATTTTGGTGACGTCACTCCTTAGCATGTATTACGTTGGGGTCCCCAGAAAGGGATGAGTGAGGGAAAAAATGTAAGGAAACCATGGATGGACACTTTTCTAGCTTGATGAAAACAATAAACCCACATATATAAAAGAAGTTAAAAAAAACTCATGCACAAAGCGTGAAGAAAACTATAGTAAGGAGCATCATAATCGAATTCCTCAAAACTAATGACAGATGAAAATACTGAAAACATCAAGAGAAAAAAAAGCACGTTACCTACAGAAGACCAGAGATAAAGAGGACAACAGATACTTCACTGAAGCCAATAAAAGAGAAAAATCACCATTAAAATGTTGAAATGTAAAAAAGAAGATTGTCTAGAATTCCATACATAGGAAACATATTTCAAAAATAAAAGCAAAGACTCTTTCAGAAATACAAAAGTTGATGAACTGATCACATCTCCAGCAGATCTGTGGTACCAAGAAACAAAAAAAAGTTAAAGAATGTACTTGAGAAGAAAGAAAATGGTACTGAGTGAAAATATTAATCTACACAAAAGAGTGAAATCACCAACAATGGTAACTAGATGAGTGGATGTATAAAATTTTCCTTATTATTTATTTAAGTTTATCTAGAAGATAATTGAGTATTGAACAAAAAAATAAAGAGATCTGGTGGGATTCTTGACATATGTAAAAGTAAAACGTACATAACAAAACCACGAAGGGCAGGAGAGGGTAAATGAAACATACTATTATAAGCTCTTATACCACACATAAGGTGCTATAATGTCATTTGAAAGTAAACTAACAACTCAAATAGGTATACTAATAACCCTAAGCAATTACGTACAAAAATGTGATAGCTAATGTCAATAAAAATATAACAAAACCAAAAAATACCCAACCAAAAAAAAAGGCAAATGAAAAGAGAATAAAGAAAAAATGAAACAAATAGAAAGCAAATAGCAAAATGATAGATTATAATCTAACTATATTAACTACCACATGAAATGCAAATATTCTAAACAAACCACTTAAAAAGCAAGGACAGTCATGCTGGATGTATAAACAAGACCTACACATGCAAGGAGAGAAGGCAACGGCACCCACTCCAGCACTCTTGCCTGGAGAGTCCCATGGACGGAGGAGCCTGGTGGGCCGCAGTCCATGGGGTCGCTAAGAGTCGGACACGACTGAGCGACTTCACTTTCACTTTTCACTTTCATGCATTGGAGAAGGAAATGGCAACCCACTCCAGTGTTGTTGCCTGGAGAATCCCAGGGATGGGGGAGCCTGGTGTGCTGCCATCTATGGGGTCACACAGAGTCGGACACGACTGAAGCGACGCAGCAGCAGCAGCAGACACTCAAGGACTGATGTTTAAGTAGACATAGTTTCAAAATAATGGAATGGAAGAGGATGTGACATCATGATACAAATTG
The DNA here is from genome assembly GCF_032452875.1 of Bos javanicus. Classification (NCBI taxonomy): domain Eukaryota; kingdom Metazoa; phylum Chordata; class Mammalia; order Artiodactyla; family Bovidae; genus Bos; species Bos javanicus. The sequence continues at coordinate 78,204,063 of NC_083883.1, read as the reverse complement.
AAGAAAAGTTGAAGTGGCTATGTTAAGATCAGACAAACTTGATTTCAGAATAAGAAATGTTGGAGGCAAAAATGATCATTTTACAATTCTGAAGGTGTGAATTATTCAAGAGAGCACTACAATCCTAAATATGCATTTAATTACAGAGCCACAAATTCATATAACAAAAATTGATGGGATTACAATGAGAAAAAGACAAGCTACAGTACAACTGGAGTTAAAGATTTTGATACTCCTCTGTAAAGAACTGATAGAACAAGTAGAGAAACTGTTAAGTGTATAAAATACTTAGACAACAAAGCCATTAACTAAATTGACCTAGTTCATACTCTATTCAACAGTAGCAGATTACACAAATTTTTCAAGTGTGTGTCGGACACATCAAAATAAACCATATTCCAAGCAATGAAACAATTGTTGACAAATTCAAAAAAGTCAATACATATATGTTTTTTTGATAACAGTAGGATTAAGTCAGAATCAATAAGAGAAATATTTTTGGAAAATCCCCATATATTGGGAACTAAATAATATACTTATGAATAATTTATAGTTCACAAAAGAAGTGAAAAGGAAAATTAGAAAATATTTTGAAATGAAATGGATTATGATGCATTTGAGTAAAAATTAAAAATTTAGGGATTCTTCAAAAGCTACATGTAGGGGAGTTCATAACATTAAACAGTTATATATTTAAAAAAAAAAACTTAATACCTAAAGAAAATTGAATAAAACTCAGCAGTGGCCACAGAACTGGAAAAGCCCGGTTTTCATTCCAATCCCAAAGAAAGGCAATGCCAAAGAATGCTCAAACTACCACACAATTGCACTCATCTCACACGCTAGTGAAGTGATGCTCAAAATTCTCCAAGCCAGGCTTCAACAGTATGTGAACCGTGAACTTCCAGATGTTCAAGCTAGATTTAGAAAAGGCAAAGGAACCAGAGATCAAATTGCCAACATCCGCTGGATCATGGAAAAATCAAGAGAGTTCCAGAAAAACTTCTACTTCTGCTTTATTGACTAGGCCAAAGCCTTTGACTGTGTGGATCACAATAAACTGCAGAAAATTCTGAAAGACATGGGAATACCAAACCACCTGACCTGCCTCCTGAGAAATCTGTATGCAGGCCAGGAAGCAACAGTTAGAACTGGACATGGAACAAAAGACTGGTTCCAAATCAGGAAAGGAGTATGTCAAGGCTGTATATTGTCACCCTGCTTATTTAACTTCTGTGCAGAGTACATCATGATAAATGCTGGGGTGGAAGAAGCACAAGCTGGGATCAAGACTGCTGGGAGAAATATCAATAACCTCAGATATGCAGATGACACCACCCTTATGGCAGAAAGTGAAGAGGAACTAAAAAGCCTCTTGATGAAAGTGAAAGAGGAGAGTGAAAAAGTTGGCTTGAAACTCAACATTCAGAAAACTAAGATCATGGCATCTGGTCCCATCACTTCATGGGAAATAGATGGGGAAACAGGGAGAGACTTTATTTTGGGGGGCTCCAACATCACTGCAGCTGGTGACTGCAACCATGAAATTAAAAGATTCTTGCTCCTTGGAAGAAAAGTTATGATCAACCTAGATAGCATATTCAAAAGCAGAGACGTTACTTTGCCAACAAAAGTCCATCTAGTCAAAGCTATGGTTTTTCCAGTAGTCATGTATGGATGTGAGAGTTGGACTATAAAGAAAGCTGAGCACCAAAGAATTGATGCTTTTGAACTGTGGTGTTGGAGAAGACTCTTGAGAGTCCCTTGGACAGCAATGAGATCCAACCAGTCCATCCTAAAGGAAATCAGTCCGGAATATTCATTGGAAGGACTGATGCTAAAGCAGAAACTCTAATCCTTTGGCCACCTGATGTGAAAAGCTAACTCATTTGAAAAGACCCTTGATGCTGGGAAAGATTGAAGGCAGGAGGAGAAGGGGACAACAGAGGATGAGATGGCTGGATGGCATCACTGACTCAATGGACATGAGTTTGAGTAAACTCTGGGAGTTGGTGATGGACAGGGAGGCCTGTGGTGCTGCAGTCCATGGGTCACAAAGAATCAGACAGGACTGAGCAACTGAACCTAACTGAACTGATTAAGAAATTGAAAAAAAAGGAACAGCAACTTAAACTCAAAAGCAGAAGAAATTAATGAGGATCAGAATATAAATTACTGAAATAGAAAAATGACAAAATAAGAGTGAAACAATGAAACCAAGGAGCTCATTCTTTAAGAAGATCGATAAAATTAATAAAGCACAAAATTTCAACATCAGGAATGAAAGAGTTGACATTACTACAGAATTTGTAGATATTTTGGATATTAAGAGAATCCGACAGCCAGTGCAGGAGATGCAAGAGATTCCAGTTCGATTCCTGGGCCAGGAAGATCCCCTGGAATAGAAAATGGCAACCCACTACGGTATTCTCACCTGGGAAATCTATGGACAGAGGAGACTGGTGGGCTATAGTCCATGGGGTCACAAAAGAGTCAGACAGGACTTAGCAACTAAACATAAACAAACTCTTCTCCCGCCATGGACACCCCAGAATCACAACCACTTATAAAGCACTTGGGGCTTCCCTGCTGGCTCAGATGGTAAAGAATTCGCCTGCAGTGGGGGAGGTCTGGGTTGGATCCCTGGGTTGGGAAGATCCCCCGGAGGATGGCTTAGCAACCCACTCCAGTATTCTTGCCTGGAGAATCCCATGGACAGAGGAGCCAGGAGAGCTGCAGTCCATGGGTTGCCAAGAGTCGGACATGACTGAAGCAACTTAGCACAGTAGAGCAGTTACCTATGAGAACAATCTGAAGATGAGCTGAAAAGATTTTCCACAATTAAAGACACAAAGAGGGGACCACAATGAGACGAGTAAGAGGAGCAGAGACGTAGTAAAGTCAGGACCCTATTCTCAGGTGGCAGCAAACAAATGGGGTAATCACAATTGCAGAGGTTCTCCCCAGGGAGCCTGGGCGTCCTGCATAGGCAAGACGAGGCCCCAGAACACCCGGCTTTGAAAACCAGCAGGTTTCACCCCTGGGAGACCCAGGTGATGGTAGGGAACACAGACTCCACTCTTGCAGGGCACACACGAGCTCTCACATGCTCCGGGTCCCAGGGCAGAGGCAGCACTTGGAGAAAAGGCCGGCTCAGGCACACTTGCTGATCTTGGGGAGCCTCCTGGAGAAGCAGGTGGGACCTGAGACTCCCCCTGGGGAAGGAGGCGATGGCAGCAGGCATTCGGGGAGCTCGTTCTACAGGGTAACACGAGCGCAGACAAGCATCACTTTGGCATCTTTCCTCTGGTCTGTTAATGCTGGGGGCTCAGCCCTGCCCCACAGCAGGCCAGGGGCCCCTATGCCCCTCTTGGCTTCGCAGCCACCTGCCTGGGAAGCTGACCCCACCTTCCCTGTGCTCCCAGCCATCCCCTGAGGGTGGGCTCACAGCCAGCTAGGCCAGGGCCGGGCACCGCCTTTCAGTGGACCCCCAGCACAGTAGAAGAGTGCAGGCAGCCCACCCAGGGAGCACCCCTGAAGCTACCGCTCTGGGGACCAGACAGGAGCAGGCCACCAGGCCCGGGAGGGTGCCTCTGGTGTACATGACAATCCTACAGCCAGCGCGTTCTTAAAGGTGAAAACTGAATGCTTTCCCCTCGAGATTAGAAACAAGATAGGGTGTCCACCCTCCCCACTTCCGTTCATTGAATGAAAGATTCAAGCCACTAAGGCAAGAATAGCTAGACCAAAGCCACCCTGATTGCAAAGAAAGAAGTTCCAGTGTCTCTATCTGAAGACAACGTGATCATTTTCATAAGAAATCTGGTAGACATCACCTACCACTGGGGAAAAGTTCATTTAGAGAGGTTGTAGAACAAAAGATCAACCTACAAAAATAAAAATTGTATTTCTCTGTATCAACAAAGAATAATTTGAACTGAAAGTTTAAAAAAAAATACTATTTGTAGTAGCCTTTAAATAATCAGCTACTTTAAGGTGAATCTGATAAAAGATGTGCATACCACATAAAACTGAAAATTATAGAGCGTAACTGAAAAAGAAAGTTTTAAAACTGTAAATAGATGTTCCCAGTTTATAGCTCAGAAAACAAGACATTTCGATATTGATTTCCCTCAAATTGATCTATAGATTCAGTATAATCCCAATAAAAATCCTGTGTGCTTTTCTATATAAATTAATAATCTGATTTGAAAATCCACATAGAAATTCAAGGAACCTAGAAAAGTCAAAACAATTTTGAATGAGAAGAACCAGGAGAATTAACTTTAACTGATTTCAAGACTAGCTTATAAGGCTAAAGTAATAAAATGTGGTGTTGGTATAAATGCAGAAAATAGATCCGTGGGACAGAATCGCAGGCCCACATGTAGATGGACAACTTTTTGGCAAAGATGAAAAATCAAATCTGTGGAGAAAAGAGTCTTTTATGCAAATGGTGTTCAAACACAGTCTTTAGTTGACATTTTTATATGATGATCAAACAATTGGATAAGCATATTCAGAATATAGACTTTGAGTTACACCTCATACCATGTACAAAAGTTAAGTAAAAAGTGATTCTAGATGTAAATGCTAAACCAAAAACTCTAACATTTCTGGAAAAAAAGAACAGGAGAATATCTTTGTTATCTTGTGTGTTAGGCAAAAATTTCTTTGCTACAACACCAAAAAACATTAAAAAAAAAAAAGATTAATTGGATTTCATCAAGGTTTAAAACTTGTGATCTTCAAAGACTGTTGAGATCATGAAAAGTCAGCCTAGGAGAAAATATTTGCAAATGATAAATATAACAAGAAATTTGTATTCTAAATACATAAAGAACTCACAAATGTCAATAATAAGGGGGGGGAGTCCATTTTTTAAAACGGAAAAAAAAATTCAAGGAGCCATTTCAACAAAAAGTATATGTGGATAAAAAGGAAGTGTGCATGAACAGATGCTCCGTTCTGTTAGTCATTAGGAAAATTCAAATTAAAACTGCAAGGCAGGAAATTCCCTGGTGGTCTAGTGGTTAAGACTCTGGACTTCCAATGCAGGGGGCTTGAGTTCAATCCCTGGTTGGGGAACTAAGAGCTCACATGCTGTGCAGAGCAGCCAAAAAATAACAAAATTATAAAAAATAAAATAAACTTCACTTTTTAAAAAGTCCTTAAAGCCTCATATTTATTTTTAAAAAAAAAAAAAAAACAAGAACAAAAAAACCGGCAAGAGACCTGTATATCCCTCTTAGAAAGGCAAAAATTAAAAATACTGACCATACTGACTATTGGCAACAGTGTGGAGAAGCTCTAATTCTTTTTCTAATACTTATTTATTTGTTTATTTGGCTGTGGCTGCTCTTAGTTGTGGTACATGGGATGTAGCTTCCTGACCAGGGATCGAACCCAGGCCCCCCTGCATTGGGAGCATGGAGTCTTAGCAACTGGGCCACCAGGGAAGTCTTAGCAGCTCTAATTCTTACACATCAAGAATGGAAACACAAAATGGTACAGCCACTTGGCAAACTCTTTGACACTGTTTTAAAAATTATATTTATATATATATTGTGTTCTAACCAATCTGCTTCATACTGACTCATACATAAGTGTTTTGCCAGCTTTATAAAATGTGTTTTTGACAGAAAAGTGGGAATTCCTGTTGTACCTAGAGAGAGATGTTGTAGCCATCATCTTGATGGTGATAGTCCAGGACTCGCTCAAAAGGAATTCAATGACTCTGCTAGCAGTGTGTGCAGAACTTGAGTGCTGTGTATTTATAGTCAAACTGCTGAGGTTTGACACCCAACCGCCTTAGTTTGGTACTGGTGGGTCTTTGGCAAGTTTCCTTCTCCAATCACGTGAAATTGTTGAGAAGATTTAATAGACTGAGTGGTCAGTGCTCAGTAAATGATAGTTGTTATATTTTTATGTTAAAGTGTGGTTGGTGGTGATGCAGGGGGCGGGGGGTGGTTCATAGCTCTGGTTGGATGCTAAAAGAGTCCCGTGACTCAGAAAGGCAACAAGTCCTCTGATAACTGAAGCTGTGGAAACAGGTGAAAAGGCTCAGAGATAGTACAGAACCCTGGGGGGACATCTGAGCTTAACAGACAAGACGATTGAGAAGCAGTACAGAGGGGAGCTGAAAGCAGGAAAAGACAGGGTCACAGAAGCTAAAAGAGAAAATGTATTTAAAAAATATATATTATCAAATACTGCAGCCCTGTGAAAGCAGCTCAACTGTAAGACAGGTCCATTGGACTCGATGAGTTTGTGTTGCTTTTTTTTTTTTTTAGATATAATTGACATAGAACGGTATATTTCTTTCAGGTATACAGTGTAATAATTTGATATTTGTCCGTACTGTGAAATGATTATCACAGTAAGTCTAGTTAACGTGGACTTTTTTTTTTTTTTATCGTTTTGTTGCTTTGCAAGGCTGTGTTAGTTTCTGCTGTGTTGCAGAATCCGCTGCTTGAACACGTATATCCTCTTTGTCGCCACAGAGCCCTGAGTGGAGCTCCCTGTGCTACACGGCGGGTTCTCACAGTTACCTGCTTGATGCGTAACATCAATGGTGTGCATCTGTCGACCCCAATCTCCCGATCCATCTCACCCCCTCCTCCCTCTTGGGGTCCACCCATTTGTTCTCCACCTCGTGTCTCTATTTCTGCTTTGCCAGTGGGTTCACCTGTACAAATTTTCTAGATTCTGCATATATGCGTTGATGTACGATACTTGTTATCCTCTTTCTAACTTACTGACATTGACCTGTGAGAGAGCTGTTCCCCCAGAGAGGCAGGGAAGCAGGCAGGTGGTAAAGGGGTTATGAATGAATGCTTTGGAATTGTTGGCAGTTCATTCAGACAACTTTTTCAAGAACTTTAGAAATGAATTTAAACCAAAAAAAAAGAAAACAAAAAAGGAGAAGAAAGGTATGAATGTAGGCGTTAATAGGTCAGAGAGTTTTCCCCACACTGCTGCTCTAGGGCAAAAGTCGCTTTAGAGGGTGGGTATGTTGATGGCCGTGGCTATATTCTATTAAAAGTTTACTCATGGAGACAGGCAATGGTAGTAGGCAGTATCTGATTCTGCCAGAGAGGATGAATTGGAGATAATAAGACAAAAACTGGGGTCTGATGTTTCAGGGAGATGGTTAGAAAAACTGAGCAGGCAAGGAATGCAGAGACTTGAAGGAAGCCCTTAGCACAGGCAACAGAGAAGAAGGAACCGAGTCTAAATAGAAGTAGGAGATGAAAAACCACAGGTCTTAGCAGCCGATTGGAGGGAGGAAGAGATGAGGATGAAGGTCTGAAGCCTGGGTCTGGCTTGGCGGACAGTTGCTCCCACTGACTAATGGGAAACCCTGCAGACAGAGTCACAGCTGCAGAGAATACAGTATTTAGGAAACCTCTGTGTTCTGGCCACAAACCACAGCCCTGACCAAAATTCTCACCTCCATCCAGGACTAGCTACATAATTTCCGGGACTCACTGCCAAGTAAGTGAACATGTGGGACTTCTTGTTCAAAATTGTTAAACGTCTCAAACAATACCCCAGAGCATTCAGCCAAGGAGCCATTCTAAGTGCTGGACGAGGTGTGACCACACAGGTCAGAAGACCGTAAATCTGACTGTACCTCCACCTCCAGCCTGGCAGCTGGCAGGGGCAGGTTAGCTACTGGACTTCCGGAAGCATTTACACAAAATGGAACCTCTTTTGCTTCTTCTTTTTTTTTTTTTTTTGACTAATGGTTTTCAACAGTGCTTTACCATATCAATAACTTAAGGAACTTATTTTTACTGGGGTCCTAACTTTTTAGCATGCCTCAACAGCCCATTTTTCTTAGTCTCCCAATCTGTGACATAGAATAAATAGCTGTCCTTCAAAGATGATTTCACTTTAACAGAGCTTTTTATTTTCCTTTCCTCCAACTCACAGCTAAGACGACTGCAGCGTTTCAGGGTGCATTCTCCAGGATGATCAGAAAAGCCCCTGGAAGGTGAGTTTCTCCAGTGCCTCAAGTTGACAAGTGCATTTTGGGAGCTGGTTTGAAAGTGAACGCAAGTTCCAAAGCCTCAGGCAGCAAGCTGTGCTCCAGGGCTGCTCTTCTCCTGGGGGCCTGTGGATACCTTAGCGGGCTAACCTGCTAAGAGAATTTTGTGTGGTCAGTGGGGGAGGTCTTCTCTGACCAGGAGTCCAGAGCCACATCCTGTCTGTCCAGCTCACCGCTGTTGTTTTCCGACCTTAATCGATTCACTCAACTCCACTTAGTACCTCTGCCTCTGGTGACATAGGGCGTCTGGATCTTCAAGATCCAAAACTCACTTTTCTGTTAACTTTGCTGTCATTCCACAAAGCTCCCTAGGCCTTAGCATGTCAGGATATTCAATAACGAACATTTCATAATGAAGAACAAATTAAAATTTCATCTTCATCAATTGCAGTGATTACATACACATATTTTTTGGATTTAGATTTTCATATATTTTTTAGTCATGACAACTATTATAACCAAATGTCAGAATTGCTCTATCATAAAGGTTTTTGACAATTGTGAACTATTTCCATATTTTTCATGTATGAAAATGTTCTTATACATCTTCTTTGTGAAACCAAAACAGTTTTGATATTTAACTTTACATATTAATAAGATTTCAGAGAAATTAAAATATTTTGGCTCATTCACAAATAAAATGTATTCTAAATTATTATTCACTTGCTCTTTACCTCAACTTTTTATTTTTTAATGTTTATTTGATTACATTTGAAAATGTATGTAATTTATAAATAAATAACATTTAGAAATCAGAGGCAAATGCTGAAAATTTTCTATTGACTGCTGTGTACTAAACTATATATATTCAATGGTCTGCATAACTACCTATCATTGATATTTAGGAGACATTCCAAAACTGGGTTGGTACTTTATTCTAAGTGAGCTCTAAGTTGTTCTTTTTTTTCCCTTTATCTCTGAGTTTATTATTTTTAGCAATTCATTGCTATCCCAGGTTATCCCAAGGAAAGAAAGTTACTCTTTCTTTTAGAGAGGAAGGGGGTCTTCTGGTTTTGCGAAAAAGAGTTTAATTTAGAGACCCAGGCCAGAACTAGTCTTAACTGCTTTGTGCTTCAAAATTTAGTGAAATGTGGGTAACTCTTTATCTTTTCTTATAAAACATAGTTTAACAGAGCTATTTAATATTTAGTTTAATCACTTCTCAGGCATTTCCCAGGTAGCTCAGTGGGTAAGAATCAGCCTCCAATGAGGGAGACCCAGGTTCGATCCCTGGGTTGGGAAGATCCCCTGGAGAAGGGCATGGCAACCCACTCCAGTATTCTTGCCTGGAGAATTCCATGGACAGAGGAGCCTGGCGGGCTACAGTCCATGGAGCCACAAAGAGTCGGACACTACTTAGCAACTAAACACTTTCTACACTCCATCTGACAGCTTATCTTTGAAGGTTCAGCTGACTTACAGCCTCTTTAGTGAAAACATTCGTGGTTAATCTGGAATCTTTATGCACAACTATGCCACAGACTACTGTCCGCAGGTTTGAACTCTTATCTTCTCTGCTGGATATGAGTTCTACACACAGTTTTGTTTTGTTTTTTTATTCACCTCTGCATGCCCAGTGCTTAGAACAGATCAGCTCATTGTTGATCAATGTCTGAAAAATTCCAGAATGAATGAAAGAAAGGAAGAAAGAAAGAGAAAGGAAGGAAGCAAGGGAAAGCTTGATAAATGAATGGATAAATACATGAACAAATGGTATTTAAAGGAGAAGTTGCTATTAGAGCTATTGGAAGAGAGCAACACATTTCTCATTCAGTATTCTCTGTTAGGCAATCAGTAGACTCAGCCCTGAGCACTGGGTGGAGAAGAAACTCAAAGGTTTGTAGCTGGAGCCAAATATAGCCGGTAGCAAAAAAAAAAAAAAAGCACTAAACCAGAGCTGGGCAGATCATTGAAACAGAACTTCCAATTCAAACAGCATAAACCTGGAAGTCGGAATCCAAGTGAAAATCAAAGGAAGGAAGGAAGGAATGCAAGAACGAAGGAAAGAGGCGGAACCAAGAGAAATCCCACAGGAGAGGGAGCATGATGACCAGCATCCTTTATGTGCTAGTGACGTCGGACATGGCTGAAGCGACTTAGCGCACAGCACCGAGTCCTCGGCACCCGCAGTGACTCAGAGTCGGACCCTGGAAGAGGCCGCCCGAGCTCCTGCGTTCATTCTGCTGCCCACCAGACGCCTTTCTCTGATGCTGACACCTCTCATTTGCAAACCGGGGATGACAGTCTAGCTCCCTGGCAGGGCTGACGTGAGAAATTAGCTAAAACGTATCTGTGAAGCATTCAGCATCATTCCAACATATAATCAGTGGCGTTAGCTACTGTTATTAGGAGACCCTGATTCACTTGGACAGGTAAGGCAAAGTAAGAGAATAAAACATCTATATGGGTCTTGGTAGCTCAATGGTAAAGAATCTGCCTGCAACACGGGAGACCCAAGTTTGATCCCTGGGTTGGGAAGATGCCCTGGAGAAGGGAATGGCAACCCACTCCAGGTATTCTCGCCTGGAGAATTCCATGGGCAAAGGCTACAATCGATGGGGTCTCTAAGAGTCGGACATGACTGAGCAGCTAAGACTTTCATGGGTCTTGGATGGGGTGATGGTATTTTTTAAGCTTTTATGTTGGAATATAGCTGATTAACAGTGCTGTGACCGATTCAGGTGCTCAGCAGAGAGACTCGGCCATACATACACACGTATCCACTCTCTCCCAAACTCAGCTCCCACCCGGGCTGCCAGCTAACAGTGAGCAGAGTTCCCCTGCCATACAGCAGGTCCTTGTAGGGTGACAGTATTTATCAGTGGCTTAGACCAGACCTCGTTCTGCATGTTGTCCTGGTAACTAACACGGTTAGTGTGCTCTTTCACCGGCATAGATTGTCTTAGGACATACTTAGCATACCCAAATCAGAAATAATTTTTGAAACATGAAGTAAAAGATGTAAATTATAAAGAAAAATATGTTAAATCACACTGGGTCAACATTTCAAATTTCTGAACAGAAGACAAATTTTAAATTTCTGAACAGAAGACAAAAAAAAATGAAAAACTACATTAGTAATCAAGAAAATGCAGATAAAATACAATGGTGATTTTGCTTCTATAATAAGACAGAGGGGGTTATAGTGCAGACCTCCCACAGGGACCAGGTAGAAAAGTTGGACACATTGTAAAGAGTTTAAATTAGACACGGTGGGAGGAGAGAGGGATAAATTAAGAGGTTGGGATTAACATATAAGCACTACTATATATAAAATAGATAATCAACAAGGATCTACTCTATAACACAGGGAAAAATATACTCAATATTTAGTGATAATCTATAAGGGGAAAAAATCTGAATATATATATATATATATATATATATATATATATATATATATATAACTGAATCACTTTGTTGTACACTTGAAACTAATACAACATTGTAAATCAATTATACTTCAACTAAAAAAAATTTTTTAAATCAGACAGGTGCTTCCGTGGCGGTCTAGTGGTTGAGACTCTGCACTTTGACCACGGGGAGAACAGGTTCAAGCCCTGGCTGGGGAACTAGGATCTCCATGTTGCCCGGTGCGGCCAAGAACTTCTTAAAAAATTAGACAGAGTATGTTCTATTACAATGACAAGCTAGAAATTCGTAGCAGAAAGATAACTAGAGAATACCTAGATGTTGAGAAATTAGACAATATTTTTCTAAATAACACATGGCTCAAATAATTAAGTAAAATGTAGATGATATCAATGAGAATTAAAATATGGCCTATCAAAGCACTGAGAAATGTAGCATTGATGAATATATTAGAAAAGGAAAAAGTACATATAATGAATGATTTTTATTGATCTAAGTATCCATTTTTTAGACACTTGGAAAAGAGCAAATTAAACCCAAAGAAAGTGAAGGAAAGGAAATACATATAAAAGCAAAAAGAAATGAAAGACAGACTGTAGAACAAATTAACAAGACCAAATGCTGTGGTCTTTAAAAAGACTTATAAAAGTCATAAATCCATGCTGATTGGCATTTTTTTAAGAAAGGTGAAAATAGCTAATACCAGGAATAAAAACGAAGTCATCACTATAGATATTTATTCCAGGTAGGCGTTTACCCTTCAAGACCAAAGGAATTCACATTAATGGAATAAAGGAAAAACAATTATGTGATCGTTTCAATAAAAACAGAAAAGGTATTTGACAGAGTTCAACATCTATTCAAAATTACTTTCCTAAACTAGGAATAAAAGGAAATTTCATTAAACTTATTTTTTTAAAAAAAAAACAGCCAGCTTTATTTTCATGGAGAAATACTAAAAGCTTTCCTCCTTGGATCTTGAATGAGGCAATGATGTTAAATCATTTTCTCAAATCAGAAAAATCCGAATCACGTTCAGGTTAAAATGCGGCGCGGACGGACCTAGAGACTGTCGCACTGAGTGAGGTGAGTCGGCGAGGACAAACCCCAGTGGTACCACCTACGTGGGGTCTTTAGGAGTGGTGCAAATGAACCTGTTTACAAAGCAGAAGTGGAGCCACAGGCATAGAAAACAGACCTGCAACCGGGGAAGGAGGTGGAGGAAGATTGGGAGATTGGGAGACACCGTACTGTACCTAGTAGGACCCACTGTATGGCACAAGGAACCCCACTCAGTCCTCTGTCATGGTCCGTATGGGAAAGGACTCTAAGAAGCCTGGATATATGTGTATGTGTAACTGACGCGCTTTGCTTACGCCTGAAACACAACTCTGTAAATCAACTGTACCCCAATAAAAATTAATTCTAAAGTGGAAGCTAAAAATAGCCCATCTGAAAATAAATTCAACTTACTCATGAAAGAAAGTAGTCATTTTTAAAAATGCATGTCGATTCCTAGCGTCTGAAGCTGCCTTTTTCTGGGAAGAGGAAGTGGAGGAGGGGGGAAGGGAGAAAAAGACAGAAGATCATTGGCTCTCTCTCAACCATTTTTCTTTTTTTTCTATTTTTTTTTTTTAATATGAAAAGGCATTTAAAAAACAGAAAATTGTAAGCAGTTCCAGAGGCTCACGTTAACACGTAGGTGCTACTGGTGTGAAAGAAAGGAGGACATGGCAGCAAGCCAGACAAGCTGGGTGATTCATGGAGGTGCAGGGGAGAGGCGGCAGGGCTGGGAAATGAAACACTTGGAGACCGAGGAGTCCGGTTTTGAAAGTCCCTGTATTTTACGTTTTGCTTCTATTTTATTTTCTGTTATGGTGTCATAAATGCTCCTAAATCCTGCTACAAATTAGATCATTTGCTTTTCACTGAGTCAGAAACAGCTGTTATCTCTTTTGACTAGGATGAGAAAGTATCAAGCTGCAGAAATAAAATGGATTGAAATAAGTCAATGGGGGCTTCCCTGGAAGCCCAGTGGTTGGGACTTTGCCCTCCAACAAGGGCTTGGGGGGTGGTGTTGGGGAGTTAGAGATGTGCGCAGGTTCAATTCTTGTTCAGGGAACTAAGATCCCACATGCGTCATGGCCAACAAAATAGAACATAAACAATGGAAGCACTATTGTAACAAATTCAATAAAGGCTTTAAAAAAATGGTCCACATCAAAAAAATTCTTTAAAAAGAATAAAATAAAATAATGGATGGTCCTGATTTCTTACAAAATCCTCCCAAAATTAAAGCCAACATTTCTCCCTATTACCATTGTCACAAGAGGACAGTCAGCTGCAGCCTGGATTCAATAGAAAGATATGAACGTAAATAAAAATAACCAAGGCAGTGGGAAAAGCCCAACACTCAATGCCAAATTTAAATTGCTATTTTCAGTTATCATGACCTGTCTTACAATGATCATTCATAAACTTTCTTATTCCAACTAAATGTAATATTTGGGTTTCAGGTAAGTGAGATGAATTGTACTCTGCAGTGCAGGTTACATGTTAACACAAACAACTAATTTTTCCCAGTAGAATCTATATAAAAATCCTCATTTACCAGGGCATACACCACAAAGCAAAATTCCACTCAGACGTAAAGTCTATGCTCCCTCCTCCCTAAATGTGTTGAAACGTCAGAATTGTCACTGGGACCAAATACTTAGTATGTTGCCCTTTCCGTGTGATCTCAGTGGAATCTTATAGGCACAGCCAGAGAGTCTTGGCAAACTCAAGGGCTCCCGGCTGTAACAAGGTCAACAGTGTAGACTATGCCATTCTGGATTCAATCACCCATGGGCCATTAAAAGCTGACTTTATAAAATATAAATAAATAAAACCATGAATCTGTTGACTGAGTTTTGCCAGCGCTTCTTGTACTGAACCTCCCCAGCCCACTCTAATCAAGGCTGTAAACTGCCTGTGATTAAACTGTTTTTCCTGTGGGAAGCAAACAAAGATACATTGAAGCCAGGCAGGTAAGAGCATCATTCTCCAGACTTTACGGAGCCAAATTTCACATCGCCAATCAATATGGAGCCGCAAGGTTGTTTTAAATGCCTTGCCACGGGAAGTGGCTCGCAGCCACCGGAGCAGAGGGAGGGAGACGGAGCTGATATGGGACGGAGGGAGGGGGAATGTCGTTTGCCTCTCTGGAGTCTGTGTATTTGTATACCTTGCTAACAATCAGCATTTTAAGAGAAAGCTATACATTTAGATTCCCCCAAGTCAGAACTCTTAGAATGTGACTTGGATCTAGAGAGGACAATTCTGATATGAAGCTGTTGCTTGCAAGAGCAAGCTAAGCTCAAAGGGTCAAGACCTGAAGAGTGATTTATTAAATTTCATTATTTTTAATTTATTTTTTTTGCCACACCACACAGCATGTGGGATGTCAATTCCCCAACCAGGGACCGAACCCATGTCCGCTGTATCCTTGCAAGGCAAGCGTGGAGTCTCAACCACTGGACCGCCAGGGAAGTCCTGATTTACTAAATTTGGAGTATTTGGCTTGCTGATTTTAAATTTTTTTGTATTATGCACTTTTGGAGTTCTGTACATTCTTGTAACTGGGAGGTATATATAATGCTTCCTCCAGAGAGAAATCTGGCTTTCAGATATAAAAATCCAAGGAAACAAGACAGTTAAAACTAAGGTGAATATCAAAGGGAATTCAAGTATGTAGTTTCTGAGCTCTGCCTTGAGACTTCACTTTCTTGCCACATATTTGTATTTTTTGTCCTCACAAGAATGCACAGTATTCTTGCTATTTTATAATGATTTTCCAGCAAATAAATCGAAACAGGTTATTTAGATTATTTTGGTGATAGAAGGAAATATTTCTCAAAAAGGCCATTATGAGTAACAATAGGAAGTAGAGAATTTATGTATGATTATTACATTTGCAGATAATTTTATAAAGCAGAAAGCTATAAATAATCTGCCATAAATAACAGTGTTTCCTTTTTCTGCTATATAAAATGCAAATCCCTCAGTGATACAGTCAAAATCCACATTGGTACTTCTCATACTGCCTTTTTTAGCCTTTTATTAAGACTCCAGCCTCTGAAAGGCTGAGCAGGTGTATCTGGGAGTCAAGTAACATGATACTTCGTCTCCTCTACTTACTTGTCCTCATTCCAGACATGTAAGTGTTTATTAATTTTTTTCTCCTGAGAGAACATTATGCCTTCCAAATACATGCAATCAATGTCCAAATCATCCACAGGAAGTGCATTCATTGTTCAGATGAGGGGAGAGCAGAATGTAGTTACGTGTCAGGAGAGGCGGGAGGAGTTTCAATGTCTTAAAAGCATGTCTGGATGTTATGAAGCTCTGGGAGCTGCGCTGGTCCTCAGACAGCATGCATTGGAAAGCTATGCGGCTTGATTGAGTTGGTGCTTCTCATTCCCTCCCTGATACACAGACAGCAACACGACCAAGACCTGCCTTCAACCCACAAGCGGGAAAGGCTGTGTGGTCCAGCCCCTGCTTCTCAGATCAGGTCTACACATCCCTCTGCAGACAGCGAGGGGATACAGACAGGAGCGGCTGAGAAGAGGATGAATCTGAAGCTTTTCTGGAGTGGCAGCTTTACTTGAGGGAGGGAGAGAGGGAGTGTCAATGACATTAAAGTAAAAATTCCCACTCCTGGGCGTATATCTGGAGTACATCCCCAATGTTCATTGCAGCACCACTTACAATAGCCAAGACATGGAAGCACCCTGAGTGTCCAATAGATGAATATGCACAATGAATATTACTCAGCCAGGACAGAGAGTGAAATAGGGCCATTTGCAGCAACATGGATGGTCCTGGAGATTATCATACTGAGTGCAATAAGTCAGAAAGAGAAAGACAAATACCATATGATATCTCTATGTGGAATCTTAAAAAATGATAAAAACAAACTTATTTGCAAAATAGGAACAGACACATGACATAGAGAGCAAGCATGGCTATCAAAGAAGAAACTTGGGGGAGGATTAAATTAGGCATTTGGGATTCACAGATACACACCACTACGTATAAAATAGATAACCAACAGAGACCTGCTGTACAGCACGGGAAACCCTACTCAGTAGTCTGTAATAACTTATATAGGAAGAGAATCTGAAAACAAGTAGATACATGTATATGGATAACCGAATCATTTTGCTGTGTACCTGAAATTCACACAACATTATAAATAAAGTATATTCCATTCCAATGTAAGATAAAAAGTAAAAAATAAAAGAAAGTGGTCAGTTATTTAAAGATAATATTGAAGCAATACACTAGATGAAGTAATATGCTAAATTCATACAAATTTTAGGGTGATTTTAAGATAAACAAGTTTTAGAGGCTTCATAGATGTGATACAAATTTAGGGTAATTTTAAGATAAACAAGTTTTAGAGACTTCGTAGATGTGTCCGGCTTTGGCAGGATGTGCCCAGACACACTCAGCTCCCGTGGTGTCCAGAGCTGACAGCTTCTTCTGCTGTTAGGACTACTTGGTGGGAAAGTGTGAGAAGTAAGTCAGAGCAAGAGTCACACCAAGCATCTGCTTTTTCCCCCTGCGAGTGGTATGAACTGGCCAAGTCCTGCTCAAAATAGACATAAAATGACCAAAATGCTGTCACCAACAAATATCACAGAGATTTGTGAAAATAATCAAATATGATCACGTAGGTAGAAGCCCTTGGTAAGTGGAAAGAAAGGCAGATTTTTAAAAATGTATTTATTCTTATAGTTAGCAGACATTTATTGAGCATTTACTATGTGACAAATGTCCACTAGGTATGGTTCTTTTGGGGCTGCACCACGTGGCTTGTGGGATCTCAGCACCCCAACCAGGCCGCAAGCCCACACCTCCTGCAGTAGAAACGTGAAGCCCTAACCAGTGGACCACCAGAGAGAAGTCCCTAGATACGCTTCTTATCTTCAAGGAGCCGTCGGGCTAATAAAGACAAACAAATGATTCAACCACTTCAATTCAGTGCAAGGAGGCCAGTGATAGTTTTCTCTGAGTTTAGAGCTGACATTTAAGGGTAGGAATTTCTGACCGTAAAGGAATAAACCACAGAAGACAACTCGGGAAAGAGATTTCTGAGCAAGGGGACACTCAGAGGCACAAAGAAAGAGCACATTTTATTTATTAGAGGGATGTCATGTTTGAGGAATAGCATCTTGTGGAGTCAGCTCAGATACGTGTTTTTCTCCAGCGACATTTCACGTGGAATAGAAGCAATAGAATTTTTTTTTTTTTTTGCAGTTGAGGCTTTACCAGGTGATTACAAAAAGGGATTTGAATGTATAAGCCAAAAAGTGATTTAATGGAAGGATCAGAGAGTCAAAACCAGATGGAAGAAAGCAAGAAAGTTGATGGATGGGTCTGCAGGAGGGTGGAGAACGCCCCGGGTGAGACGCTGAAGCGTCCAGAGCATGCGAGGCTTTACCACATATACACAGAGCACAGGGCCTTCCTTGGTGGCCCAGTGGTTAAGAATCCACCTGCCATTGCGAGGGTCAGGGGTTCAATCCCTGGTTGGGGAACTAAGATACTGCATGCCGCAGGCGTGGCAAAGGAACACAATAAAGTGATAGGTAGGTATCATCCCAATTTTGTAAAACTAAATGCCTGGCAGGATACATGAGCAAATGTGAATAGTTCCTGCAGGGTGGCTTAGGAGTCAGTGTGATTTTTTCCTGTATTCCATATTTTCCAAGTTTTCTTCATTGAGTATATATATTGCTTATGTAATTCAGAGAAAATAAAAAGCAGATGTAGTGGCCCAGAAACACAAGAGTCAAACCAAAGAGGTAATTAAAAAGGATCATTCCAGACCCAGGAAATGGACAGGGACCCTGGGCACCCAGGCTGACTCCGGGGTGGACACACACGCCACAGGGACTGGACTTCTGCGGTCTCCACCCTGCAGCCAGCCTCGGCTCGCTCACCCGGAAACACACGGGAACACTCACACACCAATGAGAAACTCACACGCCGGCGTGGGCACACGCACACACACACACACACACACGCACACGCACTCCCGAACTTCCTTTTTCTTAAGATGACAGGAAGCCGGAAATACCGTTAACACGGGCGACCACACCCAGAGCATCTCTGCATGTTTCTGTGGGGATTGGGCTTGTTTCTTTTTTATTTTTAATTAATTTTCACTGGCGTATATTTGCTTTACAATGTTGTGTTTCTAAAAGTGATTTAGCTAAATGAATGAACAGACGGTCAGGCCCCATGGACGGCAAGAGGGACGGAAGTGACTGCATGGCTGCCGGCCTCTGTGTCGGGAGCTGTGTGGAGCACCAACTCCTGAAGCTTCACAGAAACTGGGTTAGGTGATGAGAACCCCATTTTTCATTAAGGGAATTAGTGTTCAAATACTTAATTTTCTAAAGGTTGGATAGTTAAAATGCCCCTAGAGGAATCTGGACACAGGTTATCTGAGTCAGTCGCTAAGTTGTGTCTGACCCTGGGATCCCATGGACTCTAGCCTGCCACTCTCCTCTGTCCATGGAGTTCTCCAGGCAAGAACACTGGAGTGGGTTGCCATTTCCTTCTCCAGGGGATCTTCCCGACCCAGGAATTGAACCCAGGTCTCCTGCTTTGCAGGCAGATCCTTTACTGTCTGAGCCATCAATGGCTACCCACTCCAGTATTCTTAGGGCTTCACTGGTGACTCAGTTGGTAAAGACTCTGCCTGCAATTCAGGAGACCCGGGTTCGATCCCTGGGTCAGGGAGATCCCCTGGAGAAGAAAATGGCAACCTATTCCTGTGTTCTTGTCTGGAAAATCCCATGGACAGAGGAGCCTGGTGGGCTAGAGTCCATGGGATCCCAGAGTCAGACACGACTTAGCGACTGACTCAGGTAGCCTGTGTTCAGATTCCCCTAGGGCCATTTTAACTCTTCAGCCTTTAGAAAATTAAGTATTTGAACACTAATTCCCTTAACGAAAAATGAGGTTCTCATCACCTAACCCAGTTGCTGTGAAGCTTCAAGGGGTTGGTGCTCCACACAGCTCCCGGCACAGAGACCAGCAGCCATGCAGTCACTTCCGTCCGTCTGCGCTTTCCATGGGGCTCGACTGTCTCTTCCTCCATCAGGAACCAGCTGTGATGGTAGCATGTCTGGAACCCAAGGAACACACCCCAGGGCTGCATGTTCTTGAGACAGAAATACTGTCCTGCCTAAGAATTCAGATGAGAATTGTCAAGGGTGCGCCGCTCTTCAGCAGAAGCTGAACTTCCTGGGAATGATTAAGGCCAACTCAGGGTGGATTCAGACACCCAACTGGTTCTAGAATCAACCTGATCTTATTGGGTGACAAAGAACTGTCTCTGTTCTTCACAAGCCAAACCCAGTGGCACCTTCGGGATCACTCCCAGCCTGGAACAGAATCCCCCCAAAAAAAGGAGGAGGAGGAGGAGGACTGCAGGGAGCAAGACAGGGAGGGGGAAGAGGAGGGAGACAAAGGGAAGGGAGGAGAAGGAGAAATAAGAGAAAGAAAATGGAACTAGTTGGATACTTAGAGAAGAGGCAAAAAAAAAAAAAAAATCACTCTGGGACTTCCCTGGTAATCCAGTGGTTAAGAATCCGCCTTCCAAAGCAGGGGACACGGGTTTGATTCCTGGTCAGGGAGGTAAGATCACACATGCCTTGGGGAAATGAAGTCCATGGGCTGCAACTAGAGAGCCTGAGCGCTCTACAGTCCGTGCTCTGCAGCATGAAAAAGCCCACGAGCCACAACCAGAGATGTCCCCGTGCAGCACCCTAGAGGAAGCCCACGAGCCGCAGCAAAGACCCAGCGCAGCCGAGATACTAAAAAGGTAAATTTAACTTAAAAATCACTGCTACTATTCGCCATCTGGATCCCTGGTAACCCTCTCTTACACATGCAATGAAATCATTAACCCGTAGAGACACAGATCTCTCTGACAAAATCATTTCTACCACTTTGTGTAGACTTCAACAGGCTTCCGAAGGGATCAACTGTTCTCGTTGACCCCCAAAAATCAGCCTCTGCCTTTGACAATATATACTTTTTAAAGTAAACCCTCTCTCTTTTCTCAAACAGTGATCATTTCTTTCTCCAACATGTCTTTTCCCTAAATGAAGAACGGAGAGTCTCTGCCAGACAAGATACTCTCAGAAATATCCCTCCAGATGGACTCATCTGAATAAGAGATCGCGGAGGGACATCCAAATTAGCTAAGTGGATGATCACCTTGGCTTTGGGTTTGCCACCTTTTCTGACTTGCTGTTTAAAGGATGCTCCGCTTTCTTTGGGGATTTGGCTTTTGCACTGGCGCTCACTGCCTTTTCCAGGTTGAGTGATGAGAGGTATCAAGTGTTTCTGTGTCCTCCTCATCCTTACTGCAACCTCAGTGAACACACAGAAGAGGAAAAAGAAATTGAGGTCCCTTCTGGCAACAGGCTCAGCAAGTAGTTGCGAAGGAACTAGGGTTGTGAAAACGAAACCTTTAATGCACATGCCAGACGAGAAGTCTGCTTTCCTTTCACCAATATTTAACTTTCTTTAGTAAATCTGGATTCTCGAAAGCCATAGTAGGTTCCAGGCAGGGCTAAGGGACATGTTTCTGAGTGTTTCATTGCCAGATCTAATGCAAGTAATCTCAGGCAGAATAGTTGGAAGGTCTTTGGACTCAGGCGGGCTTTTCAACACTGGAAGCTGAGGGGCAATGGGGAGAATTCGAAAGCAGGGACCCAGATCTGCAAGTCAGTCTTGAGCCCAAGCTGTTCTCATGAATCCTTCAACTGCACATCACAGGTGGGCAGGGTCCCCATGTTACTAACATCCTGCATTAGGTGAGGTTTACTGTTCATCACAGCGGCCCCAGTACCGGCCTTCTGGGAATGGAACCCATGCCTCCTTGCAGTGGAAGCTCAGAGTCTTAAAACTGGATCACCAGGGACGTCCCCACCTATAATATTCTTAACATGCGGAACAGCGTCTATCAGATAGTAATGGATACTTGCTGAATGAATTGCTTACATTATCAAAGACACTTGACTACTTTTTACACATCATTGCATTTGAATTGGAGAAGGAAATGGCAACCCACTCCAGTGTTCTTGCCTGGAGAATCCCAGGGACGGGGGAGCCTGGTGGGCTGCCGTCTATGGAGTCGCACAGAGTCGGACACGACTGAAGCGACTTAGCAGTAGCAGCATTTGAATTACAAACTTGCAATTACCTTACAGGGCATTGGGTCTTACTGTCCTCATTTCACAGATAAGAAGATGAGCCTCAGAAAGATTAAACAACTTGCCCAACCTAGAAAAAGAGCTGTTTGATTCTAAAACTCCCGTAACAACACACCATCAACTCATCTCACCCTTAGTCTTGAAATCAATTATTAAGGAACTATTTATAACCGTCCTAATGGCAACAAACTGGTTACTCAAGTTATTCTAAATTAGCCTTTCGAGAAAATTAAGCATTCTTGTGCTTATTCATGCACTTAGGCAAGAGATATGTCAGTGTCTACTGCTATGTGCCAAAGACATCACCAGGTTCTGGGAAAATGGACCGAGAAGACCTGAGCTCCTATGCTTAGAGATCTGGCGAGACGTACACAAAAGTGGAAAACTACAACACAGAGGCCAGAGAGGCACGGGGTATTAGGGGATCTGAGCCCTGCTTCCCTCGAAAATGGCAGACACGTGAGAAGAATTAAGAAGCACAGGGTGGGACTTCCCCGGCAGTCCAGTGGCTAAGACTCTGTGCTCCCAACGCAGGAGGCGCAGGTTTGATCCCTGGTCGGGAAGCTAAGGTCCTGCCTGCTGCAGTGTGGCCAAAATTTTTAAAAAAATAACAAATAAGCCCCAGGCTGAAAGCACTCTGCTGAATTCTCCTGCACTAAGATGGTCACAGGGCAACGTCCGCGTTCACCTGTTAGACTCTTAGCCTCGGTCTTATCGTTTCCAATTTTGGTAAATTGCCCGTCATCCTTCTCCTGGTTTAAAACCTCTGTGGGCTTTCATTGTAAAGGGTTAAAAACTCTGTGCTAACATGCTTTGTTTTCAGGTATTTCACTTGCTTATCCTTTCATCATTGTTGCTGTTTTTCTCTGTATATCCATTACATTCATTGTAAATCATGGAGCCAAAAATTAGGATCAGCCCCCACTAAGAAACACTGGAGCAATGATACATATCACGTAAAAGAGAAGCCCTCCTGTGAGCCTACTCCTGTTTATATGTCCCAGGGTGTGGGGGGTTGATTTCTGTGTGTGCATGCAATGCTTGAATGACATGTCATATTCTTGATTTCCAACCAGGTCCCTTCAATTACACCAACTGCAATCTTTCCATTTCCCCTTTTCCTTTTAATCACCCTCCTCCAATCCAACCAGAGCTTTTGGATATTCCATCTTTAGAAGTGTCCACGTGTTATATAGCTTTTAGGCTCACTTCTAAGCAAATTCAAAGTAGTTTAGGAGAAGAAACTAGCAAAAGAAAACACACACATGAGTCAGTTGCAGATTCTAATTAAACAACTCACTAATTCTGGTGTGGTTTTATTTTTATTGACAGCAAAAACCAAAAAACATTTGTCTGTTTTTGCTACAACGCATGCCCTACCTGTGAGGCCCTGATTTGTGTGTTTACTATCGTTGCAGTTATAAAACGAGAAAACGGTTATGGGAGTTCATGTTTTTAAAAGATTGTGAAACAATTTTGAAAAATAATTGAAATATCATTATTACAGCTATCATCAAAATAATTCAGGTGTTTCCATAGCTTCAACAAAAGTACACTGCTGTTCAAGTGGTTGGCTGGAAATATAGAAATGCATTTCTAGTCAACCGTTTTCTGTGGGTTAAGTGTCATATCTTTCTGTCTTTTCATACCGTACCCACAGAAAATGGTTGAATAGAAAGAGATCAAATCAGTCAGTCCTAAAGAAAATCAACCCAGAATATTCATTGGAAGGACTGATGCTGAAGCTGAAGCTCCAGCACTTTGGCCACCTGATGGGAAGAGCCAACTCATTGGAAAATATATGATGCTGGGAATAATTGAAGGCAGGAGAGAGGGATGACAGAGGATGAGATGGTTGGATGGCATGACCTACTCAATGGACATGAGTTTGAGCAAGCTCCAGCAGATAGTGAAGGACAGGGAGGCCTGGTGTGCTGCAGTCCATGGGGTCGCAAAGAGTTGGACACAGCTGAGCAACTGAACACCACCATTTTCTGTGGGTTCACCTGTGATTTGCAACTGGAGCTCAAACTCTTACTGAAAGAAAGAAAGAAAGGGTGTAAGGAGGGAGGGAGGAAAGGAAGGAAGGCAGAGAAGAAAAAACTGTAATAGAAGCACTTTGTAATACTACTGCTTTTGCATTTCACTCTGGTGCTGTACCTACATCACATGGTATCTGTTATAGCACATAGATAGGTCATAGCTCAATTTTCTAGGTCCCAGGTATTTTTCTAAGTGCTTTTCAAACATCAAATCATTTTATCTTCACAACTCAGCTACTTTATAGTTGAGGAATTGAAGGTACGGAGAAGTTAACTAACTTTCCCAAGGATGCGTGGCATGTAAGTGGTGGGACTGGGTTCAAAAGCAGCACCGCCCAATACAAATGCAATATGAGCCGCATCTGTAATTCTAAGCTTTCTAGCAGTCGCATCAAAAGTAGTCGAGAGCCATTAAATGAATTCTCACACATTGTATTTCACCCAAAATATTGGATTGGCCAGAAAGTTTGTGTTTTACGAACTCTTTTGGCCAACCTAATATTATTTCAACATGCAATTAATTTTAAAAAGAGATATTTTTCCATTCTTTTATGCACACCACAAAGTCCAGTAGGCATTCGCATGCATAGCGCAGCTCCTTGTCGACCAGCCAGTCACACACGTGATCTCTGTGCGTGGGTATAGCAAGTGGCTACCATTTTGTGCAAGACAGTTCTAGAGTCTGGGCATTTTGTTTTTCTTTTGATGTTTGACATCAGTCAATAACAGTGTCAAACGATGAACCTTGGAAAATGAAGAACATTTCCGTTGGGTTAGTGGATTTAACTTACATGTATATGTGTCAGTTCTAGATAACAATACAAGTACTTTTTGTCTGTCTGGACTTCGGAAGCTGCTGCATGCCCACAGCTGAGTTGTAAGTACCGCCTACAATTTACAAGAACAGGAACCTACTTCATGCAGATGTTCCCATCCCCCCCAGGTGCTCAGCTCCACTGCACAGCAGCAGGTGTCCTCTCCCTCCTCCACCCCTCCCCCTCCCCGCCCCTCCCCCTCCCTCCCCCTCCTTCCTGGTCCCTCCCTGTCCTTCCCCCCAATCCCTCTCCTCCTCCTGCATCCCCTGCGTCTGCCCATTTCCTTCTGCTGGGTGTGCAGCTCTCTCTGCTCCAGGCTCCTCTTCCAATGGACCCTTCTTTCTTTGTGTGTGTTCTCAATGCAGAAGGTCTTCTTAAAGCTCCAAAGTGGTTTTTCGTTGTTTAGTTGCTAAATCATATCTAACTCTGTGTGACCCCATAGGTTGCAGCACACCAGGCTTCCCTTTCACTGTCTCCTGGAGTTTGCTCAAACTCATTTCCATCGAGTCAGTGATGCCATCCAACCATCTCATCTTCTGTTATACCTTCAATCTTTCCCAGCATCAGGGTCTTTCCCAGCATCAGGGTCTTTTCCAATGAGTCAGTTCTTTGCATGAGGTGGCCAAAGTATTGGAGCTTCAGCTTCAGCATCAGTCCTTCCAATGAATATTCAGGGTTAATTTCCTTTAGGATGGACTGGTCGGATTTCCTTGTAGTCCAAGGGACTCTCAAGGGTTTTCTCCAGCACCACAGTTCAAAAGCATCAAGTCTTGGGCACTCAGCCTTCTTTATGGTCCAGCTCTCACATCCATACATGACCACTGGAAAAACCATAGCTTCAACTATACAGCCCTTTGTTGGCAAAGTGATGTCATGACTTTCTGTATGACTGCTACTGGGCACTTTTTTTTAAGCTATTTTAAAACATATTAAGGTTTAATAATGTTAACCTTTATTTTAACATGATTGCTTGAACTCCTATGGATTCACATCAAATACCAGTTTGGTTTTGTCAGTGTTTCTTCTAATAATAATTCCATTGTAAAAGGACTACCCCTGTGCACTTTATCCCGGATGCTTTACCTGCTGTTACTGATGTTCCTGAACATTCTTCAGGATCACCAGTGGGTAGCTATGTGGGCATTCCTCACTTCCCTCTCCCATATGGAACTGGGTCAAAGGAGCTCTTAGGCAGTCCTAAAAGATAAAAATACTCATCAAAGAGCAGCACAGTGCGGAGGTGAGGGAAAGAGGAAGCCCACCCCCCTTTGCCTCCCTGTGGAGAGTTCCTGGTGGGAGGTCATGGGCAAATGACGGTGGGAAGTCTCAGCTCTCTACACAAGCTGGGAACACACTCATCCCCCCAATCTTGTGATGTCCTAAGTCACCCAAGGGCAATTTCTACCCAGCAGAGACAACAGGGTCCCCAAGTACTGGCTCATCGGTTCCTTAACAACTGATTCCAGCCTGGGGAGGCGGGGTGTTATTATTGTTTAGTTGCTAAATCGTGTCCGACTCTGTGCAACCCCATGGACTGTAGTTTGCTAGGCTCCTCTGTCCATGAGATTTCCCAGGCAAGGATACTGGAGTGCGTTGCCAGTTCCTCCTCCAGGGGATCTTCCTGAACCAGGGATGGAACCTGCATTGGCAGGCGGATTCTTTACCACAGAGACACCCGTGAACCCCTAGCCCAGGAGTGGCTCAACTCCATTTTAACTGAAGGAACTGCCTCCGAGGCTCTGCATCTTCAGATTCTGTCTCAAGCTCCTCCGCTGCTTCTTTAGAGGGAGGCAGGAGGCATAGGGAGAAGACAGGTCCAGTGGCTGTCAACGATGAATGTCTACAAAATTTCATCTACCATGCCCACCTCCAACCACCTCGTGCTGAAGCAGGAGGGAAGGGCACAGGGCACACAACCTTTGAAAGAATGACATAGCTCGAGGGCACAGCACAAACTGGTTAGGACCAAATGGGCCCAAGACGGCAGACAAGTCAACGTGACTAGACCGTGGTCTTCAGTATGCACTCAGTATAACACAGAGCAGGCTAAATGACACACCCAGAGCTGTCATGACAGTTCCCCGTAGGACCATCAAAGACCAAAAAAGTGGGCAGCGGCCTAACCCTGGAAACCCCTGCCCCTTCCCCTGAAATAGTTGGAATAATCCTCCCACTCATTAGCCTATGAAATCACCCAGCCCATAATAGCTAACCACACCACATTTCGAGGCTGCCCTCACCCTCTGTGATGGCCCACACTCTGTCTTTCTGAATAAATCCACTGCTTACCTACCACTTTGTCTCTCACTGAATTCTTTCTGTGATGAGACATCAAGAACCTGAGCTTCATTTGGTCCTGAAACCAAGTCTGTGATCTCAGTTGGAAAACCAAGGGTTTTGGCTGGGTTCAAATCCCGACCCCGTGGGTTCACGTCCTAATCTGAGATAAACGGTTTCAGTCCTATGTACAAACAACCCAACCTGTCTGCAGAATAGCCTGTCTTTTCCATGCAAATTTATGCATGCTTTATTCCTAAACCTCCTACGTGTAAGACAACAAATTAAGTAGAAAGAATATGAAAAGTTGAAGCCAGTGTCAACTCCTGATCCTCACCTGACCTTTAAGGAGCCAGATAAGGAGGACCAGCCACCTGAGTTCTCTGTCTTTCAGTTTCTATGTCCATAAAATGGGCAAAGTAATGCGTGCCCTGTTGATGTGGGCATGGTGAGATTCAAAGAAGGCAATACAAGCTTCACATGAGTGTGGGTCTCCTTCTGTGGCAGAGACCAGTGCGCTTGTCAGCAGTGAGAGAGGAGGGAAGGGGGCAGGTCACAGCCTTTAAAAGACTGAGATAGCCTGAGGGCATTGTATAAAGTGATTGGAACCAAGTAGGTCCAAGATGGTGGGCAGCCAACCTCCACTAGACTGTAAGCCTCTGTATACATTCACTGTAACACATCAGCTGGCTAACTGATAGACCCACCAGCACCATGACCATTATGAGACCAACCATCAGAGATCAAAAAGTGGGTGGTGGCTCAGTTCCTGGAAATCCTTGCCCCTTCCCTGAAGTAACTGGAATACTCCTCCCACTCATTAGCTTATGAAATTACTCAGTGCATGAAAACTAACTATGCCATATTTCAAGGACTATTCTTGGGTTCTGAGATGGACTATAACTTTGTCTCTAAATAAATCCTGTTCTTAGCTATCACTTTGTCTCTCACTGAATTCTTTCTGTGATGAAACATCAAGAACCTGGGCTTCATTACATCCCAAAACCAGATGTGTAACCTCAGTTAAAAGACCAGTTAAAAAAGATTTGGGTTCAAGTCCCAAACCATGTTACATGGTTACATGGTTTCAGCAGCACCATGAAATTTATGGAGTTCAAGTCAACTAGTTTGTATCACAAAATGTACAGTTGAGGACTGATTGATTTTTCAGAACCTGTAACCTCTAGACTGATTTCAGTTCAGTTCAGTTCAGTTCAGTCACTCAGTCGTGTCTGACTCTGCAACCCCATGAATTGCAGCACACCAGGCCTCCCTGTGCATCACCAACTCCCAGAGTTCACCCAAACCCATGTCCATCAAGTTGGTGATGTCATCCAGCCATCTCATCCTCTGTCGTCCCCTTTTCCTCCTGCCCCCAATCCCTCCCAGCATCAGAGTCTTTTCCAATGAGTCAATGCTTCACATGAGGTGGCCAAAGTACTGGAGTTTCAGCTTTAGCATCATTCCTTCCAAAGAACACCCAGGACCGATCTCCTTTAGAATGGACTGGATGGATCTCCTTGCATCCAGGGGACTCTCAAAAGTCTTCTCCAACACCACAGTTCAAAAGCATCAATTCTTTGGTGCTCAGCTTTCTTCACAGTCCGACTCTCACATCCATACATGACTACTGGAAAAACCATAGCCTTGACTAGACGGACCTTTGTTAGCAAAGTAATGTCTCTGCTTTTTAATATGCTATCTAGGTTGGTCATAACTTTCCTTCCAAGGAGTAAGCGTCTTTTAATTGCATAGCTGAAATCACCATCTGCAGTGATTTTGGAGCCCAGAAAAATAAAGTCTGACACTGTTTCCACTGTTTCCCCATCTATTTCCCATGAAGTGATGGGACCTGATGCCATGATCTTCGTTTTCTGAATGTTGAGCTTTAAGCCAACTTTTTCACTCTCCACTTTCACTTTCATCAAGAGGCTTTTTAGTTCCTCTTCACTTTCTGCCATAAGGGTGGTGTCATCTGCATATCTGAGTATGTCAAATAAAAAAAATGCATTTTATAGAATTTATTTTCCTTTGATAAAGAGGTACCTCTGGAAGATGAAGGGTGAACTCTCAACACGAGTCTATTACATTGACATTAAAATCTATCTCTGAGTGAATTTCTCCTCCATTATTTTGTTTAACCTTCACAAAACCAAGCATGTCTAATGGTGTATGGTATGGTTATAGATTAATAGTAAAACAGTACAGCCAATGTTTCAGCCAATTAGAAACACTCCCCAGTTGTCTAATCCACCCCACTCACCATTAAGCATTTATTATTTGTCTGAAAGCCGGAAAAACTGGAAAACCCAGATCTTCTTGTTACCGAAAGAGCATGTGGGATTAGGCTGCTCACTGCTCAAAAGCCAATAAATAGGCCAGGCTGATGGAAAGGAAAGTTTACTTTCTTTCAGATTCTAGCTGGGCGGGGGCGGGTCACAGAAACCTGTCCAAAGGCCAACTCCCCTTCCACTGGCGACCATGGGGCAAGAGCTTTTATAGAGAGAAAGCAGCGGAGGGGGGCGTGCGCGGGGAAGGGGGGATGCTGCAGGCAGAAACAGCTCAGTCATCTCTCACAGTCATCTTCAAACTGGCCTTCAGTGGCCTGACCAGCGCCATCTTGGTAGCTTTAAAGCACAGTTAATCTTCACTTCCAGGCGCACTTACTCCCGTTTCTTTGCAGTCGATTTTTGGAACTGTGGCAGCTCGTGTCCCGGCTGCAGTCTGGTCATCGTGTGGTTAACTTCTCCACCTGGGGTTTCAGTATCTATAAGGCAGCTCACAGGATATGGCTCAGCCCTTGAGAAAGAGCTAACGGTCCTTGACTATGCTTAATGCCTACATTACTACTATTTAGTCTCCTTAGACTGTTTTCCTCTGTTTCAGCATTTCTCACTTCTCTGATTAAACTTAGTATTTGAGTAAAGCTTCCCGCAGGCAAAAGGCAGGCAGAGGGCATGGTGGGGGCAAGGACCATGGGGTCCTGCTCCGTTTAACTCCTTCCTTTCATTCTTTCCTTCAGTCTATGTCAGTAGTTTCCAAACTTTGAAATTCAAGGAATTACGATGCACTGTTTTGCTTTGTTACCGTTACTGTTATTACTTTGCCTTGTGTGTGTGTGACTTTTGGTCCCACCGTGTAGGATCTTCGTTCCCTGACCAGGGATCAAACCCACGCCCCCTGCACTGGGAGCACAGTGTTTTAACCACCAGGGAACCCACGCAGTTGTTTTGTTGTTGTTTCTCCTAAGCAAATTCAAGTAAATCAAACTTTACAGAACTTCAAAGGTGTTCATTCGTGTATCCTAACAGGGGCAAGCCATAGACTTCAGGACCTAAAATGTCTTTATAAACTGCAGATCTACCCCAGGACACCCAGTAAGACTACCCACTCTTTCCACTGCTGTTTCCTTCAGCTGAGCACTCCAACAGCTGAAACTGATAACTAACACTTACCAGGAACTGCCTCTATGCCACTCATGACAATAGGCATCTTTTGTTGATTATCTCTGATCCATACCACAGAAAAAAGTGGGTGTAACTATCACCATTTACAGAAGGAAAACCAGAGGTTTCAGCCAAGGAGAGCAACACCCTGAGGTCCCTCGCCTAGAGAACCACGTGGTCAAAATTCAAGCCTGAGGTGTATCCCATGCAAATAGCTCTTCGCACTAGGATGTACCACGGTCGTGATGAGCAGTGCAGAAATCTGCTAGATAGACTCGCTGCGATAACCCAGGCCATGTAAAAAGCAGGAAGGTTACACGTTATTTTTGGTATGATCTCTGCTTTATCCAAAGGCCAACATCAGTAATACTCAGGAAGCACTTTCTCCATGCAGGTATTTCTCACTCTTGATCCAATTTAGTTTTCAAGATATACTCATGACACGAGAACTGATTTATCTACGATGTTTCATGGATAAGGCTGAGTAACATGCCCAAGATCACCCATCTTATCAGGGACAAGGGTGTAGCCCCAGTGTCTTGGGCTTTGGCTACCATTATTGAGCCACCCTACACCCTAAGAAGCTAGGGCCCAGCTGCCAGGGGATCAGTCTTTGGGAGAAATGGCATCTGAAATACAGAAGTCTAATGATCCCCTGGTTTTTCTTGTTCAAGGGTACTGACTTTCAGTTGCAAATTTGTTCAAAGAAATTCTGAAGCGAAAAGCATGAAGCATATCATTGAACAAAGAAGTTCCCTGAAATCTACCCTTGGTGTACATTTCAAACATTGAGGACTAGGAAATAAAGCGTCTTGCTGATATGACAGCTGTGGACTGAGCAAAACCTCTTTCTGAAAGGACTTGGATAGCAACACTGACGAGCTTGAGAAAACCCTGGGAGACAGTCAAGAGCAGAGAAGCCTGGTGTGCTGCCATCCACGGGGTTGCAAAGAGTCAGGCACGACTTAGCAACTGAGCAACAGCAACAGTCTCATCTTGAGGGCTCCCGGGTGGCTCAGGAGTGAGGAATCCGCCTGCCAGTGCTGGAGACGAAGGAGACTCGGGTTCAGTCCCAGGCTCAGGAAGATCCCCTGGGAGAGAAAATGGCAATCCTCTCCAGCACTCTTGCCTGGATGGACCGAGGAGGCTGGTGGGCTACAGACCACGGGGACACAAGTGAGCAGCTGAGCATGCACGTGTCTCATCTTGAAGATGATGACTTTGGAAGAACTAAACTAATTGGAAAGAATCAAAGTATGTGAAATTCCTTAAAATTTTATTGACTTAAATAATTTCACCTATGCTACACGTTAAAAAAAAAAAACAAAACTTTATATTTAGTGCAGGGGAAAAAAAGTGTCTTGCTTTTCTTTCATCCCCTCTCTGGATTCCTGTTTAAATCCTTTTACCTTATCCCTAAATTGTCTGATGGTGAGAATTCTCAATAACACAGTTCACCAATGTATTGTAGCTAATCCAAACCCTAACTTTCCTCTTTTCTTTGTAAATGATTTACTACTCTTATTGCTATTCTATTTGCATTTTTATTTTTTGGTCACAAGGCACATGGGATCTTAGTTCCTTGACCAGGGAGGAAACCTACAGTCCCTGCACTGGAAGGTGGAGTCTTTTTTATTTATTTATATATTTTACTTTACAATATTGTATTGGTTTTGCAATACATCCATGCATCCGCCACAGGTGTACGCGTGTTCCCCATCCTGAACCCCCTCCCACCTCCTTTCCCATACCATCCCTCTGGGAAGGTAGAGTCTTAATCCCCGGACTGCAGGGAAGTTCCCAAACCCTAATTTCTCATAATTAGAAATCGATAGAGACTCTAACAGAAAATTAGATGGAAAGAAAGGAGTTTTTATTATGTTAGAATAAGTCACAAAATGAAGCACTTTTTCTAAATCACTATGCCACAGGCAATTCCTTTTAGCCGTAGGAATTCATCTTGAAAACAAAATTTCTACTTGAAATAATGAATTTGATGAAAAAATGAATAAAGTAGGACCTGTCAGGGTAGAGAAGTGAGTTCTCTTGGGCAGACAGAAAATCATAAGGACATGAGCTGTGAGGCTGACGAGATAACAGGAATATATAAGGTTTCAAACACGTTTTATTTAATTATATTTTTTAAATGTGCCATTAACTTGTGCTAGACACTTTTCTAAGTGCTTTATAAATATTAGCTAGTTTAATCTCACAACACCCCTGTTAGGTAGGTACTGGTTTTAGCTCTCCTTCTCCAGGGTTCAGTGAAAGGAAGGGCTGAGCTGGGACCCAGACTAAGCTCTCTGCTCTTACCCGGCTTTGTGTTGTATTCCTGTGGCCATGCGTACTCCTAACTAGACAGCAAGGACATGGAAACTAAGACATACCCACCTAATACCTCAGCCAACACTTTTGGAAAACACTGTACCTTCAGTCGTGTCCAACACTTTGTGACCCTATGAACTGTAGCCCACCAGGCTCCTCTGTCTATGGGATTTTCCAGGCAAGGATACTGGAGTGGGCGCTTCCTCCTCCAGGGGGTCTTCCCAACCCAGGGACTGAACTCACGTCTCTTAAGTCTCCTGCATGGGCACGCAGGTTCTTTACCACTAGTGTCCTCTGGGAAGCCTCAAAAAATACATCTTCCTTGACTGGGAATTGAACCTAGGTCATGGTCGTGAAAGCACTGAATCCTAGCCACTAGACCACCAGGGAACTGTGCATACCGTACCGAGTCTAGATTAAACCTAGTTGAATATCCTCTCAAGGAATAAATCCTGCTAATGCAAGTTTGTGCACCCAAGCCACAGTGAAGCTAAACAAACTGAAGTGTCAGAGTCTGGAACACAGAAAGGCTTACTGTGGGGCCATGCAAGGAGATGGGTGGCTCGCGCCCTAAAAAGCCCCAAACTCCCCAAGCACTGGAAAATAAAAATTCCTTCTTTTCAGCTGTGCTGGTTCTTCGTTGCCGCACACAGGCTTTCTCTAGTTACGGCGAGTGGGGGCTACTCCTACTTTGGACGAGCAGGCTTCTCATTGCGGTGGCTTCTCTTGTTGGGGACCACAGGTCTGGAGCAAGGGTTCAGGAGGTGCGGTTCATGGGCTGAGTTGCCAGTGGATTCTAGGGCAAAGCACTGCAGTCAGAGCAAAAGGGAAAGGCAAGAATTCAGAGGCAGCAGGTGGCCTCCCAGATAAGGAGGCCAGAATAACTTGAAGGGCATCCACGGCGGGCGCCTTCAGATGCCTTGGCAAAGGACCTGATTTTTACTCTAATCGGGCTGGGCAGTCACCATGAGGCCCTCAACAGAGGAATGACATTGTTCTGGCTGTTTTAATAGGATAACTCTCACTGCTGTACTGAAAACAGATTTAAGTGGAGCCAAAATGAAGAGAAGAGCGGTCAGTAGGGACTTCCCGGTTGGTCCAGGGATTAAGAATCCTCCTTGCAACTTAGAGGATGCAGGTTCAATCTCTGGTTAGGGAACTAAGATCCCACATGCCAGGGAACAACTAAGCTCATGTGCCATAAGTACTGAGTCCACACACCACAACTAGAGAGACTGTGCGCTGCAGCCATCCACGTGCCACAGCTAAGACCCGATACAGTCAAATAAATAAATAAATAAAGTACTGTTTAAAATAAAGAAGAGCAGTTTGTAGAATAAGGCCAATCCACTACTCAAGCGATGATGGTGGTTTTAACCAGGGTGATGTTAAGGAGCTGGTGAGAAATCAGATTCTGAATTTATTTTGAAAAAAAAAAAAAAAGTCAACAGATTTGCTGAAGAACTTGATCTGGGTAAAGAAAGAAAGAATGACTCTGTCTTGATGAAATATGTGAGCGGAACAACCATTTTCTTCAACGAGGGGAAATATAGGAGGAGCAGGTTCACCAGGGTCAGGAACTCAGATTAGGACTTGCGAAAGGCAAGATGCCTTTTAGACAGCCAAGTGAATGTGACGCTGCTGGTGCAAAGTACGGATTTTGTCTGTGAGTCATCAGCATGTAGATGGCATTTAAGCATGTGAGCCAGAATGAAATCACCCTGGGAGGGAATATAGATTAAAAAAGGAAATGGTCCAAAAACTGAATCCTGGGTAACTCCAAAACTTGTAAGAAAATGGGAGGAACCAGAGAAACAGATGGAAAGGGAGCAGCCAGAGAAGTGGAAGGATTCGGGGTGTGCTTCAAGTGGAGGGTGGCTTTCAAGGGATTCAGCCGGGAGGAATGGTCAGAGATGCCCACACCTACCTTCAAAGCAACCTGCGGTTGGGGGCTGGCTCCTCCATCCTTTAGAATAAACACACAGACACTTCAGGGACAACAGGGAGCCTTCAGAACAGGGAGCCAAGGGGACGGTAGAGGACTGTATGACAATCTCAGGTCAAGTTCCTTAGACTAGAACCCTCAGATTGTCTACAGAATGTGCCCCTGAGACGTCAGCTTCATGGGGGATGGGGAAGCCATTAAATACTGTGAAAGACACATAAAGACCTGAGGTGACAGCTCTGCAAGCTTCTCACAGGAAATAGGGTTATTTGTTGAACTTCAGCTGAATAGTGTCAATGTAAAAAATATATACATATATATAGAGAGAGTTAAAAAGGGCAAGTGAAGCTTGACAAATGTCCTCTGACAAGTCAGTGCAAAGTCTTATAAGGTGGAGAAGGGATCACTGGGGTCTTGGAGGATCCAACAAGTTTGGTTCCTTCAAGCTGTCATTGGAAATGGGCTTCACAGGCCTTGTTTTCCAGGCAAATACAAAAAAGCTCCCCCAGGCAAAAGGAAGCATCTTTTTTTCTTTTAATTGGAGGATAACTGCTTCACAACATGGTGTTGGTTTCTGCTGTCAGTTCTGTTGCTCAGTCATGTCCGACTCTTTGCGACCCCATGGACTGCAGCACGCCAGGCCTCCCTGTCCATCACCAACTCCCGGAGCTTGCTCAAACTCATGTCCATCGCGTCTGTTTCTGCTGTAGGACAACATGAAATCAGCCGTAAGTGTACATATATCCCCTCCCTCTTGAGCCTCCCTCCCCTCCCCCTCCCCCACTCTCTAGGTCATCACAGAGCACTGAGCTGAGCTCCTTTTGTTATGCAGCAGCTTCCCATTAGCTATCTAGTTTACACACGCCCGTGCAGTGCTTAGTCACTCAGTCATGCCTGACTCTTTACCACCCCGTGGACTGTAGCCCACCAGGCTCCTCTGTCCATGGGATTCTCCAGGAAAGAATACTGGAGTCTGTTGCCATGCCCGCCTCCAGGGGATCTTCCCAACCCAGGGACTGAACCCAGGTCTCCCACATGGCAGGCGGATTCTTTACCAGCTGAGCCAGCAGGGAAGCCCGATTTTGCACATAGGAGTGTAGATATCAATGCTGCTCTCTCAATTCACCAGAAGGGAAAGGCTGAATAAAGACATGGAGCGATGTTTCTGGGGTGGAAGGGTTGATGAGCAGTGGGGTGAAAGAGGAGGAGGAAGAAGAGGTCCGAGGAGGGGACAGGAGTCGGGAGGGCAGCTTCCCCGCCTAGCAGTGGGCGCACAAAGAGGACGGTCCGCTCGGACCCATGCGTGTCTCATGTGCCATTGTCAGCTGTCATGAAGAAGTGATGGGAATAATCGTTCTGTGCTGCAGACCAAGCCCTAGCCTTTGGCCTGAAAATTGCAGTTCACAGTTTTGAAACACCTGGAAGCTCCAGGCCTTCAGGAAACCAGGAATCCATCTACTTTTCACCGTTGTTCAGGCTCAAGGACTGAACCTACTTGGGCAGAAGGAGGAAGGGTCACACAATTAGCAGAAATATGCAGGGGAGGGGATGGGACAGACAAGAAGAGGAAGTCTGAGCAAAAATGAAACTTCAAGCAAGAGAAACTACAAATTACAGACTAAACGCTTGCTAAACGTATAATTATAGCTATTCAAAACTTTCAGTGTTACACTGCTCTCAAGTTAAGTACCAGGAGAGCCAAGAGGCATTGACGGTAATCCTTCAACAGTGAGATACTTCCAAAAAGCACAGATTTTCTCTGTAAGATTTTGCTATTTTTTGGTAATTTTTTTTAATTTTTCACTATGAAAAAGAAATATGAAAGTATTTAGAAAAGAGAATCAAAGAACAAACACCTAAATCTATACTATGCCGATTCTTACACTTCCTTTTTACAAAGTTACAATGAGTGACACGCGTTCTTTTTCTACCTCATCTGAGAATTCAGATCTCGCCTACTCTTTGGAATTTGTATAAAAATACATAACTAAAATATTCAATTTATTGTTGAAAATAATGATAAATAAATAATATAATGTACATACTAGCAATCAATAGTATCAGTAAATTGTGTGGCTTACATGGTTCCATGTAAAAATCATCAACGTTAACACAGAAACTAAGCATGGTTTATGCCACTCAAATTAAAGAAAACTGTGTTATTTGGTTTAGTTTCTAAATACAAAAGAAAAGGATAAAATAGGAATAGAATAAACAGGAAGATGAAAACAAGTGATTCCAAATAAGTAGAACAGGAAGAATTCTAGGGATTTCCCTGGAGGTCCACGGTTAAGATTTCTCCTTCCAAAGCAGAGGATGCAGGTCTGATCCCTATTCAGGGAGCTATGATCCCATAGGCCTCCCAGCCAAAAATCCAAACACAAACAACAGGGGCAATATTGTAGCAAATTCAATAAAAACTAAAAACGGTTCACATAAAAAAAATCCTTAAAGATTTGTATCTGCCTAAAACAAGCATTTCTGACGAGGAATTTTCAGTAATCGAGGAGACCTAAGTTAAGCCAAATCTCACTTTGCTTTGATTTTTTTTAATTGATCACCTAGCATTTTATTTGATCCATATCTTAACTGTGTTTTATGCAGATGAAAAGGCCAGTTGATACTGCTTGTTTTCCCTGTTCATCTTTTTCATGAGGAAAAGATAAATATGGAAGGAAAAAGAGATATTTCTGGGAAGAGATGATTTGGGTTGGGGAGAGGGAAGGACTTGGTTGATCTTGAGATCAGCTCAGTTCTTCCACTCAGGAGCCCCTGACCTCAGGGCTGCCCCTCAGGTTTTCTGAGACACAGTTTCCTGAGACTAGTCTTCTTATTTTATACACACTCTAACGTCTTTATTGATGAAATTGATATGTCATGTGACAACAATACCCATTCCCAGGGCTACTGTGAGAGTCAAATGGGTGAATGTATGGAAATGTGCATTGTAGTTGCCAAGTACCAGACCCAGTTTTGTTGGCATTTGGTTAGCAAATAAAGAAATTCTTGTCCATTAACACCCGCACAATACAAAATATTTGAAAAACAAACTCAAAACCTGTGTTATTAACATACATAATTTTTTAAACTTTTTATTTTATAATAGAAAATAGCCAATTAACAACGCTGTGATAGTTTTAAGGTCACTGAAGATGAACGGATCGTGGTGGAGAGTTCTGACAAAATGTGGTCCACTGGAGAAGGGAATGGCAAACCACTTCAGCATTCTTGCCTTGAGAACCCCATAAACAGTATGAAAAGGCAAAAAGATAGGACACTGAAAGATGAACTCCCCAGGTCAGTAGGTGCCCATAATGCTGCTGGAGATCAGTGGAGAAAAAACTCCAGAAAGAATGAAGAGACTGAGCCGAAGTGAAAACAACACCCTGTTGTGGATGTGACTGGTGATGGCAGTAAAGTCCGATGCTGTAAAGAGCAATACTGCATAGGAATCCGGAATGCTAGGTCCATGAATCAAGGTAAATTGGAAGTGGTCAAACAGGAGATGGCAAGAGTGAACATCGACATTTTAGCAATCAGTGAACTAAAATGGACTGGAGTGGGTGAATTTCATTCAGATGACCATTATATCTACTTTTGTGAGCAAGAATCCCTTAGAAGAAATGGAGTAGCCATCATAGTCAACAAAAGTCCAAAATACAGAACTTGGGTGCAATCTCAAAAATGACAGAATGATCTCTGTTTGTTCAAGACAAACCATTCAATATCACAATAATCCAACCCTGTGTCCCAACCACTAATGCTGAAGAAGCTGAAGTTGAAGGGTTCTGTGAAGACCTACAAGACCTTCTAGAACTAACACCAAAAATAGATGTCCTTTTCATCATAGGGGACTGGAATGCAAAACTAGGAAGTCAAGAGATACCTGGAGTAACAGACAAGTCTGGCCTTAGAGCACAAAATGAAACAGGGCAAAGGCTAATAGAGTTTTGCCAAGAGAATGCACTGGTCATAGTAAACACCCGCTTCCAACAACACAAGAGACATCACCGGATAGTCAATACCAAAATCAGATTGATTCTATTCTTTGCAGCCAAAGATGGAGAATCTCTACACAGTCAGCAAAAGCAAGACTGGGAGCTGACTGTGGCTCAGATCATGAACTCCTTACTGCCAAATTCAGACTTAAATTGAAGAAAGTAGGGAAACCACTAGACCATTCAGGTATGACCTAAATTGAATTCCTTATAATTTTTCAGTGGAAGTGAGAAATAGATTGAAGGGATTAGATCTGATGTACAGAGTGCCTGAAGAACCATGGACAGAGGTTCATGACATTTTACAGAAGACAGTGATCAAGACCATCCCCAGGAAAAAGAAATGCGAAAACCAAAATCATTGTCTGAGGAGGCCTTACAATCGTTGAGAAAAGAAGAAACACTAAAGGCAAAGGAGAAAAGGAAAGATATACCCATCTGAATGCAGAGTTCCTAAGAATAGCAAGGAGAGATAAAAAAGCCTTCCTCAGTGATCAATGCAAAGAAATAGAGGAAAACAATAGAATGGGAAAGACTAGAGATCTCTTCAAGAAAATTAGAGATACCAAGGGAGCATTTCATGCAAAGATGGGAACAATAAAGGACAGAAACAGCATGGACCTAGCAGAAGCAGAAGATATTAAGAAGAGGTGGCAGGAATACACAGAAGAACTGTACAAAAAAAGATCTTCATGATGCAGATGATGTGATCACTCACCTAGGGCCAGACATCCTGGAATGTGAAGTCAAGTGGGCCTTAGGAAGCATCACTACAAACATAGCTAGTGGAGGTGATGGAATTCCAGTTGAGTTATTTCAAATCCTGAAAGATGATGCTGTGAAAAGTGCTGCACTCAATATGCCAGCAAATTTGGAAAACTCAGCAGTGGCCACAGGACTGGAAAAGCAAGAAAGTTCCAGAAAAATATCTCCTTCTGCTTTATTGACTATGCCAAAGCCTCTGACTGTGTGGATCACAACAAACTGTGGAAAATTCTGAGAGATGGGAATAGCAGACCACCTGCCCTGTCTCCAGAGAAATCTGTATATAGGTCAAGAAGCAACAATTAAAACCGGTCATGGAACTAGAGACTGGTTCCAAATCATGAAAGGAGTAATTCAAGGCTATATACTGTCACCCTGATTATTTAATTTCTATGCAGAGTTTATCATGAGAAAGGCTGGGCTGGCTGAAGCACAAGCTGGAATCAAGATTGCTGGGAGAAATATCAATAACCTCAAATACGCAGATGACAGCACTCTGATATCAGAAAGCAAAGAAGAACTAAACAGCCTCTTGATGAAAGTGAAAGAGGAGAGTGAAAAAGTTGGCTTAAAACACAACATTCAAAAAACGAAAATCATGACATTGCCATCACTTCATGGCAAATAGATGGGGAAACAATGGAAACAGTGTCAGACTTTATTTTGGGGGGCTCCAACATCACTGCAGATGATGACTGCAGCCATGAAATTAAAGATGCTTGCTCCTTGGAAGAAAACCTATGACCAACCTAGACAGCATATTCAAAAGCAGAGACATTACTTTGCCAACAAAGGTCCGTCTAGTCAAAGCTATGGTTTTTCCAGTAGTCATGTATGGATGTGAGAGTTGGACTATAAAGAAAGCTGAGCGCCGAAGAATTGATGCTTTTGAACTGTGGTGTTAGAGAAGACTCTTGAGAGTCCCTTGGACTGCCAGGAGATCAAACCAGTCAACACTAAAGGAAATCAGTCCTGAATATTCATTGGAAAGACTGATGCTGAAGCTGAAGTTTCAATCCTCTGGCCGCCTGATGCAAAGAACTGACTCACTGGAAAAGACTCTGATGCTGGTCAAGATTGAAGGCAGGAGGAGAAGGTGATGACAGAGGATAAGATGATTGGAGAGTGTCACTGACTCAATGGGCATGAGTTCAAGCAAGTTCTGGGAGTTGGTGATGGATAGGGAAGCCTGGCGTGCTGCAGTCCATGGGGTCACAAAGAGTTGGGCATGACTGAGCGACTGAACTGAACTGATTTTAAAATGGAATATAGCCAATTGACAATGTTGTGATAGTTTCAGGTGGACAGCAAAGGGACTCAACCCTATATATACATGTATCCATTCTCCCCCAAACTCGTCTCCCATCCAGGCTGCCACATTACATTAAGCCAGTTCCCTGTGCTATAGAGTAGGACCTTGTTGCTTATCCATTTTAAATATCACAGTGTGTGCATATACATCCCAAACTCCCTACCTAAAATTTTCAGTGTGTGATTCTTCTCAAAATAGTAGCTTTGATTTTAAAAGGGCCTTAACTCAGTTATAGTAAGTAACCTTTCGAAAAAAGCGAAGCCTTTAGTTGCTCAGTCATGTCCGACTCTTTGTGACTCTATGGAATGTAGTCTGCCAGGCTCCTCTGTCCATGGAATTCTCCAGGCAAGAGTACTGGAGTGAGTAGCCATTCCCTTCTCCAGGGGATCTTCTCAACCCAGGGATGGAATTCAGGTCTTCCATATTGTGGGCAGGTTCTTGATCGTCTGAGCCACCAGGGAAGTCCAAGTGATCCTTTAGTGTGGTCGAAACAACCCCCTCCTCTTGTAATACAGTTCAGATTCCCCCCAGGCTCCTGGCCCCACCCACTTCCTCACTGCCCACCTCCCCTGGACTTGACCTTCCCATTTGTTTTGTGATTTAGATTGTCAGCTCCAGCCCAATGTGGTTTTGTCTCTACAGAAGATCCTGTGAATACACTTGCCAACTCTCCCATGGGTAGGTCTATAGTTATTTTCTTTCCTCCCAGAGCCCTGGTTGAGAGAAGATTTTTCTCTGCTTTTGTGTGGGTTTTTCTATCCCTCCTCATTACTAGGAAGGTGACCCTTCAAGAGTCAGGTGAAGACAAGACCGCATCGAATCAGTCTAACTTCCTACCTTGAGTTACGCTCAAAGCCCTTTTCTTTGTGAGCGGACACCTCTCCCAGTATTCTACTTTGCCTCTTTTGTCAAGAAGGGTCATGTAACCTCCCATGGGTATTTTTGGCCCTGGAAAAGACTCTTCTATTAATTAAATAAAGAGAAGACAAACTTCTGTAATAAAATTTGAAATTATGTGTGAGATATTAAAGAAAATTGATTACAGTTTTCTGTAATTGACATATTCACTGCAAACTATGGATATTTTGAAATTGCCTGACAATATTATTGTGCTAGCAGCAACTAAGAATGGATTTTCCTCTGTTCTGATTGAACATCTAGGTACCAAAAATTGTCATTGCTGTATGGACTTCCTTGGTGGTCCAGGGATTAAGATTTAGCCTTCCAGTGCAGGGGCTGTGGGTTTGAACCCCAGTCAGAGAGCTAAGAACCCACATGCCCCACGGCCAATAGCTCAAAACATTAAACAGAAGCTGTATTGCATGAGATCGGTGCGAAAGTCATCATGGTTTTGCCTTGTTGAACTTTGCCACTTGATACTGTGATACTTTCTTAAATGAGTGTGGTTTTACTCCATTTCAATGCACACATCTCACTTTGTCTTTTTTTTTTTTTTTTGGCCAATGACCTATTACTTGTTGCTCATTTTATATTTATTTTAGACTATAAAAATGACATTAGACAAAAAGCAAACTCAAGCAATTTTCTTACTCAAGTTCAAAATGGGTCAAAATGCAGCAGAGACAACTCACATCATCAGCAACACATATGGCCCAGGAACTGCTAAGGAACGGGCAATGCAGTGGTGGCTCAAGGAGTTTTGCAAAAGAGATGAGAGCCTTGAAGATGAGGAGCATAGCAACCGGCCATTGGAAGTTGATAATGACTAACGGAGAGGATCATCGAAGCTGATCCTCTTACAACCATATGAGAAGTTGCCCAAGAACTCAGCGTCAACCATTCTATGGTCATTCAGCATTTGGAACAAATAGGAAAGGTGCAAAAGCTCGTTAAGTGGGTGTCTCAAGAGCTGACCACAAACCAGAAAAATTGTCATTTTGAAGTGTCATCTTCTCTTATTCTACACAACAATAAACCACTTCTTGATCGGATTGGGATGTGAGACAAAAAGTGGGATTTTATATGAGATCATGGTCACTCTTTGGTGGTCTGCTGCCAGTCTGACCCACCACCGCTTTCTGGATCCTGGGAAAACCATTACAGCTGAGAAGGATGCTCACCAAACACATGAAATGCTCCGAAAACTGCAGCGCCTGCAGCCGGCATCGGTCAGCGAAAGGGCCCAACTCTTCTCCACAGCAACGCCCAGCTGCACGTCACACAACCAATGCTTCAGAAGTTGAACAAATTGGATCAACATGTTTTGCCTCATTCACCATATTCACCGCACCGCTCGCCAACGGACGACCAGTCCTTCAAACATCTCAAAAACTTTTTGCAGGGAAAATGGCTTCCACAACTATCAGGAGGCAAAAAGTGCTTTCCAAGAGGCTGTCGAATCCCAAAGCATGGACTTTTATGCTACAGGAATGAACAGTCTTATTTCTCATTGGCAGAAATGTGTTGATTGTGATGGTTCTTATTTTGATTAATGAAGATGCATTTGAACCTAGTTATAATGATTTAAAATTAATGGTCTAACCATGATTACATCTGTACCAACCTAATAACAAATTCAATGAAGACTTTAGGAATGGTCCAGATCAAAAGAAAAAAAATCTTAAAGAAAAAGAAGTTGTCATTACTACAAAATGCAGTTGCCATATGACCCAGCAATCCCACTCCTGGACATATATCCAGACAAAACTATAATTCAAAAGGTACATTCATCCCTATGTTTAGAGAAGCAGTATGTACGATGTCCAAGACCTAGAAGTAACCTAAATCCACCAACAGAGGAATGAATGAAAAAGATGCGGTACATATATACAATGGAATATTACTCAGCATAACAAAGAATGAAATAATGCCATTTGTAGCAACATGAATAGACCTAGAGATTATCACACTAAGTAGGTCCGAAAGAGAAAGACAAATACCAT
This sequence comes from Bos javanicus, assembly GCF_032452875.1. NCBI lineage: Eukaryota > Metazoa > Chordata > Mammalia > Artiodactyla > Bovidae > Bos > Bos javanicus. The sequence continues at coordinate 78,160,527 of NC_083883.1, read as the reverse complement.
ATGTCATCACTTACACATGGAATCTAAAATATGACACAATGAACTTATCTATGAAATAGAAACAGGGATAGAGAACAGATTTGTGGTTGCTGGGGATTGGGGGAAAGGAGGATGAATTTGTCCCAAGCAGATAATCGAATCATTAGAAACAAGTAAAGGAAGAGACCTAAAACTGGAACCACAGGGACAAAGAACAAAGAAAAATCTTGTTTTAAGTTAAGTTGGAAGAAAAATGTCATAAATAAGTCAATATTCCTTGGAAGGTGAGGGATGCTGATCTCCCTACAGATATTTTATTCATTCTTTGTAAGCAAACACAGCACCCCCTTGAAAGTGTTCTTAATTCACAGAAAAGAGCTAAAGTTGATGCAACTACGTTCTTAGCCTCCTTAACTTGCTTTTCTGGATTCCACCCTTGGCCTCTCCTTGGAGTCCAGTAGCCCACACCTCAGGTCACTTTGGAAGCAACAGCTGTGCTTGTTGACACAACAGTGTGAGCTCTGAGCTGATTTCTCTAAGGACAAACAGAGCCAGCCCTTCCCAGAGTCGCAGAAGCTGCCTGACCTGCAGCCGCTGCCATGACCAGCCAGTCACAGGGGATCCACCAGCTCCTTCAGGCAGAGAAGAGAGCCAAGGACAAGCTCGAGGAAGCCAAGAAGAGTAAGTCTCTTCCATTCCGTCTGATATGTCCGGGGCAAGAGACACAGGGTCCATCCCTGGGTCGGGAAGATCCCTGGGAGTAAGATACAGCAACCCACTCCAGTATTCTCGGCTGGAGAATCCCATGGACAGAGGAGCCTGGTGGGCTCCAGTCCATGGGGTCGCAGAGAGACGAGACTGAGCACGCGCCTTCTCTGTCACAAAATGGGATGAGGGGAGTGCAGCAAGGTGGGCGCGCACAGATCTCGGGGGCGGGGGAGATGCCGATGAAATCCTGGTCCCACCACTCCCTGGGAGAGGCTGGCCGCTTCCCAGAAACTACCCACGTGTCTGTGTCCCACCACTGTAGTGGGGATGGGCTTCTCGGCTCAGATCTTTAGGACCGGTCATGACCTAAGGGGGATGGTTAAGGGCACTGAAGTCACGGAGGCTTAAGCTTTGCCTCTGAGCTTCCTCCACGGCGCTACAGCTCAGAGTCTCAATACTGTGCCATGGTTCCGAGACGCACAACCGGGAACTCCCTGGCCCTCCCGGGGCGCAGCCCTTGGTTGGGGAACTAAGATCTCACGAGTTCTGGGGCATGATCAAGAAGAAAAAAAAAAAAAGGACGACTTCCAGACTGAATCTACTTAATAGGGGGTGAATTTCCGCAAGTGACTTATCCTCTGTAAGCTTCGGTTTCTGTTCCTGTAAAATTGTGATCATAACAGCTCATGGCTCATTCTCCTCCCTCTCTGGATGGCTTTTCATTTCCAATGTTCAAAAATTTTTGTTTGTTGGTTAGTCACTTCAGTCATATCTGACTCTTTGTGACCCCATGGACCGTAACCCACCAGACTCCTCTGTCCATGGGATTCTCCAGGCATGAACACTGCAGTGGGTTGCCATTCCTTTCTCCAGGGGGATGTTCCTGACCCAGGGGTCAAACCCGCACTGGGTCTCTGAGTCTTTTGCTTCTCCTGCATTGTCAGGGGGAGTCTTTACCACTGAGACATCTTTAAAAATATTTCCACTTAATTCTCATTTGCTAACGTTCTTGCTATTTAGTCATGCATCTGCTTAATTACATGTAGGATATCCTCATTAAACCTGTATCTCCTTCCTCTTCTCTTTGCTATTCACAACAACCATATGAATTAGGTATTACTATTATTTCCATTTCATGTATGTGGAAACTGAGAGTCCATAATTTGCCATAATATTTTTTGAAAAATAGAAAAATTCATCCAGGTACCATGATTGAAGCATATCTTGTTTACTCCTCACACCAACTTATTTTGCAAAAAGGAGAACATGACCCCGAGAGAAATCATGCTGGTTGCTCAAGGTCACAGAGGATAAATTGTAGAGACAGACCTGGATGGGGTCTGAGTCCCCAGGCACAGTCTTCACGGTACAAAATGTACTTGATTTTTATAATGAATGAACTAACATTGAAGATCTCTGACCCACTCGGGTTCCCTGATCTCTTTTTCGCACTCCTCCATTTCCAATCACATCGCCACTTAATCTGTCACAGAGAGGGTCACTACCTTCCTCCTAATTACACGCCCTGTCCTTGCGGCAATTAGAGTCTAAGTCTTGCAGATTACGATAGAGTCTTAAAACCATTGCTTATACATGAAGTGATAGGAAGAGGGTGGGTCTGGCTTCAATATGCTCAATGAAAGGCAGGCGCAGGACACTGCAAAGAGAGAGAGAGACAGAGAGAGGGAGGGGGAGGGAGGGAGACAGAGAGAAAGGGAGAGAGAGAGACAGAGAGAGGGAGAGGGAGGGAGTGGGAGGGAGAGGGAGAGAGGGAGGCAAGGTCAGGCACCCCTCAGTCCCTGGGGGTTTTCGACCACAGGTAAAATAATTTTCCTTTCTTAAGATAAATTGATTTCCTGAGCACTCAGCCATGTGGGCACCAACAACAAAAAGAGAAAAAGCCCCGTGGAGGAGCTGGAAGAGGAAAGGAGGCTGAGAGCGAGTGAGGTCAGCCTGACCCACCTCTCCACTCCTGTTTCTGCAGGAGACCCAGCCGGGACTGGCCTGCTGGTGTGTGGTTAGGGTGCCACGCTTCCAGTGCAGGGGGCGTGGGTTCCAGCCTTGGTCAGGGAACCAAAAATAAAATTCTTTAAAAAAAAAAAGTTTAACTAAAAATAAAATTTTTAAAAACATGACCAAGGATAGCAAAATGGTATAAATGCGGAGCAACTGTTTGGAAAACAAAGTTGCCCAGGACTTGCTGGCTGAAACAGTGTAGAAAATCTGCTTATCTTTTATTCAAGTTTCTTTACCACATTTAAACTTTCCAGAACAGAAGACCAGCTTATTTAAGATTTAATAATTATGTTACCTTTGCTTTCCCTTGTAGAAGAAACAAAACAATAATCAAATACACAAACAATATTATCAATAAACAATAAGGCCCTACTGTGTAGCACAGAAAGCTATATTCAGTACCCTATAATAAACATAATGGAAAAGAATATTTTTAAAAAGAATGTATATGTGTGTATAACTGAATCACTTTCCTGTTCAGCAGAAATCAATACAACATTGTAAATCACCTATCCTTCAATTAAAAAAAAATGACAAATCAAAAAATAAAATAAAGAATATCATCATAGGATCCAAATGTTTTTTACCAATTGTTTCTCATTTTTCAATGTCATTAGAGAAGCCTAATGAGTCATGCAAGTTGTTTGGAGGTGAGAACCACTCTAAAGGATCTAACCTCAGATTTCATAATAAAGATAAAAGCCAAACCTCTTTTCCTTTCCTCTAGTAAACATGCTGCCTTTGGGCAATCATCCCTCAGAAGTCAGTACTGGAAAATCCATACCGTATTCTTCTTATGCAAAATGTTAATTTTGTTTACCAGTCACTTAAAGAATTTGTGTACTTTTTTTTTCTTACTCTTTGTTCAGAAGTAGTCAAGCAAATATCAGTCAGTAATAGTAAATACTCTGACCTTAAAAACCATTTTGGAAAATGTTTGTGAATGTTTTTTCAACCAATAACCTCTGCTCTCTGCACACACACAATTTTTTTTTAATTTACTTATTTTTTGATTGAAGGATAAACGCTTTACAGAATTTTGTTTTCTGTCAAACCGCAACATGAATCAGCCACAGGTGTACATAATATCCCCTCCCTTTTGAACCTCCCTCCCATCTCCCTCCCCACCCCACCGCTCTGGGCTGATACAGAGGCCCTGTTTGTGCACTCAGCTTTTTAAGCGAATATTTGTTTGTCTGTCTGGCTGCAGCAGGGGTTGGCCGTGGCATGTGGGACCTCCCATGTTCGTGGCAGCAAGTCGGCTCTAGCGTCCTGCCCAGGGATCAAAGCTGGGCCCCTGCATTGACAGCACAGAGTCTTAGCCCCTGGGCCACCAGGGGAGTCCCCGCCCCCACTTTATAAAGGGTATCTGTCTTCTTCCTCAAAGAGCATGGGCCCTGAGGACGGTTTTCACTGGATAAGGCCGGTTTTCTTGCTCAGCTATAACTGAGCATTGTATTCCCTTCACAAACAGGCCAAGGTACCCTGGATAGCTTGTCTTGTATTTCACTGTTCTTTTATTTCATTCATTTATTTATTCAGTTCAATTGCATCTTTGATCAGAATTAGAATAAAAAATTCAAGGTACTATTATCAACAGGAGGAATAAGGACTTGTGTCTTTGGAAATATGATTTTTTTACTTTAAGCTTGACATTTTATAAGAGCACTATTTATCTCACTGGAGAAGGCAGTGGCACCCCACTCCAGTACTCTTGCCTGGAAAATCCCATGGACGGAGGAGCCTGGTGGGCTGCAGTCCATGGGGTTGCTAAGAGTCGGACACGACTGAGCGACTTCACTTTCACTTTTCACTTTCATGCATTGGAGAAGGAAATGGCAACCCACTCCAGTGTTCTTGCCTGGAGAATCCCAGGGACGAGGGAGCCTGGTGGGCTGCCGTCTATGGGGTCACACAGAGTCGGACACGACTGAAGTGACTTAGCAGCATTTATCTCACTTACGCGAATTGCAGACTCAGAGATGGAGACATCTGTAAGGATGGTAACCAGACAGTGTGGGCTGAGCCTTGGGCAGGCGGGGTGGTGTTGGGCAGGTCCATGTTCCATGAAGTCCCACTGAATTACACTTTACGAGTATGTGACTGCTCAGTCGTGTCTGACTCTTAAAGATCCCACGGACTGTAGCCCACCAGGCTCCTCTGTCCATGGGATTCTCCAGACAAGAATACTGGAGTGGGTTGTGATGCCCTCCTCCAGGGGAATGATACTTTTGCAAAATAAATAATTTAAATATTTCTACTTCTTCCTTAGATAACACATCAGCGAGTACAATAATACAGACTTGTTCGGATGGCTTGCCATGAGTTTTTCTGTAATTGCTTATTTGTTTTCTCAGTATACAGATATTCCAAATTTATTTCAACAAGCATCTTGACTTAATCATTTTTTCATGATGCAAGTGAGTGTTCTGATTTAGGGAGACATGAATTCTACTTAACTAATAAAACAAAAAATGTTGCAGTAGAAATTCATGGCCCTGTTTTGCATGTTTTGTAAGCTTGTAAATGCTTCCTTTTACTTTATAGTCCACAGACTAATGGGGTATTTGTAAGTATATTGGACTTTGATATCTTCGAGTGGGTCGTGTTAAAATAATAACCATACAACATTTTCATCTATTAAAAACATTTGGTTATATTCCATCTAGGATCTACATAAAACTACATATTATATATATATATATATATATATATATATATATATATTTTAACAAGGAAAGAACAAGTTAAAGGAAAAGTAAAGGAATTACAAGCAGGCAGAGGAATGAAAGGAGACGTGAGGACCCCCAGAGAAGCAGCGCTCCGGCAGTCACAGGCCCCAGTAGAGAAACGCTGCTTCGCTTTCTGGGTTGCTTACTACTGTTTGCGGTAGGTGAGCAGAATCGGCGTTCTTTGAACCAGCATGGTTATATCATAATATTAACAACCCTCTCAAAGCCAGGAGAGATTTTTTTTCTCTCCTTCTATGTGGTAGAGCTTCCCAGGTGGCACGGTGGTAAAGAATCTGCCTGCCAAAGCAGGTTTGATCCCTTAGAGAAGGAAACGGCAACCCACCCCAGTATTCTTGCCTGGGAAAGCCCATGGACAGAGGAACCTGGTGGGCTTCAGTCCCTGGGGTCACACACACACACACACACACACACACACGGTAAAACAATAAAAATGTTATTAGTAACAGATAGAAATCTCCAAACACTCCCAAAGTGCCCTTTCTGTTTATACCAAATCAAGGTGACCCCTGCTCTGTTTATGCCTATTTTTTTTTTTTTTTTCATTTGGATACTTACTCTTTCTACCACACTCAACTACCTGACTTTGCTTCCACTGCTCAGCAAATGTTGTTTCTCTGAGCCTTAGCTTTCCAGGACTCCTGTATCCAGTCACCCCACACAGGGTGGCTGACAGCAACAGAAATGTGTTAACCTCCAGGTCTGGCGGCCAGAGTCCAGACACAAGCTGCTGGGGGTGGGGGCAGTCCTTTCTCAAGGGTCTCGGGGAGGACCTTTGCCCCGCTTGTCTCCCAGCTTCTGCTGATGGTCAGCAGCCCTTGCCTTCCCGTGGCCGGGAGCCACGTCCTTCTAACGTGCCTCTGCAATCAGGCGGCCGTCGCTGTGTGTCTGCTCTGTGTCCCTAGGCCTCTGTGTCCAAACTCCCTCTCCTTTCTTGTTTTCTAGGTATTGTTTTTGACGTGAGCCCTTTTTAAGTCTTTACTGAGTTTGTTACAATATGATTTCTGTTGTTTTTTCTGGGGGGGGGTGCGGCATGAGGCCTGTGAGATCTGAGCGCCCCAACTAGAGATGAAACCTGCAGCCCTGCCTTGGAAGGCACAGTGCTGACCACTGAGCCACAGGGAAGCCTCTCCTCTCCTTGTAAGGATGCCAGTCCTAGACAGAGGGCGCATCTTAATCCAGCATGACCTCATCTCAACGTGATTACATCCACAAAACCCTTCTTTCCAAGAGAGGTCACATTCGCAGGTACCAAATGTAAACAGACTTTCGAGATGTGTAAACACAATCCAACATCTGCTGGTTGTCAGCTTCACTTGACAGTCCTGTGTCCTTATCTTCTTTGTCTGTTTTTGTATGCCTCCAACTTCTGTATGCCTTGAATCTACATTTTAAAAATTCCCTTTGCTCTGGAAACTCTAATCAGAACTTTGTCCCTCCAGCTCCGTCAGAGTTCCCTCTTGTCAAAACCAGCAAAGTTGCTAAACCCAACTAATGAACAACCTCAGTCACAACTGAATTCTTCTTTCATCTCTGAAACCCTCCCTTTACTGGCCTCCGCAACCCTGCTCTCAGGCTTGAATTTCTGTCATTTTGCCAGTCTCTAGAGTGGGGGCCCCACCTGGGACGTGTCCTCTTCCGTATCCACAGACGCTTCCTAAGAGATTACATCTAATTCTGTGACTTTAAATCTTGGCTCCGTGCTGATAATTCTCAAATTTTACGTCTCCAGCCTGGCCTGTTTCCCTGATCTCAAGATTTATATAAACATCAGCCTTCTCCCGATCTCCGCTAGATGTTTACTGGGTGTCACAATTAAACTGCCCGCTTGACTTTGCCCCAGAATAAAATGTTGAAGCCAGCATGGGCTCACGTGTCCCTCCCGTTTATTCCTCAACTCTCTTCAAAGGATATGTAACTCCTTGCTAATTAATTCCACGGCTGCTTCGCTATTTCCGCTCATTGTAGACATTTGTCTGAACCATTGGGGTAAGTTTCAGACCCATCTTCCTGCTTCTCCCTTGCCTCTACAATCTGTTTTCGTCACACCAGCTAAAGAAATTCGTGTAAACCAGAAGTAGTAGAACGCCACATCTTGGCTAAAAACCCTTTGCGGCTTTAGCATCTCAAGGACCCAAATCTTTACCCTCCCCGTGAGCTCTCTGTGCCCTGGCTTCTGCTGCCTCTCTGACGTCATCTAACACTCACCCGTTCTGCTCTCTCTGACCTGAGGCCCGCCATGAGGAGGCCTTTACTGTTCCTTCAACAGGTCAAGTAGCGTTCCCGCTCAGGGTCTTCGTGTCTACTATTCCCTCTGCCTGGAATGCTCTTCCCGTCCAGGTATTTGCATGGCCAATAATATTTCTCGAGGTCCCTGCTCATGTATCTCATCCTCTGAGAGGCTTGCCTTGTCTGTGTTAGCGCCCACCCCTCTCGCTGACCCTTAGGTGCCTTTGCTCTCCTGCATGGTACTCGTCATCTTTGCCGTATTATATCCTCACTGTCTCTTTTCTGTTTCTGCCTCCCCCCATCACATTACACAGATCTGCTTGTGGCTTTCGCTGCTGTATCAACAAGACCCAGAAGAGTGGGCGACATAGCGGACAGACAGTAGTACTGGTGGGCTAAACGTCTCTTATTTCCACTCCAGGGAACGTGTGTTGGCCACCTTGTTGGTTTTGGTTTTGTTTGTTTGTTTGTTTTTATATTGGAGTATAGTTGATTAACAATGCTGTGCTAGCTTCAGGTATAAAGCAAAGCGATTCAATTATATCTATACAAGCGTCCATTCTTTTTCAAATTATTTTCCCATTTAGATTATTACAGAATACTTTTTTTTAACTTTTTACTTTTTAATTGGGGTATAGCAAATTAACAATGCAATAGTTTCCAAGTGAACAGTGAAGAGACTCAGCCATCCATGTACATGTATCCATTCCCCCCCGAACTCCCCTCCCATGAAGGCTGCCACATAACATTGAGCAGAGTTCCCTGTGCTGTACAGCAGGTCCTTGCTGGGTATCATTTCAAATATAGCAGTGTGGACATGTCCATCCCACTCTCCCAACCTCTTCCTCCCACCCTTTGCTCCTGGTAACCCTAAATTAGTTCTCTAAGTCTGTGAATGTTCCTGTTTTGTAAATAAGTCACTAGTATCAATTTTTTAGATTCTGCATTTAAGCGATATCTTTGGCTACTTGTCTTTCTGAAGGTGGTGTAATTTTAAAATTGGGAAACCTCCTGCACAGAGACCCCAGCAAGAGGTTAACAGGAGCAGATCTGAGGCGCTCATTTTGCTTCGCCTCCGATGAGACAGCCGGCCTGAGGCTCCCCACTTCTTGCCCTGGATGCAATCAGGTGGAACATATGCCGGCTCTCCCGGCAGCAGCTGCCCAGTCCTTCCAGAAAACTGCCGTGCAAGCAGCCATCTCCCCGCGGCTCTCCTCTTTAATTGAATGAGAACCAGCGGGTGACCGGTGCCGCGCGGGGGAATCAGACGCACTCTCGCTTGTTGCTGTGGGATGGAGCTAGTGTGTGGCCTCTTAAGTGGAGTCCTGGATGCTTCTGGGGGCAGGGCGCTTGGAGAGCTTCTTACTAGCATCATTTCTATGTGCTAGAGTCATGACTCTGAGACCAGTATTTTCACCTAAGATGCAATTAACATAGAGAGTCATGACGTTTCATGTGCTCGATTGGATAAAACCGGATCCTGCAACCCATCACTATGTATCCTGCAATCTACCCTAAGAAAATGTTGCCACACCTTAAATACATTTTTCTCCTAATGTCAGTCATGAGCAGTGATAAGAAAGTGGGCTGGGGATCCCAGAAGAGCCTACCTTGCCCACATATCATCTATTTGTTCTATGGATGATCCATGTCCAATTGCCACCAAATGGCTAGAACTATAGAGAATGGAAAAAGTCTGTAGATGCAAAATGGGAAGGAGTGTTAATTAAGCATTGCGGTGAATGTTCCAGTAAGCCTCAAGCCTTAGAAGAGCAGTCATGTTCAGGAGGCCTTGGCTTTTACAGAGAATTTAGAAGAAAGTATCTGTTCTGAAGGAGGTCTGCTCAGTCCCACTCAGGTGAAACAGTCAGACACATTTCAATTTATAACTCAGAGACTCTCTTTATTCCATCTGTATACAGTGACTACCAAGGCAGCTTGTATATCATGGGAAGAGAAATTTACAAACCATTTACACTCAAATACACCAAAGGTACATAAAGCCAAGTAAAGCACGTACCTAGATGAGAGATAAAAGTTTATGTTAAGATTTTCTTTTAATAAAATGTTTGAAAAATAAAATATCATAAAAATTCTTTTATGCTACTTAATGAGAACATGCTTATTAACTTACTTCTTTTGAAGTATCATTGACTTACAGTGCTGTGTTAGTTTCAGTATATACATATGTGTATACATATATATACACACAAACATAGACACACACACATATATGTATACATGTGTACACATGGGCTTCCCTGGTGGCTCAGGTGGTTAAGAATCCACCTGCAGTACAGGAGGCCTGGGTTCCATCCCTGGGTTGGGAAGATCCCCTGGAGAAGGGAAAGGCTACCCACTCCAGTATTCTGGCCTAGAGAATTCCTTGGACTATATAGTCCATGAGGTCAAAAAGAATCTGACATGATTGAGTGACTTTGACAATCAAAATATATACACACACATATATATCTGTGTACAGATCTATATACATATATATACTCTTTTGCAGATGATTTTCCCTGATATGTTATTAGAAAATATTGAATATAGTTTCTTATGCTATACAGCTCTTGTTGTTTATATTAATATATTTGTATATTTGTATATGTTGCTGTTGTTTAGTTCCTAACTTGTGTCTGACTCTGCGACCCTGTGGACTGTAGCCCATCAGGATTATCCTGCTGTCCATAGGATTTCCAGGCAAGGATACTGAAGTGGGTTGCCATTTCCTTCTCCAGGGGATCTTCCCCACCCAGAGATCAAACCCATGTCTCCTGCATTGCAGGTGGATTCTTTACCACTGAACCGCCTGGGAAGCCCATATTTATATTTAGTAGTGCATATGTGTTAGTCCCAAACTCCTAACTTATCCCTCTCCCCCACTGGCCCCTTTGGTAAACATAAGTTTGTTTTCTATGTCTGAGAATACACTTATTTAGTTCAAAGTCTACACCATAGAGGGCTTCCCAGGTGGCACAGGTGGTAAAGAACGGGCCAATGCAGGAGGTGTAAGAGGCATGGGTTCCATCCCTGCGTATAGAAGATCCCCTGGAGGAGGATCCAATCCCAGTATCCTTGCCCGGAAAAATCCATGGACAGAGGATCCTGGCAGGCTTACAGTCCACACGGTCACAAAGAGTCAGATACGACGGAAGCAACTTCGCAGGCACCCACCACACGGTAAACAAACCCTTGACAAAAACCATCAACAAAAGCTTAAGAGACATTACCAGAGAAAAGGAAATATGCTGTTGGATGAGCAAAAGGATAAAGGTATGTAACTGAAATAGGCAACAGATTTGGGGAAAAGTTAATTTTAACACAGTTCAGGATTTCTTCAAAGTTTTAAAGCTCACGAAGCATGAGTATCTGAAGGCGGTGGGTGGTGAGCGACTAGCAGAGACAACTGTTTCTCTGTAACCCCCAAACTTCCTCTGGCTGTCAAACAAAGTCACGGGCTTACCTAATGATCTCCACAGCTCCGTGCTAGTCTGAAACTTTGATCTTCGTTGCTGTCTGCTGGCTTAAGGCTTACACCTTTGCTCTTAATAAAAGAAAAGAGAGCTACTTAACTAAATTTCCTCACCATTAAAAACAATTGCTTTTACAATCACTTTCAAGTCCCCCTCAGAGAAAGCTGCTACAAAAAATATCTACTTTGATGTGTTGTGGGGCTTAATCAGACTTTCTAGAGTCAACAAACTGGAAGAGAAAAATCCAATAAAATACTTTGAAAAAAAATTGTGAGTCGGTTTGATAGAGTCTGAGTAGCATGTTTGTGCACTTGGAGATCTGCCAGTATTAAATAGAATCCAGTTGGTATGGACTGAAGGATTCCTGGCAGCAAATCAGGACAGAAAATCTGACCAAATGATGTCTGCTCGAGTCAGTGACAACTAAAGTCTGTTCCCTGGCTGGTACCGCTGTGAGTAAATGGGCGGGTATTTTATTGAAACATGGACTTGTGAAAGAACGTTGTCATGTCCCTGTTCTAAAGAATCCAATTGAAAAAAATCAGGGATTTTTCAATATCTATCATTTTTTTAATAAAGGGTGTCATCCTAGAAAGAAAAAAAAATAAAAAAGCTTAAAGAAAATGTAAGACCACATCCACAGTTTTAAAAGTCAAGTTGAAAATTCCAGATGTGTTGGAAAGAAATATCACTCCTTCAGTACCCCTGTTAATTTTCAGGAAAAGTCAGGCGACTGCGCCAAGCTAAGGAGGAAGCGATGGCGGAAACTGATCAGTACAGAATGCAGCGAGATGAGGAGTTTCGACAGAAACAGGCGAAGGTGGGTATGAGAGTCAGCACCAGGGTTTGTGCAGCGTAGACTCTAAGGCATGAATGTATTCATTACTAATAAGATATTGATCCTCCTAAGTGTCACGCACAACATTGTTGTTGTTTAGTTGGAAGCCATGTCTGACTCTTTTGCCACCCCATGGACTGTAGCCCTCCAGGCTCCTCTGTCCATGGGATTTCCCAGGCAAGAATACTGGAGTGGGTTGCCATTTCCTCCTCCAGGGGATCTTCCCCACCCAGGGATCGAACCTGCGTCTCCTGTATTGGCCAGTGGATTTGTCACTGCTGAGCCACGAGGGAAGTCCGTCATGCATGATACCAGGAGAGAAAAATACACGGGACACAGCAAATAAGAGTTCAACCAAGGCTAAATATGGGGTTTCCCTGGTAGCTCAGCTGGTAAAGAATCTGCCTGCAATGAGGGAGACCTGAGTTAGAAAGATCCCCTGGAAAAGGGAAAGGCCACCCACTCCAGTATTCTGGCCTGGAGAATCCCATGGACATGGAATGAGTCCCAAAGAGTTGGATACAACTGACCAAGTTTCACTTCACTTCAAGGCTGAATATCAAATAAAATCACTTTTTTTAAAAAAGACTTTTTGATATGGATGGACCATTTTTAAAGTCTTTATTGAATTTGTTACAATATTGCTTCTGTTTGATGTTTTGGGCTTTTGGCCCTGAGGCATGTAGGGTCTTAGCTCCCAAACCAGGGATCAAACCCATACCCCCTGCCTTGGAAGACAGAATCCTAATCACTTGATCTCCAGCAAAGTCCCTCAAACAAATGTTACAAAATTACTGATTTTACATTTTCACTTCTGAGGCCTTTGGATTTGTCAGAGAAAGTGTCAATCAGTAGTTATTATCTAACACAGTATAGGTTAAAAATCATGTTCTCAAATATACAAGTGAATGGAATTGGTTAAAGCATCATTCCTGCTATAGATTATCGACTAATACATTTAAGTAAGAAAAAAAATCAGAGAACATTTTTTTTTTCTTGTTGCTGTCTATTAACGTTTACTGGTAGAATCAATAAAAAGTGTTGCACAGTGTTTACAATGAGCTTGTTAGGCCAAATTTCCTCTGGTGAAGTCAAGATTTACAAATGATCCATGTAGACATTGTTGTAAATGGCTGAAAAGTCTTCTGGTTTTTCCTTATGATTTCCTTTTCAACTGGCTGACTTCATTCAACAAATCTTTTACTAAAACATTAAGAAGTGCTTTTTCCTACACTAGTATTTTTAAAATATCTGCAGTTTACAGTAAAAAATATAAGCACATGAATTTTTCTGCGCCTACTGCAGCACAGACTAAAAGAAACGATTAAGTTCCATGTGCCATAACTAGTTTGTATGTTTTCTTTTTGCCTCAGCAAAATTATAAATAAAGCTCTGTGTAGAAGCTGGACATTGCAAGATGAACTACAAGCAGTTTGTAAATCTCTCTGTTTACAGCTTTGATTTTAGTGGCAGTTGGTACAGAACTCATGTAGGATTAGGTACATTAGATCCCACAGTAGGAAAAACTTTTCCAAGGGGCTATTTCTTAAAATAAAATGTCCTTTCTAGAATAAAGTGGGCAACTTAGCAAAAGCAACTCCTTCTTATCAAAATTCAGAAAAAGAACTCATAAGATTCCAAGGACACACATGCATATATCCCTCCGTGACTGGCCCCTGGGCATTTTCCCAACATCAGCTCTGAAAATGGTATGCACTTACTTTTTACTCTGAACTGCAAATATTCGTCAAATGCTAGGGTAGGAAACAGCATTGCTTTATATTTTCATGAAGGATTTATAGAGTGAAGCCAGCTAGTTGAAAAGGAAATCATAAGGAAATACCAGAAGGCTTGTTAGCAATAGACAACAATATCTACTTTGGCCACTTGTAACTTTTTTTGTCTCTACTTGCCCTGTTCTAGCCATATGTCTCCTCATTTTTCCCCAGGAGAACTAAGTCGGCAGCTGCCACCGGGCCTTTGCATACGCTATGTCCATTCCGTGGTTCTTTAATACACAGTCACCTCTCCTTGATCTCTGTGTAGGTGTTAACTCTTCTTACTGATCACCTTGTCTAAAATAATGTCTCTGGTAAAAAAAAAAAAAAAAAAAAAATATATATATATATATATATATCCATTATAGTCAGAGCATTTATCACTACTGGATATATTATATATTAAAAAAATTTTTTTTTTTTTGCTCATTGTTTATCTTTCCTTCTGGACTGTGAGCCAAAGTGATGGGTCTTTGTTTTCTTTTCTGTTTCCTTTGATATTGGAATAGCATCTGCTCCTCCAGAAGCATCCAACAAGTATTCACTGCACGAATGAATAACTAAGCATCTCTTCCATGGGCATCTTCTTCTTTTTGAGTTCTGTCATGCGTCTGTATACGCTCAGTCACATCTGACTCTCTGTGGCTTCATGAACTGTAGCCCACCAGGCTCCTCTGTCAATGGAACGTTCTCAGCAAGAATACTGCAGTGGGTTGCCATTTCCCTCTCCAAGGGATCTTCCTGACCCAGAGACTGAATCTGCACCTCCTGCGTTGGCTGGCAGATTCTTTACCTCTGTGCCACCTGGGAAGCCCATGACGTATTAGGACCCCCCACCCCCGCCAAAAAAAATAACCATTCTTGATGCCAATCAGCTTTTCTGATCCTGTGTGGGACATTTCTAACATATGCATTACTATTTTTTTAAGTAATTACAAAACTGACCATCATTTTAGAAAGTAGCTGGGTTTACTCCCTTGAAATATTATTTCTCCAGAAGAATCTCCTACAGTATAAATCTGGCTCGGGATATTTATTCTCTGCATCAGAGAGTCATTAAAACTCCTCATGGCTCTCATAATTAGAGCTCTAAGCCAATTTTACAGCTAGTTGATCAAAAGCTCACACAGAAAGGTCAGCATGTTTAGACCTCTGTTACCTCAAGTATATTGCAAACCACAAGCACGGATCTTCTCTCCTGGCATGACCCCCGTATGTCAGAAAGAGAGCTAGTCCGCTAAAGCTCACCATCATTAACCCAGGGCATGTAGGAGGTCTGGGAGGAGACCCAAGAAACCAGCTCTCCGCCTGCCGCTGGGGTTGCACCTTGTTGCTCCTTTTGGGGGTTGCTTTTTAGCTCTTGTTAATGTATTTTCCAATACCCTGACTCATCAAGAGAAACAAGTACCCCCGTGTGGGCTGTATATCAACGAATGTCTTTACAACAAAGATTTACTGACTCCTTGCTATTTTCTTATTCCTTGTTTGACTTTATCGCTTGCTAAAATTTCATACCACTCAGCAAGGAAAAGGACCAAACTAGTGAAACATGCAACAGCTTGGATGATTCTAGAAAGATGCTACACTGAGAGAAAGAAGTGAAGATGCAAGTCGCTCAGTCGTGTCTGTCTCTTCGTGATCCCAGGGACTGTAGCCTGCCAGGCTCCTTCTCCTCTCCAGGCCAGGATGTTGGATCCCCTGTCTCCAGGGGATCATCCCAATCCAGGGACTGAACCCAGGTCTTCTACCTTGCAGGTGGATTCTTTACCATTTGAGCCCCCAGGGAAGCCCTCTGAGCCACAAGGGAGTGAGCCATCATTTATACTGTATGATTTTATATGAACACAAAATATATATTCTATTCCATTTATACGATATACTCAAAAGACAAATCTCTAGTGATACAGTTACTTCAGCCATCCTGCAGGACTTTGGAAAAGTTCTACAAAATAGCATCTTCTAATGAGGAAAACAGTAGATTGCTACCATGGAAATACGAAGCACTGTTAATGCCAATGAACGGTGGACTGACCATGCATCTAAACAGAAGACCCAAAAACGAGTGCCTGGTCATACTGAAGACTTGTGTATCTTCAATATTCCTAAATTCATGTCCTGAAAGTGTTTTTGTTTCCTTGAAGCAGCTACAAATTGAGAATGCAAAGCTGTGTGCAGGAACTGAGCCTCTGTTGCCCTTAAACTGAAGCACAGCTTACAAAGAACTGTGTTTAATGTTGAAGGGTTTCACCAGCACTGTGGGTCCTAAGCTGTAAAGCTACCACATCAGTGTCAACACTGAAGGTTTGCAAATTCACATGGAGAAGTCCTTCAATGGCAGCCTTGGACCCAATGCACGGCTACGTATCACATGGTTACCCACTTCTATTTTATATAGTGTCCCAGTCATTCAAACAGCAGGCTTCGACCAGCAAGAGCGATCGAGCACAGGTAATAAGTCTTCTGTAACACCTGGCGATCCACTCACTGTCTGCTGTTCAACCTACATATTGAGCATCTATTATGTGCCTGACAGCGTTTGAGGCACTTCACCTCATCGGTGGCTGAGCTAACCCTTACCCTGGTCCTTGCAGAGCTCGAATTCTTTCATGTAACTCCTGTGTGGCTTAAATCAGCACTGTCTTCAGATACAAATGGAATTCTTCCCAAGGAAGACCATTTAAAATGGTATATGGGAACTTCCCTGGTGGCCCAGTGGTTGAGACTTCACCTTCCAATGCAGGGGGATCGGGTACAATCTCTGGTTGGGGATCTAAGATCCCACATGCCTCACGTGGAAAAAAATAAAAAACAACAACATAAAACAGAAGCAATACTGTAATAAGTCAATAAAGACTTTTAAAATTGTCCACATTAAATTCATGTTGATGTATGGCAGAAACCATCACAATACTCTAAAGCAATTATCCTCCAATTAAAAATAAAATTTTAAAAACTATAAAAAATCTTCAAAAAAATAAAATAAAGTGGTCCGTAGTGAATCAAGGTATCATATTGTCCAGGAAATACTGCAGAAACTCAAATTATTGTGGATCAAATAAACTTAGAAATAATATTCAGTTCAGTTCAGTTCAGTTGCTCAGTTGTGTCTGACTCTTTGCGACCCCCTGAATCGCAGCATGCCAGGCCTCCCTGTGCATCACCAACTCCCAGAGTTCACTCAGACTCACGTCCTTCGAGTCAGTGATGCCATCCAGCCATCTCATCCTCTGTCGTCCCCTTCTCCTCCTGCCCCCAATCCCTCCCAGCATCAGAGTCTTTTCCAATGAGTCAACTCTTCGCATGAGGTGGCCAAAGTACTGGAGTTTCAGCTTTAGCATCATTCCTTCCAAAGAAATCCCAGGGCTGATCTCCTTCGGAATGGACTGGTTGGATCTCCTTGCAGTCCATGGGACTCTCAAGAGTCTTCTCCAACACCACAGTTCAAAAGCATCAATTCTTTGGCACTCAGCCTTCTTCACAATCCAACTCTCACATCCATACATGACCACAGGAAAGACCATAGCCTTGACTAGATGGACCTTTGTTGGCAAAGTAATGTCTCTGCTTTTGAATATGCTATCTAGGTTGGACATAACTTTCCTTCCAAGGAGTAAGCGTCTTTTAATTTCATGGCTGCAATCACCATCTTCAGTGATTTTGGAGCCCCCCAAAATAAAGTCTGACACAGTTTCCACTGTTTCCCCATCTATTTCCCATGAAGTGATGGGACCAGATACCATGATCTTAGTTTTCTGAATGTTGAGCTTTAAGCCAACTTTTTCACTCTCCACTTTCACTTTCATCAAGAGGCTTTTTAGTTCCTCTTCACTTTCTGCCATAAGGGTGGTGTCATCTGCATATCTGAGGTTATTGATATTTCTCCCAGCAATCTTGATTCTAGCTTGTGCTTCTTCTAGCCCAGTGTTTCTCATGATGTACTCTGCACATAAGTTAAATAAGCAGGGTGACAATATACAGCCTTGACGTACTCCTTTTCCTATTTGGAACCAGTCTGTTGTTCCATGTCCAGTTCTAACTGTTGCTTCCTGACCTGCATACAGATTTCTCAAGAAGCAGGTCAGGTGGTCTGGTATTCCCATCTCTCTCAGAATTTTCCACAGTTTATTGTGATCCACACAGTCGCTTTGCTATTATTAGTAGTAAAGTAAATAATGCTTTACTAATAAGTATTTCAGCCAGGATAAAATACAGGACTTTGGGTTATTAAAAGGGTATTCCAACATTTCTGAAAGCTTAAAATGGATTATACTAATTTTAAAGTGCAAGCAACACCGTGATAAATCATAATTATTACTAATGTTTACTGTCCATCCTACAGGAAATCAGTCCTGGGTGTTCATTGGAAGGACTGATGTTGAAGCTGAAACTCCAATTCTTTGGCCACCTGATGCGAAGAGCTGATTCATTTGAAAAGACCCTGATGCTGGGAAAGATTGAAGGCAGGAGGAGAAGGGGATGACAGAGGATGAGATGGTTGGGTGGCATCACTGACTCAATAGACATGGGTTTGGGTGGACTCCGGGAGTTGTGATGGACAGGGAGGCCTGGCATGCTGCGGTTCATGGGGTCGCAAAGAGCCGGACACGACTGAGCGACTGAACTAACTGACTGATTACTTGCTCAGTGCTAAGCTTCTGTGCTAAATACACCTTCATAACAAACATCTTCAAAAAATTATCATATTGTCTTAACAAAGCACATTAAGAATACACCTAAGGCTGGTAGCTGTCATCTGTCATCCTATACCTACACTGTCAAAAAAGATGGTCGTTCTCAGGTAGCTACCAAGCACTTGAAGTGCAACTAGTCCAAATGAAGATATTCTATAAACAAAATACACGCCAGGTTACAGGAACTTGTTCTTCAATCATTCAGTCGTGTCTGACTCTGCGACCTCATGGACTGCAGCACCTCAGTCTTCCCTGTCCTTCACTATCTCCCAAAGTTTGCTGAAATTTGTGTCCATTGAATCAGCGATACCATCTCTCTCATCCTCTGTTGTCCCCTTCTCCTCCTGCCTTTAATCTTTCCCAGCATCAGGGTCTTTTCCAATGAGTCAGCTCTTCACATCAGGTGACCAAATGATTGGAGCTGCAGCTTCAGCATCAGTCTTTCTAATGAATATTCAGGACTGATTTCCTCTAGGATTAACTGGTTGGATCTCCTTGCTGTCCAACAAACTCTCAAGAGTCTTCTCCAGCCCCACAGTTCGAAAGCACAAATTCTTTGGCACTCAGCCTTCTTGATGGTCCAACTCTCACATCCATGCATGACTACTGGAAAAACCATAGCTTTGACTAGATGGACCTTTTTCAGCAAAGTGATGGCTTTGCTTTTTAATACATTGCCTGGGTGTGTCATGACAAACAATAATGCAATAATTTTACATTTTATATTAAAATAATAGCATAGCTATATTGGGCTAAGTACATATATTGTTCAAGCTAATTTTTCCAATTTTTTAAATACAATTCTAGAAAATTTTAAATGACATTTATGGCTCACTTTGAGGCTATTACACTTTGCACTCATAATCTGGTTGACTTTTTACAACAAACCCATCAAATGGGTGATGTTACCCTCATTTAAAAAATAAAGATTCTAAGGCTGAGATGAAAATTTCCAAAGTCTAATGGGACAGCTGCAGTAATCCAGCCTAATAATAACTATTTTAATACTTCTCCAAAGAAAAGTAGGTAATATTGTAGTTTCATAACAGTGTGTCTTTTAAATTTTTCACTACTTAAGACATTGAATTTAGTAACAGTAATTTTTTTTTAGTTTGGTATAAAATCCAATATTGGATGTAGAGGAAATTTTTAATTTTGGTGGAACTACTTTGGTAAGTAGTTTTCTATTATTTTTCAACATCTTTGTAGCAAAAGGAAAATTTCATCCACATGTCTGTGCTTCTTGTGTACTCACTTATCAAAAGGTTATTTTATAAAAGCTATTTGATGTCTTAGAAGCTATATCACTTCAAAATGATTTTGTTTGAACTAGAAAGACCCAGTTGCCTGAACTGTAAACAGAAAAGAACTTGAACCTGATGCCTCAGTGACATTTGATTTCAAGTTTGGGACCCAGAAAGATCATTCGGATCCTAGAATTTAGAACAGTCTAACAACCTTGAGGTAGAAGGCAATCATTAGTGGAGTCTCCTGCTAAATTAAATGCATGCTTTCCCCAAACACTCAGGGAAGAGGAAAACAAACACACAAAAACCAGCTGTATTGCCTTCACAACTCCCTGCTCAAGAAAGGCTGAGTTTACAGAGGAGACCAATTAGGAGCTGACTGTTGGCTTTAGCAAAGGATAATCGTACAAATCCTACAAATCTAACTCCGCTGGTAAAATTATCTTTTTGCTTTTTCATACTATTCATGGAAATTGTATTTCAATCATATCATTACTTGACAGAGAAGCTGAGAGAGAGAGGAGACGATAGGAAATACTGGTGATCACTGTTAGTGAAAAGACAATCAGCAAGATAAGTGGCACTGAGTCTAAAACCGCAATGGGACTCACTGGGGTTAATTTCTGGTCCACCCACGCCAGGTTGAAACTACTGAAGTCAAAAATGCATTGAATATGCCCACTCTACCCATGGGCTTCCCAGGTGGCTCACTGTTAAAAAAAAATCCGACGTCAATGCAGGAGACATGGGTTCAGTCTCTGTGTCGGGAAGATCTTCTGGAGGAGGAAATGGCAACCAACTCCAGTATCCTTGTCAGGAGAATCCCATGAATTGAAGAATCTCGTAGGCTATGGTCCATAGCGTTGCAGAGAGTTGGACACGACTGAGTGTCTGAACACACACAATAAATGATATATCTGGGCTTGTGAAGGCATCTTATGGGGCATATTGTGGCTGTATATTCCTAAAAAAAACAGATTTAAAGAGTCTAGATAATTTATTTTAAAAATTCACAAACCAATTATTTGCTCTTTTAAGACCAGCAATAATGGGTTTAATGATGTCTTTCAACTTTATTTGCCAGACTTATAATTCAGAAAGTAAGACACAGGAACTCTGTGGAAACTATCATAAATACATGAAAAAAAACTTCTGAGCATGGTATTAATATAATGATTGTGAACTTGCCCTCAATTTGTACTGTGTGAAGGTCAACTTAGAAGTCACCTGCTGTGGCCAGCTTCCTTTTTTTTTTTAATAGTTGATTTACAATACACCTTCAGTTGTACAGGATAGTGATTCAGCTTTGACCTTTTTTGCAGATTATATATTTTTTAGAAAAGTCTATCGATCCCACTCACAGCATTGGTGACCTTATCCATTCTCTGAAAAAATTCTGTAAAAATAATGCATAATGCAAATGATAATCCAAACTGAATTTAACTTACAAAACAAGTAAATTTTAATATGATGTACAGTGTAGTGAATTCTGTTTTATTTTGGTAGATAATGGGCTCTCAGAGTAATGTCTTAGAAGAAATAGAAGTTCAAACCCTAGGGAAGATAAAAGAACTGAATGCAAGCTACAGCATGTCCATGGAAGGTGTGATCAATGAGCTTCTAAGCATCATCTGTGACGTGAAACCGGAAATCCATGTGAACTACAGAATCGCCGCCTAAATGTGCATCTGATTGCTCAATAAATACTGTTTCCATGCCACCTGGTTGTTTATGGCTTCCTGTGTGTATTAAGAGATTTGAAATGTACATCTTACATTTACTACACATCTACAGATTCTCATGTGACGTAATTCACACATGAATACTGAATTTAAAAGCAAACCAACAAAAAGTTGCCATAGCGTTCCTGGTAATAGGTGTGACCTTCTCTTCTAATTTGGACTAAGCCAAGAATGCAGAGTTAACATGTTTTTGACACATGAGCAAAAGCATGGATTTGGCCATTTTTAGCGGGTGTGGGTTTTTTGTTTTTCTGATTTCGTCCCCTCTTTATCAGCTTAGAAAATGTGTTCTTAGCTGTGGTTGTTGAAAGGTCATTTTTAAGGGAGATAGAATCATGACTCTAATATTGGTATAAAATTATTATATGTTAAGGATTTTATTTAACTCATTAATCAATGAGGAAACCAGTAAGATGTTATCATTAGCTCAAAGAATGAGACCTTCATAGATAGAAAGAGAGATGATAAGACAGACACACACACACGTACACATACATAAAGAGGAATGGGCTCTATAACTATCCTCTCTGCCTAATCTCAACTAGGGAAATATTCTTCTCTTTCAAGAAGAAAAAAAAAAAAAATGACAGATGAGTTGCTAGCACACATGCTTAGGCTAAAAACAAAACAAAACAAATCAAACAACAGAGCAACAGCAACAAGAAGACCTTAAAGGAGAAACAGTAGGTTCGGGGGTGTGATGACCTGAATGTCTGTATTCCCTACCCCCAAATCCATATGCAGAAATCTAATTCCCATTGTCACGGCGTTTGGAGGTAGAACCTTGGGAGATAATCAAGTCATGAGGGTGGCACTCTTGTGAAAGGGATTAGTGGCATTATTAAAAGAGACCAGGACTTCCTTGGTGGTTCAGTGGATGAGAATCCTCCAGCCAGCGCAGGGAACAAGGTTTGATCCCTGGTCTGGGAAGATTCCACATGCAGCAGAGCATCTAAGCCTGCTTGCTGAAACTCCTGACCCTGTGAACCCAAAAGCCTGTGCTTCTCAACCAGAGAAGCCACCACAGTGAGAAGCATTGCCCCACAACACAGCAACACAGATGCAGCACAGCCACAACCAGTGCAATGAAAGCGGCCTGGAGGCTGCCGCCCACTTCCTGCACGCAAGGCCACAAGAAGCCGTCTGTCTGCAGCCTGGAAGACGACCCTTGCTGAACCTGGGCATGCTGCGCCCTTCATCTGAGACTTCCAGTCTCCAGGACCGTGGAAAGTAAGTTTCTGTTATCCATAAGCCACCTGGTCTACGGCACTTTGTAATAGGAGCCCCCACTCCCACCTCAAGGGACTAAGTGTGCCATGCAGCCCGGTTGCCCAGGGAGTCATAGCTAACTTCTTAAGTTGTTGATGTTGTTCAGTCAGTAAGGCACGTCTGACTCTTTGCAACCCTGTGGATTGCATGTCAGGCTCCCCTGTCCTCCACTGTCTCCCGGAGTTTGCTCAAATTCATGTCATCGAGTCACTGATGCCATCCAACCCTCTCATCCTCTGTCACCCCCTTCTCCTGCCCTCAATCTTTCCCAGCATCAGCATCTTTCTAATGAGCTTTCTCTTCGCATCAGGTGGCCAAAATATTGGAGCTTCAGCATCAGTCCTGCCAATGAATATTCAAGGCTGATCTCCTTTAGAATTGACTGGTTTGATCGCCTAGTTAAGGGACTCCCTAAGTCTACGCGATTCTCAAGAGTCTTAAGTACCAGGTACTTTAAGTGCCATGTATAAATTATCTTGATTCTGTTGTGGTGTGTATTATTAGCATCCCCATTGAACATGATTGGAAATAAGATCAAGATATTTGCCTAGAGTTGCTTGAGAACTACGGACAATTCAAGGCTTCAATCTAGAAATATGACTCCAATGTCTTCATGCTTCCGTACTTACTCTGCTGGCTCCCTGAAAAGTTTCTATATTTACACCAGTAAGGTCTGAGGCACTCTGATTCTCCAATAATTTGTGTTGTTATTGTTGTTTAGTTGCAAAGTCATGTCCAAATCTTTGCAACCCCATGGACTATGGCATGCCACACCTCCCTGCTCCTCACCATCTCCTGGAGTTTGCCTAAGTTCATGTCCATTGGATTGGTGGTGCCATTTATATAAGGACAAATTTTAATTCCAATCCAAACAAAATTTAATTAGGGAATTTTCATTTTTACCAAACTATGCATATACTCAATTCCAAACACAAACTGAAATGATTCTAACTGATCATTGTTTTTAGACTCCCTCGTAGAATGCTGGTATAGAATCTGCCTGCAATGCAGGAGACCTTGATTTGATTCCTGGGTCAGGAAGATCCCCTGAAGAAAGGACATGCTACCCACTCCAGTATTCTTGGGCTTCCCTGGTGGCTTAGCTGGTAAAGAATCTACCTGCAATGTGGGAAACCTGGGTTCAATCCTTGCATTGAGGAGATCCCTTGGAAAAGGGAAGAGCTACCCACTCTAGTATTCAGGCCTGGAGAATTCCATGGAAAGTGTAGTCCACGGGGTCACAAAGAGTCAGACACGACTGAGCAACTTTCAGTTAGATTACCAGCACCGCTGTCTCCTTTTAGCAGACAAAATTTAAAATTTTATCACAGTTTTAGATCTCAGAAATACAATTTTACATTCACATTAGGTAAACATAAGACACTTTGAATTCCATTTGTTTCTCTATTTTCCCAACTTTGGAAGCAATGAAAACAAAACAAATTTGTTTACTGGTTTTATGTTGTAGATTTCTCCATTTACCGGAAAGACAACTGATTCCCCAGTTAATGATCAGAAAGGTATCAACTTTCCTAAGACACTGTCCCTCATTTTTTCAGAGGGAGGGGAGGTTTGTAGGAGAAGCTGAAGACATCAAACAAAGGCGTCTCCATAAAACGAGGGCAGGATTTCCATCTCAACACAGATTTGGAGAATTCATTACTCTCTCCTACAGCTCAAGGCATGTCAAACAATGCATAAAACAGCACATGTGAAAAGTCGTCATGTGAGAAGATCGCTTGGAAAAACACAGCCTTGTGATTTGCCTTGAGTATCTAATTTCATGAAAAATATCTTAAGTAACTTATCCCATGAAAACCATCAAGCTGTCAATTTTCTGGATGTAAAAACCTCAGATAGAGTGTCCGGAACACCCAACCTGATAAGTTCCTGAGCGTGCAGAGGAGATAGGATGATTATTTTAAGCCTTAAGCAGTGTGGAAACACACTAAAGTCAGCACAGGGTCTTCCTCGGCAAGAATCGGCTCCCACGTCCAGAAGGCAGCCGTGAAGATTGCGTCTGGTCCCAGCATTGCCTCAAGTTCTCTGTGTCCTGCTGGTAATTCAGTCTCTCTGGGCCTCAGATTCTTTTTTTATTTTTAACTTTTTATTTTGCACTGAAGCACAGCCAATTAACAATGTTGTGGTCATTTCAGGCGGACAGAAAGAGGACTCAGCCATACATATACATGTATCCATTCACCACCCCAAACTCCCCTCCCATCCAAGCTGCCTTATAACACTGAGCAGAGATTCCTGTGCTATCCAGTAGGTCCTTGTTGGTTATCCATTTTAAACTGAACAGTGTGTACATGTCCATCCCAAACCGCCTAACTATCCCTTCCCCCCATCCTTCCGCCTGGCAATCAGAAGTGCATTCTCAAGTTGGATTCTTTCTTTAATGGCTTAATTGACAAAATGCTGTTGAACTAAGTGATCCTGACAGGTCTTCACTCCTTCATGGATCACAGCCTTGATGCCGCAAAGAGGCTTGCATGACTCAATGAACCTATGAGCCTTGCCCTTCAGGGCCACCCAAGACAGACGGGTCATAGTGGAGAGACCTGACCAAACATGGCCCACTGGAGGAGGGAGTGGCAGACCACTCCGGCATTCCTGCTGTGATGCCCCGTAAACAGTATGAAGAGGCAAAAAGATGTGACACCAGAAGGTGAGACTCCCAGCTCAGAAGGTGTCCAGTATGCTAGTGGGGAAGAGCAGAGGGCGGCTACTAACAGCTCCAGAAAGGATGAAGCTGCTGGACCAAAGTGGAAACGATGCTCAGTTGTAGATGTGTCTGGTGGTGAAAGTAAAGTCTGAAGCTGATAAGACTGCAATACTTTAGCCACCTGATGCAAAGAGCTGGCTCACTGGAAAAGATTCTGATGCTGGGAAAGACTGAAGGCAAAAGGAGAAAGGGGTGGCAGAGGATATAATGGTTAGATAGCATCACTGAACCAATGGGCATGAATTGAGCACACTCCTGGAGACAGTGAAGGACAGGGAAGCATGGTGTGTTGCAGTCCATGGGGTCACAGAGAGTCAGATACAACTGAGCTACTGAATAACAACAGCAGCAGGCCTTCCACATTTAGTCCCGCCAACTAAATCAAGTCAATTTCAAAGAGTGGTGCCCACCATGAGCCCTTTTCTCATCCACTTGTGTAGCATCTGTTAATTTTTCCATGACCCCACAACTACCCTAAACACTGTGTTAGCAGGACTTTGTGCTGACACCCAGCATTCTGGATTCTCTGTAACTCACATAGTTTTACTATTCAAATTTGGTTTCATGTCTTTGCTTAACTGAATGAGTCATTTTCCAAGAACTCTTACACTCTCACAGATGGCAGAGTCACCAGAGTTTACTCTATTTACATACGAGAAGGTTTTACATATTTCAGAGATAACTCACTTATTTCTGCCAGCTTCCCCAGTCACAAAAATGTTGACCTTTCTGCACATGTCCTCATCCTGCAGGCTTTATCTGTCCCCACAGGTCTTCACACAGAAGGGTGCTTAGAATCCTCCTCTATTTTTGTTTTCATTCTTTCTAACATGAACAATGACTCTATTAAGTTCTTAATCATTTCCAATCTATCTGAAAACAAAACCATGCCACTTGCAGAAATGGAGCAGGATAAAAAGATTTCAGACTTTTTTGCCTCTATGCTAGTGTGCACACACACACACCCACCCACACCCACACACACACACACAATCAACAACTGTCACCAGAAAATCAACCCTATTAACCTTCCAAATAGACTGACTTGGAGTAGAGCTGCAGCTAAACATGGAACAACATACTGGCTCCAAATAGGAAAAGGAGTACGTCAAGGCTGTATACTGTCACCCTGCTTATTTACCTTATATGCAGAGTACATCATGAGAAACGCTGGACTGGAAGAAGCACAAGCTGCAATCAAGACTGCCAGGAGAAATATCCTCAGATATGCAGATGACACCACCCTTATGGCAGAAAGTGAAGAGGAACTAAAAAGCCTCTTGATGAAAGTGAAAGAGGAGAGTGAAAAAGTTGGCTTAAAACTCAACATTCAGAAAACTTAAGATCATGGCATCTGGTCCCATCACTTCATGGGAAATAGATGGGGAAACAGTAGAAACAGTGTCAGACTTTATTTTTGGGGGCTCCAAAATCACTGCAGATGGTGACTGCAGCCATGAAATTAAAAGACGCTTACTCCTTGGAAGGAAAATTATGACCAACCTAGATAACATATTACAAAGCAGAGACATTACTTTGCCAACATATTAAAAAGCAGAGACATTACTTTGCCAACAAAGGTCCGTCTAGTCAAGGCTATGGTTTTTCCAGTGGTCATGTATGGATGTGAGAGTTGGACTGTGAAGAAAGCTGAGCGCCGAAGATTTGATGCTTTTGAACTGTGGTGTTGGAGAAGACTCTTGAGAGTCCCATGGACTGCAAGGAGATCCAACCAGTCCATTCTAAAGGAGATCAGTCCTGGGTGTTCTTTGGAAGGACTGATGCTAAAGCTGAAACTCCAGTACTTTGGCCACCTCATGTGAAGAGTTGACTCATTGGAAAAGACTCTGATGCTGGGAGGGATTGGGGGCAGGAGGAGAAGGGGACGACAGAGGATGAGATGGCTGGATGGCATCACCAACTCAATGGACATGAGTTTGAGTGAACTCTGGGAGTTGGTGATAGACAGGGAGGCCTGCTGTGCTGCAATTCATGGGGTCGCAAAGAGTCGGACACAACTGAGCAACTGAACTGAACTGAAAGCTATTCTAGAACCAAGGTTATCACAGCATGTAAGAACCCAGCCTAGATGAGCAGAACCACATTATTTGCAGTTGATCATCACACTGAATGAGAAAAGAAGAGACCTTATAAACCACCCATCCCTTCATGGATCACAGCCGTGTCCTGGTGAAGGGGCTTGCATAACTCAGTGAAGCTGTGAGCCATGGCATTCAGAGCCACCAAAGATGGACATGGTCCACTGGAGGAAGGGATGGCAAAGCACTTCAATATCCTTGTCCCGAGAAGCCCATGAACAGTATGAAAAGGCAAAAAGATAGGACACCAGGAGATGAGCCTCCAGGTCAGAAGGTGTCTGATACGCTACTAGGGAAGAGCAGAGGGCAATTACCAAGAGCTCCATAAAGGATGAAGCAACTGGGCCAAAGTGGAAATGATGCTCAGTTGTAGATGTGTCTGGTGGTGAAAGTAGTCTGATGCTGGAAAGAACAGTATTGCATAGGAACCTGGAATGTTAGGTCCATGAATCAAGGGAATTTAGATGTGGTCCAACAGGAGATGGCAAGAGTGAACATGGACATCTTAGGAATCAGTGGATAAAATGAACAGGAATCGGTGAATTTGATTCAGATGACCATTGTACCTACCCCTGTGGACAAGAATCCCTTGGAAGAAATGGAGCAGCCTTGATTGATAGTCAACAAAAGAGTACAAAATGCAGTGCTTGGGTGCAATCTCAAAAATGACAGAATGATCTCAGTTCGTTTCCACTGCAAACCATTCAGCATCAGAGTAATCCAAATCTGTGCACCAAACACTGATGCCAAAGAAGACGAAGTTGACCAGTTCTATGAAGACCTACAAGATCTTCTAGAATTAACACCAATAAACGATGTCTTTTATATAACAGGGGATTGGAATGCAAAAGTAGGAAGTCAAGAGATACTTGGAGCAACAGGCAAGTTTGGCCTTGGAGTACAGAATGAAGCAGGGCAAAGGCTGACAAAATTTTGTCATGAGAACTCACTGGTCGTAGCAAACACCCTTTTCCAACAACATAAAAGATGACTTTACACGTGGATATTACCAAAAGGTCAATAGTGAAATCAGATTGATTATAGTCTTTGCAGCTGAAGATGGAGAAGCTCTATACAGTCAGCAAAAACAAGACCTGGAGCTGACTGTAGTCCAGATCATCCATCAGCTCCTTATTGTAAACTTCAGGCTTAAATTAAAGAAAGTAGCAAAAACCACTAGACCATCCAAGTATGACCTAAATCAAATCCCTTATGATTATACAATGGAGGGGACAAATAGATCCAAGGGATGAGATCTGGTAAACAGAATGCCTGAAGAACTATGGACAGAGGTTTGTAACACTGGACAGGAGGCAGTGATCAAAACCATTCCCAAGAAAAAGAAATGCAAGCAAGTAAAATGGTTGTCTGAAGAAGCTTTAAAAATAGCTGACAAATGTAGAGAAGAGAAAAACAAGGAGAAAGGGAAAGTTATCCAACTGAATGCAGAGTTCCAGAGAATAGCAAGGAGAGATAAGAAAACCTTCTTAAAGGAACAATGCAAAGAAGTAGAGGAAAACAGAATGGGAAAGACTAGGGATCTCTTCAAGAAAATTGGAGATATCAAGGGAACATTTCATACAAAGATGGGCACAATAAAGGTCAGAAATGGTATGGACCTAACAGAAGCAGAAGATATTAAGAAGAGGTGGCAAGAATACACTGCAGAACTGTACAAAAAACGTCTTAATGACTGGGATAACCATGATGGTGTGATCATTCACCGAGAGCCAGACATCCTGGAGGGTGAAGTCAAGTGGGCCTTAGGAAGCATCACTACAAAGCTAGTGGAGGTGATGGAATTCACGCTGAGCTATTTCAAATCCTGAAGGATGATGCTGTTAAGTGCTGCACTCAATATGTCAGCAAATTTGGAAAACCAGCAGTGGCCACAGGACTGGAAAAAGTCAGTTTTCATTCCAATCCCAAAGAGAGGCAATGCTAAGGAATGCTCAAACTACCGCACAATTCCATTCATCTTGGATGCTAGTAAGGTTATGCTCAAAACCCTTCAATCTAGGCTTCAGCAGGATGTCAACCAAGAACTTTCAGATATACAGTCTGGGTTTAGAAAAGGCAGAGGAAGCAGAGACCAAATTGCCAACATTCCTTGGATCATAGAGAAATAAACAGACTTCCAGAAAAACATCTACTTCTGCTTCATGAACTACACTAAACCATTTGACTGTGTGGGTCATAAGAAACTGTGGAAAATTCTTGAAGAGATGGGAATACCAGACCACCCTGTCTCCTGAGAAACCTGTATGCAGGTCAAGAGGCAACAGTTAGGATCTTACGTGGAACAATGGGCTGGTTCAAAATTGGGAAAAGCATATGGCAAGGTTATTTATTGCCACCTTGTTTAATTTAACTTATATGCAGAGCACATCATGCAAAATGTTGGGCTGGATGAATCACAAGCTAAAATCAAGATTGCAGGGAGAAATATTAACAGCCTCAGATATGCAGATGGTACCATTCTAATGGCAGAAAGTGAAGAGGAACTAGAGAGCCTCTTGATGAGGGTGGAAGAGGAGAGTAAAAAAGCTACCTTAAAACTCAACATTAAAAAACCAAGATCATGGCATCCAGTCCCATCACTTCATGACAAACAGACAGGGAAATAGTGGAAGCAGTGACAAATTGCATTTTCTTGGGCTCCAGAATCATGGCTGCAGCTACAAAATTAAAAGACACTTGCTCCTTGGAAGAAAAGCTATGGCAGACCTAGACAGTGTATTAAAAAGCAGAGATATTACTCTGCCAACAAAGATCTGATAGTCAAAGGCACACAATCAAAGCTACACAATGGTTTTTCCAGTAGTCATGTATGGATGTGAGAGTTGGACCATAAGGGAGGTTGAAGGCTGAAAAAATTGATGCTTTTGAACTGTGGTGTTGGAGAAGACTCTTGAGAGTCCCTTGGACCACAGGGAGATCAAGGCAGTCAATCTTCAACAACAACAACTGGGATTCCACTAAAGAAGCAAAGATTGCAATGCAGAGTAGAAGAAAACTATTACAGAAGCCATATCCCTGTGGGGAAAAGCAGCATAGGATTCTCATTAAAACAGGAGTTGACCTTCGATAAAAGCAGGGCCTCTTGTATGAATTGGAAGATGACAGTGGAATCATATGCAAGTGGGTAGGTAGACTTAGTGCTCAGATGACAAATTTCAGGTCTCATTTACTGCTGTTGTTGTTTGTGTCTTAATGAATAGGAGGAAAATGATTAGCTGAGTGAGAAATTTTAGGAGCCTTATCAAGACAAAACAAGGGGAGAAATGGTCGTTTTAGGAAGTAAGAAGATGGCCATGCTAGGGACGTGTAACAGGATTACCAAGCAGTGTTGAGTGTCAGAATGAGATGCACCATCATCCTGTAGAATGAGACAATGCCAGTGGTGTGCTTTCCTCTGGTGATGGTGGGATTCAGGAGTGGGCGGGAGGTGGGCACCTCAAGACTCATCATCCAAGACCTGAGATCTGCTCTCCTGTCCTGCTTCCTTCAGCTCAAAAGTTGCCCTGAGATAATTCTCCTCAAAATGGCTATCATGGCCCTAAAAGTGAAAGTGAGAGTGAGAGTCGTTCAGTGGTGCCCAACTCTCTGTGACCCTGTGGACTATACAGTCCATGGAATTCTCCAAGCCAGAATGCTGGAGTAGGTAGGCTTTCCTTTCTCCAGGGGATCTTCCCAACCGAGGGATCAAACCCAGGACTCCCGCATTACAGGCAGACCCTTTACCAGCTGAGCCACAAGGGAAGCCCAAGAATACTGGAGTGGGTAGCCTTTCCCTTCTCCAGTGGATCTTCCCAATCCAAGAATCGAACCGGGGTCTCCTGCATTGCAGGCGGATTCTTTATCAACTGAGTTTTCAGGGAAGCCCTGACTGGACCACCAGGAAATTCTCTAAAGACGGGAATCCAGAGGTTGTTGAAAATATTATGGCTCTATTTTATCAGTGAGAGAATGAGAGGGGACATCATAGCTGCTGTTTCTAACTGGTGGTCCTGCTTCCTGTTCTCCATCCCCCAGGTCGGTGTGATGCTGGCCTTAGGAGAAGTCACTGGCACAGAGAGTTGCTTCACTCACCTTCCAGAGCGGCCTGAAGGAGTCACTCACCAGTGACATAACTGCAGATCTTACAAATCCTGTATAGTAGTCGTCATTCATCCACCCATTCATTTATTCAGCCAAGGTTGCTGAATCCTGTTGAATCACACATTTGAGATGGGAAGAACAGACTCAGCCAGGACGGCAACTGCCACGCCCATGTCCCTGCTCCTCCTGCCTCCAGTGTAAGAGGGGATGTTTTGAAGGCACGGGTTTCTCTGTGTCCTGAAATCAATTAAACTCCTGTTATGACTCTGGGAAGAGAAGCACGCTGACTATCACCCTGGCTAAAGAGTTCATGTCACACCAGCCCTGCAATTAGACTGTCTGGACTCGTGGCCAGCACCATCAGTGACTGACGGTGACTTTGAACATGTTAATAACCTCTCTGAGTTATAGCTCCGTCATCCCTAGGACAAGAGTGATGCTGTTACTACAAAGAGTTATGATGAATATTAAATAACTAGATTCCCAGAAAACTCTCGGAATGTTACCAGGCACATTGTGTGTGATATATGAGCTTCTAATAATCATGACAAATATTATCATTATTATAGCTGAAAAAGAACTAAGCCAAATACACTGATTTAAGAGAGGAACAAGTGTGGTAGGGGATGGTGAGGTGGGGAATGGCAGAAAACCAGTGTGATTTATGTTTGCAGCCAGTTTAAACAGACCATTATGAAATTACCTCATTTTTAAAGTAAACTCTTTATGTTTGGAGAAGTAAAATCTAACAGAAGTTTAACAGAGCCTGTTTTATCATGCTATCACTTCCATCGAAAAAGCATCTACCAGTATTAACTTATCATTCTTATTAATGTGCAGTCAATTAATAAGAACATATGTGTTCCACAGACCAACCCCAAAGATATTTAAATAGAGCTTACAGCGAATGTGACAGCCTCGCCAATATGCTAAAGACCTGTTTCCTGAGAGTTTACAGTCACAGTTCAGACAGGTTCTTTCCTAAGCAAAAATGTAAGTATGCCCAAACACCTTGAGTAAAACCACCAGCCCCAAATGTGAGGTACATATGTCTGCACAAGAGGCAAGAAGTTCCCCCTGGTGACTACTGGCGTGAGCAAAGTTTAAAACAGCTGTAATGTTGTTGACGGAACGCTGGACAGCCCACCAGTCTTGAAAGGACTTTCAAAACTGCCATGACCACACTGAACGGAAGGAGAAACTCTCAGGCAACAAATATCCACCAACACAATACCCGGCCCCACCCCGGCTGTGAAATGAGTGACTGACTCTAGTCAAAACAACCAATGGGCTTCCCAGGTGGCTCAGCAGTAAAGAATCCATCTGCCAAAACAGCAGACGCCAGAGACACAGGTTCGATTCCTGGGTCAGGAAGATCCTCTGGGGAAGGGAATGACAATCCACTCCAGTATTCTCACCTGGGAAATCCCATGGACAGAGGAACCTGGTGGGCTACAGCCCACGGAGTCACAAAAGGTTGGACAGGACCGAGTGTGCACACACGTAGTACATAAAATAACTAATACCACTCTCTTTCTCCCAAGTTAAGGACTTGCTAAAGGCAAGAAAGTCACAACAACAGTCTTAGAAGTAGTATTAGCAAGTGAAAAATATTAAGGTCAGTTACAATAACTTGCCATTCTCTTTGCCTACAGTTTCTGTATCTGGCAAATTTTACTGGTTCTTCAAGGTAGAAATGCTGAAAGCTGGGCCTCTCCAAACTGGTGTAGAATCAAATCTCAGAGACAGACTTTTGGGTGAAGCGGAAAAGAGCAACAGTTCAAGATTGGGCTTGCTGATAAGATTAGGGTGTGTGCAGGGCCTGTATGCATGCTAAGTCACTTCACTCATGTCTGACTCGGGCAGGCTCCTCTGTCCATGGGATTCTCCAGGCAAAAATTACTGGAGTGGGTTGTCATGCCCTGCTCCAGTGGCTCTTCCCAACTCAGGGATCAAACCAGCATCTCTTATGTCCTCTGCATTGGCAGGTGGGTTCTTTACACTAGCAACACCTGGGCAGCTCCTAGTTCCCTGAGCAGGAATTGAACCCAGGTCCCCAGCATAGGAGCATAGAGCCTTAGCCCCTGGATCACCAGGGAAGTCTCTCAGTTAACCTTTTTGGTGAGCATCTCTGATACTATAAATCTTGCCTGAGGTGGTCTCTTGGCTGCCCCTCTCTTGATTAGCAACTGTTTGGACTCAGTGAAGGTCTTGAAGGCTGGGGGCCATTCCCTATAACAAGAAAAAGGGAGACAGAAGGGTCTCTGTGCCCAGGAGCCCCACAGGGTTCTGGTCTGTTTCACTGGGGTTAAAGGTTTATCTCATTTGTGAAGTCTTTCCTGGGCTTCCCTGGTGGCTCAGATGGCAAAGAATCTACTTGCAATGCAGGAGACCTAGGTTCTATCCCTGGGTTTGGAAGATCCCTTGGAGGACGGCAAGGCAACCCACTCCAGTATTCTTGTCTAGAGAATCCCCACGGACAGAGCAGTCTGCTGGGCTACAGTCCATGTGGTCTCAAAGAGTCAGAGAGGACTGAGGGACTAAAGCACAGCACCCAACTCCCTTACGAAAGGAGGCCATCACCCCATAGTGATTTTAAAGCTTGATTATAGCGCTTACCATGTTCAACAGTACATGAACTGTGAAATTCCAGATATTCAAGCTGGATTTAGGAAAGACAGAGGAACCAGAGATCAAATTGCCAACATCCTTTGAATCACAGAAAAAGCAAGAGGATTCCAGAAAAAAATCTACTTCTGCTTTATTGACTATGCCAAAGCCTTTGACTGTGTGGATCACAACAAACTGTGGAAAATTCCTCAGAAGATGGAAATGCCAGACCACCTGACCTGCCTCTTGAGAAACCTGTATGCATGTCAAGAAGCAACAGTTAGAACTGGACATGGAACGACATACTGGTTCCAAATTGGGAAAGGAGTATGTCAAGGCTGTATATTGTCACCCTGTTTATTTAACTTATATGCAGAGTACATCATAAGAAACGCTGGGCTGGATGAAGCACAAGCTGGAATCAAGATTGCCGGGAGAAACACCAATAAGCTCAGATACACAGATGACACCACCCTTATGGCAGAAAGCGAAGACCTAAAGAGCCTCTTGATGAAAGTGAAAGAGGAGGGTGAAAAAGTTGGCTTAAAACTCAACATTCAGAAAGCTAAGATCATGGCATCCGGTCCCATCACTTCATGGCAAATAGACGGGGAAACAGTGCAAACAGTGACAGACTTTATTTTTCGGGTTCCAAAATCACTGCAGATGGTGACTACAGCCATGAAATTAAAAGACGCTTGCTCCTTGGAAGAAAAGCTATGACCAACCTAGACAGCATATTAAAAAGCAGAAACATTATTTTGCCCAACAAAGGTTTCCATCTAGTCAAAGCTATGGTTTTTCCAGTAGTCATGTATAGATGTGAGAGTTAGACTGTAAAGAAAGCTGAGCACCGAAGAATTGATGCTTTTGAACTGTGGTGTTGGAGAAGACTCTAGAGTTGGAGAAGACTGCAAGGAGATAAAATCAGTCCTGAATATTCATTGGAAGGACTGATGCTGAAGCTGAAACTCCAATACTTTGGCCACCAGATGTGAAGAGTTGACTCATTTGAAAAGACCCTGATGATGGGAGGGATTGGGGGCAGGAGGAGAAGGGAACGACAGAGGATGAGATGGTTGGATGGCATCATTGACTCAATGGACATGAGTTTGAGCAAGCTCTGGGAGTTGGTGATGGACAGGGAAGCCTGGCGTGTCCACAGGGCCGCAAAGAGTCCGACACGACTGAGTGACTGAACTGAACTGAACTGAACTAAGCTGAATGTTGTATAGGGCATAGTCTATTGGTCCCTCCCACCCCACCACCCTCCCAACTGTGATTCCTCTAGGGCAAAAACTGTGTCTTGCAAATCTTCATCTCCTAAGGCCAAACCCAGAGAATCAGATCAGATCAGTCGCTCAGTCGTGTCCGACTCTTTGCGACCCCATGAATCACAGCACGCCAGGCCTCCCTGTCCATCACCAGCTCCCGGAGTTCACTCAGACTCATGTCCATCGAGTCAGTGATGCCATCCAGCCATCTCATCCTCTGTCGTCCCCTTTTCCTCCTGCCCCCAATCCCTCCCAGCATCAGAGTCTTTTCCAATGAGTCAACTCTTTGCATGAGGTAGCCAAAGTACTGGAGTTTCAGCTTTAGCATCATTCCTTCCAAAGAAATCCCAGGGCTGATCTCCTTTAGAATGGACTGGTTGGATCTCCTTGCTCAGTCCAAGGGACTCTCAAGAGTCTTCTCCAACACCACAGTTCAAAAGCATCAATTCTTCGGCGCTCAGCCTTCTTCACAGTCCAACTCTCACATCCATACATGACCACAGGAAAAACCATAGCCTTGACTAGACGAACTTCTGTTGGCAAAGTAATGTCTCTGCTTTTGAATATGCTATCTAGGCTGGTCATAACTTTCCTTCCAAGGAGAAAGTGTCTTTTAATTTCATGGCTGCAGTCACCATCTGCAGTGATTTTGGAGCCCAGAAAAATAAAGTCTGACACAGTTTCCACTGTTTCCCCATCTATTTCCCATGAAGTGGTGGGACCAGATGCCATGATCTTCGTTTTCTGAATGTTGAGTTTTAAGCCAACTTTTTCACTCTCCACTTTCACTTTCGTCAAGAGGCTTTTGAGTTCCTCTTCACTTTCTGCCATAAGGGTGGTGTCATCTGCATATCTGAGATTATTGATATTTCTCCCGGCAATCTTGATTCCAGCTTGTGTTTCTTCCAGTCCAGCGTTTCTCATGATGTACTCTGCATATAAGTTAAATAAACAGGGTGACAATATACAGCCTTGACATACTCCCTTTCCTATTTGGAACCAGTATGTTGTTCCATGTCTAGTTCTAACTGTTGCTTCCTGACCTGCATACAAATTTCTCAAGAGGCAGATCAGGTGGTCTGGTATTCCCATCTCTTTCAGAATTTTCCACTGTTTATTGAATAGCTTCCCATGAACACTGCCACAGGAATTTCGCATAATTAGAATTTCGAACTTTTCTTAGACTTTCCTATTGTTCTGCCAGAAAGATGAAAGAAAGCCCAAGCACAAGGTTGATTAGGAGGTAGCCTTGTGAGTGTGGGAGAGTGGGGGATGGCACAGCTGAGAAAGGAGCACGCCCAAAGGATGAGATGTAGAAAGCCGGAAGACTGCGTCTGTGAGAAGAAGGCTTAAATTGCTGTTGGAGAGGCTAGAAGGGTAGCTTGTGAAGGGCCTCTTAAACCATGGGAAGACGTTTGCTCTTTGCCTGAAATGGATCAGGCGCCCCTGAGAAGCTGTACGCAGGAGAGTAATGAGACTTGCACATGCATCGATCAGTGTGCCTCCAGTGGGCCAGAAAGTGGGACCGAGATGGGGACCACGGCATCTGTCAGGAAGCTATTGCTGGAGTCCAAGTGGGTGATAAGTAGGTCCTATTCTATGGCAGGCACAGAGACAAGAGAGAGAGCGAGAGATGATAAAGAGGCAGAACTGACCTGCGAACTGGATGGAAATTGGAAAGAAAACATGATGGGATGCTAAAAAAATAAATAAATAAGGAGAAATGCCAGAGATAACAAGACTGTGGACGCCGGGAAGAAACAGTGCTTGGGGACAAAGGGAAGACCGGATGTTAACAGTCTTGCCCAAGGAGGCTTAGCACACATCCCTAAGTCTTTATTCTTTGGGCTATTATTCATTTGTATGCAGGCGTATGAGTGTATTTCTTTTTATTTATTTATTTTTTTTTTTTGCCATTTCTCTTTTTAAATGTTTGATTAATTGTTTTTGGCTGCACCAGGCCCTCATTACCCAGGCTTCTGTCATCGCGGCCTGGGGCTGAGCCGCCCGAGGCTGAGCTGCCCGAGGCATGTGGAATCTCCCTGGGTCAGGGCTTGAACCTGGGCCCCTGCGTTGGCAGGCAGAGTCTTAACCACTGGACCACCAGGAAGGTCCTGTCATTTCTTCACTCCTAACACCCTCGGTCTTCCTCACGTCTCTCCTTCACAGATCCTTTACCTCCTTTCCTTGTGATACACTGGTCCGCAGTTTTCCTCTTCATTCTCAGTGGCTCCAGACTCCTTTGCTGTGGTCTCTAACAAACGTGACTGAGGCCCAGACTGCAAAGTAGACACTCAAGTTAGACACCTCTTAATTGAAACCCAGCTGTGTCCTGCCAGGTTAGCCCACTGCAAGTTCTCCAAGACCCAGCTGGCTCAAGTTGGCTCATCTTAAGAAAAGAATATGAGACTTCCCTGGTGGTCTAGTGGCTAAGATGCCATGCTGCCAGCTCAGGGGGCCCAGGTTCAATCCCTGGCCAGGGAACTGAATCCCACACACTGCAACAAAGAGTTGGCACACTGCAACTAAGACCC
This sequence comes from Bos javanicus, assembly GCF_032452875.1. Lineage (NCBI taxonomy): Eukaryota > Metazoa > Chordata > Mammalia > Artiodactyla > Bovidae > Bos > Bos javanicus. Next base: position 78,122,458 of record NC_083883.1, on the reverse strand, counting down.
AGCGCAGCCAAATAAATAAATTGTTTTTAAAAAAGAAAGATGAGAGAGGAAAATGCCTCAAAAAAAGAGTCACATATGCCTAACTCACAAATTTGCTGTAAACATTAAGATGAAAAGGGAATAAACAGCCTCCTGCAGAACCTGATTCACAGTAAAAGCTCCAGGGACAGATGACTTCCATTGGTCTCCCCTTCTTTTGTAGGTGGTCGGCAGTCCCTGCCCTACCTGGGTGCTCTGCTGGTTCTAACCAGCAGCTGATGATGGACATCCCACATGACATTTCTACCTTCTCTGAGTTCTATTTCTGCAAACCTTTCAGAGCTCTTCTGAGTGTTCTCATCCTTGAGTCCTACCTGCATCTTATTTTTACAGCATCACGTTGCTTGGCGGTCCTCCGTAGCAAGCCAGGCCTTCCTTTTTCCGGGTGCTGACTTTTATCCTCCGCTCTGCCGTCTGCTTGGCCATGTCCTTTTCCTGGGTCGCCAAATGCCCTTTTCTTTTCACAAACTTCCTTTCTTCTGAGCAGGGTATTCTATTTCTGCTGGTCAGATTATGTAGGAAATGGAATGCAAAATTTGACCCTGGGTTGTTGGGATCTGCTGTTTTCTTAGAGATGAATCCCATTATACTGAAAAGCGATTGTATATTAGTCACGCTCGGCATCCCTGCCACGTATGCGCCCTGTTGGGCCACGAAAATGTCCCCAAAATTACACCATATGGAACAATAGCAGAAGCCAGCTACCAAGAAATGAGCGGGGAAATTTGCTTTAAAAAAAAAAAAAGAGAGAGAGAGCGCACCTGTTATGTTTTCTAAGGATAAATGAAATTCTCTGTTGTTTGGTTCATCTTCTTTTCTTTTTATTTCTGCCTTTTCGTTTACTGTATTCATCTGATATTTTTCTTAAATCTTTGTTACAGAAGTAATATATTCTCCCCTTAATTTTCTAATTTCCTTTTGCACCTATTCCTAATTTGAACAGTCTCACTAAAAGCCTCCATTGATATATCCAGCAGCATCCTACTGCTATTTCTACTCATTTTGATGGCTGTAATAGTGTAATAGATAACTTTAATAACCAAGCATAACTTTACATTTTCATTTTTCATCATTCATGTCAGTTTTATACTTTTATTAAATTTTTATTTCCTTTGACAGCTTTACATGTTTGTTCCTCATCTCCTGTTTTTGTGGAAGAAATGCTATCTTTTATTCAGAAAGTTATTATTCTATTTTACAGGTGAAAAAAATGGAGGCTCAGAAAGATTAACTATCCCGCACAAGGTCACATAATTGTTCAATCTGCAGAGCAAGAACTTAAACACATGTCTATTGGTTTCATAAGCCAGCGCCCCTGGTACAAACTCTTCAGACCCGGAGCTCCAGCTGCACTGAGCCTGGGCACAGCAAAGAGGGAGCTGATCCCAGGAGCCCTCCTAAGGAGTCTACGGCCCGAGGAGGCGTGTCCTTCACCTTATCCTAGAGGTCATCCATCTACCCAGTTCAGACCAACGGTCAGGGTACTTTTCTTTTTGCTTTCAAGCAACATGTTCCTTTTTAAAAACTGAAGTGTAGTTGATGTGGGTTTTCCAGGTGGGGCCAGTGGTAAAGAGCCCATCTGCCAGTGCAGGAGACGCAAAGAGATGCAGGTTTGATCCCTGGGTCAGGAAGATGCCCTGGAGGAGGGCATAGCAACCCACTCCAGTATTCTTGCCTGGAGAATCCCATGGACATCAGATTAGCTTCAGATTACAATACAGTGATTCAGATATTCTTTTTTCTTTCTTTTCCCTTGCAGGTTACTATAAAATATCAAGTATAGTTCCCTATGCTATACAGTAGGTCCTTGTTAGTTATTTTATATATAGTGGTGTGTATATTTTAATCCCAAACTCCTAATTTATCCCTCCCTTTCCCCATCCCCCTTTGGTAACCTTAAGTTTGTTTTCTATGTCTGTGAGTCTCCTTCTGTTTTGGAAATAGGTCCATTATCTTTTTTTGTCTGGCTTACTTCACAGGGTGTGGAAAAAAACAAACCCTTCTATACTGTTGGTGGGAATATAAATTGGTACAGCCTAATGGAGAACGGTATGGAGGCTCCTTTAAAAATAAAAACAGAGTTACCACATGACCCTGAAATTCCACTCCTGGGCATATATCCAGAGACAACCATAATCGAAAATATACAAGCACCCCAATGTTCATTCCAGCACTATCCACAATAGCCGAGGAAGCAACCTAAATGCCCACTGACAGACGAATGGCTCTAGAGAACGTCCCCATTATCCACAATTTGTCTTTCTTAATCTGTCAGCTTGAATCCTATAAACTGGCCACTCCAAATACTCCCGGGCACCTGGAGGTTTGCCTTTATTATCCCTGCTTAATGGCACCCCACTCCAGTACTCTTGCTTGGCAAATCCCATGGACGGAGGAGCCTGGTAGGCTGCAGTCCATGGGGTCACTAGGAGTCAGACACGATTGAGCGACTTCACTTTCACTTTTCACTTTCATGCATTGGAGAAGGAAATGGCAACCCACTCCAGTGCTCTTGCCTGGAGAATCCCAGGGACAGTGGAGCCTGGTGGGCTGTTGTCTATGGGGTCGCACAGAGTCAGACACGACTGAAGCAACTTAGCAGACTCTTTATCCCCGACCGTGACCCTAACCTTATCCTACAAGTGTGTATCCCATTTTGCTGTCTTGATGCAACTTACCCATGCTGTTGCTGCCTGTTCAGTTGCTATCCCTGTCAGACTCTGAGACCCCATGGACTGCAGCACACCAGGCTTCGCTGTCCTTCACTATCTCCCAGAGTTTGTGCCAACTCATGTCCATTGAGTCAGTGTTGCTATCTAACCTTCTCATCCTCTGTTGTCCCCTTCTCCTCCTGCCCTCAAGTTTTGTCAGCATCAGGGTCTTTTCCAATGAGTCAGTCCTTCACATCAGGTGGCCAAAGTACTGGAGCTTCAGCTTCAGCTTCAGCATCAGTCCTTTCAATGAATATTCAGGGTTTATTTTCTTTAGGATTGACTGGTTTGATCTTCCTGCTGTCCAAGGGACTCTCAAAAGTCTTCTCCAACACCACAAGTTGAAAACATCAGTTCTTTGGCACTCGGCCTTCCTTATGGTCCAACTCTCACACCCATATATGACTACTGGAAAAACCATAGCTTTGACTAAACGGACCTCTGTTGGTATGTGCATGGAATGAGTTTAAACCAGTGCCTTCTATAGTCCCTTCAGTAGCTATTCATGTTTATTTGGCTCTTTAATCATTAACTTCCATCTTTTCTAGAACGCACTCTCTGTTCCTATTTTACAGCATAGAAGTGTGTGTGACTCCTCCTTGCTATCTTAGGAAGAAGATGTCTTGTCTCAGGATTATTCATTCCTGATCTCTTCCCCTTTTAACTGTTTCCTCATCTTGCACAGATGTCTGCCAGGATTTCAGCCTTTTGAAAGGTTAATTTTAGGAGAGAAAGACTCTTCCACTATTGTGAACCATCAGTTCCATGACCCCCTTTCTCTTTGGTAAAAAGAATCAGTTGCAGCCTTGCTTTGTAAAACTGATGGTGAGTATCTCTTCCGGATATCTGTCTTGTGGAGTCTTCCTTTAATCCGAACATGTCACTTTAATGTTTTATTCAAAATGCTCCGAAATATTGTTTCATTGTTGCGCAGTGGTTCAACCTAAACATTCCTTAATATCTTTCGGTCGCTTAGAAATCCCTAATCAAGACCTCAGTTTAGCATAAATCTTACTGCTTGTAGCAGCCTTTTGCCTGATACCCTGTTAAGATCCGTTTTCTGCTTTCGGAATTTCAGAGGCTGTATCTTCCATTCTATTTCTCCTTTCAGCTGCCCTAGCTCCGTATCTGTAAAACGTTAGGTCCAATTCTTTGAAGACGCGTGTCCTTCCCACTTCTTAGGCAGGACGCGCGCTCCGGCTGCGGGCGGCGCCCCGCGCCCCCTGCCCCCCGGCGGGTCCCCGCACAGGCCCGTGGTCCCCGCCGGCTTCGCCCGGCCGCCTTCAGCCCTGGAAGGCCGATGCCGCCCGGGCGCTCGCGGCCCGGCCTCGGACAAAAGCCCGCTCTCCTGAAGGGCCCTCCGGCAGCTCGCCCCCGCCGTCCTCAGCCTCTTATTTACCCTGCGCCACTGGGTCTGCTTCTGTCTGTTTTCCCACCCCGGCCAGAAATCGGCATCACTTTCCTCGCTCAGCGCACAAAGCCCCTTCTGCCCGCGCTGCGTCCCCAGGACAGGCCCGGGCGCTCCCGCGCCGCCGGGGTAGGACTTGCTCCAGTGTTTCTCTCGGCCGCTTTCATCCCGGAGCCCCCGAGGGCACAACTGCTTCGGAAGTCCCCTTGTGCTAACACGCTGTGGGGAAATGCCTCCTTCTTCGCCGTCAAGGTGACGGTGTCGCTCTGACCACCGACTCTGTGGCGCCCGGCCGGCGGTGGTGTCAGTCAGTCGTGTCTGACTCTTTGCGACCCCCTGGACTGCAGCCCTCCAGGTCCTCTGTCCATAGGATTTTTCCAGGCAAGGGTACTGAAGTGGGTTGCCACGCCCTCCTCCAGGGGGTCTTCCCAACTCCAGGATGAAACCCACCTCTCCTGCATTGCAGGCGGATTTTTTTTTTTTTTAAACTGACTGAGTTACCAGGGAAACCCTGTGATCTGCGCTTCATCCCCAAACATTCAGGTCCGCGTAGCAACCCACGGACAACAACCTGCCCCCACCTAGTCCCAGCAGAGCCCTTCCTTTTTCTCCTGGAAGCTTGCCTACAATCAGCTACTGGGCTCTGCACCAATGCTTCCCCTGGGCCCTTGCTCCTTCCTCCTCTCTGTTTTTTCCCCGGGGGCTTTTGGGATCTTAGTTCCCCCACCGAGGATTGAACTCAGCCATCCGCAGTGGAAGCACAGAGCCGGAACCACTGGACCCCTCAGGGAATTATTCCAGATCCTTCCCCTCTTTTCCAGACTTCCTTCTGCTCAGTACTTTCCCTCCCGGGTCCCCATGTGTGCCAGACAGTGATAAATCTTCTACATTCTCAGACCTGCTCCCCAGCTGCCAAATGTCCATCCACATCTTTACGTCATAACTGATAATAGCTGTATGTGAATGGGTTTTAGGGTTTCCCCCATGGCTCAAGGGTAAAGAATCCACCTGCAATACAGGAGACACAGGTTCAGTCCCTAAGTCAGGCCAACCCCCTGGAGGAAGAAATGGCAACCCACTCCAGTATCCTTGCCTGGAGAATCCCAGGGACAGAGGAGCCTGGCGGGCTACAGTTCTAGGGATCGCAAAGAGTCGGACACGACTGAGCGAATAAACCAGCACCACCACCGCTGAATTTTATCAGTCTTGGGATTTTGCACTCTAAAAGAGAAACTGGCTGGCCACCGGGGCTCTGCAGCCCAGAATAAAGGCTGTTGAAATGCTCCTCCATGCTTACAGACCCTGCCTTCCTGCTGGGGCCTTGGTCTCAGTGGAGCTCTGTCTGCCCACAATTCTCCACCATCCACAGGCTCTTTCCTCCTTCCTGTCAATTACCCCGTATCCCTCAGGACTGGGCCGGCACAGAAAGGAGGAAGAACCAAGAGAATCTGAACCAAGATTCATGACTCATCAATATAGAAACTCTTAGTTAGTTCAGTCACTCAGTCCTGTCCGACTCTTTGCGACCCCATGAATCACAGCACGCCAGGCCTCCCTGTCCATCACCAACTCCTGGAGTTCACTCAGACTCACGTCCATCGAGTAGGTGATGCCATCCAGCCATCTCATCCTCTGTTGTCCCCTTCTCCTCCTGCCCCCAATCCCTCCCAGCATCAGAGTCTTTTCCAATGAGTCAACTCTTCTCATGAGGTGGCCAAAGTACTGGAGTTTCAGCTTCAGCATCATTCCTTCCAAAGAAATCCCAGGGCTGATCTCCTTCAGAATGGACTGGTTGGATCTCCTTGCAGTCCAAGGTACTCTCAAGAGTCTGCTGGTACTGTCCTAATGAAAGAAAGAGAAAAAAGGAGAAAAGATAACAGTATAGAGGGTAAAAGGTGGAAACTGAACTTTTTCCAGTAAAAAGTGATATTTACTATTTTCAAGAGAATTTCTTTTCTAATAAGGTCATTTTAGAGTAAAAATTCCTCAGTTTTCTACCTCATCCCAAATATTTCTCCATACTGTGTCAAATTGCAAAGATGCAAATAAACATGATCCCCCAAAACCAATATTATTCTGTGACAATTATAAGTGATAACATAATAATTTTTGATAAGCTAATCTTTTTAAAAGGCTGCATATTAGAATGCAATATGCAAAAGTAGGAAGTCGAGAAACACCTGGAGTAACAGGCAATTTTGGCCTTGGAATATGGAATGAAGCAGGGCAAAGACTAATAGAGTTTTGCCAAGAAAATGCACTGGTCATAGCAAATACCCTCTTCCAACAGCACAAGAGAAGACTCTACACATGGGCATCACCAGATGGTCAACACCGAAATCAGATTGACTATATTCTTTGCAGCCAAAGATGGAGAAGCTCTATACAGTCAACAGAAACAAGACCAGGAGCTGACTGTGGCTCAGACCATGAACTCCTTATTACCAAATTCAGACTTAAATTGAAAAAAGTAGGGAAAACCACTAGACCATTCAGGTATGACCTAAATCAAATCCTTTATGATTATACAGTGGAAGTGAGAAATAGATTTAAGGGCCTAGATCTGATAGATAGAGTGCCTGATGAACTATGGAATGAGGTTCATGACATTGTACAGAAGACAGGGATCAAGACCATCCCCATGGAAAAGAAATGCAAAAAGCAAAATGGCTGTCTGGGGAGGCCTTACAAATATCTGTGAAAAGAAGAGAAGTGAAAAGCAAAGGAGAAAAGGGACGATATAAACATCTGAATGCAGAGTTCCAAAGAATAGCAAGAAGAGATAAGAAAGCCTTTCTCAGTGATCAATGCAAAGAAATAGAGGAAAACAACAGAATGGGAAAGACTAGAGATCTCTTCAAGAAAATTAGAGATACCAAGGGAACATTTCATGCAAAGATGGGCTCAATAAAGGACAGAAATGGTATGGACCTAACAGAAGCAGAAGACATTAAGAAGAGGTGGCAAGAATACACAGAAGAACTGTACAAAAAAGATCTTCATGACCCAGATAATCACAATGGTGTGATCACTGACCTAGAGCCAGACATCCTGGAATGTGAAGTCAAGTGGGCCTTAGAAAGCATCACTACGAACAAAGCTAGTGGAGGTGATGGAATTCCAGTTGAGCTATTTCAAATCCTGAAAGATGATGCTGTGAAAGTGCTGCACTCAATATGACAGCAAATTTGGAAAACTCAGCACTGGCCACAGGACTGGAAAAGGTCAGTTTTCATTCCAGTCCCAAAGAAAGGCAATGCCAAAGAATGCTCAAACTACCGCACAATTGCACTCATCTCACATGCTAGTAAAGTAATGCTCAAAATTCTCCAAGCCAGGCTTCAGCAATATGTGAACTGTGAACTTCCTGATGTTCAAGCTGATTTTAGAAAAGGCAGAGGAACCAGAGGTCAAATTGCCAACATCCGCTGGATCATGGAAAAAGCAAGAGAGTTCCAGAAAAACATATATTTCTGCTTTATTGACTATGTCAAAGCCTTTGACCGTGTGGATCACAATAAACTGTGGAAAATTCTGAAAGAGATGGGAATACCAGACCACCTGATCTGCCTCTTTAGAAATCTGTATGCAGGTCAGGAAGCACCAGTTAGAACTGGACATGGAACAACAGACTGGTTCCAAATAGTATGTCAAGGCTTTATATTGTCACCCTGCTTATTTAACTTATGTGCAGAGTACATCATGAGAAACACTGGACTGGAAGAAGCACAAGCTGGAATCAAGATTGCCGGGAGAAATATCAATAACCTCAGATATGCAGATGACACCACCCTTATGGCAGAAAGTGAAGAGGAACTAAAAAGCCTCTTGACGAAAGTGAAAGAGGAGAGTGAAAAAGTTGGCTTAAAGCTCAACATTCAGAAAACTAAGATCATGGCATCCAGTCCCATCACTTCATGGGAAATAGATGGGGAAACAGTGGAAACAGTGTCAGACTTTATTTTTGGGGGCTCCAAAATCACTGCAGATGGTGACTGCAGCCATGAAATTAAAAGACACTTACTCCTTGGAAGGAAAGTTATGACCAACCTAGATAGCATATTCAAAAGCAGAGACATTACTTTGCCAACAAAGGTCCATCTAGTCAAGGCTATGGTTTTTCCTGTGGTCATGTATGGATGTGAGAGTTGGACTGTGAATAAGGCTGAGCACCAAAGAATTGATGCTTTTGAACTGTGATGTTGGAGAAGACTCTTGAGAGTCCCTTGGACTGCAAGGAGATCCAACCAGTCTGAGATCAGTCCTGGGTGTTCATTGGAAGGAATGATGCTAAAGCTGAAACTCTAATACTTTGGCCACCTCATGCGAAGAGTTGACTCATTGGAAAAGACTCTGATGCTGGGAGGGATTGGGGGCAGGAGGAGAAGGGGACGACAGAGGATGAGATGGCTGGATGGCATCACTGACTCGATGGATGTGGAGTTGGTGATGGACAGGGAGGCCTGGCATGCTGCGATTCATGGGGTCACGAAGAGTCGGACATGACTGAGCGACTGAACTGAACTGAACATATTAGAAAACAAAAATTGAACATGAAAAACTTTCTAGTGTTTATCATTTAATAATAGTTTCTTTGAATTTGGCAACAAGTATTAAAGCTAAAATAAAACACTGGAGCAGGAATTCAAAGATATTAGAATTGCACAAAGTTGAAACTGTTTCTAATTTGTACCATAATTTTGAAAATTATTTTATGTGTGCTTTGTGGGATTTTGTCACTTTCTATTGTTAGGTAAGTGCGGTTATAATTTTTAGTGGAAAGATAATACGAATAAAAACACCGTTTAAGAAATATTTGTCTTCAGATGTCTGAACTCTAAATATAGAGTGGAGAAAAATTTTACATTCAGGTAATACTTGTCTTAATACTCTTAGTATACAAAATTGTGAATCAGAACTAGGCTGGGTTTGGGGGGCAAATTGAGGAATTTTGAATAATATTACATGGCTTTAATAGGCCATTAGTTATGATACAGATAAGTTAAAGATCATCTGAACCCAATACAATATTGTAAATCAACTATACCTCTATTTAGGGATATTCTTGATGATTTGGTGGTTTAACTCTTCAAGCTTCCACCGCAGAGAACACAGGTTCAATCAATCCCTGGCCAGGGAACTAAGAACCCACAAGCCACAAAACAAATAAACACAAAAGCTATAACTCAATGAAAAAAAAAAAAAAGATATGCAGATTACCATGTGGGCATCAACAGGTATTAACACTGAGAAAGTCAAGGAAATATACAAAGAAGGCTTAATATTAAACAAAGTATTTTAGTTTTGTTGCTCGTGTTGTTCAGTCGTTAAGTTGCGTCTGACTCTTTTGCGACCCCATGGAGTGTATCCCGGGGATTACAGAGTGTAATCCTCTGTCCATGGGATTTCCCAGGCAAGAATACTGGAGTGGGTTACCAGTTCCTTCTCCAGGGGATCTTCCCAACCCAGAGATGGTACCTGGGTCTCCTGCTTGGCAGACAGAGTCTTTACCATTGAGCCATCTGGGAGGCCCACAAACCAAGTAGTGTAGTTAAATAAAGCACTGCAAACAAACAAACAGAAAAAGGAGTCAAAGATGACTAAGAAGCAGCTTGCATAAGAAAATAATGTAATGATCAGTGAAAGGGGAATTTTAAAATAGAACTTTTGAGGAAGATAAAACAGTTGTATTTTACGCATACTGAGAGTGAAATATCTCAAAATAAGTAGGTGAAAATATCCAACAAGAAATGACCAAACAAGACTCAAAATTGGAGCGTGAGATCGGGAGTCACGCTAATGGATCTTGTTTTTCTTTAGCTCTTAGCCCGTGCTGGGAACTGTTGAAGTACTTTCCAGAGATTACCTCTACAGTAAGTCCCCTACACACAAACCTTTAAGAGGCCAGCTCTTGAAATGCCAACTGCATTCTGTCGACGTCAGGCATGGGTGACATCGCAGCCTGCCCTCCGCCTCCGATCGCCAGCAACCCTTCAGCTCTCCCGTCTCCCTCCGCCTCTCCCGCCGCCAGTCGGGGGCTCTTCTTGTCTGCCCGCTCGATGCCAGCCCTGTGTGCCAGCTGTCGCTCTGTACCACTGTACTCTTCAAGGTCCTGTACTGTGCGCTGCCAAGTGCTTTCTTTATTTTCTGTGTCTGATTTTCATGTACTATTGTGTGAAAAGTCTCATAAACCTTCCACAGTTCACTCCCATACAGTTGATTGTGTTAGTTGGGTACCTGGGGAACTTTGCTGGATTGACGGACACAGTGGACTTAGAAACGCGCTCTTGGAGCAGAACTCGTTTGTATACAGGGGACTTACTGCATACTGCACACAGGTATAATTTCAGAAGAAAAACAGCGACAGTATATAGTCCAGGAGCTGGAATAAAAGACCAAGAGAAGGGGCGTCTCAGGCCTGATGTCAGGAGAAAATGAAACGGCCCCTTTCGGACACCTGGATGAACTGGTATCAATCATTTTGTGCCCAGGTATCAAGCATTCAAGATTAAAAAGTCAGGAGTTCCCCCAAGGAAGGTCAAGGTTAAGAAGTCAGAGGCGTGAAGGGTGATGCTCCAGCTCAGATCTGGACCAGTGAATCTGCATCCTCCCAGGTTTCAGATGCAGGCCCTCGCACTGGTCTCCCAAGCGGCCACAAACCGCAGGTGGATTCTTGACACAAACAGCCACAAACCAATGTGAACAGAAATGCATCCTCTCACAGCTCTGGAGCCCAGACGGCTGAGATCCGGGTTTCAGCGGAGCTGAGGGTGGCAGCAAGGGGGCGGGATGGGGGGAGGGGGCGGGGGAAGGGGAGACAATGCTCCTGGCCAGGGCAGCCTCGAGTGCAGCAGCCTCCTCGGCTTGTGGCCGCCTTCTTCCTCTGCCTCCTGCTTCACATCCCTTTCCCTTCTGTTTCTTTTAAGCACTTGTTGGATTTAGGGCCCCATCCAGAAGGATCTTATTTCGGAGTCCTTAAGCAAATGGCACCCATAAGGATCCACTTTCAGCTTAAGTTAACATTCATTGGTTCCAGAGACTAGGGTGTGGATTTATCTTTTAGGAGACCCTCACTCATCCCACCGCAGTAGTATGATACAAGCTTCTCCATTCTGCAGAACGAAACTGCAGCCTGCACAGACCTAGCAACTTGTCCACAGATACGCAGCTAAGAAGTGAGTTTAGAGGCCTGTTCAAAGCCCAGTTGCCCAGCTCCAGTGTCCCTGGTCTAAACCATGACATTGTACTGTGATTCATGGGGCGTAGGAGGTGAAATAGTCTAGAATGAGAATCCCAATCAGAGATCTAAAGGAGGTTCTTGGACTATTATTAGGGTAGAGAAAGTGTCCCTGAACCCGAGATGTGTACTTTTATTTGTTGGGTACATTTGTTTGTTGTATACATTTATTTGTTGTCTAAATTAGCTGCTTGGTAAGCTCTATAAATTTGAGTTCACAATATGGGACTCCTAACTAATATTTTGGATTGTCTTTATGTCAAGTGCTCCATTTAAAGATCAATGCCTGAAATAGAGAGACTTCCCCAGTGACTCAGCAGTAAGGAATCCACCTGCAATGCGGCAGACGCAGGAGACGAGGGTTTGATCCCTGAGTCGGGAAGATCCCCAGGACGAGGGCATGGCAACCCACTCCTGTTTTCTTGTCTGGAGAATGCCATGGACAGAGGAGCTTGGCAGGCTGCAGCCCACAGGGTCTCGATGCATCAGACACAGCTGAGCACGCAGGCATACCCAGAATACACGGGCCTCACTCACCACGATTTTAGCCAAGAGTCTAGTCCACAGAACAGGGAGACCAGGAAGGGGATGCTCCATCAGAATGACGCTTTGATCACATGAATTCATGTCAATACGAATTTATGTCTGAGTAAATCAAGTGCTGTATCCACGCATGTCCTGGAGTCATGTTGGCAGCTTATTAAACTATATGCCATTAAATTGCAAGGGAGTGTGCACACATGTATGTTCAATCCTCCAATTGGATGGTAAGGTTTGTTTGTTTGTGTTCTTTTTTTGCCTGCACCCTATGCTTGCAGGATCTTAGTTCCCTGGCTAGGGATTGAACCCACACCCTCGGCAGTGAGAGCGAGGAGTCCTAGCCACTGCACCACCTAGGGATTCCCGATTCAAACTCTTACATACAATTAAGGCCCTGGGTTAATTCAGACTCGTAGTAGAGACAGTCCACACCTTAGGAAATATCTGTACAGACAAGGATCCCTGCAAGGGACTCAAATCACACTGTACGTTTAGGTTTTATTTCTGGGAAGGTTTTTGTCTATAGGTCAGCTCATTCACTGGAAATATCTAGGTCCTTTGAATATTTCAGAAGGTAGCAACGTACATTTTAATATTTAAAGAGAGTATTTTTTAATCACATTATCATCACGTTCTACTGAATGTTACACAGATGTGAGAGACATCATTTCATGGAACATCTTCAAATTCCTACTGAGAACACTTTATGTTTAACCAAAAGCAGTTAGAGATGAGTGTGTCGTCTGACATGACCTCAACCTTTGCAAACCAATGAGGGTCCTTCTCCTCCTCCTCTTCCAACCCCCTCCCCCAGCCTCCACTTCAGGCTTGGTCCCCAGTCCAGGAGGTCACTTGTTCTTCTGAGCTGCTCACTGTAGGCTGGGGAGTCCAGCCTCCCTCTCCTTGGGTTCCATTAATTTGCTAGAGCAGGTCATGGCACTCAGAGAAGCAATTTCTTCACTAGATTCAGTTTATTATAAAAGGATATAACTCAGGAAGAGCTCAGTGCAGATGGTGACTGCAGCCACAAAATTAAAAGATGCTTGCTTCTTGGAAGAAAAGCTATGATAAACCTAGACAGCATATTAAAAAGCAGAGACTTTACTTTGCTGACAGAGGTCCATCTAGTCAAAGCTATGGTTTTTCCAGTAGTCATGTATGGATGTGAGAGTTGGACTATAAAGAAAGTTGAGCACTGAAGAATTGAAGCTTTTGAACTGTGGTGTTGAAAAAGACTCTTGAGAGTCCTTGGGCTGCAAGGAGATCCAACCAGTCCATTCTGAAGCAAATCAACCCTGAGTATTCATCGGAAGGACTGATGCTGAAGCTGAAGCTCTAACACTTCGGCCACCTGATGCAAAGAGCTGACTCACTGGAAAAGCCCCTGATGCTGGGAAAGACTGAGGCCAGGAGGAGAAGCGGACGACAGAGGATGAGATGGTTGGGTGGCGTCACCGGCTCAATGGACATGAGTTTGAGTAAACTCCTGGAGAATGTGAAGGACGGGGAAGCCTGGCCTGCTGCAGTACATGGGGTTGCAAAGAGTTGAACACAACTTAGCAACTGAACAGTGACAGGAAGAGTTAGGAAGCAGAGATGCCCAGGGGGAGAAGTGGGGACAGGGCGTGGGGCTTCCATGCTGTCCTTATGCCTCACCCTCCCTGCACCACCCCGGAAGCTCTCAGAATCTGTCCTTTGGGGGGTTTAATGGGGTGTCATTACATAGGAGTGATTGATTCAATCACTGGTCATTTGATCCAATCTCCAGCCTCTTTCCCCCTCCCCAGAAGTGGGGGTGAGAAGAGGTGAGGACTGAAGTTTCCAGCCCCTTAATCACAGGGTTAGCTCCCCTGGTGATCAGACCCCATCCTTAAAGATCCAGGGCCCTTCCACAAGTTACTTCATTACCATAATAAAAAAGGCCTTATTACCCTTATCCCTTAGGAAATTTTCTAAGAGTCTTAGGAACTCTGTGCTGGAACCATGATGAAGACCATCTACATGTATATTCACTAATTCTCTCCTGAATCTGTATGCTGCTGCTGCTGCTAAGTCGCTTCAGTCGTGTCCGACTCTGTGCGACCCCATAGACAGCAGCCCACCAGGCTCCCCCATCCCTGGGATTCTCCAGGCAAGAACACTGGAGTGGGTTGCCATTTCCTTCTCCAATGCAGGAAAGTGAAAAGTGAAAGTGAAGTCACTCAGTCGTGTCTGACTCCTAGTGACCCCATGGACTGTAGCCTACCAGGCTCCTCCTTCCATGGGATTTTCCAGGAAAGAGTACTGGAGTGGGGTGCCATTGCCTTCTCCGCCTGAATCTGTATACTTGGTTGCAATTTTTCTTATACCCGGGGTAATTCACCATTTACAAGGATTCCCTAATCCTTCCCTAACTACCATATTCCTCTAAACTCTCCTATCAGAGCTGATCTAAAGTGCTTCTTTATTTTTGTAACAAAGAATGTCCACCCACAAAGCTCACAATCCACACTCTTGCTTGTTTTTTTCTCCCTACCAGTTATTGCATTTCAATGAACAATGAATGGTATTCGTACAACTAACTTGGCTCAGAGAGTCGACAAAATATCGTGCGGTGGGGTGATTTTGCAAGAAAGAAACTAGTATTGACCTGGAACTTTCTATCGGACACCAGTTCCGGACCACTACATCATACATTTCCTGATTTAATTTTGAAACCAGATTACAGGATTCCTCATTTTATGGATGAGAAAAGCGAGACACCATATCATGGCTTCACAATTAGTGGGGAATAAGTTATCTTCCCAAATCACGTCTTTCTACCATCAAAGCTGGCGTTCCTCCTCCTTCTCTGAAAGACTGAATGTCTGTGGAAGAAATGTAAGATGGCTAAGAGAGGCCCTGGCATGATGGAGAGAAGAGATACTCCACAAAGTCATCACTTATACGTGGAATCTAAAAAGTGACATGAATGAACACATCTGTGCATGATGGAGCAGACTCAGATGCACAGACAGAAGAGCAGGCTCATGGTGGTCATGAGGAAGGGAGGAGGGGGTTTCGGGGTGAGCAGATGCAGGCTGCTCCACACGGGCTGGAGAAGCAACGAGGCCCTACTGTATGGCACAGGGAGGCACGGTCAATATCTTGTGAGAAATCATCGTGGAAAGAGTATGAAGGAAGACTCCATATATATGTAAGACTGAGTCCCTGTGCTGTGCAGCAGAAATTAACGCAGCATTGTAAATCATCTATACTTCAATAATCCTTTTTTTAAAAAAATATGAGATGCTATGAAAGCATGTGAGAAAGGAAAGTAAGTATAACGTGGATGCTGGGGAACACAGCTCCTCAAACTTTGAGTAATTTGCCTCATATTGGTAATACATGAATGATGAGAAAGACCAGTCAAGGCAGGGCGAGGGTTGGAAACAGATGATAATGATGGAGAGAGAGGGCAAATGCAGATAAGGAGGAAACAGAAAGAAGGCAAAGATGGAAGAAATGGCGATGGGGGACTTCCCTGGTGGCGCAGTGGTTAAGAATCTGCCTTCCAACGCAGGGGCCATAGGTTCAACCCTTGCTTAGTGAACTAAGAACTAAGATCCCACGTGCGATGGAACCAGTAAGCCCAAGAGCAGAAACTAGAGAGCCCACCTATTGCAATGAAGACACAGTGAAGTCAAAATTTAAAGAAGAAGAAAGAAAGAAGTGCCGATGATGGGCATCAAGGCAGACACCGCGCTGCAAGAACCCCTGTGGAACCACTGGGTGGCCCTGGTTAACCGGCTTCCCTTGTGGATTATAAGAATTTTGTCTTAAATTATCAGTTGGGTCCGACTGGGATGAGAGCCCTTTCTGAACACTATACCTAGCCTCTAAGTTTTTATTGTCTGATAAATTAAAAAACTTTATAACGGTTTTGCCTAGAACAACTTAATTCACAGAGTAAAATGTTTACTACATGGTAGCTTAAGTATATGTTTGCATGCCGACTAAAAAGTAACTGCTTTCTAAAGAACTGTTTGGATACAATTACGTTGCGGTGTTCGTCTTAGACACCCCAACCCTCCCTCAACAAAGTGAAGCACTTCTTAACCAGATGCATTTAAGCAAAATGTTTTGGTCTTCCTGCCCACTTCCTCTTTTTTGTCACCTCTGTGTGTGAGAGAGAGAGCAATGACACATGCGTTCTGTTCTTCTGTGTTTTGTGCTAAACAGCTTGTTTCATCTCAGTGGGACACTTTGCCTTCTCTGCTTAGACGCACCCATTACAAAATGCTGTCGCTCTTACAGCCGGCAATTAGCGATGCTCTTCAGCTATGGTATTTTCATAAATTGAGGTTTTCATTTTTGCTTTTCTGGGTACTACTGCACGGATCTGTGCATTTGTGAGAACCTGAAAATATAGCCCAGTCTTACAAACAGACATTTAGAATTATTTTTTCACATTCTATTAGTTAAACAGGATTTTATATACAGCCACGAATTTTAGTAGGAAAAGAACAACTTCTGGGTTAATGCTTTCCCCATAAATCTCTTAGTACAAAACTAGAGAGAGAGAGAAATTAGAAAGGAAGGAGGGAGGTTAAGGAAGGGGTAAAACACAATTTCCTGTTTTATATCGTTCAACAATTCTTATGCCTGCAGCAGCTATATATAATTAAAGCAGGCTGTATTAATTCACTTGAATTTGCTGTTTAATCAATACGCAACCATTTATATATAAGCAACACAAGCTCACACAAAATTTTCTTGAATATAGTTAGGTCAGAATGAATGCTAATTTTCAATTTCCTTTGAAAAAAGTATTTTATCTGTTTTAGAAATAGATTTTCATTCTATAGAAGGGAAACAATAAAAAACTATTTTTAGAGCATAGAGAGTTGACCATTTTGGATGGTTTACAGAAAAACTAAAATATAATTAAGGAAGAAGAGCTAGCCTGACAGGAAATAAAACTTTGTTGGGCATTCATGTTAATACTTCCACAAATCATGTATTTACCTATGTGGTCCCTGATACTTCAAAAATATATTTGATCAGTATATAACATGATCCTTCACTGTCCTCACCTTCACTTAACTTCAGGAAGTCTTTTCATGATATCGCTAGGGTATTTTGTAAATTCACTCATTCAACAAAGAACTGTTCAGTAGATGCTGCATGTGAGGATCTGTGCTCCCCTCCAGCTGATAAGAAGCATTTCCAGAATCTACACACAGAGGCCAGAAGGACAAAAATATAATCCGGTTTATAATTTTCAGTGCCACAGGGAACTCCAGTTGGTTCTGTGGTGACCTAAATGGGAAGGAAATCCCAAAAAGAGGGCATATATATATATATATATATATACACACACACACAGATATTTGATCGGTTCACTTTGCCATACAGCAGAAACTGACACGACAGTGTGAAGCAACTATCAGTTCAGCTCAGTTTAGTCGCTCAGTCTTGTCTGATTCTTTGTGACCCCATGGACTGCAGCACGCCAGGCTTCCCTGTCCATCACCGACTCTGGGAGCTTGCTCAAACTCACGTCCACTGAGTCAGTGATGCCATCCAGCCATCTATACTCCAGTAACTATACTCCAATTTAAAAAATTAATTGAATTTAATTAATTAAAAAAATGTTAAAGTGTTCAGTGCCAGTGCCGGTTTTTAGTAAAGCACCGGTGAAAGCTTAGACAAGGCAGAAGGCTGATATTTTTAGGCAAGCAAGAAAATGCAACTTAAAATGACTCAGCTTTTCTCTCCACCAGAGGCATACAGAAATTATTCCTGTGTTCATTCTTTCTGAACTGCAAGCTCTGTCTAGTTTTTTTGTGGCTGGAACTACTTGGAATCGACTCGCTTTTTCTGCCGGTACAGCCAAGGCACTGTGGCCCAGGCTGGCGAAGGTGAGTTTGCACCACGGCCAAGGTCATGGCCAAGGCCACGCTCCAGGCAGGAGGGCCGGGTGGACAGCCTCAGTTTGTGCCACCAAACACAACAGAACAGGCAAAGGATGGTTTTCGAGGAGGATGGCAGAGGCCAACGCAGCCCCACCAGCGTGTCCTCCCCGCGGCCCCAGTGACTGTCTCTCCCACCTAGCTGCCAGCTCCTTTCAGAGCTGATTCCCAAAGCCTTTTTCCTTTGGTCCTTTGTGTGTGGGCTAAATCAGTTGTTGATTTGTTGTTGGTTATTTTTTTTTAAAGAAAAAAAAAGTAAAACAAAAAATCTTTCTTTCCCCAGTCTTCCTCCAAATGCCTACGGGCACCCCCCAGCCTCCCCGAGAGAATGGCCTGGAAGCAGACACTTTCCTTCAAAGCCAGGGATGCGGACAGAGCTGGCAGTCGTGCCCACAGCTCCCTGGACCTCGGGGCCTGCACAGCACGCAGACTGGCACCCTGGATACGTTTCACCGCTTTGCAGCAGTGTGTTTCCTCGTTCCCTGGCGCCGTTCTTGGCCGAGGGCAGGAGCACTGAAGTTGCTAGTGGAGGCTGGGCAGCTGTCAGCCTGGTTCCTGCCACTTCCAGCCCCGGGGGCAGGGCGAGTCCTCCCACTGAGCGGGGATGAGCGGGTAATGCAGGCGTCGAAGTCATCAATATTTCAGTAGGGAAGCCTCTCCTCCATCCACAGAGACAGTCCTGCGGGGGGCATGGGTTTTCTCCTGGATGGGGAGTTTGGAGGTAGGGGTGCCTGGGCGGAGGGCAATGATTGGAGCA
The DNA here is from genome assembly GCF_032452875.1 of Bos javanicus. Classification (NCBI taxonomy): domain Eukaryota; kingdom Metazoa; phylum Chordata; class Mammalia; order Artiodactyla; family Bovidae; genus Bos; species Bos javanicus. The sequence continues at coordinate 78,103,833 of NC_083883.1, read as the reverse complement.
TTCCTGAGACTAAGAAAACTCCTTTTTTAAAAAGCTTTTCTTCCTTGTTTTAATTGAAGTCCAGTTGCTTGACAGTGTGCGTTAGTTTCTGCTGCACATTCGTGAGAGTCAGTTATATTCACACGCCATCGCCTTCCTCATGGGCTCCCCTCCATCCGCACCCACCCTCTAGTCCCCCCAGAGCACGCTTGAGCCGAGCCCCTGTGCTCTGCAGCAGCGCCCTGCTGGCTGTCTCTCTTACACACGGTGTATATGTGGGTCCCGATCTCCCAGTTCCCCCCACCCTCCCTCCCCCAACCCGGCCACGTGTCCAGTCTCCGCATCTGTGTCTCCATTCCTGCCCTGCAAACCAGGGCCCACCTGTACTGCTCCTCCGCATTCCACATAGATGCGTCAACATACGACATTTGTTTTCCTCCTTCTGAGGTACTTCACGCTGTATGACAGACAGCAGGTCCACGAAGCATGACTGAAAACAAAGCTTTATCATCACGTTTTTAAAATTAACAGTTTTAAGCATTTTTCACTACAAGTTATTTGCAAAAGACAACCTTGCTGCTTTAGCAATATTAACACTCCAAAGTGAATGATCCAAAATGAGTCAGAATGGATACGAACAAGCAAAACAAACAAACAAAGAAACACGTTGGTTGTGTGTAAGTAGCTGCATGGATAGGATGATAGTCACCGTGCTGAGCGAACTCCTGAGTGAATTTTCATCCATTCTTTACATCAGCAATTTTCATTAAGTGTTGGGTCATGAAATAAACTTCTACGTGGGAATATGTCATCACAGTGGGAAGTGCTTACAGTATTTATAATTATTTTCCCATTCTTTAAAAGGCACAACTTGATTAAACTGGGCGATTCGGACTGATATGTGTATGTATATAGTTGTTGTTGTGCTTAGTCGCTCAGCTGTGTCCGACTCTTACAACCCTATAGACTGTAGCCTGCCAGGCTTCTCTGTCCATGGAATTCTCCAGGCAAGAATACTGGAGTGGGCTTCCATTTCCTTCTCCAGGGGATCTTCCCAATCCAGGAATCGAACCTGTGTCTCCTGCATTGCAGGCAGACTCTTTACCCACTGAGCTATGAAGGAAACCCCCCACTGTGTAGCTCAGGGAACTCTACTCAGTGCTATGTGGTCACCTAAGTGGGAAGGAATCAAAAATGAGGGGATATGTGTCTGCATATAGCTGGTCCACTTTGCTGTACAGTAGGAGCTAACACAACATTGTAAGGCAGCTGCACTCTAATAAAAATTAATAAAAAACAAAAATGCATACAATAATTTTAATGTAACCTTATACAAAAAGTTCACTGATTTTCAAATCCCACATTGCAACAAACCTTTAAGAAAGGACTATTTGTTGCGTTAGGGTACTGCACCAAAGAATACCCACAGTTATTTGAAAAGACTATTAAATACTCTCTTTTCCCCTGAACTACAGGGAAAAAAAAGTATAACTTACGGGTTACAAAGCTTTGTATACAGTACTGCATGACCTTGCCCAGCCTGCGTCTCTTGCCTGCAGTCTCCCTGGAGAAGGAAATGGTAGCCCATCCAGTGTTCTTGCCTGGGAATTCCATGGGCAGAGAAGCCTGGCGGGGTACATCATGTGGCTTTGCAGTCAGACCTGTCTTAGCGACTAAACGACAGCAGGTCCAGCGCTCTTGATCCTTCCTTCCTTTTATTAGTTTCATCCCATTTCAAACCCCACTAAGCAAAGGGGACTAAGGCGCGTGCAGCTGCAGGAGTTGGGGCGCCAGGCTTTGCTTGCCAGCCCCGCGGGTCACCCAACACGGGGCTGCTCAACAGGCAATAACATGCCCAGGTGCATCTAGAACCATCACATGCAGAAAAACAAGAAAAATTATGTGCAAATAGGTCACGTTTGTGCCTTGATCAGAAATGACTCAAAGTGTCTTCAAAACGCACACGGTTTTTGTAGGAAGGGAAGGGAGAGCAGGCAGAAATCATTTGCTGAGTAGAGGTTTACCGGGTTCCTTGAAGCTGAGGAAAGTAATTTGCTTCTCCTCTCCAGTGAATTTATTCCTTTCTGTGTTTTAGCGCCAATCGCATTCAGGGAATACATAGTGTCAGAAGTGTATGGAATAAAATGACACCTGTCCCCAGATCTGTCTGTTTTGATTCACTCTGTTGGGGGGCAGGAGAGGAGACTTAATTTAAGGTTGCAGTTTTCATCATGTGTCTGGTGTGTTACCGCGGGGTTTGACTTGTGGGTTCATCTCGTGCTTATGTGTATGTGTGTGTGTATTAGTCACTCAGTCATATCCGATTCTTTGTGACCCCATGGACTGTAGCTCACCAGACTCCTCTGTCAATGGGATTCTCCAGGCAAGAATACTGGAGTGGGTTGCCATTCCCTTCTCCAGAGGATTTTCCCACCCCAAGAATCAAATCCAGGTCTCCTACTTTGCAGGTGAATTCTTTACCATCTGAGCCCTCTGGGAAGCCCATCTCATGCCCTAATATTCAGGAAAGAAAAGGGACCTAGGTCTCTGGTTATGCATCAGTTCAGTTCAGTCACTCAGTCATGTCCGACTCCCTGTCTATCAGGCCTCCCTGTCTATCACCAACTCCCAGAGCTTACCCAAACTCATGTTCATTGAGTTGGCGGGGCCATCCAACCATCTCATCCTCTGTCGTCCCCTTCTCCTCCTGCCCTCAATCTTTCCCAACATAAGGGTTTTTTCAAATGAGTCAGTTCTTCGAATTAGGTGGCCAAAGGATTGGAGTTTCAGTTTCAGCATCAGTCCTTCAGGACTGATTTCCTTTAGGATGGACTGGTTGGATCTCCTTGCAGTCCAAGGGACTCTCAAGAGTCTTCTCCAACACCACAGTTCAAAAGCATCAACTCTTTGGAGCTCAGCTTTCTTTATAGTCCAACTCTCACATGACCACTGGAAAAACCACAGCTTTGACTAGATGGACATTTCTTGGCAAAGTAATGTCTATGCTTTTTAATATGCTGTTTGGGTTGGTCATAACTGTCCTTCCAAGGAGCAAGCATCTTTTAATTTCATGGCTGCAGTCACCATCTGCAGTGATTTTGGATCACTGGTTGTGTTTGATTATTTATGGGAGATTCTTTTCAAGCTGAACCTTAACCACTGATTATTCACTAGAAACTGTGGTAAAATGTCAATCCCCAGTCAGTTGTGAATAATTATCCTAAAACTGGAGAACGCTGGTCTGAATCAGGCAAGCGGGTTTGAGGATGTTGTGTTTACAGCCAAGGAAAACACCAGATTTAAAATTTCTCCACCGCTGTGCCGACATTCCGTTTTGAAGCACTAGATGGCGCTATGAACTCACTTAACTTGGAACCAAACTCCCTCTTAATTTCAAAGAGAAAAAAAGATGAAAATTTCCCTTAACTGATTTGATAGGCTGACACATAGTCTTGAGGAAATGAATTTATATGATGTAACAGTTATTTCATTAAGTTTCAGTGGGGGAAAAAGGCATCCTCTTTTGGCAAGGAAAATGTGACTGTTTTTTTACAAACATAGACCAGTCAAATCCACAAAGTCCAGTCAGAAGCGGGGTGGGGGTCAGACGCGCTTTTTTGGCTAACTCGACTGCTTTCTGACTGACTGAAATATTGTCTCGACTACTTGACAGTCAAAACAGTGGAGCCAGTTTGTGTGTGTCAAGGCGGCGCGGGTTTGGGGCGCGTGAGCTCGGCTCGGAGGGTCGGGGCTCCTGCCGCTGGGGCAGAGGTCACCGGTCTCCACCCGCGCAGCCCAGGGCCGCTCCTCGGCCCAGCCTCGGGCCCCCCGCGCTGACCAGCCACCTCACCAGCGCCTGAGCGTCACAGACGACCGCATGCCGGAATCGAGACCGTCATTACAAGCAGGGGAAACGACTCAAAATGTACACCCAAACTGCAGATCCGTGATGCCTCCAGAAAGGACTCGGGGAGTGCTCCCAGAATCTCCATCAGCTCGCCAAGTGGCCTTCCTTGTCTGTGCGCTCACTCAGTCGTGTCCGTGTGACCCCATGGGCTGCAGCCCGCCAGGCTCCTCTGTCCATGGGATTTTTCAGGCCAGAATACTGGAGCGAGTAGCCATTTCCTTCTCCAGGGGATCTTCCCATCCCAGGGATCAAACCCGCGTCTCCTGTGTCTCCCGCGTTGGCAGGCGGATTCTTTACCGCTGAGCCACTGGGGAAGCCCGTTCCTCGGCTAGTCTTTTCAGCTGTGTTGTTAAGAACCTCCTCTCTGCCAGGCAGGAACCAGGTGCCCCAGGATGGAGAAGAGAGAAAGAAACGGCCGCTGTCACAGTGGCCTCAAAACCTCACCAGGGAGATAAACAGGCAAACAGATATCGGATGACATGACAAACACCAGCTTAGACACAAAACACTTCCAAGGAAGCAGAGAGCGACTCTCAATGTCCAGGCAATCTTAATACCTGAGCTGAGGGGCTTCCCTGGTGGTCCAGTGGCTAAGACTGTGCTCCCACGGCAGGGGCCCAGGGTTCGATTCCTGGTTAGGGAACTAAATCTCACATGCCACAATTAAGAGTTCGCATGCTACAGCTAAAGATCCAGCTTGCTACAACTGAGATCTGGTGCAGCCAAATAAATAATAAGTATTACATAAAGAAAATCACTTTTAAAAAGGCTGACCTGCATTCCACTATGACATGTGGACAAGGACCTTCGGGTGAGGAAGCAGGTGTGTGAGAGGGAGAGAGGTGTGAGGACCCACAGGGGTTCCCTGTGACTACAGTTTTGTTGGACGGCATCGCAGGAGTTGAGCTGGTAAGATGGGGCTCGAGTTAAACCAGATGAATTTGCACAAGCTAAAAAATCTGTGATGCCCCAAGCATAAGATAAATATCCATGAGTCCTCATTCATATGAATAAACAATTGAATAAATAGGGAAGTTGGGGAGGTTAGACAGATCTTCTGTCCAAGTGGTTTATGCAGAAACTTCCCACCTTCAGGAGGCAGCGGTAAACTGCCCACCTCACACTGAGGTCTGAGCAAGGCGCCTTCCAGCAGCACAGAGCAGAAACCAGGGAAGAAGGGGAACTTCACTGCAGAGAAGCCTGCAGATGCACCCCGGCCAGGCGGCCCGGCCAACAATCTAAGCCATGTGGATGCCATTTTATTGCTTGGGCCTTCCTCCCCAGGACCCGGAGCTCTATTCTCATCATGCTATCAGACAAATCCCAAGTGAAGAGCATCATACAAAAGGTCCGACCAACCAGGATGCCTCAAAATTGTCATGGTCATCAGAAACAAGGACACCGTCCCAGCCAAGAGGACCCTCAGGAGACACGGCAGCTAAGAGTGACGTGCTATCCTCGGTGGAGTGGTGGAGCGCAGAAAGGACGGGAGTGTAAAGTCAAGGAAATGCGAAGCGAGTGTGAGCCTCTCTGAACAGGGCAGCGTGGTTCACTGACTGTGATCAATGTTTCCCACTATTACGTGATGTGAATAATAGGAGGTGGCTCAGTTGGTAAAGAATCCGCCTGCAATGCAGGAGACCTGGGTGCAAGCCCTGGGTCGGGAAGCTCCCCTGGAGGAGGGCATGGCAACCCACTCCAGTATTCTTGCCTGGAGAATCCCAGGGACAGAGGGGCCTGGTGGGCTACAGTGGCTGGGGCCGCAAAGAGTCAGACATGACTGAGCGACTAAGCACGGCACACAATAAGAGATATGGGGTGTGGGATGTTTAAGAACTCTCTGTACTATTTTTGCAATTTTTCTGTAAATATAGAATACTCTAAAAAGAGAAATTTAAAAATTGGAGTCACACGTTGTCTTTTTGAATACAACAAACGCCTTATCTTTTCAAAAGCTATTTGTAAACACGGTAACATTCTCTCCCTCTACCTACCCTCTGAAAGGAATTTTTTTAAAAATGGAAGGAAGGAAGGAAGAAGAGAAGGGTGGGAGGGAGGGAGGAAACGAAGGGGAGAAAATGGACCTGGACTCTGGCTTCAAAAATACATACGAATGTGAATCAACTCTACTTAATTTTTTAAAGAAAATGCCTACACATTATGAGGCTATGTGCTGTATCCACAGGCATAGTAAAGTAGTGATTAAATAACTGACGGAAAAGAGCCGTTGTCCTTCCACGATCAGTGGACACAGGCGAGAACTAGAGACACATCATGTTGCTCACAGATGTGACCCGTGATCCTCCTGTTTGCCTTGGCGGGGCGGCTCACAGCACACCAGTAGAATTCACAGGAGGTGTTTACATTCTCCAAAATCTTCATAGAACATGAACAACCAAGGATCCCACCCTAAGTCCTTACTACACACACAAAGAGGGCTCCTTCAGGGAGCTAGAGGGCAGGTAGAATTGAGCAGGTAACCAGAGGGATTCCCTCGTCTTCAGAAGCTGACATGGCCCAATACTAAGAATAGTCACCGTGAGCAGGATGCCACTCCACTCCCAGGCGAGAAAGTGAAGCCTCAGGACCCTTGCAGGAGCGACAGAAGATAAGAGCCTCAAGCCTGTGTTGCCAGATGTATTCTCTGTACATCACGGTCCGGGTCAATGGCCTCTGGGAGATGCCAGCCTGGTGGGCCTGCAGAAGCCGCACCAAACCCAGGTCTTCTGAGCTCTGTTCTGCACCCTTGTTCCTCAAGAGGGACAACTGAATCGGGACTGTTCGCCTAGAGGCAGTTTTATTATTGCAGAAAACAATCAGTTTGCTTTAGATTCTTTTTGCTCACTCTGCAGCTTGCGTTGGCAATGAGAAACACCGCAAGCACACCAGTCCAGGGGCAGAAATGTGACCTGTGCCTGAGTGAGCAGTTGAGGAAAAGAGCATTTATTTCCAGCGATACCTAATAGGCAATGCTCAATACAAGTTCATTAACCCCGAGGAACAAGTTCAGCTACCTTTGCTTGTAGCTCTTGGTACATTTGTGATGTGAGATTTGTCTACCTACGTGATAGTTATTCATCTGCTTATGTACGGGGAAGTTTCATCTAAGGTGGTTTAACAGAAATGTTTGATCACATTTTGTATAGTGATCCACTCTCACAAAGGCTCACACATTCATTTAACTGAAGCAGAAATTACACAAAGTGATAAATATGCTTCCTTAGTGCAATCACTCATCTGTCATTTCTTGTGCAATTCTCATTCATTTATTAAATTCTCAGACTCACTAATTTCACATCATGGCTTACAGTTTAAAGAATATTGATTTGAATATGAATTCACAGAATACATTTATATGGAAACCATCAACAAAATGAAAAGGCAACCTACAGAATGGGGGGAAATATTTTCAAATCATGTATCTGATGAATCTCTATGCATTCCAGACCCAAACTAAGGAGGAGAGTGTCCATGCCCAGTGGACGGCTGTCCGCAGGAGACTGGTTACACAAAAGAACTTGATTAGATGGCTAAACATACTAAGAGTAAAGGGGATGATGTTGGGGGAGTTAGAAATAGGGAAAAGGAAAATAAAGGAATACACAATGTGGTGTCAAGTTGAAACTGGAAATACTGATGTGAACTCATGGGTTTTTAGGATACGTAGCTAGATAGAAACATTTGTACGGATATAAACATGTGAAGATGTACAAATGTCTGTATATATTCCTACATAGATATATGCCCTCACTTTGTCCACCAAGATGACAGTGGAAGCAGTGGTGTCCCTACAGCAACGAGCACGACTGACACCCTGATCGTGGTTTCTAGATGCCACCCTCCTCCCAGACTCTCCTCAGAAATGGCTTATCCCAGGGTTGGGGCAAGAAAGTCACAGATGAGCATGAACCTCTGGTCTGGCCAGAAAGTAAGCAAGTATTCAAAGAATGATGGAGATGATGCTCTAAGAACACAGGGATCCACTCCAAGAGAATCTCACTGGGAAAAAAATCAGAGACAATCTGATTATAAGGACATGACTATTTCAGTTTAGTCACTCAGTTGTGTCCGACTCTTTGTGACCCCATGGACTGCAGCACACCAGGCTTCCCTGTCCATCACCAACTCCCAGAGCTTACTCAAACTCATGTCCATTGAGTCGGTGATGCCATCCAACCCATCTCATCCTCTGTCATCCCCTTCTCCTCCTGCCCTCAATCTTTCCCAACATAAGGGTCTTTTCAAATGAGTCAGTTCTTTGCATCAAGTGGCCAAAGGATTGGAGTTTCAGTTTCAACATCAGTCCTTCCAATGAATATTCAGGATTGATTTCCTTTAGGATTGACTGGTTGGATCTCCTTGCAGTCCAAGGGACTCTCAAGAGTCTTCACCAACACCACAGTTCAAAAGCATCAGTTCTTCAGCGCTCAACTTCCGCTATGGTCCAACTCTCATATCCATATGTGACTACTGGAAAAACCATAGCTTTGACTAGATGGACTTTTGTTAGCAAAGTAATGTCTCTGCTTTTTAATATGCTGTCTAGGCTGGTCATAGCTTTTCTTTCAAGGAGCAAGTGTCTTTTAATTTCATGGCTGCAGTCACCATCTTCAGTGATTTTGGAACCCAAGGGAATAAAGTCTCTCACTGTTTCCATTGTTTCCCCATCTATTTGCCATGAAATGATGGAAAGGGATGCCATGGTCTTAGTTTTTTGAATGTTGAGTTTCAAGCCCGCTTTTTCACTCTCCTCTTTCACTTTCATCAAGAGGCTCTTTAGTTCCTCTTCACTTTTTGCCATGATGATGGTGTCATCTACATATCTGAGGTTATTGAAGGACATCATGGTAATAGATAATTCAACCCATTGCACAAAATAGGAATTCATGAACTCACATTGATTAATTAATATCAATATTGAGTTGATTAATTCATATCAGTATTGGAAGATTGATTGATAAGGAAAAGATTGATTGATAAAGAAAAAGATATTTACAGAGTTTCAAAGTCAATGCTATGGTTTTTCCAGTAGTCATATATGGATGTGAGAGTTGGACTATAAATAAAGCTGAGCTCCAAAGAATTGATGCTTTTAAACTGTGGTGTTGGAGAAGACTCTTGAGAGTCCCTTGGACTGAAAGAAGATCCAACCAGTCCATCCTAAAGGAAATCAATCCTGAATATTCATTGGAAGGACTGATGCTGAAGCTGAAACTCCAATCCTTTGGCCACCTGATGTAAAGAACTGATTCATTAGAAAAGCCCCTGATGCTGGGAAAGATTGAAGGCAGGAGGAGAAGGGGATGACAGAGGATGAGATGGGTTGGATGGCATCACTGACTCAATGGACGTAAGTTTGAGTAAACTCTGGGAGTTGGTGATGGACAGGGAGGCCTGGAGTGCTGCGATTCATGGGGTCGCAAAGAGTCAGACATGACGAGCGACTGAACCGAACTGAAAGTATTGCCCCATGAATGCCTTGTTAGTTACAAAGAGGAGATTAAGCTTTACTGTGAAGAAGCCTGAAAGACTCACTTTAATCAAGTGATCAAAGTTAACATCACCATTAATGAAAGGAACTAAAGCTGTGAGTCCCCAGATGGAATGCAATGAGAACTCGACATCATTTCTGTTCCATTTCTGCCAAGACAAAAAATTGAATATAATTACTAGAAAGACCCAATATATTTACCTATGTGCTCAACCTCCTCTGTAGATAACCAGTTTCCCAGCCAAACCAAGCCACCTGCTTAGTCCCAGTCTGGTCTCACAGAATCCTTGTTTCTTCCAAGCAAAGATGGATTTTCTCTCCACTATCTCATCTTATTACTAACTTAGGGGAAAAAAAAAAATCTTTGGCTGCATCATGCGGCTTGCGGGATCTTAGTTCCCCGACCAGGGACTGGCGTGGGCACCTAGGGGTGAAAACACCGAGTCCTAAACACTGGACCCCAGGGGACTGCCAGCTTAGGAAATTTTATTTTTAGGTCTGTAAAATCTTTCTATTAACAGACAGACAAATGTTCATTGTAGAAACTTTGCAAAATTTGGAAAGCACCATCCAGGATGAATTGCTGCATTTTAGTGTATAATAAATAGTCCTTTTTTTAATATTATTCTCGATAGGTGGAGACATGTTATGAATGGGAGTATAGTGTCCACATTTCACATTATTAATTAATATCTTATAATCATTTCCCCTTAGTAATACTTCCTAAATTCACTAATACTAATAAATATTCTTTTATGGTATTATTTTGATGACTGCCTATGTATTACTCCCCATTTTAGCTGTATATAATTGTGCTTGCTTAGTCACTCAGTCATGTCCAACTCCCTGTGACCCCGTGGACTGTGGCCCACCAGGCTCCTCTGTCCATGGGATTCTCCAGGCAAGAATACTGGAGTGGGTTGCCATGCCCTCCCCCAGGGGATCTTCCTGACCTAGGGATTGAACCCAGGTCTCTCACATTGCAGGTGGATTCTTTATCATCTGAGCCACCAGGAAGACTGTCATATCCTGTTTTATCAAATATTTAATAAAAATAATCACTATAAAAGAGATTCTATCCTATGTCCACTGACATAAACATTTTTAACTGAGTCACTTTTCACTCATAAACCAAAGCCTTATATTTGAGGATCATTTATTTAAGATTTTTGAAACTAATCCATTCATCCATTCTTTTTTTTCTGAAGTGTTCATAGAGCGCCTACTACACATGAGCAAGCAATTTTTAAATTTGCAGAGTCACTTTATAATGGTTTTTAATAAATGTGTGAGATGCTTTTGAATCTGTCTTAATCCCTTGACGTTAAGAAGCCAATCAAATAGGCAAAGTAGCACCAATGATGAAAAACTAAGTAGCAGCACAAAAGTTAAATAATCACTATGGCAATTATGAAAGCTACGTGAACAAAGAAAGATGATTAATTGCAAGTGTGATGCATAACCAAAATATTCTGAAACTTCAAGGTGGAGTCAGAATGCCACTTTCCAGAGAACAAAGCCAATGTCATCCAGCAACATTTATCAAATCTTTCCCCCATCCCATAGAAGTTATTTCCTCTCCTCACCTTTCCTTTGCTGCTCCTCTCCACTGCCTTTTCCGTATGAGAATGCAGCAGTTCAAATGCCCCTGACGTCTACCACGTGCTGGGAAACATAAATGCCTACCATGCTCTTTTCACTCTGCTGACCACACAACTGACTCCACCATCTTGGCTGAGTCAACAGTTTCCTGGCTATTTACTCAGGTGGTTGAACGTGTCCATACTCTGATGGGTACTCAGGTGGGCCCTCTGAATGGAGCCCACCTACAGGCCATGACCTCAGCATCCTCTCAACTCTGCTGGCCCAGGCACAGATGCTGTTCAGCACAGGGGGCTGACCGGAGTCCTAGGTCCGTATGGCTGGCCACCAGGGCTGATGCTTAGTCCAAACCCACTCCTTCTCAACTTGAATCCACTCTTGACATTGATAATCATAACTATAACTGAATCAATTCCGTGGCTAGGTTAATTATGTACCCCAAAAATGATAATAGCATTGTAATTTGATGAAGAAAAAACTGTAAATAATTTTTAGAATGATCGTCACATTAAGGTAAAATTATATCAGTTTTAAAATAGCATCATTGTTATTCAGAAGTAAGATTTGTTTTTGCTTTAGAAAATCAACACTTATTATCTGTAATACATTAACATAATTGTATACAATTTTTAAGATGAATAGTAAAAATGAGGGTTTTATTTTTATTTACTTCTGCATTTTGATGCATGTATGTGCATGTATCGTGAGCCTTCTCCAGGAAAATAAAAGTTCCAGGATAAGCTGTATCCTTTAGAGACAGATGTGTGGACGTGGAGTGGGGGAAGAGGAGAGGGCGGGAGGGATTGGGAGATTGGGACTCACACACACACTACCACGTGTAGCTCAGCTGGTTAAGAATCCCCCTGAAATACTCGGTTCGATTCTGGGTTGGAAAGATCCCATAGAGAAGGATAGGCTACCCATTCCAGTATTCTTGGGCTTCCCTGGTGGCTCAGACGATAAAGAATCCACCTGCATTGTGGGAAACCTGGGTTTGATCCCTAGGTTGGAAAGATCCCCTGGAGGAAGGCATGGCAACCCACTCCAGTACTCTTGCCTGGAGAATCCTGTGGACAGAGGGGCCTGGTGGGCTACAGTCCATGGGGTCACAGAGAGTCGGACATGACGGAATGACTAAGCACAGCACAGCACTTGCGTAAAATAGATAGCTAATGGGAAGGTGCTGTATAGCACAGGGAGCTCGACTCAGTGCTCTGTGAGGACTCTCCTCTGGTGTTGGGGGGGCGGGGCAGAGAGGGGGGTGCAGCTGGGAGGAACATCCGCCAGGGAGATGACATATGTATGCATGTAGCTGATTCATGTTGCTGTATAGCAGAAACTAACAACACTGTAAAGCCTCTCTACTCCTCTGAATTTCCTAGATCATATTCCAAAACTGAACACTAAATAAAGTCAATAATAATGTGCTGGGTGAAATAAAAATCCTAAACAATATTTCAAAAGCAAGGGCACTATTATTCCAGATTTCTAAATAGTTAAAGTTGGTGGACATCATTCAATTATTAGATACAGTTGCTAGAGAAATTATGACTCAGTGTGGTTCAGTTCAGTTCAGTTGCTCAGTCATGTCCGACTCTTTTGACCCCATGGAGCACCAGGCCTCCCTGTCTATCAACAACTCCCAGAGTTTACTCAAACTCATGTCTATTGAGTCAGTGATGCCATCCAACCATCTCATCCTCTGTTGTCCCCTTCTCCTCCCACCTCCAATCTTTCCCAGAATCAGGGTCTATTCCAGTGAGTCAGTTCTTCACATCAGGTGGCCAAAGTATTTGAGTTTCAGCTTCAGTATCAGTCCTTTCAGTGAATGTAGGGAAATGTTTAAAAGACAGTTTGTTTTCCATTTTTAAACAAACAATGTCTTTCATCTATAAAGCAATGCCTTTATCATACAGGAAAGAATCTTATTAACTAAGCAGGTTTTTCTTTCTCACCCTGTAACCAAAAGTGGGATCTGGCGGCTCACTGCTCCAAAGACAATAAAGAGGCCAGGTTGGTGGAAAGCGAAGTTGGCTTTCTTTTGGGGGCCAGTACCTGGTGGGAGGAGGGTGGACATCTGTCCCAAGGCTGATTCCCCTCGCTGACAGTCGGGGGCAGGAGCTTTATAGACGAGGGAGGGGCTACATGCAGAAACAGCACAGTCAGCTCTGACCACCATCCTGAAGCTGGTCATCGGTGTCTGACCAGCATCATCTTGATTGTTTCAGGTACAGTTAATCTTCAGTTCCAGGGTCCATGTTTCTCTATTTCCTTGAGGCCAGTTCTCAGAATTGCGGCTGCGTAAGTCATGGCTACGATCTGGTCATCAGGGAGCTAACTTCTTTCACCTGATGAGAGATACAGTATCTGTAAGACAGCTCACAGGGTGTGGCTCAGAGTATTATCTGTAGCCCTGGAGGAGGAACTGAGGTCCTTGACTTTTCTTAACGACTGAAATATCATTATTTGGCCTCCTTTGACTGTTTTCCTTTGCTTCTGCATGTTCTCGCTTCTCTAATTAAACTTACTTTTTTGCCTACTGTTTTTCCACGGACAGAAGACAGGCAGAGAACCTGGGGGAAGGACCATAGTGGCCTGCTCCGTCTCCACGCCACACAATGATGTGCTCAGTTCATTTCAACACAGAAAATTCTGCAGGAAAAACAAAACAAATCAGGCTTTTGAGTATCCACTTCTTTATCTACTTAGCTGACATAATCTCTGCTGTTCCCATTCAGCAGGACACACATGACGTTGAATTCTGACTAAATATGTTGTCAGCTAATAAGGTAATAATAATGTGCCTTATTTCTAAAGTCTCTAGTGGTTTTTCCCCAGAGATTTTTGTTTTTGTGGTATTTGAAAACTCACCACAGACCATGTCCATGTTGGAAGAAGAGCTTCTATTCCCTGAAGAGTGATTGCCAGCTTCAGTGGAGAGAATGTGGGAGAGGATGGAAAAACTGCTTCATCTCAGTACACCGGGATGACAGATTTTCCCCAGAACAGTAGCCGGAAGAGAGCAAATGCAGGCCCCGAGTCACTACAATAAACGTGGCATGTTCAGCTTTTTGTTGTTGTTCTGAAACTGCCAAGTACTAAATGATGCTTCAGATACATGCGTCATGGATAAATATTGAAGACTTTATATACCAATTGTTATAAGATATATATATATATATATCTCCCCACATCACCCAGTTTTTAGAACCTTAGTTCCCCTACCAGGGATTGAACCCAGGCCTTTGGCAGTAAAAGCACCGAGTTTTAACCACTGGACCACCAGGGAATTCCCAATGGAATATTTTTAATAACTGGATATGACTTATTTTTAACTTCATTTGATTTTTCTTTGGTTAATTCAATTAATTTCATACCTATTTGCTTAATTCCCTTTACAGTTTCTCTGAACAATCAACCCTAAAATGTTTCAAACTATTATTTTTGAATGAAAAGTGTTAGAATCCAATATACAGAGCTCAGACTTCTTAGGAACGGTTGCGAGAGACAACAATATGATTCATTAACGCCATTTTGACTGTATTTTACATGGTTTGCTGTCAGTAGGAAGCTTCTCAGGGAAATTCAAAATGTCAAATCTTTTTTATCTGTTTCCAGAATAAGTTATATATGCCATAACATCCTATAAAGTGAAGGCTCCTCTTCATTTTCTCTAACTTTCTTTTCTAAGCCTTCCAACGCATAAATCCGTCATATCTTAAACATTGATTTTGCTACATTATTTCAACTTCCAGAGATAAAATCTCAATTCCGAATTATTTTTCTCGAATATGGATGTAACTTCTAATCATTTGTTGGTCCAATTAGGGGATAAGATGAAACCAGTTGCATTTTCTCCTCTTCTAGACAGCTGCAGGCACGCCATAATATCACAAATCTGTCCAAGGGTTCAGAGAGTCCTCCAGTGCTTTGCTGTTGTTGTTCAATCATCAAGTCATGTCCTACTCTTTACTTCATGGATCACAGTACGCCAGGACTGCCCTGTCTCCCAGAGTTTGCTCAAATTCATGTCCATTGAGTCAGTGATGTTACCTAACCATCTCATCCTCTGCCATCCCCTTCACCTTTCGCCTTCAATCTTTCCCAGCATCAGAGTCTTTTCCTATGAGCTGGCTCATCTCATCAGGTAGCCAAAGGGTTGGAGCTTTAGCTTCAGCATCAGTCCTTCCAATGAATATTCAAGGTTGATTTTCTTTAAGACTGACTGGTTTGATCTTGCAGTCCAAGGGACTCTCAAGACTCTCCGCCTGCATAGAGGAGCCCTATGACAAATGTCTGAATATGGAACAGTAAAGCACACTGTGATACTGATCCACGTGTTTGGGAGACCAAGTGCATTTTGCCAGAAGTTTCCATAACACAAGTAGAGCCTTTGAAAAAATAAAGATTGCTAACTGCTCATGGAAAAGACTTTTGCCATACAAGATAATGATCTGCTTTGTCATTAAAAGAGGTGTATCATATTGACTCAATTTTTTTGGTATATGAAAATCTTCATTTAAAAAAATTTTTAAACCTTTTTATTTTGTGTTGGAATATAGCTGATTAACAGCATTGTGATAGTTTCCGGTGAACAGCAAAGGGACTCAGCCATGCATTTACATGTATCCATTCTCCTCCAAAGCCCCGCGCCCATCCAGGCTGCCAGATAACAGTGAGCAGAGATCCCTGTGCTGTACAGTAGAACCTTGTTGGTTACCCACTTTAAACACAGCCACGTGTACATGACCATTCCAGACTCCTGTCTGTCCCTTCCCCCCAGCTACCACAGGCCTGTTTTCTAAGTCTGTGTGACATTGACTCAATTTCTTATAATACATAGAATGTAGTTATTTGTTCTGTTAATAAATAGATTGATACTTCATAGGAAGAGCATGAATTTTGGACAAAGACAAATCTGGGTTTGCGTCTTTGTGCTGTCAGATATTCAATAAGTGGTTTGGGACAACGTACTTAAGCTCTCTAAATCTATTTCCTTTTTAAATCAATAGTGCTAACTATTTCCTAGGATTACACTGAAGATCCAGTGAGATATACTGTACAAAGTACTCAGCACATTTTTGAACCTGGGTAAGTACTCAATCTATAAGAGTCATAAGACTTCCACAGTGGTCCAGTGGTTAAGACTCCATGCTTCAAATGTAGGGGTTGCAGGCTCAATCCCTGGGTGGGAAACTGGGATCCCACATGCCATGTGGCGTGGCCAAAAAATTTAAAAAATAATAATAGCTACATGAAGAGATTTATGCCAGTCCCCCGGAAAAACTTCTCTCACACAAAAATTCTTCTTGGAGTTCTTTGATTAGCATAGAGTTTAGCTTGAGTTTCTGCTATTATTGTTCTTGAATGATCCTTATCCACTATGATTTTCTGGCCAGTATCTGAGAATATCAATTAGCAGCTAAAACTAGCGAGTGCATTGCCAGAGTTACTTAAGATGTTCTATTTGCAAGCTCAATGTTTACCTAGAGCCTTTCAATTTTATGTGATTAAGCCTTTAGCACTTAATGTTTTCTAAGCAGTACCTTTTAAAGGTGTGAGCAACAAAGCAAGAAATCACACAGTTGCTGTGGGTAAAGCCCAGTCCTTACAATCAGCTACTATCATAGGTGTCTCTTGTTGTATTAACTGAGCTGTTTCCGGTCCAGAGTGTTTCCTGGCTTCATTACTACAGGCGTTGTTAAGGAACATCTGCCATGAAGCCCTCCCCAGGGAGTCCATCAGACCAAAGCACAGGACACTGGGGAGACGACCCTCAGCGTTCACAAACCTTAGATCTGAGGTTTTACCCCTCAAGAAACCTCCAAAATGAATCTGAGTCGGTTGAACTGAGGTGGATGAACCTAGAGGCTGTCATACAGAGTGAAGCAGGTCAGAGACAGGAAGACAAATATTGTATATTAACAAATGGTGCCGATGAGTCTGTTTTCAGGGCAGGAGTAGAGCTGCAGACATGGAGAATGGGCCAGTGGACACAGTAGGGGAAGGAGAGGGCGGGATGAGTAGAGAGGGTAGCACTGAAACACGGCCCTTACCACGTGCAAAACGCACAGCTGGAGGGAAGCTGCTGTGGGGGCAGGGAGCCCAGCTCAGTGCTCTGTGATGACCTGGAGCCGGGGCGGAGGGGTGGGAGTGCGGCTCGAGAGAGAGGCGATATACGTATACTCAGAGCTGATTCATGCTGATGTACGGCAGAAACCGACACAACTTTGTAAAGCAATTATCCCTCAATTAAAACTAATTTTTTTTTTTTTTTAAGGAGAAAGAAACCTCCATAGTCACTGACATGAGGCAGCGTGTGTTTTTCTACGGCACAGATCCGCTCCCTCTGTGCTGCCTGGGAATGGCGCGTGGGAACGGGGCACTTACCAGCCTGAGCACCTCCTGGCAACTCCCAGCTTCGTGGCTCTCTCTGCTCCCTCGTGGACACATCTATTCTCACTCAGGGTCCAAAAAGACAACTTCATGTTTGTGACTATTCTTGTCGCGTGCTCGTGTAGAAATTATATCCTTAAATTAGGAAATTCAGGAAGGTCTGGGGCGTATTCCTTAGCAATATCAAATGTCCACTCTATTTCATCTTCCAAAAGGTGAGGAACTTTTTATGAGGCACTACAAAGTCACTGTTTCAAAAACACCTTTGATTTCTGTATTGACTAATACGAATGTTGTCACCTAGAACCATTTTGTTTTGGTTTTAATGTATTGATTTCAGTATAGTTCTAATTCTATGATGCAGGATGTAAATTTAGCCATAACTGTCTGTCTAGTCAAGGCTATGGTTTTTACTGTGGTCATGTAGGGATGTGAGAGTTGGACTGTGAAGAAAGCTGAGCGCCGAAGAATTGATGCTTTTGAACTGTGATGTTGGAGAAGACTCTTGAGAGTCCCTTGGACTGCAAGGAGATCCAACCGGCCCATTCTGAAGGAGATCAGCCCTGGGATTTCTTTGGAAGGAATGATACTGAAGCTGAAACTCCAGTACTTTGGCCACCTCATGCGAAAAGTTGACTCATTGGAAAAGACTCTGATGCTGGGAGGGATTGGGGGCAGGAGGAAAAGGGGACGACAGAGGATGAGATGGCTAGATGGCATCACCAACTTGATGGACATGAGTTTGAGTGAACTCCAGGAGATGGTGATGGACGGGGAGGCCTGGCGTGCTGTGATTCATGGGGTCGCAAAGAGTCGGACACAACTGAGCGACTGAACTGAACTGAACTGATAGCTAAGATAAGGTATTTCTCATTCATCTAAAGAGAAATGTATCTCTCATGAATAAGACAGTCAATGTAGCTTAAGCTGGAACCACTCACACAAATCAATAAGACTGAATCTAATATTTTCTCATTTGGTTTGGGGCTCCAAAATCACTGCAGATGGTGACTGCAGCCATGAAATTAAAAGACGTTTGCTCCTTGAAGAAAACTTATGACCAACCTAGACAGCATATTAAAAAGCAGAGACATTACTTTGCTGGCAACAGTTCATCTAGTCAAAGCTATGGTTTTTCCAGTAGTCACGTATGGATATGAGAGTTGGACCATAAAGAAAGCTGAAAGCTAAAGAATTGATGCTTTTGAACTGTGGTGTTGGAGAAAACTCTTGCAAGTCCATTGGACTGCAAGGATATCCAACCAGTCCATCCTAAAGGAAATCAGGCCTGAATATACGTTAGAAGGACTGAAGCTGAAGCTCCAATCCTTGACCACCTGATGCGAAGAACCGACTCATTGGAAAAGACCCTGATGCTGGGAAAGATTGAAGGCAGGAGGAGAAGGGGATGACAGAGGATGAGATGGTTGGATGGCATCACTTACTTGATGGACATGAGTTTGAGTAAATTCCGGGAGTTGGTGATGGACGGGGAGGCCTAGTGTGCTGCAGTCCATGGGGTCGCAAAGAGTCAGACACCACTGAGCAACTGAACTGAACTGAATATTTTATAGTTTTCTAAACTTAATTTTCAAAATTGATTTGTCTAAATTTTACACTGTTTCAATAGGATATTTTGATATATATATATAATTTATTTTTACTTGGAGTATAGTTGCTTTACAATGCTGTGTTGGTTTCTGCTATATAGGAACGTGAATCAGCTACAAGTGTACATAGATTCCCTCCCTCCTGAGCCTCCCTCCCACTGATATTATAGTTATAAGCCTGAGTTAGTTGGACTGTAGGTTGATCGGTGTGTGACAGAGATGCTGGGTGGACCCTTTATCCCTCATTGGAGTCTGAGTGACTAGGGATGGTTCTGTCCCATTAAATCATTAGATGCTCGGTTGCTTTCCTCTCATGATGTTCTGTTGTCCCTGGGATGTTGGCTCCATTCATGTGGTGCAAGATGGCCCACGAGCAGGTCCACATCCCTGCCAGCAGGAGGGGTGAAGAAGAACACCATGCCCACTCTTACACATTATGTGGGTCTGCATCTCTTTGACCAGAGCTTAGCCACATTGTCACTGGACTCATATGGGAAGCTGGAAGTGTAATCTTTCTATCACAACATATGATACTGGGGACAACCAGTGTCTGCCACTCAGCATTCCTGCCATTTTCAATGCCAAAAGATAAATGGCAGGCAAAATCAACAAATTCCCAAATATCTTATTTGGTTAATTATTTACCTTTTATTTATTTCAAACACAATAGGGGTGGAATGCATGGAGACAAGTGGTTAGCTTAAATGTTGTTGATTTCGGAATTCAGAAATTGTTGCCCCGTTTCTCTCAACAGCTTTGGGTTAGTTACTTAGTGTTCTGTGTGACTCAGCCTTTCCATCCGTAAGAGTGTCTGTTCCTTCACTGGTTACCATTTCTTTATAATAGTGAAAAATCAGAGAAAAGAGTTCATGGGAATATGATAGGGGAGGGATTCAATATATTCAACATGGAAAGAAATAAAAGAAATGATGGAATGTCCACTGGGCAATCTTGAAGGTGGAACAGTCTGACACTGTCCATACTCAGTCCTGAAGAAATGACCGAACCCTGAGGATCTGCATCACTCAGGTTGAAGTCTCGTCTCAACACCAGAGTTGAAAGAGAAGAGAAGGCAGGCACGCACAAGCGGCGTTTACTCATCTCCATTCTACCAGAGATAACTCTTCCTACATGCCCTCATATATGTGCCTTGATACATTTCTGGATTTGAGGAGATTGGGAGAAATATCAATAACCTCAGATATGCAGATGACACCACCCTTATGGCAGAAAGTGAAGAGGAACTCAAAAGCCTCTTGATGAAAGTGAAAGTGGAGAGTGAAAAAGTTGGCTTAAAGCTCAACATTCAGAAAACGAAGATCATGGTATCTGGTCCCATCACTTCATGGGAAATAGATGGGGAAACAGTGGAAACAGTGTCAGACTTTATTTTTGGGGGCTCCAAAATCACTGCAGATGGTGACTGCAGCCATGAAATTAAAAGACGCTTACTCCTTGGAAGGAAAGTTATGACCAACCTAGACAGCATATTCAAAAGCAGAGACATTACTTTGCCAACAAAGGTCCGTCCAGTCAAGGCTATGGTTTTTCCTGTGGTCATGTATGGATGTGAGAGTTGGACTGTGAAGAAAGCTGAGCGCCGAAGAATTGATGCTTTTGAACTGTGATGTTGGAGAAGACTCTTGAGAGTCCCTTGGACTGCAAGGAGATCCAACCGGCCCATTCTGAAGGAGATCAGCCCTGGGATTTCTTTGGAAGGACTGATGCTAAAGCTGAAACTCCAGTACTTTGGCCACCTCATTCGAAGAGTTGACTCATTGGAAAAGACTGATGCTGGGAGGGATTGGGGGCAGGAGGAGAAGGGGACAACAGAGGATGAGATGGCTGGATGGCATCACTGACTTGATGGACGTGAGTCTGAGTGAACTCCGGGAGTTTGTGATGGACAGGGAGGCCTGGAGTGCTGCAATTCATGGGGTCACAAAGAGTCGGACACGACTGAGCGACTGATCTGATCTGATCTGATCTGAAGGAGGCTTGAAACAAACAGATAAAATACATGTAAAGAATACTTACAGGCCAAGTATTAGAAAGGAAAAATGAATACAGTGGAAACTATGGATTTAAGTTTTAAAGGCAAGAGGAAAGAAAGAACAATGAGTTAGTCAAGGGGAATAAATGTGGGTGACAGCTACACAATTCTCTGCAAAATATAAGGATAGAATACTGTCACCCTGCGTATTTAACTTCTATGCAGAGTACATCATGCGAAATGCCGGGTGGATGAAGCACAGGCTGCAATCGAGATCAAGAGAGAAACTTCAGTGCTAACAAAATAGTCTCAATATGTATACTCAACAGAGGACTTTTCACCAATTCTGGAACAAACTTCTAGTGCTGGTATTTTTGGCTATCAATCAACCATCATATGTGTTATGCCTGTGTTCAATAAAGAGGTTAACAATCCTGTGTTTAATAAAAATAATGGTAGCCGTGACCAGCAGGCAAGAAAAAACCTCACACATACACACAACACTCTCTCTCTCACACACACATGAATTTTAAATAGGAGGCAGAAACATCAAAGTATTATTTTCAAAAATCAGAGTATTTTTAATAATGATTATCTTTCAGGGTCTTGTGCTGTGACCAGTTTCTTTTTACCAAAAGTCAAATTTTATTTCTATGCATTTTTACTCCGGAGTGGAGGAGAAAACGTTAAGGGCGTGGGGAACGGGGAGTCTCCCTACAGCATTCCAGGCACATGAACTACCAGGTCTGACAATATGTGCCTCCTTACTTTCCAGGTGGGAAAACGTATGAGAAGAGGTTCACTTGACATGTTTTTAATTATGGTTTTTCTTTTTCTTTTGTTTAATTTTTTTCCCCTGAAGCCTATCCAAATGATCCTAAGAAGGAATTTCACGGCCATTTAACTTGTTTCTTTTCAAAATATATGTTGCTTCTTGAATGGTACAATGATATATACCTTATCATCCATTATGACTCTGGGCTGTTTTTGTTTTTTTAGTTTAAAATAGTAGCCACAAAAAATATAATAAAAAGAATAGAATAAAATAGAGCAGAATAAGATAATAGAATAAAAAGAAATGAGATGAAATAAATAGTAGCCTTGTTTCACATTAGGTCATGTCATTGCTCTGACACAGGGAGGTATTCGCTGAGTGTCCATAAATCAAGCAACCTGAGTCTCCAACCACCCTTTACTCTTTTTATTAAAAAAAAAAAAAGTGTATTTAGAATATTCTATGCAAAAAGCACCACCAATATGTCCCTCAAATTGGTCCTACTTCATTTCCACCGGGTCAATACCACCCACTCGCCCTCGGGGTGAACGGACTTCCGGCGTGCCCCACCCTCCCACGCCCACTTCCGGTTGCCCACTTCCGGTCACTCGCCGTCAGCTGTGCGCAGCCTGCAGCGCATGTTCTGAGCCTTCAGACTCCTCGCCGTCCGTGGCTCAAGCTCTGACCAGGTGTGTGCCACAGTCTCCTTCTTCCTCCCTACAACCTATTTTTTAAAATCAATTTATTTTTTATTGAAGGATAATTGCTTTACAGAATTCCGTACAACCTATTCGCCTCTCAGTGACCTTTGTCGTTGCTATTACCTTTTTTAAAACTTCTTACTGGGGTATAGCTGATTAACAATGTTGTGATAGGTTTAGGTGAACTGCAAAGGGGCTCGGCCGTACATACACATGTATCTCCTCTAACTCCCCTCCCGCCCAGGCTGCCACAGAAGACGGAGTAGAGTCCCCTGTGCTGGACTGAGTGGTTTAAAGCGTCAGTGGTATCATAGCCCATCCCTGCTTACATCTCTGTAGCTGCTGCCCACTACCACTGGAATAAAACCTTCATGCCTCACTCTGCCTACCAGATCCCACAAGGGCTGACGGATTCCTACCTTCCTACCTCATATTCTCTCCCCACCTTATCCCATTCAGTTCACTCCAGGTACCTGCACCCTCCGTAAAATTCTCACATGCACCAAGCTTGTTTTTTTCATGGGGCTTTTGAATCTGTTCCTTCTACCTTTAATCCAAGCTGGCAGTCTTCTTGGCCCATTTTCTTTCTTTGGGTCTCAGCAATAAGGTCACCCCCATCAGGAAGTCTTTCTTGACTACCTCAACCAAAGCAGAAGGGCCAAGCATTGAGAGACTCACCCTTATGTATAAGTTGTTCACACAGTGATACAAATTGTTGGAATTCCATCAGAACGCTGAAGAGAACTGATTTTTAAGCGTGTGGATTTTCATGTTAAAGAGACTAGGAGATTGCAGTTAGAAGTTGTGATGCACAATGTTGAGGAAAGATCAAATTCTGGAGTAAAACTGGGATTAAATCCTTGCTCTTTCACTTACTGGCTTTAAACTTTGAGGAAACTAATTAACACATCCTGAAACTCAGTTTCCTCATCAATAAAATGTTATAGAATGTCAAAAGTATGGATTTGCTGTAAAAATTGCATAAACTTATGTATGCAGAATAGAGTATTACTTAGGCTAGTTTTTGTTTTTTTTTTAATTTTCAGGTTTTTAAAAAAATTCTCATATGTTGGGCTTTCTCTGAACATTGCATAAGTATGTTGCCATTGCTTCTCTACAGGTGAAAGTCGCTCAGTTGTGTCCGACTCTTTGTGACCCCACAGACTGTATAATCCATGGAATTCTCCAGGCCAGAACACTGGAGTGGGTAGCCTTTCCCTTCTCCAGGGAATCTTCCCAACCCAGAGATCAAACCCAGGTTTCCTGCGTTGCAGGTGGATTCTTTACCAGCTGAGCCACCAGGGAAGCTCTTGCTTCTCTGAAGTAAAAAGTAGCTCCTCCGTCATACAGTAAGTTAGGACAACAGAGATTCCCCATTATTAACATGTGTCAGTCACCACACCCAATGAAACCTTTGGACTGAGATAAGCTCAACATGAGAAAGAAAGAAAAAGGAGCAAAATTAACTTCTTAGGTGGCCCAGCATTTCAAATACTTGAAAGTCAATCAAAACATTCAGATCATATAAGAATGCATCATTTATTCATTCAGCAAACACCAGGGGGTCACCAGTGCTGCAGACCCCGGTGGTAGCAAAGGGCAGGACAGAGTCCTCGGACCTGTGCAGCACCTACCTTAGAATCAGGTAACGTTTTATCTATTGCTTTGCAGGCTTTATTCTAGATGAGCACCTTGGGGTCCAGGGCCTGAGGCTCTATTCCAGCTTAGCCCATCCTTCACTGTGTGGTTTTGGAGCGAGACGGCTTCTCCCAAACTTTCCAAGGTGTATGTGCTCTACCCAAGGTCCCAGCAGCTCCAAAACACTCTGACTCCATGATTAAACACTACCTTCAGTATTAAAAAATCTGAGGTTAGAGACCTGCCATTGGGACTTTCCTGGCAGTCCAGGGGTTAAGAGTCAGAACTTCCAGTGCCATGGGTGTGGGTTCAGTCCCTGGTTGGGGAACTAAGACCCCACAAGCTATACAGCCAAAATAATTGTTTTTAAATGCAACGCTTGATTTGAACTGGATAATTTTACAGTAAAGGATTTTTTTTTCTAAAGCTTGCATTTAAGAACTATGTCACTCCTTAACATGAGTTTAGGGGCCTACTACATGAGCTGTGTTTTCTTTTCCCAACATTAACACTTTGAACCAAGTTGAAGAGAAGATGAATCCCCATTGAAACACAATTAAAGTACAGTCACCTTCGTATTCTTCCTCTGTTATAAATGATGCTCTAAGACTTTATCCACTGAATTTCTTACTCTCCTTTAAATTGTCTAAATGCCAGCGTTCATGTTTGTCTGCATCTGGGGAGAGGGCATCGTAGTGCCAAGAACTTTCTCTTTTATTCTCCAGAGAATAACCAAGAAGCTTTCCTGTGAGGTGGCTTGTCTGGGTTCAAACACCACCTTCATCTACATAAAAGACTATTTCCCCCAAACACGCACCTGTTAGCACCATTATGATTATCTACAGCTCGGATGTGTTAGCCATCCCCGAGATCATCGTCTGGAGGATGCTGTGGCTCATTCTCTTCTGCCAAAAGACAACTTTTTTCTTTTTTAGAAAAAATATCGACATGGTATCCAGGCTACATCTTGAAAATCACTTTACAACTGGGAATAAGAAATGGCAGATGGAATGTTGTTGTTTCTCGTTCGGTCCCTAGCTTCCTTTGTTCCTCGCCTTGTGGACGGACTGCCCCCCTCCATTCAGATGGCAAGGCTGTGCCGAGTGAAGGCCGACAGGCACCTCTGGCAGCCTCTCTCCAGTTCAATTACGGAGCTTTAGTGGGGCTAATTAGCATTCCTCAGAGCGGGAGCTCTTTGAGTGACAGGTAACCATGGAGAGTCACACTCCTGTAGGTGATCAGCGAGAGCCAAGCTTTTCTTTTTAATTAAAAATTAGAAAAGCCTTAAAGAAAAAGCATTGCATTTCCTGATGTGTGCTGTGAGCCCAAGCTTTGCTATGCTGGAAAGAATAACAGTCATATCAGAAGAAAAACTGATGCCATTTCAAAAGGAACAGAGGAAAATACCAGGATAGTCAGAGACGGGAGAGATATTTATTGTCTGCCCAAGAACAGACACCCAAAGGGAAACACAAAGAAGCCAAAAGATCACCTGAGATTTCCCAAGAGTCCATTTAGATAATAATGCTTCCCCCTTCAAAATCTGTGAAGTAATACTGTGTCCATTAACAATAGGGCCTTTTTAAAAAATCATTTAGAAAATATTACAGTTAGGACTTTGGAATAACATATGAAGTTAGCACTAAATAATACCTATTTGTTGATTGCTGATGATGAGATACAATACAATATAATAAGGTATTAACAACCTATTTCAATTCTATGAAATATTGGAAAAAATCCTCCAAGTACACAATAAATTGGATGTGATCTTGGGAATCGGTGTCAGCAAGCACTGGTATATCTTTCCAACAGAGTGAGTGTTCTAAGTAGGGCAGAGTGGGGAATTCAATATTGTCACCTTAGTTTGGGAGCCTGGATTCAGAGCAAGACGTGAACAGAGGCTTTACAGTCTTTTAAGGGCATATCAGAATACATTTTTTATTCAAAAATAGGCAAGTAATTAATTTGGATGATCAGATTCGATTTTAACTTTCCCCCAAACTGAAACAGCTCTGTTTTCTTTTGGTTCCTTTCATCTTACAAAATATTTAATTTTAACATGCCTCTCCCTTTCCTGTTTTTACCCCAAAACAGGATTATTGTAAAAACACTCCATGCTGTTATTTCTGGCTAGCATAAAGCCAGGAAGTTCTCAGAGTCTTACGGGAGCTCCTAATCTCATGAGCTAGCCAGTCTCCTTTCAACCATGGGAGCAGAGCAGGATGTAAACCAAGCCACAGTGAATTCTTTAACTATTACTTCAGAATGATTTCTACTATGAGAAGAATTCACTGAAAAGACAGAGTGATAAAATCAGTTGTATTATTCTATAGTCACTCTTTCCTTTGGCCCAACTTCCAAATATTAGGAATTTTCCTCTAAGGTTTAAGTTGAGTGAAGAAACACATTTTAATTCCAAAAGACTGTCCCCCTTAATATGCAAGCACCAGTCATCATCCATAAAACCACTTTTAATTCTGTATTTATTTGAACATTCTTAATAACTCCTCAAATCCAAAATTTTCCACAAGAATTTTCCAGAAAACAGATTCCCTTCTCAAGTTTCATAAATCTGGCTTCAGTAAATTTAACTTGCTAATTAATATTGACTTTAGTTTAACTATAGAAAAGATTATGTCCTAAGAATCTCAAACTTAATTTTATTTTTTTAAGTTATTTATTTTTTAATTGAGGATAATTGCAGAGTTTTTGCAATTTTGCAGAATTTTGCAAAATTTGCAGAATTTTATTGTTTTCTGTCAAGCCTCAACTTAAATCAGCCATTTTTCTCTGAAATGTTTCTATACCTAATAGAAGTTTGCTGCATGAGTAAGAATCTTTCTCATTTAATAGCAAGAAGTGTTCTGTTCTAAAATGTTGCATTTTTGCGGTCAATGATATTTAATGCATAATGGAGGGAACTAGCTGTTGGTCCATAGTCACCTCCTTTTACATGCATTCTTCCCAAGCATAATATGTATCAAATTTCTAATACCAATACCAAATCTGTAGAGATGCTGAATTGCACAGAAAAATATTTCACATTTTAAAATAGGCACACTAAGAATCAACGCTCCATAAAAATTGCACAGATTTGAAATATTGACTGAGTTCATGGAAATTATGAACTGTTTTCTTTTTAAAATTATGAAAGTATGATAACACATTTACAGGTGACTTGGAAAATACAGAATAAGGTTACACATAGCTCCACCAAATGTTACAATTATTTTTTAAGTAGATAAATTAAGATTTTTAGTTGGAGTTTCAATATCAAACTCTCAAAAATTAATAGAATTAATAGAAAAGTAGAAGGTTATAGTAGACCTGAAAAGCACTGTGAACCAATTTAACATAATTAAGATTTTAGAATTTTTACACAACAGTAGGATAAATATTCTATTTAAGTTCCCATAGACTATAAACCAGGAGATACTGGAACATACCCAGGGACATAAAACAAGGTGCAAAAATCTCATGGTCTAAATGTATTAAAATGCGAACTATTTTAAAAACAAACAGATTAAATGATTGGATATTTTAAATGACTTTCATCCATTTTCCATCATGAATATTCACAGGCAGATCCTTTTTAGCCTGCGTCTACCTTTTTCTGCAGAAAGTGAAAGAGAAGAGAAATTCTGCAAGCATGGACCACTTTATGTAACAGATTTAAGATGGTGAAAAGGAGACAGAACAGGTCCTGAGCTCTGAGCGGCTGGCAGAGCTGACCCGTAATTGCCTTCAATCCTCTACTTCATGACTGCATCCCTACTGCATGAGAGAGAGAAGAAATCAGCCAGAAACAATGGTGATTAACACTTTTAGGATAACTTGATAGTCCCCAGTGGCTTGCTGGTGTCCCATCACAGGCGTTCTGGTTTGCTTTTCCTGCTGCACGTGGCCTTTCAGATTCTCCACAGTGAGTCCCAGACTCACAAAGGGCAGAAGCATAAGAGCTCCATTTGGGGGAGTTTACTCTTCTCACTTGACAGAGAGAAGCATGCAGAGAGGTGAACTGACCGTCCGCTCTTCGGCTTCAGGGCTAGAACTGGGACTGGAGCTACAGGCACAGCATCCTGTCATCAACAAACCCCTTCAAGGCTGAAGCGGTGCGCTGGCCCTTCTCCCTGGATTCCACACACACTTGTCATGAGCTGACTCAGAGGGCTGACTCACGAGTCAACAAATAGCATGAAAAGTCCATGCCTTGCAGGCTCCGTCACCCACAGCCTCTCACCAGGCCTGGCCTCTGCCTCACCACCCACCTGAGAACGTGCGGGGTTCTTAACCTGGGCTGTTATGGTGAGATGATGCTTCACCTTCGTGCAGATCACAGCGTCTTGTGTTACTCATACATACTGTGCATCGGACACTATTTCACAGTAGAACACTGTTCTTTTGGGGGTGGGGGGCAGGGGAGCAATTCTGGACCCTCTAAGATGCTACTATTTTAGACGCCTCAGTGTCACTGAAAAAGAAAAAAAAAGTTTCACTAGTCAAGCTAAAATAGGCAAAGTGGCCCTTAAGAAAGGTAGTTTTTTATTACAAGCCAATATAAAAATTGTGTATTTGAAAAATAATATCTTTAAATGCGTGTTTTATTTCTTTTTGTCCTACTATGTTAGGAGAATTATTTGCTAGATTTTTATTCTCCATTCAGTCAGGAAAATTTGGTCAGAAAACCCACCACATCAAAATAAAAATCCTATCATTTTGGACTTCTCTGGTGGTAACAGTGGTTAAGAATCTGCCTGCCAAGGCAGGGGCCATGGGTTCGATCCCTGGTCCGGGAGGATTCCACACACCATGGATCAACTAAGCCCGTGTACACAATTCCTGAAGCTGCACGCCCTAGAGCCTGAGCTCCTCAACAAGAGGAGCCCCTGCAGTGAGATGCCCGCAGCCCGCAACACAGAGTAGCTGCTGCTCGCCAGAGCTAGAGCAGCCCCTCAGCAGCAAGCAAGACCCAGTGCGGCCAATAAATAAACACATAAAGTTTCAGAAGAAATCCTACCATTTCCATTCCGTGTAGAAAACAATATATTGTCATTTAACGTGCTTTTCTATTAAAATTATCTTTTGTTCCATTTTTCTCAGCTATCATCATGTCTCCCGTGCATCTGTTAAGATTGTATAGCTCTCTTGTCTAGTGGTAGGGGCTGTGTGCCAAAAGCTACCTAATCTGAACATCTGAATCAATGCACAGAGATCAACTCACATGTTCACAGCTCAATCACCATCAAATAAATTTACCATTTGGTTCCACTCTGGAAAAAAGAGTGGATATGTGTATGTATATGTATGTATACATGTGTATGTATATGTATGTATACATATGTGTGTGTATAACTGATTCACTTTGCTACACATCTGAAACGAACACAACATAGTAAATCAACTACATTCCAAGAAAAATTTAATTTCGAAACTTAGTTATGAATCATATTACAATACAAATTCGTCTGTGTACTCAATAACAATTAGAATAAGTTGAATTTGCTTGCTTAAAAAGACCTACAAAAAGACCCCACCAATGTTTGACTATAGTACACTTCCTGAAAGCCTAAAGCGGTCAAACTCTAAAGAATATCACAGACTTCCTCAAATAAAGAAGGAAGAAAAGAAACAGAGAAGGAAATGGAGGAAGGGAAAGATAAAAGAAAGGAAAAAAGATTCAAATGTCAAAACGACTGCTTTGCTTTTCAGTATTTCTGATAGAATTAATATTCAGGATGATCAGATGTCATTGATTCAGGCCAGAGTTGTAAAATCAGAGGAGAAAGATGAGTTTACTGAGAAAGGAGCTTAGCCTCAAAAGACGGAGAGAAGGCAGAGAAAGCAGAGGGGAGAGATGATGTGTCCTGAGAAACTGCCAATCAAGGGACCAGTGTGGTCACTCAAAGATGACATAGCACTGCGAGCATTTGTCTCCAATACTGGTGCGGAAACACCCCTTTCCAAAAATCAGCTCAAAGTGAAATCAGCTGTTAAAAAGTAAAATGGCAAATGCTGGGCTCTCTTTCAGATTGCAATCCACAGAATTTACAGTATTGTTTGGTAAGGTGAAAACAGCGACACAGATTGGATCATGTTTTTCTTCTGATGGAGTTTTCCAAGGATTCAGAGAATATGGTTATGATTATACAGAACTGCTGAAACCGCAAACGCCTCAATTACTGCACATGGTTAAACCCGGTCCAGACTTTTAACATATGCAATGCTTTTTACCAGAAGTTGAATAACGTCAGCGTCTAGGAAACTACTGAGTTCAGCTTCCTAAGCTCTCTGCCGCTGAACGACTCACTAAATCTGTCTTAAATTCACATGTGCCCTGGGTGCCGGCCACCACCTCGCACATCCCAGAATGGATTTTCCACTGGACATTACTGCCAAAGAGTCTTCTCTCCTGGCACCAGGATAGAGAGTGAAATACACCTATAGGCTCAAAAAATAAAATATAGGATGAACTTCAGTCATCTAAGACAATATGGGCAATGTGTCATAAAATTTGAGATGGATAGACATTGGAGTAGATTGAATTTTATGAATTCATCCAGAAACCATCATGCTAGATTCATCAAGATTTTCAGAGGTTGGGGAAGAGTTCCTGAAAGTCATTAAGTCAATTGTAGACTTTTTCCACCACATCTGGCCAAATTCTCACCCAAGTTAACTTTTAAGGGTCGACGATTTGAAAAGTGGTTTATGAAGTTATACAGTTTTGTTCTGACCACAACTCAGCAGTAACTTGAAATCACCTTATTAATTGATTGATTTCACATGTCACATGTCCTTCTGAAAAGCGTAAAATGGTTCTTTTAAGTTGATGAGCTCCCAGAAAAAAAATCTGTCTACAGATAGTATTTGCCTATCCACTCTCTTGATGATAAAGTGCCCTTTTCCTTTCTGTCAACTAGAGCACCAAGTCCTAGAAGAAATCATAAAATATATAAATAGGCAAGCCCTGTTGTCTGCAATCCTAAAATTTAGTAATGAGACTCACGTACGTGCCTGCATACATTTATTACGTATTATGGGCATATATGAATATATACATATAATAAAAAAATTCAAGAGAGCAGTGAGAAGTGCTATGAGAAAGAGAGGAAAAAGGAAGCGTTTAAAACCCTGACTGACTGGGAATTCCCAGGCTGTCCAGTGGTTAGGACTCCTTGCTTTCACTGCTGACGGCTCAGGTTTGATCCCCGTTCAGGGACCCAAGATCCCACAAGCTTTGAGGCTTAAAAATTTTTAAATAAAAATAAAAAACCATGATGGGGAAAGACACTTTCTTTGGGAGCAAGACAGAGAAGCAGTTGGCATGAGCAAAACGTTTATGGAGACAGTGGCATTTGAGTTGTCATTAAAAGGGGTTATGGCTCTGACGGCTGCAAGGGGAGGAGGGAATTCTAGGCAGAGAACACAGCATGACAGACAAACAGCACCGCTGGGACACAGAGGCTCCAGGAGTCCTGCCTGCCTGGGAGACACGGTGGCTGCTACTGCTGCTAAGTCACTTCAGTCGTGTCTGACTCTGTGTGACCCCATAGACAGCAGCCCACCAGGCTCCCCCGTCCCTGGGATTCTCCAGGCAAGAACACTGGAGTGGGTTGCCATTTCCTTCTCCAGTGCATGAAAGTGAAAAGTGAAAGTGAAGTCGCTCAGTCGTGTCCAACCCTCAGCAACCCCATGGACTGCAGCCCACCAGGGTCCTCCATCCATGGGCTTTTTCAGGCAAGAGTACTGGAGTGGGGTGCCATTGCCTTCTCTGGGAGACATGGTGGAGGCGAGAAGTATTTATTCCCTTTCAGCTAAAGGATTAGACTTCGTTCTGTCCAAAAAAGGAGGCACCAATGAAGGCATTTAGAAAGGAGTGATGCCATACCATCAGGTAATTCAGACGTGGATAGTCAACACAGCCCTTTTGTTATCAACCTTTGTGAAGAAAAACAAAAAACGGGTCACAGCGTGGCAGAGTGAGTCCCGCCTGCCGCAGCTCCAGCTTCAGTGGGTCCCAGGCTTCTGCTTCCACTGCCCAGCGCTGTGGCTGGGACTTCAGAGGCTCTCAGAGCGTCTCAGGGCACTCTGTGATTCAGCTCCTTGTCTCTGTGATACTCCTTCTCCCTGAGAGCCCCGGCCTTCCCTTCTCCTCCATGTCCTTGCCCAGTGGACGCACGTGCCTACTCCAGTCTCCCTCCAGTTTATTCCTCAAGTGCCTGGAACCAAACCCTCTCCTTTCATTGGGCCAGTTGGATTGCATCTTGACTGTAACCGCACAATAGCACTCAGCAGAACTCTACTCAAAATATCTTCATTGAACAAATGTATTCTGGAAAGATGAAGGGGGGACAGTTAAAGAGTTTGGAACGGACCTGTACACTCTACTAATTTATTGTTTGTATGATGTTATCTATCTGTGTGGCTGTGCTGGGCTTTCATGCCTATGGGCAGGCTCTCTCTAGTTGCAGCAAGCAGGGCCTGCTCTCTAGCTGTGGTGCACATTGCGCTGACTCCTCTGTTTGCGGAGCACGGCTCTATGGGACCTGGCCCAGTAGCTGCGGTTCCTGGGCTCTAGAACACGGGCTGATGGTCCCCGCATGTAGGGCTTAGTGGCTCCTCAGCAGGCAGGATCTTCCCCAACCGGGGATCGATTCTGCATTTCCGGCACAGCACACTGTTAGATTTAAAATGGATCACCAACGAGGACCTAGTGTATAGCGCAGGGAACTCAGCTCAGTGTTACATGGCAGCCTGGATGGGAGGGGAGTTCGGGGCAGGATGGGTATATGTTTATGTGTGGCTCAGACCTTGTGCTCTTCACCTAGAACTATGCCAACATCGTTAGTCAGCTCTACCCCAGTACAAAATGAAACTGAAAAAAAAAACACCCAAATGTATTCTGGTTATATCCAGTGTCCCAGCTCAATAGTAAGCACTGGGATTCTTTTTAAAATCCTAGATTTGCGTGTTCAATGTGTTCATATAAACTAAAAGGCTTTGCAAGCAGACAAGGCTAAATCTCTTTGTAAAACATTTAGGCATGCCTTCGAAAAAATAATAATGATTATTTTTATCTCATGAAAGTATCCAGCTATACCTAGGATGTTTGTCACATAAATTCTCATTCAATATAAAGTTTGTGAAATCAGTCATTATGCGTTGAAAATGTACTGTTTATGCTGAATAATTGTTCTTTTGCATGAAGGAAGGGATCTGGCTCATGGAAAAACTTTTCACTTTAGTTTGTTATTTCTAAGTGTCTTCATAATCCTCAAGTTCATACAAACAGCAAATGGCAAACCAAGCTAAGAAAATCATCTAGTCGTTTCAGAGAAGACATGAGATTCAGCTTAAATGATTTAAAACTATTACTGGTTTCAAAAACAAGCATGTCTTCAGGGGTCATTAAAATAAACACTCTCTTATGCTTACAAGAACTGAAAGACATCAAGGCAGACTGATGAATATCAGTTTAAGAAAACTGCGCAGCAGCTCAAAAAATGTATGTAGACATCACTATCTCTCTCCTTCCAATTCCCCTTTATATTAACACTGTCTACACAAAATTCTCAAGGATTTGGGAGTAGGGGGAAGAAGGAAATGCCAATGCTTAGGTGGTCAGAGTTTCTCAAAAAGCATCCTGTTTCTGACCCAGTCTATTTCTATTCTCCAACAAAACCCAATGAATTTGAAGTCTGTCCCTTTTTTTTCCACCTCTGATCTTTCTACTTGATTGGAAACTGAACTTTTGTTAACAAAACTGATGACCATCTGAATGCAGTACCTGTACTAAGCAATTGTGCAGCTTCCATGACATTGAAAGCTCAGGAAAGTGGGACCCGATCAAGCATGTGTAAGGCACAGAGCTATACACCTGTGACAACTCTGCCATCGGCTGCAAATGAGTTCCCTGATACACAGCGTAGCTCTCTGCCTGCCCTAACCTCATCTCTTTAATCACTGCAGACAGACTGGCCATCAGCAAACTCCTCTCCTCCATATTGGTCCATGAGACTCTTCACCCTTTGGCTCCAGAGATGAATCTGTAACCCAGGCTTAGTTGAAAAGAGCATTCTGTCCTGGCCATACCGGTTGGTTCATGGGTAAGCATGTGACTCGGAGCTTATGAATCAAAATCAATCCTAAGACTTCTGTTAATTATTGAAACTTAATAAAAGTTCCTAACCAGCCTTAAGGTGACCCAACAATCCCACTAGTGGGTACAGACCCTGAGAAAATCATCACTGAAAAAGATGCATGCACCCCAATGCTCATCGAGCACTGTTTACAGTAGCTAGGACATGGAAGCACCCTAAGTCTCCATCGACAGATGAATGGATAAAAAAGCCACGGTACAGATATATAATGGAGTATTACTCAATTGTAAACAGGAATGCTTTTGAGTCAGTTCCAATGAAGTGGATGAAACGAAAGGCTATTATACAAAGTAAAGTAAGTCAGAAAGAGAAAAACAAAGATCATATATTAATGCATATATATGGTATCTAGAAAAATGGTACTGATGTGCTTATTGGCAGGGCAGCAGTGGAGATGCAGACGTAGAGAACACCTCGTGAGCACAGTCGGGGAGGAGAGACGGGCAGATGGAGAGAGCAGCATGGACACAGACACACTGCCACGTGTAAAACAGACAGCCAGTGGGGACTTGCTGTGTTACGCAGGGAGCTCAGACCAGCGCTCTGGGACTACCTCGAGGGGTGGGATGGGGTGGGACGTGGGAGGGAGGTTCAAGAGGGAGGGGTCATACTGTGCCTGTGGCTGATTCATGGTGATATGTGGCAGAAACCAACACCATATTATAAAGCAATTATCCTCCAATGAAAGATAAATTTATAAAAAAAGATGACATAAGCCTAGAACTTTGAAACTCCTTGCTGCCACACACAGAAGGAACCATGAATGAAGCCAAAGAGCATTTCTTTTCTTGAAACAGGTATTTATTTTTGACTCAAAATTACTTATTATTTAAATCACAGAATAGAGTACCATTGGATATTAATTTTTTTCATGATTAGGTTTCATCACATAATAAATATTTGGCTTAAACACTTCCAACATTTAATTTTTTTATGGTGCTCCAACATAATTTTCTTAGAGTACTGAAAAAGAACCAACATTTAAAAAATAGTCCAGTGAAACCAACAGTCACTGAATAAACACAGCAAGACCATCTATGCTATATATTAAGTTGAAAGTTCAAAGAAATATAACTTGGGAAAAATATCTACTCTATTTCGCCCCATTGATGTTATAATGAAATTCCTGGAATGGGGACTAGTATAAATTTTGACCATTTCAAATGGCAATATCCAGGCAACCAGACCTGGATAATGCCAAAGAGAGGATTAATAAGAGAGCAAGAGCAAGGCTAGAAAGAGATGGAGGATGAAAAGAAAAGAGAAAGAGATGGTTATGTTGTTTGAGCTCCTGAATCAAACCACATCTGAATCTATCCTTGTACTTTGCAATTACAGGATGTGATAAATTACTATTTCTGCGAACAAATACCTGAATTGGTTTACTATCACTTGCAACTGAAACAGGTCTTTGAATGCAAGCTGGTGTTTATATTCAAAACACGGGGGAGTTGAGGGGTAGAGAAGAAAAGAAAAAATAACTTGATAATTAGGTCAAAAAACAATGTAGACTTTTTCTAACACATGCGTATATCTTCTGAACTTAAGGCATGGATAATCATAGAGGTGAGTAGAATTTGGTAGATTTATGAAGATATTAGCCAATAAGAATTTTAGAGGACATACAAAAAAATTGTGGGTTATTTAGGTTTTATTTAATAACTTGCCAAACTGTTGCAGAAAAGAGGACCCCTTCCAGGGCCCGAAACTGGGCTCTTGTCTAACACTTAGAAATGAATTGTCCGAGCAGACACATCTGCTGACAAAGCAAGAGATTTTATTGGGAAAGGGCACCCGGGTGGAGAGCAGTAGGGGAAGGGAACCCAGGAGAACTGCTCTGCTGCATGGCTTGCAGTCTCGGGTTTTATGGAGATGGGAACAGTTTCCGGGTGGTCTTTGGCCAATCATTCTAATTCAGGGTCTTTCCTGGCAGCACACGCATCGCTCAGCCAAGATGGATGCTAGCGAGAAGGATTCTGGGAAGTGGACAGACCCGAGGTGTCTCCTTTCAACCTTTCCTGAACTCTTCCCATTGGTGGTGGCTTATTCCATATTCCTTATTAGGATCTCCTGTCATAAAACAATTCATGCAAATTGTTACTATGGTGCCTGGCCAGGGTGGGCAGTTTCAATCAGTGTGCTATCCCTAACAAAACTGGTCTACATTATTTTAAATGTATGTATGTATGTGTTTATGTCAGTTTTGAGCTAGAAAATTCTTAAAAATATAAACTCAGTCAATGCAAAACACAAAAGCCTTATTACAAGTATCTGGCCGTCTGGGCAACAGCATATCAACACTCATATCTTCTTTATAATAAACAAGTTAGAGCATTTTCTCTACATTTGCATGATGTTAATTTGGTCCTCATCTGGCTGTGCACTATGCATATTTAAAAACACAGATAAGATAAAAACAGGGTGAGGAAGAGGAAGCAACAGAAAGTGAACCCAAGGAAGTGGAATGATAGGCAGTGAATCTTTTGTAACTCGCGATTTTCTTCCTGTGAGGACTTCAAATCTTATTATCCTGTTCTTTCACAGACATTGGTATGGACTTTCACTTGGTAAAATTTAAAGGGAATTTGTAAGTGCTACCTTTTTAACATCCCGAGGTCAGTGCTTTTTGACCATGGGAACAGCGGGGTTCCATTCATTACACATCATTTAATTCCCTGGTAGTTCTCAGTATAGGAAACATTGCTTTCAAACAAAAAACTGTATTGTTACATGGCACCAGTTTACGTTTAAATGGAACCCACAGCAATAACAACAACAGGGTGACTTCACATATGCTGTTATATTTCTGTTATATCAGGGTTTTGAATCGAGAAGAGTAAAACATCTGCCTGCAATGCAGGAGACACAGGTTCGATCCCTTGGTCAGGAAGATCCCCTGGAGAAGGAAATGGCAACCCACTGCAGTTTTTTTTGCCTGGGAAATCCCAAGGACAGAGGAGCCTGGTGGGCTACAGCCTATGGGTTAGTAAAGAGTCGGACACGACTGAGAGACTATCACTTTCACGTCTTTCAAAACATATACATAAGACAGGAAAGGACTTATTAAAAAATGTTGTCATATTTTTCCTGAGGCATTTTTGGTTGCTTTTCTATCCAGTGGGATAGTAGACTCAGGAGGCAGAAAGAAAAAAAAAAAAAAAGACAAAAAGCAGAAAAGGAGAAAGTCCTTCCTCCCAGGAAATGGTCCATTTCAAATCTCCTTGCACAGAGAACTTGAGGAAGCCACCCAGAAACATGAATGAGGCTTCCCTGTGCTCAAGCATCAGAGATCATTTCTAGGTTTGGTCCTGGCTTGGTGCACAGGGACTCCGTTCCCAAATTCCCACCCTGTTTAGCTGTCTCGTGAGTGAGTGGACCAGGAACTGGCAATCAAAGGACAGGATACTCGAAACTAGAAGTTTTAGAGGAGGAACAATTACTGATGACAAAGCCCAAAATGTGGGCTTGGAAGTTGGAAACTGAAGTGGAGATGAGAACAAGAATGTTCAAGGTGAAATTAAGGAATTGAAAACGTCAATAAATGGATGACCTGTGTAGAGGCTGACGTCTCTGAGGATGATGACGTTAGCAGAACTGCAGAGTAAGGCAATGAGGGAGAGCGTGGGTTTGTTAGGAGGAGGGAACAGTGAGCCATGGTTTGCAGCTGGAAACAAGGAGAAGAGGTGTAAGGGGGAACAGTGTGACCCTCAGAAGACTGGGGGGTTTTCCTTAAGTGGAGGGGCAAGGAATGGCGACTTTACTCAGAAAACCAGCAGACGGAGAAGATGGTGGACAAGTATCCCAAAGAACCATCCTGCCCAGGTTGGAATGCTAAATTCTTGTCTGGGACTAAGAGGGGGAGGTGAGGCGGTAAAGTGAAAAAGGTAGTGAAAGTAAAAGTAAAGTCGCTCAGTCGTGCCAGACTCCTTGCGGGCTCCGTGGACTGCAGCCCGCCAGGTTCCTCCGTCCATGGGATTCTCCAGGCAAGAACACGGGAGTGGGTTGCCATGCCCTCCTCCAGGGGATCTTCTTGACCCAGGGACTGAACCCACGTCTCCTGCATTGTAGGCAGATTCTTTACCTTCTGAGCCCCCAGGGAAGCTCCCCCCCACCCCGCCCCCCAAAAAGGTGATAAGTTGTTGCAAATATTTCCAGCCTCTGGCCAGTCTCTAGAGGAGATGTGTTCATTTCTTCCTTCCTGCAGCCACTCACTGGTGAGTCTGGTCAGGATATATCCTGTAAGATACTAAAACAACAGGCAGAGTTCATCATCCTCTACTTTTATCTGCTGGTCTTGGAGGGTATCTTGGGGAGGTGGGGGTGGGGGTAAGGGGCTGTGGCTCCCTCTGGGGTCATAAAAGCTGGTGGCAGAAACATCAGCGAGAGTCCATGCACTTGAACTCTTGCTGGAGGCAGACATCTTACTTGGGTAATTAGCATCCAGACCTCCAGCTAGGACTTTGAGAGAGGAAGGAGGTGGCTAGGAAACAACAATGGGAACCAAGGCCAGGGTCATCCCACTGCCTGACCTTGAAGTAAAGAGGTAGAAGAGGAAATTCAGCCTCTCCTTGAGAGATGTTCCAGGGAAGAGGGTGCTCAGAAGGCTGCCAAGTTTGGATAGCAAGTGGCGGGTATATTCCGGGAAGAAGTTGATGGGATGGGTGGGGTTGCTAATCATAGAGCTGGAATTCCAGAAGATTTGGGGAGGAGGAAGGGTAAGTGAGGGGATTGGTTAGATTGGGGAGGGGCGGGTTGATAGCTTGTGTTATAATGGATCAATAGGTACCTATTTTGGTCACCTGATGCAGAGAGTTAACTCATTGGAAAATATCCTGATGCTGGGAAAGACTGATGGCAGGAGAAGAAGGGGGTGACGGAGGATGAGGTGGTTGGATGGCATCACCGATTTAAGGGACGTAAGTTTAAGCAAACTCTGGGAGATAGTGAAGGACAGGGGAGCCTGGCGTGCTGCAGTCCATGGGGTTGCAAAAAAGTCAGACACGACTTAGTGACTGAACAACAGCAAGATACTGTTGAGCTTCTGAGCACAGAGAAGTGAGGCATGAGGCTCACCCAGGAGCAGGAGATATTAGACAGATGAGCTCTTGAAAACAAGAAGTCTAACCGCATCAATATCTAGCAGGTCGTTATAACTTGGTCGCAGCTGACATGAGCTTCTGGCATCTTATAATGGCAATTTCTTCTTTACTTTCCTCAAATTCCCTGAATTCATAATATACTTTCTGTCCTGGTTTGTTCTGACTCAAATTGATAGCATTGATTTTAAATTCTCCCATCTGAAAAAGATGAAATATTAAAGCATCACGAGTCATCCAATTTCCTCTGTCTCCTTTAAGGCATCTAGAGCTCCCAGAAAGCCTGGACTGCAGCAGCAGCAGCAGCAGCATGAAAATCCTCCTTAGCCCTTTTCTGGGAGAAGAGCCTGATGACACAGCTAATGCATGGTTTTAATACTAAAGCCACAGAGATAAGATTTCTACCAAAGGAATGGAGGGGTATTTCGTGACAGGACTAAAGAAACAGGGGCGAAATTAGATTTCCAGTGTTGGCACGAGCCCCCAGGTGATGAGGCAAGCAAAAATCTTTGCTCAAAAGGCAATGTATGACCCAGCCATCCAAGCTCATCAGGGACAAAGACTAACATCAAGTACCCGCCATAGCCCTTCAGCCACAGGAAACGGAGAAGCAACTGAACAAGGGGGAAATTCTGCCTTCAAGATCCACATTCCACTCTTTTTAACTTTTTTTTGCTTCCATTCATAGGAACAAAAAGCAATACCTTCCAAGACACCCACATACAATGCCGCCATTACTTCAAAGTTGTGTCACGAGTTTTATTTTCAACTTGCTCTGTAATTGGAGAAGGCAATGGCGCCCCACTCCAGTACTCTTGCCTGGAAAATCCCATAGATGGAGGAGCCTGGTAGGCTGCAGTCCATGGGGTCGCTAAGAGTCAGACACGACTGATCGACTTCACTTTCACTTTTCACTTTCATGCATTGGAGAAGGAAATGGCAACCCACTCCAGTGTTCTTGCCTGGAGAATCCCAGGGACAGGAGAGCCTGGTGGACTGCCGTCTCTGGGGTCGCACAAAGTCGGACACGACTGAAACGACTTAGCAGCAGCAGCTGTGTAATTTGCAGCTTTCCCGAGTCATCTATAAGATGGAAACCATGTCTGTGAATGAAGATGAGAATCTATGAGTTCATATTCATTCGTATATTAAAAATTAGTTACAGAAGGTAAGTCCTAGAAATAAAGTCTTATTATTTCTAGAATATAGTTATTGTAGTGTGATGGTCATTGTCTAGGAATAACTTGAATGAGTTGAAATGTAAAAAGATATTTTCAATCAACCTTTAAGACTTTTTTCATAGAACTTTATTTAAACATTACTTGAGTCCTGACCAAAATGTGGTTTTTTTCTAATTCCTTTTCATTCTTCAGATAAGGTTTACAATAATGAATAGAAATTAAAGGTTTGAAGTTAAAGGGCTTTTTTCACAAGGGGTCAAGGCTTTTGTTTGTCTCATCTTTTGGCCATTTTGTTCTTTTGCTGCAAATCTAAGAAACTCAGTACATAAAGTCCAGTTTCAGTGGACAGTGTTTAGAAATTATAATACCTGATCTAGGTACTTATCATTGGCTTGGTGTTCACAATCATAACAAAATTCTTTTTTATCAGATTATTATTTATTCTCCACATCAATATCCTCCTGTAATTCATGAAGCAGCCTCCCTGGTTGGCAGGGTGGGGTTTATTATAATTTTGTTTTTTATGGGTGAGGAAATTATTTGTTTTTAATTCATAATAGACATAACCTCTTCAAAATGTTAAACTTGAAATTCAAGTTATCTGAATTCAAACCTAGGACTGTTTGTACTAAATCATGGATTTTATCATGATAGTGTCTAATTCACTCTCCATTGCTCTTTTAGCTCAGTAAACATAGTATTTAAAAATATGTACTCATTGTATCCATTATTCTTAAAAGCCTAGAACTTAGATGGATACTATATTCATTTCTTGGGGTGGTGGTAACACATGACCTCAAACTTGGTGGCTTAAAACTGCACCAGTTCATTCTCTCCCTCCTCTGGAGCCCAGAGTCGAGCCACACCCCCTGAAGTCACCGAGGACAGCCCCTCTCACCCCTGCCCGCTCCTGGGGCACCTGCCTTCCCATCTGGCTTGTCTTCACACAGCCCTGCTCTGTGTGTCTGCTCCCCTCTCTTTTATAAGGACGTCGCTATGGGATTTGGACCCATCATGGCCTCCTCGGCTCAGGAGCTTGAACTTAATTACCTCTGCAAAGAGAGTTGCTCCAAATGAGGTCATATTCACAGTTTTCAGGACAGGGACTTATTTTGGGGAGAACCACCCTTCAAGCCACTGCAGATGCTGATGCCTGAATATTTGTCAATGAAGACAGGACCTGAGTGCTCCTACACCATACCTGACTGTTACAACTGGAAAACTATGAGTAAGTAGCATTTTACAGCGGTCGTTTGGAAAGTAAGTTGGAATCTGAATAAGCAGAAGTTATAAGCCTTTGACAAAAGTTGTATTAAAACCTCTTAAATATTTTTAAAAGTTATTGATAATAAGTATACAAAGTTTGCCACTTCGGGTTATACCAGTGATTCTAAAATTGTACTAATGAAGTGCGTACAGTCCTAGGATCTCAGGACCCACTGCTTAAACTCAAGGTCTCATTCATCGTCACAGACTCGGCAGGTTTGGTCGAGGTGCCCTCTGGCCCCTGGCACGCAGTTCTCCTGGTCTTCTGGAAGCAGAGAGAAATATACATCCTGGTCTCTGAGGAGGTAAGAGTGGTAGAAATTATACATATCACTTTCACGAAGAAGCATTCTGATTACTGGCGCTCAACTCTGTACTCCACTTTTCCTCAGGCATGGCTACTGGAAAGCCACATTTTTGAGGAAGGACAGTGCTGAGCTATCATGTAGAGACAGCTCAGCTGTCCTGAGAGTTCTTTGGGCTTCTGGTGGACTTTGCGTGAGACAGAAATAAATCTTTGTGCTGCAAGCTACTTAAAACCGGGGTTGTTTGTTAGTCCAGCCTAACCTAATCCACACTGACTACGACAGCTATTTATATTGATGCTAGGATTACAGGTTGCCATGACAAAAACTCCAAAATATGTGGCAAGACTTAATGTCGATCTGATTGGGGGTGGCGGCTATGCATGGCTACCTCCCATGGAGGCGGGAAGGTGGTAATCAATCAAGGCAGGGGCAAATCATTTGGCAGTATTACCACCTATGATAATTTATGAGATAGAAATAAACTTGTCACTCTAGAAGAAAGACTAACTAGAAAATCAGAGCGTCTGCAGGTTGATGTCAGCCGCGTTCGGAAAGGCAGCGTGGAAAAGAAAAAGAGGTGAACTCAGGAAGGACAGAATGGTTTGCAATCAGGAATAAACCGAAACAAAAGAATACAGACATTTGGAGACCAGAAGGCTCAGCGGTGAAAGAATTCGCCTGCCAACGCAGGAGATACAAGTTCGATCCCTGGGTGGGGGAAGATCCCCTGGAGGAGGAAATGGCAGCCTACTCCAGTATTCTTGCCTGGAGAATCCCACAGGCAGAGGAGCCTGGCGGACTACAGTCCACGGGGTCACAGAAAGTCAGACGTGACTTTTCAGTTCTGAGAGACAACTTTGTGCAAGTCAGGAAAGTGAAATCTAAGCATTAAAGCAGGCATTGACTCAAAGGTACTGCTACCACAGCACACTGAGATCTGGCAACGGAGTAAGGTGTCTCCGGATAAAGATGTAACTAAAAGTGAGGCACCTCACTCATCCTTTCAGCTGGACAAAGATAGCAAAGAGACAGCGTGTGACTCTCACACACATCTCAATAGA
Source organism: Bos javanicus (assembly GCF_032452875.1). Lineage (NCBI taxonomy): Eukaryota > Metazoa > Chordata > Mammalia > Artiodactyla > Bovidae > Bos > Bos javanicus. The sequence continues at coordinate 78,060,666 of NC_083883.1, read as the reverse complement.
TTTAAGGGAAAAGCGACTGCAAATATTGAAGGGAGGGTCTCTTTAAAAAAAAAAAAACAGTATACAAGAGTAATCTTTTTGAGTTTGTTTCTTTTTAAGGATGTCCATTCTTGGATCTTCAATATTATTAGAGAAGGAGATGAAGAGAAGGAGGAAAAGGGAGGAAGAGAGAGGAGAAAATAAGAAAGTAAATATTTCAGGAACCAAATTTAAGCGAACCTTATGGGTATGGAATTGGTCCATAGATCTGTACAGAACCACACAGATAAGAAACCTATGAAACTTTGGAGAGAATTTCATCCCAAAGGAAGCTTGAGCCTGCACTCAAAAAGACTGGCTTTTGTGACTTAAAATCACCCTTGGAACATAACCCTTCTCAGGCAAGGAACGGACTAAGAAATTTGCTTACTCCTCAGGGAGAAGATTTCCCTAGCGCGCATTCCAGATGTGACAAAGGAATATAGAAGAATAATTCACCTTCCAGAGTGGGGAGCCAGGAGTCACCGAGAACAGCAGCAGCTGGGGCATCTCTTCCTGGGGAACAGAAGTGGGGTTTCATCCGGAACATTCTGGGTAGTCCTCACAGCGACTGCGAGTTTCAGAACTGGCTTCATTTCTTTATAGTCTATGGATCATGGTGGGTGGGGAGAAAATAACCTTTCTTTTAAGTTCGTCTTTCTCTGTGAAATGGAGTAGAACCCTATGGTCCTTACCCCACACGGCCATGTCCCAGCCTGCCTTTTGTTGGGAGAAAACCTTTAACCAATGAATAAGTTTAATCAGGGAAGGGAGAAAGCGCAAAAACAAAGGAAAATGGTCAAAGGAGACCAGATCATAACAGTTCAGTCATTAAGCATGGTCAAGGATACTTAGTCCCTCCTCAAGGGCTGTGGATGATACTCTGAGCCATATCCTGTGAGCTGTCTTACAGATACTGAAACCCCCACCAGGAGAAGTTAAGTACATGATGAGCAGACTGTAGCCATGACATAAGCTGCCACAATTCCAAGCATTGGCCTCAGAGAAACGGGAACACACCAATCATGGAACTGCAGACTGACTGTACTTAAAACAATCAAGATGATGCTGGTCAGACCACTGATGACCAGCTTCAAGATGACAGTTAGAGCTGACTGTGCTGTTTCTGCATGTAGCCCTCTCCCTCAGCCTATAAAACGTCTAGCCCCTGATCGTCTGCGGGTGGGAGGAAGTTGGCCTTTGGACAGATGTCCACCCTCCTGCTCCACTGCTGGCATCCAAAATAAAGCAAACTTTCCTTTCCACCAACCTGGCCTCCGTTGGCTTCTGAGCAGCGAACAGCCAGACCCCACTTTCGGTTATATCTGTACCAAGGGGAGCCTCATTCTTATCTGAGATCCTGGACTTTGTGCTGGATGGGAGTTTGGGGGATGTTTTCCTTGACTGCGGATTGAGAACGAGAGGAAAGGATATTTGGTTATGGGAAGAGTGGTCTACGGCCAGATCCATGACTGTTAACTGGTATCAATTCCTTCTCCTTTCAGACTCACAGACAATGGTGTTCACCCTCCTGGGAGCTCGCGGGCAGCCCCGTGACCTGCTTTGGCTGTTTGGATGTGAACAGAAATGACGTCACTTCTGGGTAGATGCATTTCAGGGCAGGCACTTCATGATCATTTTGGAAGCTCATGTTGGTCAAGAGGTGCCATACACAAATCAAGTGGAGGAACACTGCTCTGTTGTCTTCTCAGCCCTTGTACATGAGAAACCAATTCCGTCTTAGGCCACTTAGATTTCTCTCTTTGTTACTATAGCGTGACTTAGACCAACTTGACTAACGCAGGATCAATACTAAAATCTGAATAATAAGTATGTTCATCAATGTTTCTATCTCCTTGTGATGATTGAACTCATTTTGAGGAAGTTATCTAATAGATAATCCAACAGATGATAGCTGCAAGCCGATTCTCAATAATCTGCTGCATTATTTTATGTCTGATTAATCTTTCCTTCGAAATAAAGGAGTAATTTCAACTTTATTCAAATTTCGGTTTTTAAGAGCAGTCAAATACCAATAGTTTGACTCAAAAAGAAAAACAATTACATTCTAAATCTTTATATTAAGTATAAGGTTCTTTCTCAAAAATAAAGACAGTAGATAAGAGTAATCTTTTTGAGTTATTCTGTTCTAAAAAGAATGACCATGCTTGGAACTTCAATGTCATCATAGCCTACTCTTCAGCATGAATTCACCTACCTCAAACCCCAGGCATTTCGCTTGATCTGGTGAGGGAAAAAGTTCTGTAGACCAAGAAAATGCCTTAGCAATAAAATATGTGAGAAATACTTTGACAGTTCTCCCAATCTTTTTCCCCTGGCTATGAAACGCATTTCTTCTCCTCCCCAACTCCGCTGTCACTTTGAAAACCATCCAATAAATTGGTCATACCTATCACAGTTACCCGTAGGCAAAAAAGAGAGAAAAACAGAGAGACACAGAAAGAGAGAGAGACATCGGTTCATGAATTGAGATTAGGGTACCTTTGCCCAGATCTAATAAATTCTTTAAAGACACACATTAACACTCTCCAAGGCCAAATAGAAAACACATAGTCATCTTCTTATGGGTAGAAATATTTCAAACAAGCCCCCTGCAAATTCATTACCATCAGAATGTCCTGTTGCCAGAAAGGGTAGATTCCACCGGGCCTTTGGCTGACAAAGAACGGCTCTCTGCAGTGTTATTTGTTACAGAAACCCACGTGACACTCTTTAGCTCAGACTGAGACACTGGGCAATTATCCTTCAGCTCATCATCTGAGGGCATCAGCAGTGGTACACGTTTTAGTTAGAGCTGCATTCGGGGCAGTTTACCTGTAGGAGCCACCAGTCTCTACCCGCTAATAAAGGCTTTCCAGGTTCCCCAGCGGCACACCCAGGGAGCTCCCGGCAGAAGGGTGTTTACACCTTGGGGCACAGCTGGAGCGTGAAGGCTCCGGACGGGTCACGAATTGCCAGGCGTGCACGCGTGTCCCGGGTATAGCGTGGACCCTACAGAATCGCGTCCCGGCCCTTTGATTATGTACTGTCTTGTCCCCGTCTGGAGGACTTTTCAGAGGCTGACAGAGCTTTTACAATTTAATTGGTGTTGACACCTTTTGAAGCCGTGCCTTGAGGCACTCGGGGTCACTGTGTGCTTTCTCTGCGTCTCTCTCGATGCCTCCTTTTGGGCGCCTGGCAGCCTGCGGTGCCTGCCTGGCCCCTGCACTTCCTATTCACGCACAGACTTGTTCTGGGTCCTGTTACAAGAGCCCTTGTTAAATGCCCAGCAGGCAACAGTGAATGGAGGTTTTTGACTATGTGGGATTTGAGGCCTCTGGCAATAGTGGAGAATAAACTATAAATATAAAAGTGGCCCTGTTGCGGGCTGTGTTATTATCACCAAGGATTTATTCCAGAGGCCCCGGGAGCTCGGGCACCGTCTGCGCCTGCTCGCGGCGGCAGGGCTGATGCTGAGGTTGGCACCCTCCTCTCCCGGACCGCTCAGACTGGAACTTCTCCTCCGTCATTAGTTCCAATTTGCTATCTCCCTCCTGCTTCCAGCAACACTGTCTCATAACGGGTATCATTAGGATGCTGACTTGCTCTCAGACCCTGTTATCTCAGAGTTTAAAAAAGAGACACACACACAAAAAGAACGGATCCTGCACTGTTTTCTCGGGTTCAGTTCGGCACGAGTGTCTTTCTGCCCCTCAAGAGGCACGTTTAACAGGCACCTGAGTTCTCAGTTGCCAACTGTGACAGGCTGTATTTAGAATATCAGGATTTCCAGTCACCATTATGAACTTCAGGCCATCAAGCAAATTTTCTTGTTCACAAGCCCCGTTAAAAAATATCCTTGTCTATGGAAGTGTTGAGATTTCTGGCAAGGTACTTGGTTCCCCTAACCATCAAATTTACTCAGTCTAGAATTAAAATAATAAACGGATGTCTGAATTTTTTTTAAATAGATTTTTTTTTAAAGACTATCAATTCCGTATTAGATGACTGTCCTAGAAGATAAAATATATCAGGGAAATATAGTACATTCCGAAAAAAAACAAAAACTGAGTAGTTATAGGACACACTTGGACGGATCACATAATGCACGGCCTTGTAACTTTCAAAGAGGTAAAAACATACTCCAGTGTCGCCATTTGAATACAAATGGTGAATATACGAACCTGTGCAATTAAAAAGAAGAATTTTTAAAGTTAAAAAAAAGCAGTGCCTTCAATGTTCATATGGTTACACACTCTAAATCAATTGAATTTTCAGGTCTTTATAAAAATCAAGTTTTAAATAAAAATATAAATGTCATCAGTCATAATTTTCCAGGGAACAGTATAAGTAATTTCCACCAAATCAGAACACGTTGAGGACAATTCTCAACCGCCATGGTTTCTGTTTGAAACCATGTTGCCAGCACAGGATTTAAGAGAGAGATCCTTTGTCTCAACAAGAAATAATTAACTTTCTTCGAAACAAAAGACACAGCTGAAAAAAAAGAATATATAAACCAAAATATCAAGAAAGGATTCTTACCTGGATGAAGAGACATTTGGAGGACAAATTCATCTTCCACCTGTGAAAAGCTCTTAGAAATGAAAGCTCATCTGTTTTTCTTTCAACAGAGCAAAGCCAGGGGGAGATGAAACCTCTTCCGGTTACACTTAGCAACAAGGAGCGAAATTAAAAGCAATCATGAACTTGTGAGTGATAAACAGTATTAGATTTTACAAGGTTGAAAGAAGGTTTCAACCAGGCTCTTCCTCTTCTTCAGAACGTCAGGCGTGGACAGGAGGGCATCGCCTGTCAGTCTACATCAAGGCCTGGTGCGTCCTTTACCCCTGCGTCATTTTTGAGTCTCGTGATTCAAGGAAGCCGCTTGATTTCTTCGAGGCTCAGTTTCTCCATCTGAGAAATGGGACTACCTATTTCCGTAGGTTGCTGTGAGTAATAAGTCAGACAACACATGTGCCAGGGTCCATGACATAGCCATGAAACAGTTAACGTTTCATTAGGGTTTGGGGAGGAGCAAGACTGGTTTTTGTGGGGGGTTTTTTGTGTTTGTTGTTGTTTTGAGATACCATATAATATTTCTCTTCTTCACTTTTGTATCACAGAACCCATCATTCATCCTGGATGAAAACTGTAAAACCTTCTCCAGAGGCGGCACGCCCTTTGCGGAGTTCTGGAGCAAACATCAGAACCAGCGTCAGGAAACTGGGGTTCCCTACGTTGGACGCTGGCTGGTATAGTATCTGGGATGGGGAGGGTGTTTAGGAATTGATTCAGAGGTGTCGCTATAAACCCTTTACATGAAGGAACTTGTGTGCAAATGAACCTCCAGAGAAGAAAGAGAGTTCAAAAATTCCAGGTGTGGAATTGTGAATCATGAAATCCTTGTAGATGGATATTGAGAGAAACCCACCACATCTGGGATGAGAGAATTGTGGATGAAGAAAGCAAACCGGTAGGACGGTCCTGCATCTAAGCTCCGACATCGGTGGCAGTGTGATGTCCGTGTGATGTCGCTCATATATCCGCGCATTGTATTCCTCCGAGTGCCTATTTCCAGGCCCCATGCTGGGGATATTGAGAGGAATAAAATATAATTTATGTCCTTAAGCTCATACTCTAGAAAGCTCCTTCCTCATGCCCACCCCTACCAAGACCTACCTACCCCTGTCGTTATCTATCAAAATAACGACACACTTTGTTGACTGTATTTGCTTATTGATCTGCCTCTTCACTTTAGCCTGCAACATCCATGGAGAGCAGAAAGTGAAAGTGTTAGTCATTCAGTTGTGACCCCGTGGACTGTAGCCCACCAGGCTCCTCTGTCCATGGCATTCTCCAGGCAAGTATACTAGAGTGGGTTACCATGCCCCTCTCCAGGGGATCTTCCCTACCCAGGGATTGAACCCAGCTGTCCTGCATTACAAGCAGATTCTTTACCATCTGAGCCACCAGAAAAGCCCGAGGGAGGGCACGGGGTATGTTGTATTCACCTCTGCATCTTCACAGTGCTTGGGTCTTTAGTCAGTGGACATTTAACAAACACTTATGAAACAGTGGATGGGTGAATTAATGAACAAATATATGAACGGCAGTGTAAGGATGAGTTCACAGGTCAGAGAGTGAGGGTCATCATCACTTTTCAGGTCTCAGAGAGGCATCCTCCAATGGCAAAAGGGGCTTCCTCTGAGAACAGACCGCAGTGTAAATTCTTTATGTATTTTATACAATGACTTGCTTAGTCCTTGTCTGAAGACTACACACCAGCAGGAACTCTGCCACTCCTGTTCTCCTCCCAGTCTTCAGCACCAGGCCAACTGCCTATCATGTAGAAGGAGCTAAACCAATATGTGTTGAATGACTTACTGGATTGCCCATGAAAGGAAACTAGGATCCGGGGGCTCATTTCAGAGGAAGAATTAGGAAGAGCTCAGTTGGCATGGGCAGCGGGTAGGGGGATGTCGAGTTTGAGACGAAGAGCTCAGTTGGCACGGGCAGCGGGTAGGGAGATGTCGAGTTTGAGATGAAAGCACTAGAGCCAAGTGCAGCCCTTGGCGAGCTGCCGTAAGATGCGTCTGGAACCAGAGCCGGTCCAGGTCAGAGCTGGTGTCTCAGATACAGACGTGAGAATCGCCCCTTCTCCTGGCTCAGGACCCGACTCAGAGCAGACGGTAAGCAAGCAATTGTTGAGAGGTTGCTGAGGGCAGAAGTTCTTGAGCTAGGGATCAGGGGAGCAAGGGAAAGAAAATGTATTCTTCACTGACACATTTTCTTTAGTTACTCTTAAAAAATAAACAGAAGTCCAGACTCATAAAAAGACAGAAAAATTAAATGGAATATGGAGACACAAAAGACCCTGTGTAGCCAAAGCAGTCTTGAGAAAGAATAATGGAGCTGGAGGAATCAACCTTCCTGACTTCAGACTATACTACAAAGCTACACTCATCAAGACAGTATGGTGCGGGCACAAAAACGGAAATATAGGTCAATGCAACAAGATAGAGAACCCAGAGATGAACCCACGCACCTGTGGGTAGCTTACTTTGGACAAAGGAGGCAAGAATATTTAATGGGACAAAGACAGCCTCTTCAATAAGTGATGCTGGGAAAACTGGACAGCTATGTGCAAAAGAATGAAATTAGATCACTACCTAATGCCACACATAAAGATAAACTCAAAATGGCTTAAAGACATAAATGTAAGACCAGAAGCTATAAAACTCTTAGAGGAAAACATAGTCAGAACACTCAATGACATAAATCAAAGCAAGAGCCTCTATGACCCACCTCCTCAAGTAATGGAAATAAAACCAAAAATAAGCAAGTGGGACCTGATTAAACTTAAAAGCTTTTGCATAGCAAAGGAAACTTTAAGCAAGGTGAAAAGACAACCCTCAGAATGGGAGAAAATAATAGCAAAGAAAACAACTGATAGAGAATTAATTTCTAAAATACACAAGCAGCTCATATAGCTGAATACCAGAAAAGCAAACAACCCATTCAAAAAGTGGGAAAGGGACCTGAAGAGACATTTCTCCAAAGAACACATACAGATGGCTAACAAACACATGAAAAGGAGATCAACATCACTCGTTATTAGAGAAATGCAAATCAAAACTACAGTAAGATACCACCTCACCCAGTCAGAACGGCCATCATCAAAAAGTCTACAAACAATAAATGCTGGAGCGGGTGAGGGGAAAAGGGAACGCTCTTGCACTGTTGGTGGGAATGTAAACTGATACAGCCCCCATGGAAGAAGGTATGGAGACTCCTTAAAAAGCTGCGGAAAAAACCAGCGTATGACCCAGCAATCCCACTCCTAGGCATATACCCTGAGGAAACAAAAACTGAAGAAGACACACGTACCTCAGTGTTCACTGAAGCACTGTTTACAACAGCTAGAACATGGAAGCGACGTAGATGTCCATCAACAGATGAACGGATAAAGAAGGTGTGGTACATATACACAATGGACTATTCAGTTCAGTTCAGTTCAGTTGCTCAGTCGTGTCCGACTCTTTGCAACTCCATGAATTGCAGCACGCCAGGCCTCCCTGTCCATCACCAACTCCCGGAGTTCACTCAGACTCACGTCCATCGAGTTGGTGATGCCATCCAGCCATCTCATCCTCTGTCGTCCCCTTCTCCTCCTGCCCCCAATCCCTCCCAGCATCAGAGTCTTTTCCAATGAGTCAACTCTTCGCATGAGGTGGCCAAAGTACTAGAGTTTCAGCTTTAGCATCATTCCTTCCAAAGAAATCCCAAGATTGATCTCCTTTAGAATGGACTGGTTGGATCTCCATGCAGTCCAAGGGACTCTCAAGAGTCTTCTCCAACACCACAGTTTAAAAGCATCAATTCTTCAGTGCTCAGCTTTCTTCACAGTCCAACTCTCACATCCATACATGACCACAGGAAAAACCGTGGCCTTGACTAGATGGACTTTGTTGGCAAAGTAATGTCTCTGCTTTTCAATATGCTATATAGGTTGGTCATAACTTTCCTTCCAAGGAGTAAGCGTCTTTTAATTTCATGGCTACAATCACCATCTGCAGTGATTTTGGAGCCCCAAAAAATAAAGTCTGACACTGTTTCTGCTGTTTCCCCATCTATTTCCCATGAAGTGATGGGACCGGATGCCATGATCTTCGTTTTCTGAATGTTGAGCTTTAAGCCAACTTTTCACTCTCCTCTTTCACTTTCATCAAGAGGCTTTTGAATTCCTCTTCACTTTCTGCCATAAGGGTGGTGTCATCTGCATATCTGAGGTTATTGGTATTTCTTCCAGCAATCTTGATTCTAGCTTGTGCTTCTTCCAGCCCAGCATTTCTCTTGATGTACTCTGCACATAAGTTAAATAAGCAGGGTGAAAATATACAGCCTTGATGTACTCCTTTTCCTATTTGGAACCAGTCTGTTGTTCCATGTCCAGTTCTAACTGTCGCTTCCTGACCTGCATATAGGTTTCTCAAGAGTTGAACTTATTAAAACCACTGTTTACAATATTCAACCCTGTATTAACTGAGAGACATTTAAAATTCAAAGCATGTGGAAGGGACTTTCCTGGTGGTCCAGGAGTTAAGAATTCACCTTTCAGTGCAAAGGACGTGGCCAATCAGGAAACTAGACCCCACACGCTGCGGGAAAACTGAGCCTGTGCACCACAGCTGGAGAAGCCCACGTACCGCAACAAAGACCCAGCACAGCAAAAGATACCAGTAACAATTATAATAATAATAAAAGCAAAGCATGTGGATTGACTTACATTATTCTGTCAGAGAAAGAACCTCATCCCCCCTGTTCTGTGCCTTTACAGACGATTAGGTTAAGAAATGCCTTTTCATTTTGCTTTTACCATATTGTAGTTGAAGGTTGTGAAGTAATAGAGCAAGAAGGAATCTAAGTGATTACCTAGCCCACTGTTTGTGTTTCACAGGACGGACATTTAAGCCAAGGGGGGAAAATAACCATTTTTACAAACTTTTCCTTGCACTTCTGTTCTGTTGGTCAAATATGAAAATCAAATGACCGTGGATTTTCCACTTTAGTTTCTAAGAATCTTAGAGGGAAACTGTCCACAATGGTTCTTAAAAGCCTCTAGGCATGTGCTTTCTCTCTGAACTGTCTTATTTTTTAGTAAGAACATTCATCATGAGCTGTGAACTAATCAATAAGCCACTTTAATCCATTTTGAAAGGAGACGAGGTAGCTACAGTAGTAATTACTTGGAGAAGAAAAATGTTACTCAAGAATGAATTATTATAACATGCTCAGCAAATGGGGCTTAAACTCAGAAAAGAATATTTCTTCTCTCCAACATAACCAGGAGGTATTCCAAAATGCATGTGTGTTTTACAGAAACATCAAAAGCAATTGCACCTATCGAAATAAAGTGAAGACAGTAGTTGGGGAAGAGCCGCATGATCCTCAGTGTCATGACTGAAAAGAGGTTGGCTTCAAAGCGGCTGTGAATACCGTGTGACCCTCTGTTACTGCTGCTGTTCCGCTGCTCGGTCATGTCCAACTCGTGAGTCCACGGCTCCTCTGCCATGGGATTTCCCAGGCAAGAATGCTGGAGTGGAAATGTTAGGAGAGAGGGAACAGACACATTCTCTCTGAACAAATCAGTGTCATTTGACTTACATCAAATATCCTGAAATGAATCAACAAGTTAGATGAGAATTCAATGCCCAGCCTTAGCTTGTCTTACCTAAATTCTCCAGCCCAGTTTCCTTATTTTTAAAATGAGGAGTAATAATATCAAAACAGAGCAGGACCCTATGGTCCTTGCCCCCCCACCATGCCCTTTGCCTGCCTTTTGCCTGTGGGAAGCTTTAGTCAAAGAATAAGTTTAATCAGAGCAGTGAGAAATGCTGAAACAGAGGAAAACAGTCTAAGGAGACTAAATAATAGTAATGTAGGCATTAAGCATAGTCAAGGACCGTTAGCTCTTTCTCGAGGGCTGTAGATAATATTCTGAGCCATATCCTGTGAGCTGCCTTATCGATACTAAAGCGCCAGGTGGAGAAGTTAACTAACTACATGATGACCAGACTGTACCCAGGACACGAGCTGCCACGATTCAAAGACTTACTGCAAAGAAATGGGAATAAGTGCACCCTGGAAGCGAAGACTAACTGTACCTAAGACAACCAGGATGATGCCGGTCAGACCACTGGTGGCCATTGAAGATGACTGTTAGGATGGCTATGCCCTTTCTGCATGTAACCGTCCCACACTCTGTCCATAAAAGCTCTCACTCCCTGCTTGGTTTTTTCGCGTGTGTGTTTGGGGGGAGGCGTCGGCCTTTGGACAGATGTCCACTGCCCCCCCCCCGCAAGTTACCAGCATCTGAAATAAAGCAAACTTCCCTTTCCACAAACCGGGCCTGTTTACGGCTTTTGAGCGGTGAGCAGCCAGACCCCCTATGCATGTATTTCAGTAACAATAGGACTTATGTATAAGATAGTCATGAAAAGTTAATGTATAGCCTTTTAAACAGTGTCAGTAATGGTGCTTGTTATTACTAGTATTCTGTATTAAGCATCAATTATGCTGTAGCCAGATTTAAGGTTTAAGAACCAGAATAATATGAGACATGGTCCTTCACTTTAAAAAAAACTAAACAAATAAACAGCACTGAAAATATGTATACCATTAGGTTTATCTAGGAAGATGAGACTTTAGATTATTTTTAAATTAGTGAATTTAATTTAGTGTCATGTTATCTCCATGAAATTGAGCTTTAGAAATATAGATTTAGAAAAAATGCCTTGTACTGTGCTGGAGTAGTTACAGAAGTTTCCTGAGAAAAATGGAACTGAATATGAATGTGATAGATTATATCCAGTAATTATTTCATGATACATTCATTATTTTCTGGTGGCCCTTTATTCTGAATGTTCAAGAAGACACTTACTTACACTAAGGTAATACTATTAATACTAAGGCAAACAAATTAATACTATTAATACTAAGTAAATTAAGACTTAGTATTAAGTATTAATACTTAGGACTATTAATACTAAGTTAAACAAATGCTGTTCAGTGGTTAAGAATCTGCCAGTCAAGCAGGAGACCCAGGTTCGATCCCTGAGTTGGGGATTCCCCTGGAAGAGGAAATGGCAACCCACTCCAGTATTCTTGTCTGGAGAATCCCATGAACAGAGGAGTGTGGGGCTACAGTTGACGGGGTCGCAAGGGTCAGACACGACTTAGGGACTAAACAACAGCAGAAAGAAACAAGTGATACTTTCTCTCCCTTAGTAGACATAGAATAAAAAATATTTTATCCTGTAATAACAGGTTGCAGTTTTTGAAGTTTCACGGTTAAAGATATGATCCTATTCTACTTTTTTTCATTTTAGTTTTTCATGTTAAATAGCAAACACTTCTGAAAGTATTTTCGCCCCATTAAAGAGGGTCGCCCTCTGTAATTTCACACCTGCCCTGATAAAACTCCAGTGATCCGTGGCGCTAGGCAGGTGGGGGCCCCCGACTTGCGCATTGACACTACCTCCAGAAAAGCAGGTCAGACAGTGTCCTTGGCATTACTGAAATCTGCCACATTATTTAATTTAACAAATCGTTATCGAAGCCCCGGTGTGCCAGGACATAGCTGTAAATAAAACTAAAAACCCGATCTCATGGGATTACATTCCAGTAGAGACCAGCATCGGGGCTTCCCCTGTGGCTCAACTGGTAAAGAATCCGCCTGCAATGCGGGAGACCTGGGCTTGACCCCTGGGTTGGGAAGATTCCTTGGAGAAGGGACCAGCTACCCACTCCAGTATTGTGGCCTGGAGAATTCCATGGACTGCATAGTTCATGGGGTCGCAGAGAGTGGGATACAACTGAGCGACTTTCACTTTCGCTTCAGAGAGCAACATCAAACAAGCCAACAAAAACGACTGCCATGTCAGGGTGGAGATGGCTTCTTTTATTTTTACACGACCAGGCATGGAACCCGGTCCCTGGCTATGAGACCACAGAGTCCTAACCACTGGACCACCGAGGAGGTGTTCTTCATTCTTTCTGAATTCCTTATAAGCAGAGTGATTTTGCGTTACCGACAGATACGCACATTTCTGGCCTGTCGGATAGTGATTCAATCGGCCTGCCTTCTCCAGCTCTGGGATGCCAGTTTTCTCTCTGTTACGCACTCATTTCAACATTCCTTTACTGCAGATAAGTTTGTGTTTCTTGCCTTCTTTTAGGAATCAGTTCTAACATCTGTCAGATTCCCCCACGAGTTAAATAAATCCTTAACATGTCCTCGCTTTTATACCTGTGTCAGAGTCATGATTTTACCCTTTTTGGAGAATTAGCTTTAAACTCTTCCGCTTAAACAGTGTCCCTAGGGCCTGTGGATCCGGTTCAGACTCCTTCCTGTGATATCCCCGGCCCCTGCCAAGCCACTTCCTAACTCAACCCCGTGCTCCCAGCTGCCCGGCTCCAGACAGCCTAGGCTCCAGCTGAACCGTCGGCTGCGATTTGCACAGAGGATGCTGTTTTTCTTTTTAACTGGAGCATACTTGCTTTACAATGCTGTTAGTTTCTGCTGTACACCAACACGCATCAGCTGTGTGTACACACGTATTGCCTCTCTCTCTCGAGCCCCCACCTACCTCCCCCAACCCGCCCCCCAGGTCATCACAGAGCACCAAGCTGAGCTCCCTGTGCCACACAGCAGCTTCCCACTAGCTGTCTGTTTTCCCTGTAGTCATGTATATACATCAGTGCTGCTGTCTCAGCTCATCGCTCCCCTCCCTTCCCTACCTGTGTCTGTAAGTCCATTCTCTATGTCTGCATCTCTATTTCCGCCCTGCAAAGCGATGCTTTTTTAATGCTATGCCTTTCCCTCTGGTGTTTCTCTGATTCTTGGTCTGAAAGATCCTATAGGAGAAGAAAACATCTTCCCTGATTCTCCTACGGTCCCTGGCTAAGCCTGAAAATTAAACTGACAAAGACAGGTTGAGAGGAGAAAAGTGAACAAATTTGAACGCATTTTTACTGTGGTGTAGCTTTCACCACAGCATAAAGACCCCAAGAAATGGCCTGAGCAGGAAGACAGACAGACAAGAAATTTGTGAAGAACTGTTAAGTAGGTAAGGGGATTGGGCAAAGGGGAGTGAATAGTGGAGGAGTAACAGGGGAGACGAGGGTGAGTCTAACGAGGTTTATTGACACCGATTTCTCAGCCCCCAAACTCCCCGGCTCTGCAGGTGAGACTGTGTCCCCTCCTGGTGCAGGGACGGCATCTTCCACGTGGGAGTTTCGTGACCCTTCTCAGGGAAGAAGGGGAGGGCAAGGCCAGTCAGAGCGCCCTTGCTGCTCCTCCTGCTTCCTACATGCCTTCACCTTAGGATGTCCGAAATGCCAGGGTGCCAGATCTTGGGGGATCCTGTGCTGAACCCCAGCCACACCTTTTGCCATGTCAAGCCCTTCCCATCTCGAAGCAGACCCATCCGCTTCCTATTACCTGCACCGTGCATTCAGCCTTCTCGTATTACCCTATAACCACATCACAATATGACATCGCCCTTTACAAATGTCTCCACAAAATACTTCGATTCAGAAGGATTATGCTCAGCTTACCATGATAACCGCAGCGTATGGCACACTTTCAGTCAACCGAGGACTATTTATTGGACACCTGAGAAGTGGGTTGGCCTGCACAGGATATGATCAGACCGCAATGAACGAGACACAGCCTTTGTCCCCAAGGAACTCACAGTTTAATTGAAGGCAAGACCCAAATCTTGCATTTTTAGTGAAATGATTATCAATGACTATCAAACATAAAAACGTGCCTGACTTAGTATTTTTTTCTTTTTAATTTCCCATTATCATCACGTGATCTTTCTGGCCTACACTAAGTAATCATTTGAAATTGTTTCCCCAGGTGAGAAAGTCATCCTTTTGGCTAAAGTTGAACATAAATATAAGCTCCAAGCAGTTATCTATAACTGAGTTTAGCTGCATAAGCTTTTGGCAAATGACAGGGTGAGATGGCTTGTTTGAGGAGCTGAGGGCCTGAATTAGCTTGGCTTCTCCCTTTGTTCATGTCTCGTTCCAGAGAAACAAAGTCCCTAAGAAACACAGTTTGCTCAAATTATTAATCAAATTAGTTAATTATTGGATGGATAATCGATGGATGGATCAGTGGGTGGATGCATGAATTAATGTGAGCTAGACTCAGTGTCAAGAGCTGGGCTGTTAATTTGCTTGCTCTAAAATATAGCTCATTAGCCCCACCCAAAATGCATCAGGTCTCTCTGGAGCCACCACACTGAGCTGCCTTTCTGATGCAAGTCGAATGAAGCATCAAGATTGACGAGTGAGCTTAGCATTCAGTCAATTTCATCCTGTACTTGTGTGGCTTACTTCGCTTTATGTTTGACTGGTTAAATTTCACTTTGAAGACTAAGAGTGTTTTAAAATATCTCCATCCCTTCATTTGCTATGTCTTGGGAAGTTGAACCAGAGAATGAAGACTATCTACACGAATTACCGTTGATGGGGGCAAGACCTAAGGTGTCCTGCATCGTCCTAACTTTAAATCTCCAGGGAGCTCTTACTCAGAAAGGTAGGTTGCAAATAACTTCACTGCCCATTCCACAAGCTTCCTAGGGATTCATCAACTTTTCCATAGAAAAGATCAAATGACAGTTTATATCCCCAAACTCTCTTTTTAATTCTGTAATGACTTTACCTTTTTCATTGGAGAATAGTTGGTTGACAATGTTGCGTTTCAGGTGTTCAGCAAAGGGATTCAGTTATGCGTATATATATATGCATATATATATTATTCTTCAGATTATTTTCCCTTATAGGTTATTACAAAATATTGAGTATATCTCCCTGTGCTGTACAGTGGGTTTCTTATCTATTTTATATATAGTAGTGTGTATATGTTAATCCCCACCTCCTAATTTACCCATTCCCCTATTCCATTCCCCTTTGGTAACCATATGATTGCTTTCTATGCCTGTCCCCAAACTCTTTAAACCCTTGCCTCAAAGTCCTACTCTAGCTACGACCACTAGTCATAAGCTATTGTTACGGACCCTACATAGTCCTAGTTCAGCCTCTACATAGAAAGACTGACCTCAAACCAGACTTCAGCACTGGATAAAGGTCCAGTTCCCCCGCTGCTGTCTGACGCAACACTGAAGCTGTCTGCCCTGGTAGCGTTCTCTTTTCCTACGGTAAAAGCAAACCCTGCTGAGCCTTATTGCAGATTGGTGGTGGTTTAGTCGCTAAGTCGTGTCTGACTCTTGCGACCCCAAGGACTGTAGCCTGCCTGCAGACTGCTTTGGTGCTATTTTGTAGAACTAGGATTCCACACTTAGATCATGCATGTGGTTTCTAGAGATACATGTGGAATCAGGAGAGAGAAAAACCATTCGGTGGGTAGATGGCCAGGTGAGCTGTCTCTTAGAGTCAGGGAGGAAGTGAGTGTCAGTCACTCAGTCGTGTCCTACTCTTTGCGACCTCGTGGACCATAGCCCGCCAGGCTCCTCTGTCCATGGAATTCTCCAGGCAAGAATACTGGCGTGGGCAGCCATGCCTTTCTCCAGGGGACCTTCCAGGGGTCTGATCCAGGTCTCCTGCGTTGCAGGCAGATTCTTTGGTGTCTAAGCCCTCAGGGAGGAAAGCCCCCACCGAATCTGCTGAGTCCTGACGCCCACGGAGCAGCAGCACCCCCTCCTGGTTATTCTTTCTTACAGTGGAGAATCCTAGTTCCACAGGACGCCTCGTTCATTAGTGGTTAACAGCATCTACAGATAGGTAGAATTTATCTGTAACTGGACAGAATAATAACCTCTAAAAATAATATCCAACCTTCAGGGCCAAATGAGGATTAAATGAGTTAAAAGATATCAACTGGAGACAGTCAAATAGAGTGAAGGACGACAGAAAGAGAAAAACAAATATCGAGTATTAATGTATCCAGGTGGGACCCAGAAACATGGTATAGATGGTCTTATTGGCAAAGCAGAAACAGAGACACAGGCATAGAGAACGAGCGTATGGATACCAGTGGGGGACAGGGGGTGGTGGCGGGAGGAATTGGGAGGCTGGGATTGACATGTACACGCTATTGATGCTATGCATAAAGCGGATGACTAACGAGGACCTACTGTGCAGCACAGGTGACCTACACGGGAAGGAAATTCAGAGAAGAGGGACATATGTATGCGTACGGCTGATTCATTTTGCTGTACAGTAGAAACTAACACACCATTGTAGAGCAACTAGACTCCAATAAAAATGAATTTAAAAACAAAATAAAATGAAATATCTAGACCAAAAAAAAGATATCAAGCTTTAGAGCAGAGCCCACATTTGGCAGGTGCTAATTCTATCCTCATTCATTAATGAAAAGAACGACTAAATGCGTGTGGAATTTCAATACTGTCAGGAAAACTCTCTCAAGGGAATAGAAATCTGTTCATCAGCAATCTTTTTAGTACAGAGTTCAACAAATAGTGAATTTAAGTGACTCCATAATCATTTAGTCTATATTTCTCCAATTTATCTACCCAAATATCTAACCATATTTATCTAAACATGGAAACAGAGCATCTAAAGCATTTTTCCTTTTCTTAAGTATGATAATTCTCTCAAAAAAGGAAGGTTTCTGAAGCAGGATTTGTTCTCACTGACTTATTTTTAAGTTAACCTGCACCCTGGAAAAATTCCAAGAA
This sequence comes from Bos javanicus, assembly GCF_032452875.1. Taxonomy (NCBI): domain Eukaryota; kingdom Metazoa; phylum Chordata; class Mammalia; order Artiodactyla; family Bovidae; genus Bos; species Bos javanicus. The sequence continues at coordinate 78,043,411 of NC_083883.1, read as the reverse complement.
GCCTGGTAAGTACTGTTTGCAAAAAAAAAAAAAAAAGAATTCAGGCAGTGGGTGAGGGGGTGGAGAGGGCAGGAAGTCGAGGATACTAGGCCAGGAGCGGGAGGGTGGTCTCCATGGGTGGGGGCTTCCTGCGGGAGGGAGCAGTCACCAAGTCAAAACTTTACCTGCTTAATTTCTTTGCAAACACTGGAGATCACATTTATTGATACTAAGTCTTTTTTCCTTTTCGAAATTTGGAGTTGGGGGACAGACCCTGGATCAGTGTTACTCCGGGTCCTTGGGTTTCTAAATTTGTCTGAAGACCCAAAGACAAGAGATCCCCAGTCTGACCCTTCAGATTCGTGAGTCTCACCTCACCGTCTCGTGGCTGAGATTTCAGAGCGGGTTTGCTTCTTTCCTGGCCCTCGAGACATTCACACAATCTCGGAAACCTGCTTCCTTCAGGCTTAGTTTCCAAAAAGGATGCTGAAGGGAAAATGTTTGTGAAAATACAGGCAAAAAAGTCCCGGGAAGTTCAGAGTGCCTGCAGGAGGCAGCGAATGGGGCATGCGGACCCAGCGGCTTTGCCGTGTCTCAACAAAACGCGGTGACCTTGCTAGCAGCTGCCACCACCAAGAGGGCCTGCTCGCTTCCTTTCATTCTGCAGGCCTCAGCCAGAGCGTAATCCAAGTTTAATGTTGTTTCTAGGCCTTAAGGAAAAGCAACAATTTTCTCTCTACAGAAATCTCTTTCTGGAGAAGATGTATGAATTATGTGTTGTCTCTTCATAAACCTTTTCAAAAATACTGTAAGTAGGAGGGTGATGCACTCAACCCATGAGAACTTTCTGACTGCCCCCGCACCCCGGAGGGGAAATGTTTCTTAAGAATATTGTGGGTGCAAGAAATACTTATTTCTAATTCTATAGCCCTCAAAAATTAGGAAAAGGAGTCCTTTTTTGAAATCTACTCAAAGCTTTAAATGTCAAACACAAAACAAGATGATGGGATTCAATTTTTTATTTACCAAAGGCAGAATGAAATTCTCTTGTCTGAAACAAAGAAAACTTTTTCTCTTTGCCTTGTTAAAGTTGCCTAATGAACGGACTAACTTGTCTCCTGATGCCACAGAGAAAAGTGTAAGGTAAGGAAGAAAAAGAAGAAAAAACAGAGTGGAGAAAGAGATTCAAAATCCAGCTGTAATAAAGAGACTTTAACATGGCCACAACATAAAATTCAAATCACAATGCAGAAAAAATAAAGCTCCCTGTTTATGCCACTGTAGGCTGAGGGCGGTGAGAATTCTCTTAACGATGCCACCAAGCAGCATCGTTGCTTCTTGTTGCAATTTGGGAAATAAATGCAATATAGCTTTCTCCTCTCTGCCTCATTTCTAAAATAAAACTCTAGTAAGAGAATAATCGAATCTGAGGACCAGAATGCCAGATAAAAAAAACTACAGAATACTGGACACATGTAATGAATAATCCCCCCTTAAGATAAGCAAATTTTCTTTAAAAAAAATGACATTTCTTGTAATCGTGCATTACAGAATGTTTGAAAAGATATAAACAAAAGGAAAAATAAAATCCCCCTGGCAACAAATGCATTTATTCCAAGAGAGAAAAAGAATGGCTCACACTATAGTATTAAATTCTGAGTGCATAAACAGGAGAGGCTCATTTGATGTGAACATTTTAACTTTTTAAAAAAGGAAACAGCTTGTTTAAGCTGATTTGTCTTTAAAATTAAATAAGCTCTGTCATCTTATTTAAACCACAGGTTAATTTATTAAACCTACGCAGGCAGAGGAGAAGTACAGTTGAGCCTGGTGTGTTTGAGACATTGCAGATTTTACGTGGATGGGATTTGATTCAGTGAAGTGCCGCTCCATCCCTGTGCAGAACCAAATGGAGCTAATGAAGTAAAAACGGTAAAAGTTTGTATTAGCGTTTAGTCAGACAGTGGGAAAGCATGAAGCTTTTTAAGACTTGTACTTCCCAATCGCTTTCCAGAAATGTTTGCTTGTCACGATTAGATTTAAGCTCATACCAGCAGCGAAAGAGAACAGGCTTGCTTTGCAACATACTCACCAACCTTGGGTATCATTGCTTTATTAACTCTTGCCAGTTTAAACTCCTCAAGGATGTTATTGTTCTTTAACTTATAATTGTTAAACAGACAGGTAAGTAGAAACATATATACGTAGACGCCATCTACTATGTATTTTCAGACTTTTATTATGGCAAATTTAAAACACACAAAATTGGAAATCACAGTATATTGAATTTCCAAATACCCACCACTTTTAATTAATTTTTATTGGAGTATAGCTGCTTTACGAGGTTCTGTTGTTTTCTCCCCATCGTTCGTTAAGCCAGGTTGCCAGGAATTTCTGCTAAAAGAGCCTTGATATGCAGAAATGGAAAACTCTCACAAAGCATTGATTCCCAAGAATCAACATTTAATGGAGTATAGATTTTATTATTGATCCTGTTTGCTGTCTAACTAGAAGATAACTGCCCGAGCGCAGGGCATCCATCTGCTTTGTTCATGGCTCTGTTTTCAGACTCTGGAAATGAGCTTGGCATACACAAGGTGCTCAGTAATTTGCTAAATGAAGGAATAAAACCTCGCAAAGGGCTGCTTATCAACGCCTGGGAGTGTGGCAGATGCCCTGGGCCTGTCCCGTCCACACTGGGCCTCTAGGGACAGCATGGTGACCGCCAGCAGCCAGAGCAGATTTGGGTAAGGAAGCCACATGGAGAGGCTTCACCACGGTGGTCATAGGAGGACGCTTTTCTATCTTTCCTCTCTGAACCTGAATTTTAAAGAATGACTAATAGACTTCCTAAGTCACCAAGAGCCTTTTGGGGTTGTGTCTATTTAGCCAGAAATATAAAAGAAAACTGAGATTAGCTGAATACATCAAGGTCTTCCAAGCCCCTATTTGTTGTCACTTAAAGTTATGTTTAACCTCTGCCACTGATGTCCGTTCTTTACTGCTTGGTTACACTTACCAGATAATTATTATCTTCCAGTCATATTGTCTCAGAGAGCATGGCCTCCAGGGATGAAATTTTTTTAACGCCATTTGTTTCAAAACAGATTGTGATCAGGGATACAATGTGAGGCAGGAAGCAAGTCAAGATTCGGTGAGGCTGGGGCTCCCCCGGTGGTCCAGCAGCTAGTGTGAGAGCTGGACTATAGAGAAGGCTGAGCGCCAAAGAATTGATGCTTTTGAACTGTGGTGTTGGAGAAGACTCTTGAGAGTCCCTTGGACTGCAAGGAGATCCAACCAGTCCATCCTAAAGGAGATCAGTCCTGAGTATTCATTGGAAGGACTGACGCTGAAGCTGAAGCTCCAATACTTTGGCCACCTGATGCAAAGAACTGACTCATTGGAAAAGACCCTGATGCTGGGAAAGATAGAAGGCAGGAGGAGAAGGGGATGACAGAGGACGAGATGGTTGGATGGCATCACCGACTCAGTGGACATGAGTTTGAGCAAGTTCCAGGAGTTGGTGATGGACAGGGAAGCCTGGTGTGCTGTGGTCCATGGGGTCGCAGAGAGTCAGACACGACTGAGCGGCTGAACTGAACTGAACTAAAATGTAAGCTCTGTGAGGGCTCTGTCCTTATTTTGCTGTCTGTGTAAACCAGGAGCATAGCACTGTGCTGGGTATATAGCAGATGTTCAGGAAATATATATCAGCAGGAACAGAGGGAGGGAAGGAAGGTGAGAAGGAGGAAGGGAGGGAGGGGTCAGGAGAGAGGGAGAAAAGCAGGGAGGGCAAGAAGAATCTTGCCCTCATTGCTTCTGGTCTGGACAACTATCGCTGATTTTTTTTAAATCCCAGAGATCTGCTCTAGTGGATTCTTTCTCTGGTATCAGCCTCCTCCCCGTGGCAGAATCTGGCTTAGAACAGTTGTGTATTTGCCTAAAACTCCAGCCGGCTCCTACAACCTTTCTCCACATCCTATCACATCCGACTTCCTTTATATCCAAGTATCCCAGCCTGGGATTCCAGGCAAAGATGGAGAAAAAGGCCCTCTGCTCCATAAATTAAAACTTCATAGCCTTTAACGTTCCTGATTGACATAAATGCTGCAGTGAATAGACGAGGAATGTGGAAACACGGGTCGATTTCCTCCGCCATCGGCAGCCGGGCCCTGCGATACTGCGCATCCAGAAGTGCTCTTTGACGGACGGCACCCCAGTGATGCAAGCAGCTGATGGCACCCAGAGCTGCAGAGGCGGTCACCTGGCCTCCTAACTGGTTGATGGATCTGCAGAGCCTGGGCGAGAGGGACCCAGAATGGTGACTGCGGCCATCTTTCTCTTTTATGATTCCTCTTTCTTTTCATTAGGGTTGACATCTTGGAGATTGAGCTTTGTAACTAACTATTAGCCCAAGGCAAGGACTGGGAAAATGAGACTTTTCTGAGAAAGTGACCCCCACCCCCGAACACAGAATGTGAACAACTGTAGTTAGGACCTGCCAGGAAAGGAACCTGGGTGTGGATTTATGCTCAGACGTTGCCGTTGATTTGATGAAGGAAAATGAAACCAGTCCCCTCTACACCTGCGGGCAGGGCCGGGGACTTTGAAAAAGAAATATTTCTATTTGTTGTATCTCTCTGTGTTGCGGGATTTGAAATGAAAGTCTGGGTCCACTCAGTACCCACAGAAGACGAACTTCTGCCATCAGGGATGAGCTGGGAGAGGCGGGTGTAATAAACAAGAAGAGGAAGCACAGAGAGCAAGCGTGCCTTGTGAGGACCGGCACATTCCAGCCCTTTCTCCAGGGTGAGGCCCTCCCGACGCACCGTCTGTCTGAGGCGGATGTCCAGAAAGCCGCCCCCCGGCCACTCCAGCGTGTCAGTCTGTCTGGTTGGGATCCCCCTGTGTGATTATTAAAGCCTGAGTTCTGCCGAAGCCCAACCAACGCTGCTTCACATTTTTAGCTTCAGCTCAACGGTTTTCTTTCCAGACTGCAGCAATGTCCTCAGCACAGGGACAACCCCCAGGCGGAAAGACCACGCGTTTCTCTCTAGGAAATTCCCAGTAAAAACTTTTTCTCAAACGCTTTCAGCCATTACTTCCACAACAGGAGAATTTTTTTTTTCCCCTACTGACATTCTGAAGGGATAGAATTTCCCCACATAAGACATACTTCCCCCGCACTCAAAAAAAGGCCAAAGAAGATGCTGTGAGGCCAGAAAATCTCAAGGAAACAGTTGAAAACAAGAATTCAAAAATAAATAAATAAAAGAATTTCCAGAGGGCCTAGGGCCCCAACTGAAAGAGAATGCAGTTTTCCTGATTAAAATAAATTAATTAGCCTAGTAAATGAGGGAGAGGGTGGAATGAAAAAGAGAATTATCCTTGTTCAATGTGTTTATTCAGGCCCTGAGGGGACAGAGGGGCTATAAAAATTCTGAAGGGAATTAAAACACATGTGTGCCAGCAATGTGTCATCTCCTTTCTCCACCGAAGGGCCAGAAGCCTCCAGAATTCTGTACAAAACATTTACCTACAGAGCATCTATCAGAAGCAATCAGTGATTCCTCCATTGGTGTGTCTGATCGGTTACCTAACTTGTTTTTAGCAGTAAAATAACCTTGTCAAGAAGACTCCCTTATATACACACCATGTATAAAATAGGTAACTAAAGAGAACCTTCTGTACAGCACAGGGAGCTCTACTCAGTGTGGTATCCTAAATTGGAAGGAAATTTCAGAAAAGAGGGAAGACATTGTATACATACAGCTGATTCACTTTGTTGTACAGCAGAAACTAACACAACATTGCAAAGCAACTACACTTTGATAAAAATAAATAAATTTTAAAAGTTTAAAAACAAATAAAAACTTTAAAAGCAAAGAGTACTCCCTTACGCTTTCAATAGTATCTCTTCTCTCCAGAGCACTCGAGGTTTTGTCTTTTGTTGTCGTTGTTATAAAAATAAAACAACAAGCAGAAATAAAAGTCCTAGACGAAGATCTTTGAAAATGGTTAAGGACTCGTGAGTATTAAGACTGAGATTTGAATATGCTTAAAAATATTTTTAACTGAATGCATTAATATCTCAGCCGATTGGGATACTGGGAGAAGATATGAGCTAGATTACTTATTCTCAAATTTCTTATCAATGATTTTGATAAGCAGTTGATGATACACTTTTAAGATGAAAAAAATATAAAATACTTTCAGTAACCGATGACTAACAGTCAGATTTACTGAATGCTTACAATTCACAAACTCTTTTTAAAGTATTTATTTATTTACTTCCTTGGCTGCATCCAGTCTTAGCTGTAGCTTCATTGCATCACATGGGATCTTTTGCCGAGCTGCACGGGACTCTAGTTGCCGTCCTTGGGCTCCAGCACACGTGGGCTCAGCAGTTTTGGTGCATATGGGTTCTTAGTTCCCTGACCAGGGGTGGAACTCATGTCCCCTGCATCGCAAGGCAGATTCTTAACCACTGCACCGCCAGGGACGTCCCAGCAATTCACAAGCTCCTAACTGGGCTTTGAGGATGCACAAAGAGGAATAGTCCTCACCTTGACAAGTGTGTAATCTAGTTGGTGGTTTAAAACTTGAACACATAGAAAAGTAACCCGCCTTTGTAGGTAATAATATCCAACAAAGCTTCTTGAAGGCCAGTCCCAGAGCTGGCTGGCACAAACCTTACACTGACCACATCTGATGGTCAAAGAAAGTCACAAGGCCCTTCCAGACTCAAAGAGAGAGGAAATAGATTCCACATCTTCCTTAGCAGAGCAGAGCAAAGGAGGAGATAGTGGCTTTTTTTTTTTTTTAAAGATCATCCTAATCAGAAAAAGGAGATAGATTATAGATCCTTCCTTGTGTATTGTCCTGTGAATATAAAAACCAACTTTTACTTGTAAGAGGTTTTCTATGTGCTCAGTAGTATACTAACCACAGGGGGGAAAGAAATCTACTGCTTGGTGCCAGGGTTCGGAGCTTTCAACCATTTTGTTGGGTTTTGTGGTCCTGGAGTATTTTTCACATAGATTCTTACGTCCAAATAAGATACAGTATAAAAATGATCAAAAATAAGCCTTTACTCCTCAAGTAGAATCAAGAATATAACAGAAATCATGTCTGACACATGAGGATTATAATCAAGTAGAAAAAACAATGGCCTGCAGAATGCTACCTGGAGGATTACAGAGAGACTTTAGTCTTCAGTTGAGAACATTTTGCTCTTCGGTTGCTTTTCTGGTGAGTTCATTACCCCAATTTAAGTAACATTTAAGTCCAAATGCACATGTCTACTAGTTATCAGAAAGACACGTCTTCAGTGGTAACTCATCAACTAAATGGACAGAATTATATCCCTGGGGTGCTGCCCTATTCCCTGTAAATGGCCATTCATAATACAGATGCTGTTGGGATTTTGAGAACAACCAATAAATAATACTACTGTTTTCACCGTTTGAATTCTAAGCCCAATAGTAAACAAAAAGTAATGCACAAAGCAATTAAAATATCAGCTTTATTATAGATGGAAATTTGAGTTGGAAGGTGTTGCTTAGTTCTGCCATCAAGGGCTTCAGTACAGAACCTACTTATGCCCAGGATCAGACCTCTCTTAGGTACTTGACTTGCCCCCTGCAAGCTCTTCTGCATGGAAGACCTGACCAGACTGCAGCTTGCTGAGAAAGGCAGGCTCCTGGGAGGAGAGAAGAAAACAGGACTGAGGGTCACTGCCTGCCTCACATGCCTGCCTTACATGTCTGCCTCCTCCTAAATTAACAGTCAATTCACTTTGCCTTCTCCAGGGAGAAGGGAAGGACAGGGTAGGGCAAAAAGTCAAGGGTTTTTAGAAAAATTCCCGTCTTAAGGAAATCTGATGAGTGGAGATGAATTGTCTCCATGAACAGCTCCTTTTAAATATACATACTTAATTAAATATTAAGATAAAATATATTAGTATTGGTTGCTTTAGTCGCTAAGTTGTGTCCGACTCCTGACCCCATGGACTGCTGCCCACCAGGCTCCTCTGTCCATGGGATTTCCCAGACAATAATACTGGAGTGGGTTGCCATTTCCTACTCCAGGGGGTCTTCCCGACCCAGGGGTTAAACCCGGGTCTCCTCTATTGCAGGTAACTTCCTACATTGCAGGCCGATTCTTTACTGACTGAGCCATGAGGGAAGCCCCTGTTATTATTAGAAATATAGTGTAGATGCCTCCTGACCAGCCGGAAGTGAATAGTTTCTAACTCTACCCTGTTCGCTATATCTCACGTTCTTGCATCCAGTTTCTAAGTCCAGAAAAACCTCCAGAAGGTTGAAAATCAAGACAGCTAAACGCACACACACACACACACACATCATGTAAAAATAAGAAAAACTGAATCAAGAAAATCTTCATAGTGGTCAGCACTCTTGACATAAAGAGCCAAGAGAAAACGCTAACAACTGTACCTACACGTGATTGGAATTGCAACAGTTAAGAGGAAGATAAATGTGCTTTTAAGAAAGTAGGTCCCATGGGGAACTCTAGTCAATGTTTTGTAATAACTTATAAGGGAAAAAATTTGAAAAAGAAAAATTATATACATGTATATATAGAGATAGAGCTGAATCACTGTGTTGTATACCTGAAACTAACATGATATTGTAAACCAAGTATACTTCAACTTAAAATTTTTTAATTTTTTATTGTGATAAAAGTCACATAATATGAAACATACTATTTTAACCATATATAAGTGTACAGTTCAGTGGCATTAAGTACCTTCACATGGTACAACTCTAACCATTATCCATCTCCTGAATTTTTCACCTTTCTAAACTGAAACTCTGTCTTCATTAAACACTAAAAAAATTATTTAAAAAAAGTAGGTTCAGTTTGGACAAAAGGAAATAGCTTTCCCTTCACATCCTGTGACAGCAAAGACTTTGAAAACTAACCCAATATTCCAAAGTGTCTGCCCTTTATGAAGACTGCAATGCATGTTCTTCAAAATCTTATTATTGATGTTTATAAGCCAGTTCACCAGATCTTAAAAATCATCATCACTCAGCCCTTGGGGGTGCCGTCAAGGATAGAGTCTGCAGAACTGAGGACCCCGCTCCTTCGAGCCCTGTGGACCCAATCCCAAATCTACCCCAGTTCCATGGTGGGGTCTGGGCTGGTGGCTTCTCTGCCAGCGGTTTCTTCCCAGCCGTAGGCTCCTGCTCCCCGCTCTGAGTTAACCCGTTCCTGCCCGCGCCCTGGCCTGTTTCTGCCTTTTCCAGCCTGACAGATACTCATCTCTGCCCCCGGCTTGCAGGTGGGGGCCTCAGCCGACGGGCCTTGATGTCAGGAAATCAGCAGCGGCTCGTATATCAGCCTGGTCATTAGCGGCGGATGGCGGTGGACCTTTGCCCAGCGCACCTTGCCGAGGCAGGAGGAGGGCTATAAAACCCCGGGCCTTGTCAGCCGTTGTCACTTAGGTGAGAATTTATCAGGTCTCCGGGTGCCCTCTGACTGGATTATTATGAATAATGAATGAGGCTTTATGCTACACTGAAGCATTAATAAGATGGGGGTGACTGGGAGACATTCCGGGCACCGCAAACACTCCGGCCCCCCGGGTGGGCGGCCCCCCAGCCGGTGGCCCTGCCGGATCTGGGAGTCTGGGAGAGGGCTCTGGTCCCGGCACTGACAGAGCCCGACTCGGCGTCTGCGGTCCAGCCCGTGGGTGGCAATAAAAGACTGGGAGGACGCTGTGTGTCCACCCTGTTCGGGCAGATGCAGCGAGCTCCAGAGTCCCTTATAAATAAAGATCTGAAGGTGTAATGCCAATCATCTCGTTTACTATCACTCCAATGCCAGAGTCCAGGGTACAGAAGCCTTGTAAGAAACTTCTAGGATACAAATGCAAGGGGTTTTCATGACTCAGATATTTGGTGTTTGGAGAGGGGAGTTTTGCCTTTCTTTTTTCTTCTTTTCCTTCCTGGACAGAGGACCCTGTGGGCTACAGTTCATAGGGTTGCAGAGTCGAATAGGACTGAAACAGCTTAGCATGCACTCATGCATATCTATATCTATCTATATTCATATATATATATATATATACACACATAGAGAGAGAGAGAGAGAGAGATGCTATGGAATGAAATTCTTGGCCAACCAAAAAGGTTTTTCCCTATTCTTTTCCACTATGGTTTATCACAGGATATTGAATAGAGTAAGTTTTGCCACTTTTAATTTTATTTTATTGAAGTATAGTTGATTTACAATGTTGTATTAATTTCTGCTGTATAGCAAAGTGATTCATATATATTTTTTTTCTTTCCATATGTATATGTATATATATTCTTTTCCATCGTGGTTTATCACAGGATATTAAATATGAGTTTTTACCACTTTTCTAAGCATGGCTGGTCCTGGGTGAGTCTCAGAAATTTTACATGACCCAAAGGGAAAGAAGGCTTAGGAAACAGAGAGGAGAGGGGCCCAGATCAGGCGGAGAACAGCTGTCTCCGACCCATCTGGGTGGAAATCATTTTCTCAGATCGCGGGAGGGCTACTGCAGAGAACAGCTGCCCCCTCCTCCAGAACATCTCCGGACATGCCTGCCACCTTCTTCCAGGGTTCCTAAGGGTTACTGAAACAACAAGGTCAGCTGAATATCCTTCTCAGTAAAACATTGTTCAGTGGAACAAGGTGAAGAACAATCTGTGTTCTTCTGATTTTCCACCTAAAACCTCCATCCACATTTCAAAGGCCAAGGATGAACATGTTGATTCGTCTTCTGTGAGAGACTTGCTGGCCAGATCCCACTCAACCCAATTTCATTCAGCAAACATTCTCTGAGCCTTTAAAACTTTCATGAGAGTGGGAAATTAAAAAGAAAAAAGTACCTCTCCCTAAATGAGTTGATACTCAAGAATAACACATGGGAAGGGAGTCCTTGTCCTGATGCACCACTGGTGACCCAGAGTGAAGAGCTCAGCTAGGAAGCACTGCCACGCGGCTCCGCGGGAATAGGTGTGGATCTGTTCCCGGTCCTTCAGGAAAATAGAAGTTATCCAGTGCAGTCACCCAGCATCAACTTGACAGCTGTGCTTCTCAATGATTTTACTGCTTCTCTTTCCCCCTAGGTAGTGCTCCTCCTTCCCTCTTCTATTCCTAGTTTTGTGGTCTAGAATGAAAGACTTTTCAGCACTGGAGCGGCATTTTGAGTCGGTCAGGTTCCATTTCCTGCAATGTCCTTTCTCTGAAAGTCATCCTGACAGTCTAGTCACTCCCAAGGGGTCTCTGTCTCCACCTACTCTACTGTTTCATTCATTAGGTGCTTAAAAATGGTAGGATTTCGTTGTTTTCTACAGCTTAATCACCTTCCGCTGGTATATACACGCATGTGCATCTTTTTAATGCGTTCATCCATCAACGAGCACTAGGCTGTTTCCATGTCTTGGCTGTTGTGAACGATGCAGCAAGGAGCAAGGGATGCAGATGGGTTTTTGTGTGTTTTTGCTTCCTTTGGATAAATACCCACAATCGGATTGAATGATTGTATGTTACTTCCGATTTTAACTTTTTGAACCTCCTCCATACTGTGGTCCTCAAAGGCTGCACCAGAGAACTGATTCTCTTCTTGCCCTCGTCACCATGTTCTCGGTGTCCTGAGGGACATGGAGGAGGAGCAGGAGAAACAGTCCAGTGTTCTAGAGACCTCTTTGCTCTTTCCTGAAAGAGTCTGGTCAGAATAAGAGCTGTTACCATGAAAAGAACTGGAACCAGCCAGTGTATTGAAATTCTGCTCACACCACAGTGCCGTGAGCGCCCAGCGGCTGGCAGCGTCCACAGCATCGTGGGGGCTTCGTGGGGGCCTGGCAGGGAGAGGGGCTGTGGGCATCAGGCTGGCGTTAACGAGGGCAACCCCTCAGCCTCTCTGCCATCCTGGGATTCCAGGCTCGAAGTGTGCTCCGCTGTCCTGGCCAGTGCTTTTCATGCTGAGGTCTCCGTGAATGCCTGCCCAACTCGGTGGGTATTTGTAAATGCTCAGCTAAGCAAAAGATCCTCTTATTCACTCACTCAAGCCTCAACATCAGACCGAATTAGCCCTAAGTGAACAGAGTTTTCTGATCATCGTGAGCAAATTGTGCAGAGGAGAAGCCATGTGTGTGTGTGTGTGTGTGTGTGCACCCAAGTCCATGCACTCAGGCACACATGCTCTGCTAAAATATGTTGTCTGCTGGGGAGGGGGCTCCCCTCACTAAGCCAACACAAGTCTGTTATGCAAAACATTGGCACTGGCCGAGTTTCTCACCACCACTAAGCCGTAATCTGCTTGGCAGGCATGAAGAATGTCACAGAATCCAAGGTTAATTGGGAACAAGGCAGTAAGCACCAGCCTCTCCCAGGGCACCCTTGGAACTTGGAAGCTTCATCTGAGGACAAGGTCTGTCTCATCATTAGTGGACAGAACTTCTATCTCCCTGTGAACGGTAAAGAAAAGCAGTGACACAAGAGTAACAGGATTTTAGGAAAATCGCACACTTTTTTACTTTTAAAACGTTGAAAAGACCATAAGGAGTTAGATGATACATCCCCTGAGTCCCAAGCACGAGGAACACGTCTGGTCACAGAGCCACACACAGGCATGTCAGGCCACCCGGAATCATGTCATATTTGGATATTTATGGGGTCTCTGTGTACCTGAGGCTAGTTTCAGTCTTAATATGCAAACTTATGTGACTCTCCTGGCAGCTGAATCAATGCTTCCCACTGCATTAGGGGGGCGATTCATGGAGAAGGCAATGGCACCCCGCTCCAGTACTCTTGCCTGGAGAATCCCATGGACGGAGGACCCTGGTGGGCCACAGTCCATGGGGTCGCTAAGAGTCGGACACGACTGAGCGACTTCACTTTCACTTTCCTGAGCAGGACCTGACATACAGAAGGAGGAGTGTACACTGAAGAGGTCGTCTCCAAAGCAATGTCAGGTGGAAAATAAGAGGAAGGCGGTGGGTGAGGAGAGGAAAGTGTAGGTGGGGTGGAGAAAAGCAGGCATCGGAAGGAAGTCTGTGGCAACAAACACAGAAGGGGATGATGTCTAAGTTAAACCGGGGGACACCTTGCTACTCGGAATGAACATCTACTCCGGACCAAAAGGGAAAGGTTTGAAGGGGAGAAAATGAGCGGCAATGATGAAAACGGCAAGATGAAAAGCAGCAGAGCCAGGAAAAGATCGAGGACGGGGCCCCCTGTGAAAGGAAGGAGGCTGGAAAGGGCTAAACAGCAGAGAACAGCATTATTTTGAACAGTGAAAAGAAGCGCAAAATCTTTTCTAATCAATGGTTGCTGTCTTGGCCTTAAGAGCTCAAACAAAGGAAGACAAGATGCCCCGAATGATTATTTATTCATTCCCCTTGCTTCAGTGGGGTTCTCCTGGCAAAATTCCAGCAGCTTTGCCATTTTCAAGAAGGGGGATTTTAGAGCGTGGCTGCTCTGCGGGTTTGGTCCTGTAATCTCCTTTTAATGTTTCTGCTGCAGTAAAAGGTCACTCTCGATTCAGCTGTTCATAAAATTGACATGAGTCTGGGGTCCCTTGGAGATCCAAAGCCAGGGCAGGCAGGGGGGTGGCTGTGATGAGGATCACGCCTCGGACAGAAAGGGCCCCTCAGGGTTCTGTCATCTCCGAGGGTTTAATCATCGCTTTGCCACTCCAAGCCTGCACCTCCCTTCTGACTTACGTATGCATATATCCCACTGCAAACCAGCGTTTTAAGAGGAGGTCATAATGACTGATTTAAACAAAGTAGCCCTCCATGGGACGTGGTGAGGGAGAAGCGGGCAGAGGAATCCGGGCTGAGCGGGGACCCGAGGTGCGTTTTTAATAATTACACAGTAACAGGATATTTCTCTGTCTCACACCTCGTGGCCCTGGGAAATTTTCTACTGATTGAGCCTCTTTGAGGTCCCAGGTCCTTTATATTAATCCATATGGTCTCTGATAGTTATCTCAACCCTGTGACTTGACATCAACATTCCCCACCTTGTGTCAGAAAGAACCAAGTCTCTGCGAGTTTGAATGGGGACATAAGCCTAGGAGGTGTTGCAGGTGGGCTCTGAATCCAAGTCTGAAGGCAGCCAAATGTGTTTGCAACTTTCCCACCTCAGCCAGATCTGCTCTAGACTGAGGGTGATGGTGTCCACAAGTCCAGTGGGTGTTATTGCAGGCTGTGTGTGTTAGGCTCAGGAGCAGGGGCAGAGAGGACAGCAGGGCCGTTTCTCCCTTTAGGACACTGTGACGTGAGGAGCAGACGTGTGAGCAGTACTAAGGGCCCCAGTCTCCCGGGGCTTCTCCTGAAAAGAATTTACATGGAAGTGAAAGTGTTAGCTTCTCAGTCTGTGTTTGAATTTTTGCGACCCCATGGATTTAGCCCACCAGGCTCCTCAGTCTGTGGGATTCTTCAGGCAAGAATACTGCAGTGGGTTGCCATTTCCTTCTCCAGGGGATCTTCCCGACCCAGGAATTGAACACAGGTCTCCTGTGTTGTAAGTGGATTCTTTACCATCAGAGCCACCAGGGAAGCCCATTTAAAACCAATAAAACCAAATGTTTGTTTTAATTTTTAAAAAGTCTTCTTTTTCAAGGACATATGAAGGCTAAGGTCATCTACCTAGCAGTAAGTAAGTTAAGTAAATGAAAGTCGCTCAGTCCTGTCCAACTCTTTGCGACTCCATGGACTATACAGTCCATGGAATTCTCCAGGCCAGAATATTGGGAGTGGGTAGCCTTTCCCTTCTCCAACAGTAAACCCGTCTCAAATACCAAGCTGACTCTGCAAACCCTTTTCCCAGGGCCACTGACCACATTTCATGTGGTTAACTAGATTAGTGAGCTTCATACGTTGCCAACCCCCATTTCAGGGATAACAGCTATCTTCTCTCTACCAAGGCAGGCCAGGACAAGGCCACAGCATGGGGTCTGTTTGTCCAGGCAGCTGTGATTTCAGTGCCGCCAAAAAGGTCTTGTATATGTTCTATGTATTTCATAGACCTAACTGCCCAAAGCCATCTTCCTTGCCTTTTCTTCCGTTTAATAGAGACATTCTCACAAGATAGTGAAGTGGGCAGGAAGAGAGTTAGACTGGAGGGGTTAGAAATTCATTGCCACAGGAGGAGAAAGTTCCAGAATAGTTGTCTCCGCCTTGATGGAAGCTCTTAGCAGAAGACTGACCTAATGAGACTTCCTTCCTTTCCTCTCTCTCCGCTAAACCTTCTGAAAGAGCCTCTGTGAGAAACACCACCAACCTTGAAGCCACTGACAGGCTGCGTCCTCGGTCTGCCCAGCCACGCTCTCATCCGTGTTTCCTGCACAGGGAGGGCCAGTCCCCTTCCCATTTCTGTCCCTTTGCACACACCATTCCCTCGGCCAGGAATGCTCGTCCACAAGCCCATCGTCCGCCTCCTGGGGCCAGCGACTCACACCCCTCAGGTCTGACCATCCAGGCCAGGCTCCTGGGCTGCTCTCCTGACTGCACCCGTACACTGTCACCAGGCTAGACAGTTCCTCCCACCAAATGCTGTCAGAGCCCTGCCCCTTCTACCCCAATGCAGATTAAATAGCTATTTGGTGACTACTTTCGTCTACATCTAGAAGAAAGAACTGTAACAGAGGTAGTGTCTGCCCAGGGCACCAGGGTACTAACAGCGTGGCACGTGCCTAGGAGGTCCAAGGCAAATATTGCAGAATGAGCGACCGAACGAAGGGACAGATGGATCGATGGATGAACACAGAGCTGCAAGCCGTCCCCGGGAGAGATGAGGAGGCCTCCCCGGCGGTGCAGTGGATAACACACCACCTGCCAGTGCAGGGGACATGGGCTCGATCCCTGGTCCAGGGAAGATTCCGTGCGCCATGGAGCAACTAGACCCGTGCACCACGAGTACTGAGCCCATGCTCTAGAACCCAAGGGCCGCAACTACTGAGCCCAAGCACTGCGGCTACTGAAGCCCAAGCGCCTAGAGCTGGTGCTCTGCGGCAACAGAAGCCACCACAGCGAGAAGCCCGAGCCCCGCAAGGAACTGGAGCCTCCACTCACCGCAGCTGGAGAAAGCCCGCACGCGGCAGTGAAGACCGAGCACAACTTAAAGAATGAAACAAACGAGTAAATTATTTTAAAGAGAGAGATGCGGAGTTGTGCCAAAGAAAGCTGACTAATCCCCAACCCGAAAAATCAGTTTCTACATATTGTCTTGCAGTAGTTTGGTGAAAATTTATGCATAAGAACATTCAGAAATCGCCATGAGATAAACAAATCTGCCTGGTAATAAAATTCTGCTTGTGTAGACACATAAAATATTTTAAAACCAACTATGTCATAATTCAGACATGTGTTGATCAAAAAGTATAAATACACTTAAATATAAACATATTTAATAAAACATGAAAACTATAGCCAAAGAGATTTTGTTCTTCAATGGAATTCATGACTAAAACTGAAGAATTAGTTTCATAACAATGAAGAATTGAAAATATTTTTGGAGTTGTAATGTATTAGAGCAACAATGGATTAAATCATGGTCTTCTATTTATAAGAGAATTAATTTTAACTTTTCTGGAATGATGCAGTCTTTATTTGAAACTTTTAATCAAATAAAGTATTAAATAAAATTTAATAATGATTCAGTTAAGATTATCATCAATTTACAAAAATCATTCTATCTAAAATGCTCAAACATATTAGTAGAAATCAAATAATGCTTCTCTGAGGAATGTGTAATTAGCCCTTCCATCTTTCTTAAACATATATACTATATTGTCTGAGAGTTTGCAATGACTCCAAACTCTCCATGTAATTACATAATTAGGTGATTTCTTTAAATGAAGAACATGTACTCAAATATATCTGTTTTATCATGTCAATATATTATCAAACTGTAGACATTTCAATAAAATTCTGGCCAAAACTCATATTAAACATACAGAAGATGCCATTTAGGTTTTAGGCTAATGAGAATTTTGCAAACATTACATCAACTAATTTCACTAGCAAAAAAGACTCCCCTAATATTGTATAAATCATAAGGATTATATACGTGGGGATGAAATAAAAATCAACCTCTTCTCAAAAGCATTAAAAAATCAGATCAACCTAAAACACTTAAATTTATTATAGAGCTGCATCTAGTTTCTGGAATTATATTCTAATCAACATTATAGTAGTCAATCGCTCTCTTTATCTCTATGTATAAGTATAGAATTTCTTCTAAGCATCCAAGGATTAAATTATCCATAATATTTTTATAAAAGTAAATTTTATAGTATCTCCAGCCAGGAATGTATCTGTGGATAACTAATTCTCTTATCCTACCATAGGTGGTCCCTTCCAAAAACCTTCACCTTTTAACTCAGAATTACAGATGGATACTAGTTTGATTACTTTTGCAAGAACTACATCAAAAAATAATTCAGAGCCTTTAAATTTATCTTTTAAAAAATCAGTTTGAAAGATTATTTTTACTAGCTGCAAAAAGAATGACTAAATCTCTCAATATTTAAAATCTATTAGATGTGTCCTGTTGAGAAATCTGTCTGTTGTTTTCATGAAGAGTTGAAACAAAACACCAAGCTAACAACAGATATTTCTTACACTAAACGACAGTCTGTGTGCTCTTTTCTTCCCGGCTTAAATATGTTCCATGTTCTTTTCACCCTAAACTCATTTGGCTTGAGTTGTTGATCAAAGAAAGTTATGCATGAGAGACCATTCTGTTCAGGAATGAGGGTCTGTCATGCCCTGAAACGCCCTTGTGATTTATAATATATGAACTTTCTGTGTGAAGAGGGGTAAATAAATTAAAGCAATTGGAAAACAGCTGGAAAACATGCTGTGTATACAATTTATCAGTCACACAGCCATGGACATAATATTCTGATCCAATTTTAATTTCTAAAAATGCTTGGATGACATGGGCAGAAACCGTCCTAAATATATGTAAGAACACACACATACACACATGTCAAATACAATAGAATCACGTTGGAGAAATACATTTTCTGCTTATGTGATTTTAAATGTGAATTTGATACTTCCAAGTTCTTACTGGTGTAATTAAGTAACTTCTCTATTGCTAATACTTTTCATTTTTAACTTTGATTTCTGCAAGTAATTTACAGTTCATCAGTTACTCAAAGCCAAAATATTCTCTCTGCTAAACTAGGAAAAGTTTAAGCCACAGCAGTAACAAGCAGAGAGGAAAAAAGCAGCGTCAATTCAGTTCAGGTGATTCTTGCGCATCAGATTGAAAGCCTGGGTGAGTCCCCTGCCTTGTAGGAAAGCAGAAGGGAGTTGATGAGGCAGGTAACAGAAGTTACAGGAATAAATAGGAAAGCAAAAGGGAGTTGATGAGGCAGGTAATAGAAACTACAGGATAAATTTGCAAGCTCTCCTAAGTCAGGGTTGTATCTTGACTTAAAGGTTGCTTTCTGAAAATTCTGAGTGAGAACTCAGATGAACTCATAAGTGAATGCACAGCTCATTTCAGATAAGGGCACAGGCCACATCTACTCAATCGCAGCTTTGGGAAAGACCTTGGAAACCAGACCTCAGCTAATATACGTGAGGACTCCTAACTGGAGGAAATCATAAGGCCATAAACAAGCTCTAAGTCCCTAGGTCTCAGAGTAAATGGAGAACACATCAGGACTAGGGCTGGACCCCAGTGTTTTTCTGCTTCAACACACACAACTCTGCCTGCTGGTGGTGTTTTTACGACTATCTTTCAAGAACTCCTTTCCTCACAACTTCCATTTTTCTGCGTTTAGTTTAAAACTGCCTCTTCATGAAGTAAGTCTGTGTTTTACCAGCAAGAGCTTCCCCCTCCTTTTTGCTTCTGTTGGCAGAGTCCAGGACAGGCCCGTGTGCTCGCTGACAGACAGCGTAAGTCAGCACGGTAGGTCACAGTGTGTTCCAGGGACTGTTCTGTTAAGTACAGAGCAGATGCGTCTGTTCTTAGAACTCCACAAAGACTCAAACAAGCTGAAATACAAGAAGGAAGAGTCTCGTCCAAGGGGTACCCGCCTGCCTCCCCATTTTCCATAGGGGCTGTGCTGTTCCCACGTTTTATCCAGACCTTCTACTTAGTCTGGTGGTTTGAGGCTTCCAGGTAGGGACTTCTTTTTCTAAGCAATTTTTTTCATTTATTTGGCTGTGCTGGGTCTTAGCTGTGACGTGTGAGATCTAGTTCCCTGAGCAGAGACTGAACCTGGGTTCCCTGCATTGAGAGTGCAGAGTCTTAGCCACCAGACCACCAGGGAAGTCCTTTCCAGGTAGACACTCTGTGTCTCCTTTCATAGCTTGGTATATAACCTTGGGCGAGTCACTTTAACTTTGCTGAATTAAGGCTAACCTTGCTGAAATTCTTTTCTCCTTCACATGAGTAAAAATAATATACCTTGTAAGAGAACTTAGAAATCCTGGGAGATATTATTATTGAAGAGCATTTTATCCGACAGTCACACCATTGATTATACGATGCCATGTTTGTTGAGAAAATGTGCGTTCGTGAAGACTTACTCTCAGGGTGACCTGAGTGTGTGTGTGCTGTCAATGAAGGCCGTCTCTTTGGGAAACCAAGGACTGGAGCCCGTCAGGCTCCTCTGTCCATGAGAGTTCCCAGGCAAGAATACCAGAGTGGGCTGTCATTTCCTCCTCCAGGGGATCTTTCCAAGCCAGGAATCAAACCCACATCTCTTAGGTCTCCTGCATTGGCAGGTTCTTTACCAGCTGAGCCACCAGGGAAGCCCCTCGTGGTGATAGTCATATTCAACATCAACAACTCCGACTACATTTTTTGAAAAGGCAACAAATTTCTTTTGCCTGTGTGCACTGAATCCTATTTACCACATTATGACACAAAATGCATAAAAGTACGCCATATCACCAGCGATAATATATCAATAGAGTAAGTACATCAATTTGTAAGATGTGTGATCATGACAGATTTTCGACCAAGCTTAGCTCAGGAAAAAAAAAAAAGTCAGTGTATCATTTTAGTATCAATAAGCAATAGTTGGTTTTGAAAGATCCTTATTGTTCAAACAATTCCAAAGTGTCCTATTCCCTGTATTTAATTTATCACTCATTTTTTTGAAAATCAAAGATATGGGGAATAAATGAAATCTTAATGTTGTGAAAGAATGTAAGAATAGATTTTAATTAGATCTCAAATGCTTTGAACTAGCAATTCTTTAAAAAAAAAAAAGACCCCACTGTTGATACAAACAATGCATTGAGTGACAGTCTCTCTGATTCTGTGGAATCACAGTATAGAAGCTGGAACCAAGACCAGCGAGAAAGACATCGACAAACCCAGATACGCAGATGACACCACCCTTATGGCAGAAAAGGAGATTAATTAAAGAGCCTCTTGATGAAAGTGAAGGAGGAGGGTGAGAAAGCTGGCTTAAAACTCAACATTCAGAAAACGAAGATCATGGTGTCCAGTCCCATCACTTCATGGCAAATAGATGGGGAAACAATGGAAACAGTGAGACTTTATTTTCTTCGGCTCCAAAATCACTGCAGATGGTGACTATAGCCATGAAATTAAAAGACTCTTGCTCCTTGGTTGAAAAGCTATGACCAACGGAGACAGCACATTAAAAACAGAGACATTACTTTACTGACAAAGGTCTGTCTAGTCAAATTATGATTTTTCCAGTAGTCATGTAAGGATGTGAGAGTTAGACCACAAAGAAAGCTGAACGCCGAAGAATTGATGCTTTTGAATTGTGGCGTTAGAGGAGATTCTTGAGAGTCTCTTGGACTGCAAGGAGATCCAACCAGCCCATCCTAAAGGAAGTCAGTTCTGAATATTCATTGGAAGGACTGATGCTGAAGCTGAAACTCCAATACTTTGGCCACCTGATGCGAAGAACTGACTCATTGGAAAAGACCATGATGCTGGGAAAGATTGAAGGCAGGAGGAGAAGGGGATGACGTTGGATGAGATGGTTGGATGGCATCACCGACTTGATGGACATGAGTTTGAGCAAACTCCAGGAGATGGAGATGGACAGGGAAGCCTGGCGTGCTGCAGTCCATGGGGTCCCAGACAGTCGACACGACTGAGCGACTGACCTGAACTGAATCACGGTGCAACTTTGTTTCCCCGTGTGTGTGCTTAGTCGCTCAGTCGTGTCCGACTCTCAGGGACTCCACAGACTGTAGCCTACTGGGCTCCTCTGTCATTTCCCTGCTGCTGCTGCTAAGTCACTTCAGTCATGTCTGACTCTGTGTGACCCCACAGACGGCAGCCTACCAGGCGCTCCCGTCCCTGGGATTCTCCAGGCAAGAACACTGGAGTGGGTTGCCATTTCCTTCTCCAATGCATGAAAGTGAAAAGTGAAAGTGAAGGCGCTCAGTTGTGTCCGACTCTTAGCGACCCCATGGACTGCAGCCCACCAGGCTCCTCCATCCATGGGATTTTCCAGGCAAGAGTACTGGAGTGGGGTGCCATTGCCTTCTCCGTGTCATTTCCCTGGTCCCCTTTAAACTGTATTCTGTGCAAATCATCTTGTCTCTGACTTATTCTCATGACTTGACTGGTTCATACTTGGATAAGACAGCATCGTATCGTGACTGTAAGTCAAAGGCACAGTCTGAAATCAGGCCAAAGTGTCCAGGCTCAGGTCATAATCAAAACTTCACACCTGATTTAAAGGGAAATTTCCCTCTCCAGCTGGGTCCTGCTGTGGGCTTGCCATGACTGTGGGTAAGGCAGGGCCCTCTTTCTTCCGGGATCATTCCTGCTCAAAGATGTTTCTGACCCAGCTGGGGGCAGAGAAGAGGGGAGGAGAAGAGGGGACGTAGGAAGCTCTGACCTGACTGGGGCTGTCAGAAACCACCCCTGGTCCTCCTGGGGTGACAAGGGGTGACTCTCTCGAGGCCCCTCCTTCCTCGGGGCACCAGCCGTGGGGCAGAGAGAGCGCAGGGGCTCCTTTGATTGGCTGCTCCTGCCATCTGCTCTGCTCCACCCCAGACATGCTGGCACCAGGACATCCCTTCGGAGGCAGGACCCCTTCCACAGGGACCGATGGCCAGGTTAAGGGTTACCCATCTGTATATTTGTCCTCTACATCTGTGTCTCTATTTCCGCTTTGCAAATAGGTTCATCTGTGCCATTTTTCTAGATAACACATATATATGTTAATATATGATATATGTTTTTCTCTTTCTGACTCCCTTCACTCTGCATGACCAACTTTAGGTGCATCCACATCTCTGCAAATGGTGACTTAAATGGAAAGGATATCCAAAGAGAAAGAGGAGTATATGTCTATGCATATATCTGATATACTTTGCTGTACAGTAGAAATTAACACTTTATAAAGCAACTATACTCTGCTACCCTAAAGAAGGAAATGGCAACCCACTCCCGTATTCTTGCCTAGGAAGTCCCGTGGACAGAGGAGCCTGGCAGGTCACAGTCCATGGGGTCACAAAGAGTTGGATAGGACTTAGCAACTAAATAGCAATAACAAATTGCATTTTATAGTTATTTTTTCGTACCAAGTATTTTTTTTAAACAAAATGTTTTACTACTAAAATAAAAAACTTTGTATAAAGGCAAAAAAATCCCTATATTCCAATTTAAAATTTTTTGTTTAAATTTATATATAAAAAAACAAACAGAAGAGAGTTCCTCGTCTAGCCCTTGATATTCCACCGCCTTTAGCTTCCATGCTGTGCTGGCCCATGCAGCCCTCAGCCCGTGGTCACAGGTCCTTGACAGCACTCACGTGCCCCGTGCCCCGTGCGCTCAGGGCACACGTGCTCCAAGGGGTCCACCAGGCCCCCTTGTGAAGCTTGGTGGACAAGGAGAGTGTTTCCTGCTCGTCCCACCGTCTCCTTCACCTGAGACCTCACAGCTCGGTTCCCTCCGAACAAGTTCCCTTTATAAAATATTTTCATCCCCCGGGGCCTTTTTATCCCTCTGGCAAGGATATGAGCCAAGAGTTGTGAAGCCTTTTTTTTTTCTTAGTTAACTTTTTTTAATTTTGTTTTTTTAGTTGGAGTACAAATGCTTTACAATGTTGTGCTAGTTTCTGCTGGGCAGTGACGGGAACCAGCTATATGCAAACATACAGGCCTCTTGGCCTTTCTTCTGCCCCGCATCCCACGCTCTGGGTCATCACAGAGCACCCGCTGAGCTTCCTGGGCTGTACAGCAGTTTCCCTCTAGTTACCCATTTTACACACGTCGTGTACATACGGAGCTACCCGCTCAGTTCATCCCACCTCTCCCTCCTCGCTGTGTCCACAAGTCCCTTCTCTCTGTCTGTGTCTCTGTTCTTGCAGTTAATCTGTATCGTTTCTCTAGACTCCACACATACGCCTTAATACACGATATTTGTTTCTGTGAAGCCAGTGTTTAAACCCGGTTCTTTAGAAGGATGCTGTATTCTTCCTTTGGAGAATCTTATCAATTTCAACTTCTCCTTCACCAAAATTTCCAACTTAACATGCCTGAAACATCGTGGAAAAATCGAGTAGCATGTGGACACGTGTCTCTATGAAACCCTGTTGTTCCCACGAGCTGTCAGACGCTGCTCTTCTCAGAACGTATACACTGAAAACGACATAAGGCTGTGCCTGCTTTTTGGAGCCAATTACAAGATAAACATAAAAAAGCCCCTTTCTGACACCTTAGATACCAGGGATCAGCCAAGGTCAAAGTGTCATTGCTGTAAATTCCAGAAAAAAATATTCCTCTTGAAGCACAGATGTAGCTTAAAAGGGAGCCAGTGTGCAGAGTGCTGGAAGAATAAAGAACGCATCCACAGTCAGGCGAGAGTGAGCTATGAATGTGCTTGGTTGCTCGGTCGTGTCCAACTCTGTGACCCCATGGGCAGCAGCCCGCCAGGCTCCTCTGTCCATGGGGATTCTCCAGGCAAGAACACTGGAGAGGGTAGCTATCTAGGTAGCCATCCCTTCTCCAGGGGATCTTCCCAACCCAGGAATCGAAAGAGGGTCTCCTGCATCACAGGCAGATTCTTTATCAGCTGAGCCACCAGGGAAGCTCAAGAGAGTGGTTTGAAGAGAGATGAATGTGTCTAAGCAAAGGTTTCTGAAAATTGTAATCAATGCTTTACATGTATCACGCCCTAGCGGACTCGTTGCTGAAGAATATGTCATTTGGGGCATCATTTTAAGGTTGATTTAATGAATCACAAATGGGCTCTTGCAAGTTCCCATGATCAGTAACAAACCACCTTCAAATTCGGTGGTTCAAACCACAACCGTTTGTTGTCGTTGCTCAGTCACTAAGTTGTGTTCAACTCTTTGCCACCCCATGGACTGTAGCCCCCCCAGGCTCCTCTGTCGATGAAATTCTCCAGGCAAGAATACTGGAGTGGGTTGCCATTTCCTCCTCCATGGGATCTTCCCCACCCAAGGCTCAAATCTGTGTCTCTTATGACTCCCAGGGAGCCCAGTACATGAAGAATTTGCCTATAATGCAGGAGCCTCGAGAGATGCAGGTTCGATCCCTGGGTTGGGAAGATCCCATGGAGAAGGAAATGGCAACACACTCCAGTATTCTTGCCTAGGAGATCTCACGGATAAAGGAGCCTGGTGGGCTAGTTCTTTACCACTAGCACCACCTGGGAAGCCTGGAAATACCTCATGGGGAGCAGCTGATGCTGGAGGAGGTGACAGTGCTCCCCTGTCACCCCAATCTCTGCTTCTTCTATAAATCATGGTCATCATCATCGACTTCTCTGAGCTCGCTCACCCTAGTGCAAATCTCCCACTACAACTTTAATCTTCCATCCATCCAGCCGGCCATGAATTCAACACACATTCTAAGTACCTTTTATGTGCCCCAGGCTGTGCCCCACCCAAGTGATGTAAAAACGCGCAACACATGGTCCTTTCTTTCCAGAGACTCATGGTTCTGTAGTTACAACACGAGTCCAGGGGCGATGTAACAGAGACCAGCAGCTGCTGCCTCCTCCACCTCTGCAGGGCCTTGGTGTCGGATCAAATTCTGAGGGAGGACATGAGCCAGTCTTTTGAGGGATGAGCAGGAGTTTTCTGGGTACATGGAACTCACACAACATCGCGGGGAAAGAGGAATTTCAAACTTGAATGCTTGGAAAGTTGAAAGTAGTTCAGCATGGACAAAGAACAGAGGATGTCTAGGAAATAAATGAGGGCTTTCCTGGTGGCTCAGAAGGTAAAGAATCCGCCTGCAATGCAGGAGACCTGGGTTCAATCCCTGGGCTGGGAAGATCCCATGGAGAAGGGAATGGTTACCCAGTATTCTTGCGTAGAGAATCCCATGGACGGAGGAGCCTGGCAGGCTACAGTCCACGGGGTCCCAAAGAGTCGGACACGACTAGACAACCCACAGTTTTGCTTTTCAGGAAATCAACAGATGCCAAGGCAGGACAAAGCAGGACTTCATACAGCTTTTAGGACATTGCATTTTTTTATTTTATTTTTTGAAGCCGACCACTTTTAAAGTTTTTATTCAGCTTGTTACAATATTGCTCCTGTTGTTTACATTCTGGGTTTCTGGCCATGAGGTATGTGTGATCTTAGCTCCTTGACCAGGGACTGAACCACAGCCCCTGCATCGGAAGGTGAAGTCTTAACCATTGGATCACCAGGGAAGTCCCAAGACTTTACATTTTAAAACTGTAGGTAAGCAGATGCCCTGGGCTTCCCTGGTAGCTCAGCTGGTAAAGAATCTGCCTGCAATGCAGGAGACCCTGCTTTGATTCCTGGGTCAGGAAGATCTGCTGGAGAAGGGATAGGCTACCCACTGCAGTATTCTTACCTGGAGAAACCCCATGGACAGAGGGGCCTGGCAGGCTACAGCCCACGGGGTCACAAAGAGTCGGACACGACTGAGCAACTAAGCACAGGCAGATGCGCCAGCAGGAGAGGTGCCTCCTGTCACCAGGAGGCTTTCCTTAAGGACTGTGGCTTCTTTCTTTCTTTTTCCTGAGCGCCATCAGTCTTAGCATCTCCTTCAACGAATAATACTACAGGCAGCGTGTTAAATGGTTCTGAATGCTAACAGTTATTATTTAATTACTGCTTAAATTTTTTTTTTCTAAACCCGAGTTTTAGGTGATGGGGACACTGTGGTTATTTATGCCCCGTGGCCTTGTGTGTGGGTTTTCCTGGAGGCAGTTGTTAGGATTATTAATGTCCCACATAGAACTGTGCCACAGAGGTAGAGAAAGGGGAAGAAGCAGATAAACTAGAGAGAAGAAGGAAATGTGACATGTCTTCATGCCAAAGGCATAAAAACCAATTCCTTTGTTCTGTGCAGTGAAATACAGAGACAGCCGTTTAACCTCCCCGCAGAATAAACATGATATGCGCAATCAGAATTGTTGAGTGATAATCAGTAGAGCAAGGCACAGAGGCGAAACTTAACTCAGGTTGACTAACACAAGCCCGCCCACATCCGTTGTCTACTGACTGTGTCCCAGGCAGCTTGGACACGGGCTATGCGGCGATGCAGAGAATTCACTTGGTCTGCTCCCATGGTGCTCACCAGCCTTCTCCCGGACAATGAGAAACTTGTAATCATCACCTGGACCTCGTTTACTTACTAATAAAGTAAGCGTTAAGGGATGGGACTTTCCCCAGGGAACCTAAGTATGAACACCAGGTCTCCCTCATCTTGGCTTGGCAGGGATGTTGTTAGGACTCACTGTGGTCACTACCTGGGGGTCTTCTTTGTCTAGAGTCAGTGAAGTCGCTCAGTTGTGTCCCACTCTTTGAGACCGCATGGGCTGTAGCCCACGAGCCTTCTCCTCTTTGTGACCGCGTGGGCTGTAGCCCACCAGGCTTCTCCATCCATGGGATTTTCCAGGCAAGAGTATCGGAGTGGGTTGCCATTTTCTTCTCCAGGGGATCTTCCCAACCCAAGGATCGAACCCGGATCTCCCACAGTGCGGGCAGACGCTATACCCTCTGAGCCACCAGGGAAGCCCCTGTCTAGAGTCAGGAAGGGAACCATTTGAAAAGAAGGAGGTGGAGCCAAGACAACTGTTAGTGAAGACTGTGGAGTCAGGCTGGGGCCAGGGCTCCTCCTCTGTTCTCCTTAGGAAATGTCTCTCTCTGAGTGCTTTTGGGGGCTTAAACATATGAGACATGAGGGGGAGATGAACGTGGTCCTCAGGGTTGTGTTCTTCCCTGGCACTCATTCTCCAATGGAAATGAAATCCTGGAATGTTCTGAATCCAAGGAGTCTACGATTCTTCCCACTTCATGTGGAACTTAGAACCTGCTGTTGTGCCCACTCCTGTTCAACTCTTTGAGACCCCACGGACTGTAGCCCACCAGGCTCCTTTGTCTGTGAGATTTCCCAGGCAAGAATACTGGAGTATGTTGCCATTTCCTTCTCCATGGTCAAACCTGTGTCTACTGAGGCTCCAGCATTGTAGGCAGATTCTTCACCCACTGAGCTACCTGGGAAGCCCAGCTTAGAACCTAGTTCCACTCTGTCCTCTGGAATTCGGTCCCTTATTTCGGTGCAGCCCATTGCCAAGACCTATTTGCCTAGTGATTATAGACTGGCTTTGGGCTCATTGTTGTAGAGTCTGGCGTTACTAACTGTTCAAACTGCAAGAGCCTCAGAATTGCAGGTTCAAAACTGAAGGCTCCACTTTGATGCTTCTTAGACACAACTTCTGGATATATGCCATTCAGTCTGTTGAGAGCTTGAAGTATATGGCATCTATAAATGGAGGGTACTGAAGGACAGAGATGATCCCGAAAAGAGCATACACCCCCACCTTGATATCTAAATCAGAACTTGGGTGTGGAGTCCCCATTAGAATTCTTCAGAATTCTCACCTCTAGGCTTCTCACCTTCTCTAGGTTTATCTCACTCTGTCTGAACACAGTGGGTGGGTCCTGTGGCTACTTCCCCACCAAGCATTAAATATTAATAATCTGTTCATTTTAGGGAGTTGGGGAACATGATGAGAATTCGATTACTCTTCTAAGATCAATGAAAATAAGACTCTCAAAAGACATTTTATAAGATTTTCATTTCTATTCCCTAGCTCTTTAATCTGGCTCATTTAGTTTGACTCCATGCTGGAAGGCAATTTGGAGGTAAGATGGGCTTTTCAATTTCGGCCCCCATCTTCCTCTTCGTTTTTTATTATCACCAAATGCAACATGCTGTTTTAAGATTCTCTAGATTGTAAACATTTATGTCCAATCCTCTTTTAAAATTATTTTCTTTTCCAAATTGTAAGCGGCTAGACCTATTAAAAAGTTTAAAATTTCCTAAGTCTTAGTAGGGGGAAAAACAAAAACGGTCCTACTCTTCAGCCTTTTGTAAGAACCAATTCAAGGATCTGTTTGTACAGAAGAATCTCTTTCCAAATTTATTTCCAGCTACTTTTGTTTTCCTTGAGGGACCTTTGAAACACTATATTGCTACTTTTCATGTTTTTTATTTGCCCTGTGGAACAATAAAAGCTCAAAGGTTCATAAATATGCATTCTGTAAATGTATTATGCTGACAAAGTGTTGCTCAGATAGCTGGCTTGCCTTTGGGGAATGAATAAGTTTACAGCATGCTTAAACAACACCGCAAGGTGGGAAGAGAGAACACGGAGGAGGGGAGGAAGAGGGGGAAATTGGAGATAAACAAAAAGGAGGAGACAGAAATAAGGAAAACTGAAAAGCCACCACAGCAAAAGGTGGTGTGTGTGTGTTGGGGGGGGGGCGGCGGGGGGCGGGTAGGGATCCACAGTGAATGAAAAATGCAGGAGAAAATTAAGAACAAAAGTACCACCATATTTTGTAAACATTTTATAATGTCAAGACAGGGAAAGAGATATTTCACTACCAAAGATCTGAGGTTGTTTTTCTCCTTAAAATGATTTGAATGGAGCAATATACAATATCTATATTTTAATTTGTATCGGGCTTTTATTAAATATGAAATTTGAACACAAGGTTTTTGTCCTTATTTCTTCTAATCCCCTCTGGAATTAATCTAGTTCTGCTTCATTCATCTCAAATTAGATAAGCCATAGGCTTGATGATTACTGATAAGTAAGGACTGAAAAGAGGAACACATTTCATGACAGAAGTGAAAACACCCAAACAGGCAAGTCTCTAGTGAACTGTGCTAAGGAGCCTCAGCGTGGACGTTAGGAAACTGCAGCTCTGATCTGGGTTAAGTCTGTCACGTGCAGAAATGGTTACTGCTTAACTCTGTGTTCGTTTTTCTTCTCTCGAGAAATTAACTGTGAAATTTAGAAATAATTTACAAATTCTTTACATTGTTTAAATACAATTAATTTTATACCCATAACAATGCAAGTTGGAAAGAAGGTAAACAAAAATAACATTTGTAACTTAAGGAAAAGGACAAAATACTGGAGCTATCAAGATACATTGGGTAATTTGTGTGTGTGTGTGCTCAGTCATGTCCGATTCTTCGAGACCCCATAGACTGCAGCCCACCAGGTTCCTCCGTCCACAGGATTCTCCAGGCAAGAATACTGGAGTGGGTTGTCATTTCCTTCTCCAGGGGACCTTCTCAACTCATGGAGTAATCTCTAGTCTATCAGAAATCATTACCCGGTACTTTATGCCACAGATATTTCATTAAATATGCTCAGTGAAAATATTGAAAGTAACAAATATCCTTGACTTGGAATATAAAGAATGAGAAGTTTATGTAAAAATTTTTCACGCACACAGCTAACTCTCTGGGGACTTCCCTTGTGGTCCAGCGGTTAAGCGTCCGCTTTGCAGGAGATGCAGGTTCAGCCCCTGGCTGGGGAACTATGACCTCACAAGCCGATGAGTAACTACTGAGCCCTCGGGCCACAACTAGAGACTCTATGCACTGCAGTGAAAGGTCCTGCATGCCACAACTAAGTCCCCACACGGCCAAATAAACAAATATAAAATAAACAAGTTAAATACCTAATTTTTTTTTTTTTAAAGCTGACCTTCTGTGATTTACCTTCCTCACATCTTCCTTATGGAATTCTCGACCACTGTCAGTTGGGTAGAAATGTCCTCCCCATCCACAGCCTTAATCCTGTTGCTTTCCTCAAGGTTTCCTCAAAATCCCATAATTATGAAACCAAAGCATCTTTTCTATATTTTATACAAGTTACGATTTCCCTAAAGCTCAACATTCAGAAAACGAAGATCATGGCATCTGGTCCCATCACCTCATGGCAAATAGATGGGGAAAGAGTGGAAACAGTGTCAGACTTTATTTTGGGGGGCTCCAAAATCACTGAAGATGGTGACTGCAGCCATGAAATTAAAAGACGCTTACTCCTTGGAAGAAAAGTTATGACCCACCTAGAGAGCATATTCAAAAGCAGAGACATTACTTTGCCAACAAAGGTCCATCTAGTCAAGGATATGGTTTTTCCAGTGGTCATGTATGGATGTGAGAGTTGGACTGTGAAGAAAGCTGAGTGCCGAAGAATTGATGCTTTTGAACTGTGGTGTTGGAGAAGACTCTTGAGAGTCCCTTGGACTGCAAGGAGATCCAACCAGTCCATTCTGAAGGAGATCAGCCCTGGGTGTTCTTGGGAAGGAATGATGCTGAAGCTGAAAGTCCAGTCCTTTGGCCACCTCATGGGAAGAGTTGACACATTGGAAAAGACCCCGATGCTGGGAGGGATTGGGGGCAAGAGGAGAAGGGGACGACAGAGGACGAGATGGCTGAATGGCATCACCGACTCAATGGACATGAGTTTGGGTGAACTCCGGGGGTTCAGGGAGTTCAGGGAGGACAGGTAGGCCTGGCATGCTACGATTCATGGGGTCACAAAGAGTCGGACACGACTGAGCGACTGAACTGAACTGATGATGCCTCGCTTCCTCGTGGACATCGACAGTGGAAGGTTCTTACAGAGGGCTGTTCTCCGAGGAGTCTCTCATGGCGAAGAGAGGACGTGCAAAATAGAACCGGATGTGATATGTGCGCTGAGAGAGAGAGCGCGCGCGCGTGCCAAAAGGCAACCGGAAGTGCCTGATGCTGCCGGCGAGGAGCACGGAGGAGCGGATACGTGAACCAGCCTTTCCAGGTTCATCAAGCCTTGGAAAGAGCCCAAAGGGCCCGAGTGTCCACTGCTTCCTACAGGCCAGTGGCTTTCTTTCTGTCTCTCTCTTTTTTTTTAATTATAATAGGGTGTTTCTGTTTTTTCTTTTTCTTTCTTTCTTTTTTTTTTTGAGATATATTCTCTCCTTTTAAAAATGTATTTATTTGGCTGTGCTTGTCTTAGATGCGGCATGCAGGATCTTTAGTTGTGGCATGTGGGGTCTAGTTCCCTGTCCAGGGATTGATCCCAGGCCCCCTGCGACGGGAGCCTGGAGTCTTAGCCCCTGGACAACAAGGGACGCCCCTAGGCCAGTGGGTTTCAATTTCCAACCACAGTGTAGCAGGAAATGCTTTCTATAAGTATGGAGGTGCAAAATGTACATGTAATAAATAAAAGTTTTGCATAACAGAATGTAACCCTTCAGTTTGTGAAAATACTGATATTTCAATCCTATTTAACCTTCTTTCATTTTGTGAAGGTGTGTTATAACCCACCAAATGGACCGTAACCTCAATTTGAAAGAAAATCTGCTACAGGCAATGGGTGTTAGAATGTGAAGGATACATTTAATCTGAGTTTTAGAAAGAGAACTGGCACCATAGGAGAAGAGAGTTTGGAAAGTGGAAAGATAGAATCAGGCAGTAAAGTGGTCTGGGCAAAGGGCTTAGAGTTAAAATAGCAAGATGCAGAATGTTAAGATCAGAGTTGGTGATTTTCTACATTACCGTTTTCAGGATTATTCACATTTTCAAAGAAAATCTTGAAGAAAGGGAAGGCTGCACGGGGTCTTAGCTGCAGCACCAGAATCTTTAGTTGTGGCATGTGAATTTTTAGTTGCCACATGTGGGATCTAGTTCACCAAGCAGGGCTTGAACCCTTGTCCCCACATTGGGAGAGCAGAGTCTTAGCCACTGGTCCACCAGCAAAGTCCCAAGAAAGGGAATTCTTAAGACAAAGGAATAGCTCCTCAAGAGAGGAGATAATTTAGGAATGCATCTTCCT
The DNA here is from genome assembly GCF_032452875.1 of Bos javanicus. NCBI lineage: Eukaryota > Metazoa > Chordata > Mammalia > Artiodactyla > Bovidae > Bos > Bos javanicus. Next base: position 78,011,329 of record NC_083883.1, on the reverse strand, counting down.
GGAGCTACTCAAGAAACCCTCCTAAAGGGATCCCCTGCACAGGATCTGGGCTTTGATTATGCACAGAAATTGGGGTTGGGGAGGGTCTGTTAACAGATACAAGTGTTATAAACAAGAGGGACAAATCATGGTAATACATGCCTTTGCCACCAGTTTCTCCTCAAAGAATCTCATCTCTCCTGTGTCAGGGCAAGGTTCCCTCTGACATAAGGTGAGTGCCAGGAATCGGTCACTAAAATATTTTCTAACTGTGTGTGGAGTGAGGACTCGACAAACTGAAGGAAGAAAACACCACTTCTACATCCGAGCAGCTGTGTGTTGACGTATCTTTTTCTCTAACACTCAAAAGATTGTATAAATGATGTTAAAATGACAAAAAGAAAAATAGTCATTGTCTCTACCATATCAATTATTTCCTCTTTTTCTCTTGGCTGTAGCCATAGCATATGCACAATTTGAATTCTCTTTGTCACCGCCTTCAACATTTCCACAGGGCCACATGGTCTCGGTAGAACTAAAGCCAGAAGCATATTCCAAGTCCCACTGATGGTGTTTACAGATGTTCCCCCGTTTTTCCCCAACTCAGTTTTAAATTCACACCTCCATGCAGGTCCCTGTTGCCACAGGAGGGGACGAATTTGAAATGGGAGAAAATCACTGTGATTCACCTAAGGTGTCTCGGAAAGGCAGTTCTAGAATTTGAATCCAGTGCTGCTTGTTCACATGAGGTCTTTTCAACCCACGTTCAAGGCTGAGCCTCTTCTGCACAGCCGACATACAGAGAGATTTAGAGGTGACGTTACAGTCCATGGACACGAAACAGAGTGGAAGCTCATTCTTATTTTCCTGCTTCGTCCCGTCTAATTTAGATCGAACGCAAATCCTTCTTGTTAAGCAAACAGCCTCCTCCTTTTCATGATGCCAGTCCCTACTTCAAAGGCCTTTTGTTTTCTGTGGTCTCCAGTATTTCTCCACTTCACTCACTGTCTATTCCCTCAGCCCAAGTGACATTCCCTTACACGTGAGCCTTTTATTCTAATGTTTTCCCCTCTTCCTTACTTTGATTTCGTCGCCTTTTACCTTTTTCATGCTTTCGGAAGAGAGCCCTTCTCTTCTGAAGCAATTTCATCTCGTTGCAGAGGCTCCTTTAAGGAAAAATTTTAAAAGCCAGCTTTCATGTGCCCCCCATCCTGCGTCCCCTGAGAGCCCAACAAAATCAGCTACTGCAGTGCCGAAGAACAGATCAAAACCAGCCCGAGCCCACCGTCTTTGTTTGTCGTATTTATTTATTTATTTGTTGTGCTTTGCATTTAGAAGTGGATTCTGAGAATTCCTCCCAATTCGAGGGCAGCCCTGCACTGGATACTGAAGTAAAACGTAAGTAAATGGAGAAAAGGAAGAAGACGGTAAACCGTATACACCACTGATACTATTCATATATGCACCACTGGTACCACGTATAAAATAGATAACTGATGAGAACCTTCTGTACAGCACAGGGAATGCTTCTCAGCACTCTGTGCTGACCTGAATGGGAAGGAAATCCCAGAAAGAGGGGATATATATATATATATATATATATGCTATGGCTGATTCACTTTGTTGTACAGTAGAAACTAACACAACATTGTAAAGCAACTATGCTCTGATACATTTTTTTTAAAAGCAAGATAAAAGTAAAGAAGAAGAAAAAATTATCTCATTTTTGTGACTATCTAATCAATGTAGCCAATGAGGTGATGTACTGAGTTAAACATACTACACTATTAAAATTCATTTCACCCCTTTCTCTTCCCTTTCTAATTCGGTCTCTAGACAATTTTAAATTACATAAGGAGCTCACGTGTGCAGCTGGGCAGCAGCCCTGTTCTAGAGGGGGCCCTTCTGCTCCCACAGGGCGTGTGCTTGACAAGAAGCAGCCGTGTTCCACCACACGTATGCTCATTGCCTGTTGTACTTGTTACCGTCAAGATGCAACCTGATTAAATATGAAAATATAAGCAAAAGAAGAGGCCTGTTATTTCTAAGAAAGACTAGAAAATGGCGAGTTGCTAAAATAAGTTACTATTAAGTGTAGATATGACAAATGTCAACAAATGGAGAGAAACTATAAAATATATCAAGCGGCACTTTATTGAGTTTCTTCCATGACACTCCTTATTATCCCCACTTTACACAAGTGAAAACTGGAATTCTAGATAATACATTATCAGTTCACTTCAGTCACTCAGTCGTGTCCGACTCTTTGCGACCCCGTGGACTACATTATAGGCGTGACAGGTAAAGCTTCCCAGGTGGCTCTAGTGGTAAAGAACCCACCTGCCAGTGCAGGAGATGAAAGAGATTGGGTTCGATCCCTGGGTTGGGAAGATCCCCTGGAGGAGGGCAAGGCAACCCACTCCAGTATTCTTACCTGAAGAATCCCATTGACAGAGGAGCCTGGCGGGTTATGGTCTATAGACTCTCCCATTTTTCTGCACTATCTCTACTTTCTAAAAACAACTTAGCCCAAGATTTACAGATGAATGAAAATGTCTATGTCACCCTAATTCCCCTAAAAAAAAACATTGATCTCCATAGGAGTAATTCTAGTGAATTAAATTAACCTAAAACCAAATTTTCAAAAGAGAGTCTTCATTGACCATATGCAATTAAATTATCCTTTAAAAAATAAAACAATTTAGTCCAGGTGCAATTGAATTTTCCCATCTGGCCATTTCTTCCTCATCTAGAAAATGTAAGCGGTCAGTACAGAGCTTAACGAAGCCCAGCTATTGACCTCTGCAGGTCAGTATGTGTGCTTGGTATTAGTCAGACACAATTCAGTTGTCAAATTTGCAGTTGAGGGAAAGATGACTGCTTCAGTTCTTAGTACTTATTCCAGGAACCCATGGGTTCCCTGTGGTCTTCTGCATAACTATTTGTCATATTTGAAGCAAAGTGTGAAAGTGTTAGTCACTCAGTCACATCCAAATCTTTGCAACCCCATGGACTCTAGCCCACCAGGCTCTTCTGTCCATGGGATTCTCCAGGCAAGAATACTTGAGTGGGTTGCCATGCCCTCCTTGAGGGGATCTTCCTGACCCAGGGATTGAACCCAGGTCTCCTCGCATTGCAGGCAGATTCTTTACCATCTGAGTCACTAGGGAAGCCCTATTCAAAGGGAAGCTGCCTTCACATGCAATATTGACCTTACAGGGCCATCTTGCAGGACAGAGAAAGTGTTCCTGGCCTGAGTGTCTGTGCTTCGGCCACAGATTTATCCTAATCCTCACCAGTCATCTCGCTTTGGGCAGATGCCAAGGGGCACAAGCCTGGCTGTTCAGGGCAGGGGTGGGGGTGGGGGTTGGAACAGGTGGATCTGAGCAGTCATAACAGTACCCAACCTTTCCTACGTTTATCGTTTAATGAATCTAATTGAACCTCTTGTTCTAAAAGACAAATTAACCGGAATTTTCAACTGTCAAGTGAGAAGACAACAGAAGACGGAAACTGCTCACATAGACCAATGAAAACGCATCACCGTGTGGGAGGCTAAGCTTGGCGGGTGGGAAGGGGCTTTTCTCTCCCTCAGGCACCAAGTCTGTGCCACGTGGCTCAAGGAGGAGACGTGGGGCTGTCATGCCTCCTGACCCAGAAGCAGAGGCAGGCGCTCAGGTGTTCGTGCCCGTCACATCTCAGGAAGTGAGTTAAGCTCACCTAACCTCCAGGTGCCGGAAAAGGCAATGGCCCCCCACTCCAGTACTCTTGCCTGGAAAATCCCATGGATGGAGAAGCCTGGTGGGCTACAGTCCATGGGGTCGCTAAGAGTCGGACACGACTGAGCGACTTCACTTTCACTTTTTCACTTTCATGCATTGAAGAGGGAAATGGCAACCCACTCCAGCAGTCTTGCCTGGAGAATCCCAGGGATGGGGGAGCCTAGTGGGCTGCCGTCTATGGGGTCGCACAGAGTCGGACTTGACTGGAGCGACTTAGCAGCAGCAGCAGCAGACCATCTTGTCCTCACTTAGCCCTGCAAATAAAGCTGCATGCGTGCTCAGTTACTTAGTCATGTCCGACTCTTTTGTGTCCCCATGGACTGTAGCCCACCAGGCTCCTCCATCTATGGGATTTCCCAGGCAAGAATACTGGAATGGGTTGCCATTTCCTCCTCCAAGGGATCTTCTAGACTCTGGGAACGAACCTCATCTCCTGAGTCTCCTGCATTGACCAGCGGATTCTTTACCACTGAGCCACCTGGGAAATCTCCGTAAACAAAGCTTCTTCCCCTCAGTCTGCCTTGTCCTCCGGCTCCCACACACGTCACATGCTCACTAGCCGCTCAGCCCTCCAAGCAGGATGGGGACGGGCAGGAAACACCTCCCCAGATAAACCTCCATTGTCTCAGAGTCTTTGTGGGATGCTGGTTAGACATTTCCACTCTCCTAGGATATTCAAAAATCAATCACAAAATAATCTTCTTCCTAGTGAAGCTGTGAAAAACATTTGGCAACTGATTGATGAGTGTTTCCAATGAACAAACAAACCAAATGTCCCTTCATTAAGTCAGTGGGCCATATGTTCGGGTTTTATTGGGCATCTACTATGTGCCAGCAATGAAACAGTGGCTCACTGTCCACTGAATCCAGGGTAAGCAAGGCGCTAGCAGGGAAGCTGGAAGAAATCTCAGGAGCCATAGAAACTGCAGACACGTTTATTCTCTCCAGGCTGGCACAGCAGCAAAAAGGGTTTCTCAGGTGCGGCTTGTACACCTTTACAGAACAAAAGCTGTGGCAAAGCAGGGACGACGTGATGCGCATGCACATTGCTGTATGTGATCCCAGCTCTTACATAGCCAGGCAGTCACTGTTCACCAGCTGTGGGGCGAGAGAGCCTGACTGATGCCATCTTGGCTACCTGCTATTTCCCCACAGATTGGTGTCAGGACACAAAAATAAACGAGAAAGAGTCTCGGGCCCAAAGAGCTTGATGCCTAATGCCAGAGGCAAAGTGTAAAAACAGCACAATCGTGCAAAACAGAGGCGTAAACCAGGTGGGCAGTCAGGAGAGACTCCCACATGGAAGAAGCAGAACTGGGCCTTAAAAGGTTAGTAGAACTGTGTCGGAGAATAAAGGAGAAGCACAGAGACTGGCCTTTGAAGACATCTAGAGGCACGGATAGGCTTGGTAAGGGAAGCATTGGCGGAGGCTGGAGAGAAACGCAGAAAGGTGTGAGGAAGAAAGGGAGAAAGAAAAAGAAAGAAATAGAGGAAGAAGGAAAGAAGGGAGGGAAGGAGGAGGGAAGGAGCAAAGAGGGTGGAGAGAGACAGGAAAAAGGTGGGGCTCAGTCTAAAGACCAGATGCACCACGGTGAAGAGCCGGACATTGGCCTCAGAGGTTGAGGTCAGCAGAGATGTCTAAGCCTGAGAAAGAGGAGAGACAAGGTCAGACGTGTGTGCTGAAACGTGAACCTAACACAGTGACCAGTGCGGTGGCACATGGCGCCCTCGGTACATGTATGGTCTCAGAAAACGAATGTCAAGACCATACTGGAGGGGAGACGTGACTGGTTTTACGGGGAGTGAAATGCAGGTGAGAGGCGAGGCCCCCGTGGTCAGGAAGAGGAGGATGAACAGGAGGGAGCGGTCAGCAGGGACTGTGGGGTATGATGGATGTCCTTGTTTAGAGGCTCCATGTCGAGGAAAGAGGAAAGAGCCCTGCTGGTGTGATTCAGAGGATGGAGGTCCCTCTCATGAGAGAAGAAAGGTCACGGGAGGATCAGGGTCTCTGGGAAAATCATCTCTGTCGTAATATGTAGGTAATAGTCATGAGATTATATCTTTAGTATGCCTTCCTTTAGGTTTTACATTTCATGGAGGTCATATAGGTCACAGCATGATGTTTGATGGTTTCCCAGGTGGCTCTAGTGGTAAAGAACCCACATGCCAATGCAGGAATTGCAGGAGACGGGAGTTCGATCCCTGGTTAGGGAAGATCCCCTGGAGAAGGGCATAGCAACCCACTCCAGAATTCTTGCCTGGAGAATCCCATGGACAGAGGAGCCTGGAGGGCTACAGTCCCTGGGGTCGCAAAGAGTCAGACAGGACTTACCGACTAAGCAGCGGATGCTTGGTACAAAGTAAATGTTCTGTTTAATTTAGGGGAGAAAGGAAGGGGGAGGGAAGGAGAGGAAGAGACGGGGAGGGAGGCAGGGTGGAAGAGGGAAGCGGCGTTCTGCTTGTGGGCCTACAGTCCAGGAGAGAAGTGCGCGGCTCTGCAAATAGGATCGTTCACATAGAACCCGAATTCAATGTGCACATTATTGCATCAGTGATGTTGTGCACATGCAGCTTTGCCTGCTCAACCTCTGTACAGATTTTAAACACCGACAAATTGCTCCCCGGCTAAAGGGCACTTTTCACATATGCTTCTGTCTCTTTCCAGGGAAGCCGCAACTACGTGATTAATTCTGAAGGAAGTCTTTGTGACTGAAATGTGATTCTTCTTAATTTCAAAGCATCCTTAAAGTGTGGTAGGATATTACTGACCTTTATTTCACGGCCTTATGGAGGACTAGTATGTCTCCAGTAACACACTTCCCTGTCCCATTTCAAACGGTGAGTTGTAAACATCCAGAAAACCACAGGCGTTCTAACAGGCACTGTCTGGGAACTCCCAGGTGGCGCTAGTGGTAACGAATCTGCCTGCACGCACGAGACACACCAGATGCGGGTTCCATCCCTGGGTCGGGGGAGCCCCTGGAGGAGGGCATGCAACCCACTCCAGTATTCTTGCCTGGAGAATCCCAAGGACAGAGGAGCCTGGCGGGCTACAGTCCACAGGGTCGCAAAGAGTCGGACACAGCTAACGTGACTTAACACAGGGGCAAGCCAAAATGTTCAAGCCTGACAACCGAAGGCCCCACACTGCACTCAAACCACAGCTATCACGTTGCCGCTCGGAAGACCACTTTGTCATCACCAACCGTATTCAGAAAAAGGGTTGAAATGATTAGCACATTCCAGGAAGGAACAGAAAAGGAAACATTACAGGAGGCAGGAGTCTAACACTGCCTGTCTTTAAATGTGGAGTCAGATATTCTACGAGAGGCTCAATTTTGCCTTTAATAAGCCTGACTTAATGGGACATGACTGACATCCGCCCCTATTTCATCTATTATAGTGTTCTTCAATCGCTTGAGCGTTCCTTAATCAAAAGGAGAGTTCCTCACCACCCTTGGGTATCAAAGGAGAAGGTTTCTATAGCTATTACTAAACCGAAGAATTATTCTTTGAAGACGCTAAGGTGAAACATTGGAAAAAAAATCCTTCCGGGATACAGATGAAAAATGCCACATGCACACGTCTCCCAAGTACGCGGTGCAAACCATCCAAAGACTAATAAGAACACAGGCCCACGCTGACTGCGCACGAGCGCTCACATCTCCTGTGCTCGCCTTTCCACTCGCCTGACGCACGTGGAGTCGAGAAGGACTAGGTAACGAGCCCAGCCCCGATTAATGAGCCAGGTGAGCAAGCGACCCCAGAAACACTTTCATTTCCATAAACCTTTTACGCCAAGGAGCCACGCCAGGGCGGGAGGGATATCGCCATGGCAGAGCCAAAAATATGTAGCTCTGTAACACGCGAACAATGGTGACAGTTCCTGCATTCAGGCAGGTTCTCTCTATGGCCATAATGCCACTGGGTAAAAGTTATTTAATTACTTTGTTCTGAAAACCCATGCCTTTTGGGTTCAAAAGAAACCTTTAGAAGGCCCGCTGGGAATTAAAATAATTAGCACATAGCCCATTATTTGAAAGCTCGATCCTGTGAGACTAAGTCATTACAAAATCAAGTCAGAAATGACTCGACTTTTTTAATGCTGTGGCTGGCAAATGAAGTCCTTTTTTTATTATTATTATTTCTTTTTTAAGATAGAAACCTACCTATTTGAAAACAGAAGCTGTTAACTTGCTCCTTGAATTTAACATCTGGTAACATTTTCATCTTTTGCAAACTAGTAAAATGTTATAGTATTTTTGACAGCGGGAGTTCAGTGCCAGAAGAAATTTTATCAGTACAAAGAGACTGCTAAATGGGTTTCTTACTGGGCCACGGGGTTTCTTAATCCTTATCTTACAGCATTAAAAAAAAAAAAGCGCTGCAGGGTGGGTGCTATTTGCCTATGATTTCTCCAGGAATTAATTTAGGGAGAAATTAATGGCCAAGCCATTAATGGGCCACAGCTCAGCTCCTATAGTAGGTTAACGTGTAGAGTGGAACCCACGGACGTTTGGACGTCTGGGTTACTGAAAGACTTTCCGCCACCGCACCGTCACTGCCACCATCTGTTCCTTCTTTTTCTATCGACTGCCTCTATCCTTCATTGCACCACATTGGCCATTCATCAGTTTTGTCTGTAAAATAACCTTAAGTACCGTGGGATAGTCAAAGGCAGGCTTCCCTGGTGGCTCTCTGGTAAAGAATCCGCCTGCCAATGCAGGAGACCCCGGTTCAATCCCTGGATCGGGAAGATCCCCTGGAGGAAGGCATGGCAACCCACTCCAATATTCTTGCCTGGAGAATCCCGTGGACAGAGGTGCCTGGTGGGCTGCAGTCCACGGGGTCGCAAAGAGTCGGGAATGACTCAGAGACTGAACCACCACCACCACCAGTCAAAGGCAGACGTGAAAATGTGACCGGCAGACTTCTTATATGGAAACATGAAAACACTGGGGCACCAAGCAGAGCCTTCTCGGGGTGTCTGCCGAGCCGTCTGTGCTGTGAGCAGCAGGATGAAACAGAAGAAGCGGTCACGGAGCAGCCTGATGCACAGACATCGGCTGTGGGCTGAGAATCGGGATGCTGCATTCTGGTTCTGGCACCTGCCGGTTCTAGAGACTTACTCAAGTCCCTCAGACTTCCATTTCCTCATCTGCAAAACTGGGGAAATAAGGAGTGAGGATTAAAGTCATGATCACTCTGCCTGGCAGTGGGAGGGCTCGCTATGGGTCGTGGTTATGCTTGTTGTTCCTATAGGCACTTGGGAAGCTGCGGTTGACAATCATTATTTCGTATTCCTTTCTTACTCCTTTTTTTTTGGCAGCACAGGATCTTAGTTCCCCAACCAGGGTTCATACCTGGGTCCCCTACAGTGGAAGCTCAGAGTCTTAATCGTTCGACCATCAGGGAAGTCCCAATAATGATTACTTTAAACAACAGATACACACTACTGGATATAAAGTAATCAACAAGGACCTATTGCATAGCACAGGGAGCTCTACTCAACACTCTGTAAGAACCTATGAGGGAAAAGAATCGAAAAGAGTGGATATATGTAAATGCATAACAGATTCACTTGGCTGTACACCAAGTGTACACACAAAATAACACAACACTGTAAATCAACTATACTTCCATAAAAAAGGAAGTAAAAGTTTCCATCTCCTTATGATTTTGATCAGAAGAAAGCTAGAAGCGCACACACTCACACATGAAGAGTTTGATTGACCGCAACAATATAATGTGAGTGAAACATTTGTCTGCTCAATTTTCCAAAGCCTCTGAACACAAATAAATTATTCAGCAAGGACTTGGAAGCACAGATCACTTCTCTGAGGACAAGGAGGGTCGTGCCCTGTAAATGCTCTGATTGCAAGGCTCTGCCTCCGTCTGATCTGTCAGTGGTCTTATAGAATCAACGCAGAGGTCAAAAAGAGAATTAGCACCTTTTCAAAAGCAAAACAATTATTTAAAGTCTTGGTGAAGGAAAAAAATAATGTTACTCTCACCCACGTGTTCTGTGCAGTTCTCACATGGAACTGAGGAAGAAACTCAGATGAGCAGGTCTCCAGGGCAGAGAACATGATTTCATTGTTATTAAAGTATATAATTGCTTTAAATATATAAATATGTTTTGAATATTTACTATATGTTTGGCACATGCTAAGTGATTTTAATGGGCTGTCTTATTGAGGAACTCTAGAAGGAAATGGAAGCTTTAAAAGATTAGTAATTTGTCCCAAATCTCACAGCAACAAAGAGAAATAAGGGGCCCAGTTCTTACCCTCAGTCTCTCTGCTGACAAAGCTGACAGCTTCTCACACTACACTGTGCCCCTGAAATCACACTTTTTTAAAAAGAATTTGTAAGATTAGAATAATTCAGGTGTCTCCAAAAACCTCTTTTTAGAAAAGAAAAAAGTATCTGGTATATTTTCATGAAAAGAGAGGACACTTCCTGTACAGCCCTGCAATTTTATGGACTACAATCAAAGACACACATTACATCCATGAAGAAGGAAAAACTTGGAAACGCACAGTCAAGTTTGCATGGACGGTAGAAAGGAATTCATGTCATGAAGGTGGAGGAGAGGGATAAGGTTAAACTGGCCTTCAGAGCATCAAATGACAGGCAGTAAAACGGCCTGAACCCAAAGCTTGATCAAAACTGTGGATCTGTAATGATAGACCCCTTCACTGTTAACATCGGAGTACAACTTCCCTCCCTGATTTCAGGACACCAGACGGAAGACTGCATGTTAAGCCTTGAGCAGAAGCATGAAGACGACAAAATTCATGGGATGCTGAAACTGAGGAGCCCGCGGGTCTCCGCCGTTCCGTACAGGGACCTTGTTGTTGTTGCTGTTCAGTCACTAAGTCGTGTTGGCTCTGCGACCCCGCGGACTGCAGCACGCCAGGCTTCCCTGTCCTTCGCTAGCCCTGAGCTTGCCCAAACTCATGTCCGTTGAGTCGGTGATGCCATCCAGCCACCTCATCCTCTGTCGCCCCAGGGACCTACCTCGTCCTAGACGAGACAAAGCCCGGTGGGCGAGGCTGGGCCTCTGTGCTCGGCATGTGCGGCACCTTCAGCAAGTGGCTTACACCTTTTTGTGTCAGTTCCATGAGTCACCAAGTGGGGAAAACCGTTTCTACCTGGGGATAGCAGTGACGGTATCTACTCCATGGGGCTTTGATAAAGATCAAATGATTTGTAAAGCACGTAGAACAATAATCAACTCAGAGTAGGTTAGTTTTCGGTTAAATAAATACCTTCAGGTGTGTGTCTATATAGAAATATTTGACCTATAGATCACATCTGGAAACTACATTGACTGCTTTCCGTGTTCCAAGTGCTGGGATAAATTCCTGAGTTGGATGAGTTTATTTAATCCTTGAAACAACATGTGGAGGTGGCACTGCTCAGATGAGCAAATTGAAGTTCGAGAAATTTGTTCAAGGTCACGTGACTCATAAACCTTGGAACTAAGAGCCAACCCAGGCCATCTGGCTCAAGCCCTTGCTCTTAATTAGAAAACGGATAATTATTCTCCTAAGTACAGGAAGGAAATCTCATCATTAAAGAACTGGGAGAATTGGTTCATGATAAGCATCAAATGAGTTCCAAAGCTAGCATTAAAAACAATGTTTATTGGCGTATGGTTGCTTTATGATGTTGTGTTAGTTTCTGCCATACAGCAGAGTGAATCAGCTGCATGTAAGCATAGATCCCTTCTTTTTTGGATTTCCTTCCCATTTAGGTCACCACAGAGCATTGAGAAGAGTTCCCTGTTCTATCAGGGGAAGTTCTCATTAGTTATCTATTTTATACAAAGTATCTGTGTCAGTCCCAATCTCTCAATTCATTCCACCCCCCCATCCCCCTACTCAGTGTCCATATGTTTGTTCTCTGTGTCTCTACTTCTGCTTTGTAAATAAGATCGTCTATAACAATTTTTTCAGATTCAATATATATGCATTAACATACACTATTTGATTTTTCTCTTTCTGACTTAATTCATTCTGTATGACAGTCTATAGGTCCATCCACATCTCTACAAATGACCCAATTTCATTCCTTTTTATGGCTGAGTAAAATCCCATTGTATATATGTACCACATCTTCTTTATTAATTTATCAGTTAACAGATTTTTTGGTTTAAATTTTAAAAATTAAAACAGAGGTAGCATTGTATATTGTCTTTAACATAAAAGGAACATGGGCATGTTTGTCAATGATCGTTTATATGATTCCACATGTATCTTTAAACTCTTATGCTTCCAATATTGACTGACGTCACTATAAACAGACAAGAAGAAAATAGCCTCAGAGATTAAAGATGACCTAAGTATGTTAGCGGAGAAGGCAATGGCACCCCACTCCAGTACTCTTGCCTGGAAAATCCCATGGACGGGATGCAGTCCATGGGGTCGCTAAGAGTCGGACACGACTGAGCAACTTCACTTTCACTTTTCACTTTCATGCATTGGAGAAGGAAATGGCAACCCACTCCAGTGTTCTTGCCTGGAGAGTCCCAGGGATGGAGGAGCCTAGTGGGCTGCTGTCTATGGGGTCGCACAGAGTCAGACACGACTCAAGTGACTTAGCAGCAGCAGCAAGTATATTAGCCTCATTCTCTACTGGAACTTTCCATCTTATTTATTAGGTCTGCATTAGACTAGAGACAAGCCCTTCTCTTCTTCATCATCCTCAAGTTACACTCTTAGACATCCGAAATGGATGACGATCATTACTGACATCTGTCCTCTCCCACATGGGGCCCTAGCTCACCACTTTCCAAACCAGGTCCAGGTAAGAATGTCCTATGGGAAGTATGATCCCACAGGAATGAATGATCCAAGGAAAAGAAAAAAGTCCTAAACAAATAAACTGATATGTTTAACTGTGAACTGGTTTCCCTTTTTACTGCAGATTTACCAAGAGTGACTCATATATCGGCCAGTGCATGCACTGTGAACCTCCGCCAAGGGGATTCCATAAAGCAGTGTGTCTCACATTTGACCGCAGAGACTGCAGCTGCTGGAGCACAGATTTCTATTTCCTGGAGGTAGGTGAGCTCCAGGGCACACTCTGGCCCCTGGCACTTTTGCATTATCTGTTTTTACACACAGCAGTTTGCAGAGGTCCGTATTATTACCTCTGTTATGAGACTGACACTAGAGCTGGGGACACCGACTGACTTGGCTGCAAGTGTGAATCGCTCAGTCGTGTCCAACTTGTTGTGACCCCGTGGACTGCAGCCCACCAGCTCCTCTGTTCACGGAGGCAGGAATACTGGAGTGGGTGGCCAGTCTCTTCTCCAGGGGATCTTCCTGACCCACGGGTCGAACTCAGGTCTCCCACATTGCAGGAGGATTCTTTACCATCCGAGCTACCAGGGAAGCACCGCCTTGGCTGAGGTTGCAGTTATTAGCGGTTGCAACTGGATTCAAACCCAGGTCAACCTGCTGCAAATGGTCTTGCTCTTCCTACTTACAAAGAAACGGGTCAGACCCTCAAACAGCAGACTGCCCGCTCACTCCCTGGTTTCCTCCCTCCCAGCCTTCTGGTTACTGCCAGCAGGAACCTGACACCTGGATGAGAGGAAAGAAAGCCCGTAACTGTATATTTGGTTTTCCTCCTCCTCCTCCTTACCCTCTAGTATAGAGTACGTCCCGTAAAGTTAATACCTCACATTGACACTGAGGATTTTTTTTTCAGTTGTAACAACTTGATTTCTGAAGCATAATTTCAAAAACATTACATAATAAATATGCTCCAGTGATTAAAATTGATATGTTCTGCAGAATCAAACAGAAAACATCATGAAAATATTTTTAAAGTTTTCATGCTGAAGAAATCATCTAATCCATCACTAAGAAATCTAGCCTGAAGACCGAAAATTTTTGAAAACACAGATCTTTGATCCACTGGAACATGAGTGCAAACATCCCTTTCAAAGACTACTAGGAACCCAGAAACATCCCAGTGTAAGTCAGATTTCCATCGGGAAAATGCAGGGCCTGTGGGCTGGCGGAGCCATCACCTTCTATTGGTGGGCAGGCAGGGGTGGGACAGAATGCAGTCTAAGCTCATTCAGGAGCTCAAGAATCAGACTTTTACCTTTCTTGCAAGAATCCTGTCTCCCCGTGCATATAGGATTTCTTTCCTTGGGAACTTCCCTTGTGGCTCAGACGGTAAAGCGTCTGCCTGCTATGCGGGAGACCTGGGTTCAATCCCTGGGTCAGGAAGGTACCCTGGAGAAGCAAGTGGCACCCCACTCCAGTACTCTTGCCTGGAAAATCCCATGGATGGAGGAGCCTGGTAGGCTACAGTTCATGGGGTCGCAAAGGGTCGGACACGACTGAGCGACTTCACTTTAGGACAAATAAAAGCAGCCCCGTGGCACATCCAGACTTTTCCTAACGTGCTCAAAAATTGACTGTCACATATTCAAGAGTCGCAGGATTATTTCATTCACTCTAATATCACCCAAACTTTTCTTCTTTCTACAGCCTTCATCCTCTTACTTAATACTTTATCAGCAGTGATTTTATTGAGCTGCTACTGCATGCTGTACTTATTATTTCTAATGCTCTCAACAACCGTGCAAGATACATGAAGAACAAGAATTTCTGAGACTTCCCTGGCTGTCTCGTGGGTAAGGCTTTACTCTCCAGTGCAGAGGGTGTGGGTCTGATTCCTGGTCAGAGGATGAGACCCCACATGCCTCTCAGTCAAAGAACCAAAAACGTGAAAAACAGAAGCAGTGTTGCAAAAGATTCAATAAAGACTTTAAAAATGGTCCACCTCAGTAAAAAAAAAAAAAAAAGAAAACTTGAAAAAGATTAAGAATTTCTTAACCCCTCTGAGTACATTAGGATAAATTTACTTGTGAAAACATTTTCTTAGTATTTAATATTTATCTCTTCTATTCCAGTTCAGGATTTCTGTGGTTATTACAGAAAACACACTTAGGTGAAAGTGTCAGCTGCTCAGTCACATCTGACTCTTGCAACCCCATGGACTATAACACGTCAGGCTCCTCTGCCCATGGGCTTCTCTAGGCAAAAAAAACTGGATGGGTCGCTGTTTCCTTCTCCAGGGGATCTTGCCGACCCAGAGGTCAAACCCGGGTCCCCTGCACAGACCATTTTCTTGAGTGGAACAGGCAAACCTTACAGTCATGTCCATGTGCACAGGTTGTGGTTTTCATTTCTAGGTGGGGGATGGGGAAGGGAATTATTCAGAATCTGCACCTTCTACACAGTCCTAAATTCAAAGGTCTCCATCTCCTTCAGCTCCCACTCCAGTTTTCACTGAAAAATTTACTTTGGTCAAATCAACGCAGTGTTTTCTAAACTGCAAGGTAACAGGAACCAGATCCTAAACACTGTGATAAAATCGATCATTTTCCCTTGTGTTCACGCATCTGACATGGCTTCACTGTATAAGGAGGTAGCATTTCTCATTTTTCACCACTGATCTGTTCTTAGCTTCTGAAATTTTTGACAGCAAAGCCTCTTGAAATTTGGTTGGGAGTAAAGGCTGAGACAGCATGTAATCAACCAAGCTAAACATAAATTCCTTTTTCAATTCCTTTTCTCAATTGCTTTTGAGTTGTTCTCAAAAGTATCTATGGCTCCATAATACACAAAAGAAGTGAGAAGGCAGAAAGTCTACACTCCCTGCAAAGTAAATTCTTAAACGATTTTAAATTTTGCCCCCCAAATCCCAATACTTTATATTTTACTGTATTTGGATGTTTGCATGGTGTTCAAACATTCTTTGAACACAATTACGAAGGTACTTCTCATAAACGCTGCTGTCAACACCTATGTGTTTTTGGTAGCTAATAAACATTACCCAAAGAAACTTCTTTTCTCATTTGCTAATGTCAAGTTTAGGGAGTAAAAGATGTGAAGTCGGGACTGTTTGAACTTGACGAAGCAGGTGGAGGGGGAATGTGGCTAAATTCAGACACAGTCTGATGGAAGGTTGGACCCACGTGCTCTGGGTCCTTCCGTTCAAGAATGAATAGAAAGAGAGTACGTGGGAGGGGGCAGAAAGGAGAGGAGCCACAGATTTCAACACAGGGTGGGATCAATTCCCACTAAATGCTCCATGTTTAATAAATTCCTCTACCCTCAGGAGTAATAAGCCTTTTAGGAGGCAAAATTTTATTTTACATAAATTCATGCCGGAATATAAACATGTATTAATTAATAGTAACCATTTTAACAAAGAAAACATGTAAGCCATTAATGGCAATCTAGCTTTAAATCATTAACTGGCATGTTTCAAACCCAAGAGAGATTTGACATTATGACAACTGACTTGCAGCAGCAGACAGAATACTCTGCTATCAAGAAAATTCCCTGTAGCGCACAAACCTCAAGAGTAAGATCCGTTTCTTAGGGGAAAAATATTGAGGCTAGAGAATTTTCAGATGAAAACTCCTGTTTTCTTCACTGGGAGAGAGCCAGAAAAAAACTGAGAAACAGATAAACAGTGGTGGAGGTGGTGGGTGAACTGCAGGAAGGGGAATTCTTGCTTTCTTATGGAATTTGGTAAAATGTGCCCAAGTTCTGTGATGGCAGGTCACGCTAGCTGCAGTTAGTGGGGTGATGCCAGTCGGCATCTTCTTATGTCAGGCTGCCAGTTTAGCTCAGAATGTGGAGAACGATCAATCCAATTCCGTACAA
The DNA here is from genome assembly GCF_032452875.1 of Bos javanicus. Lineage (NCBI taxonomy): Eukaryota > Metazoa > Chordata > Mammalia > Artiodactyla > Bovidae > Bos > Bos javanicus. Next base: position 77,994,861 of record NC_083883.1, on the reverse strand, counting down.
AGAGGAGAAGAATGGGGGAGCAGGACGAGGCAGAGATGGAAGATCTAGGAAAACTAGAATTACACGCAAAACCCACTGGAGACGACAGGTATGTACACAGCTCCAGATTTACCGTGAAGCTCAAGATGTGGCCCCCTCATGGCCTGGGCTCTTCCGACGTCTGGGGTGATGACCCAGAAATGTGTTTACGGGGGAATATAAGTTTGAAAAATTTGAAAAGTTTGACTATTTTAAATACAACAGGCTTACGATTTTGGTCATCTACTCCGGCTCACCCTCGTTTTCCCTTTTGTTAACGCGTGCGGAGAAGCTGGGATACATACAGCTGAGGGGCAGTTGAGATGGGGGTACATTTGATCTGGAATCGCAGCAGGAGTGTCGGGGTCATTTTAGGTGGAAAAACTTAATGCACAGAATTATTGACTGGGAAAGTAGATGGGAGTAAAGAGGGGCTGGCTGGTAAGAAAGAAAATTCTGAAAAAAAAAAAAAAAACCATAGGAATGACAGAAATCAAGGACAGTCACCGCCCTAGGGCTGAGATCAAGTGTGGGGCGGGCAGTGAGGGGGCGCTTCCCTAATGGAGAGCCTGACTTTGCTGGCAAGAGCAAGAGAAGCGAGCAGCTAATTGATAAGAAATACTGTGACTTGTCTGGGCTTCTCAGGTGACACAGCGGTGAAGAATCCACCCACCGGTGCAGGACACGGAGGAGACGTGAGTTTGGTTCCCTGGGTCAGGAAGAGCCCCTGGGCAGAGAAGACTGGTGGGCCACAGTCCCTGGGGTGGAAAAAGAGCCCTCTAAAGTGACTGAGCATGCACATACGTGCCTGCATGGCATTCATCAGGATTTAAAACTTTTTTATTTCTTGTATTTTCTTCCCTCATTCTGGATACCGACATGCTTTTGTATTGAACTCTGTATTGATAATTCTGTACATTTCTCTTTAAATTTCCCCAAAGCATATAAGCTTCAGGTCCACCCAAACTTGGATCTACCCCTGTGTACATGAGTCATACAAAGATGGGTCTTGTAATGGCAAATCAAATCTGATGATTTCGTCCTTACACATGTTTAAAAGTAAGCATTATTTAGATACTCATCTGAGGCTTTTGGTTTTTTTAATCCTAAAACAGTAAAAGCAAATCTAAGACTTCTAATTATTATGGAAATATTGAACTCCATCATCAGACTACCTTCTGCACCAAGACTAACACAAAAACCAAGGTCTTGGCTCTCGTGAAGTCCCTCACACTAAGGTGTTACGTTTTTTAAAAACAAACTTTATTCAAATCAAAACTAAAAAAAAAAATTGTTTTCTCAGCCTCACTTCAAGTCCCCAGAAGCCTGTGTACCATTTAGATTCTCATATTTATTATTATGTTTTCCCAGCAGGTGGCAGTAAAGAGTCTAGTTCTAAATCAATTAGTCTATTAGAATTTCTGACCGGATGAAAATAAAATGTTCCGAGGGCAGGGATGCTGCTTTTCTGATTTAGACAAAGGTGCCACGTGGGCTGGTGTCCCTGCTGAGCTGTTTCAGTTATTTCTAACCTAAATCGGATGCACATTCACTTCTGTGAACCTGATGTCTCGAAAAGCTCCCCAGAGTTGGGAATTAGCGTGCCTTGGAGGAGAGAGGGCAGATATTGGTAGCATCATATTGTTTCTTCAGGGAGGCCCTTGTTGCATCCCTAACGAGGAGGTATTTCTCTGGATCAAGTTACTACAACTCTTGGCAAAGAACTCTAACCTGTTAAATGTTGATGGTTGGGGACTCTCAGCAAAACCATTCCTTGAATAAGGTGAAAAAAATATTCAAGATATTGTGACTTGTGATACCAGTTTGGACCTGCTTTTCATTTTATTTAAAGCTCTGGTCTTCCTTATATATACATATATATATATATGTGTATATATATATCTTAGTCTTCCTTATTTTATAATAGTCTCCCTTGTTTACACACACACACACATATATATAACTCTGATATTCCTTTATTATATACATATATTCCTTATTATATATATGTATATGATTATTTGTTCTCATGCAGAAATGCAGTTATTAGGTATATCGTTTAGAAAACCAGAATTTTCATATGTTAAAAAGGAACAGATGGTCCTATAAAAATTAGTGTTCGTATGGTATTATTGTAAGCAATGAAGTAAAAAAAAAATGAGTTGAAAACGAAAGCTGACAAACAGCAAGAATATCTTACATGTTGAATTTAAGATACACTGTGCAGCTGTGAGCTTTGAGGGTAACACCTCCCAGAAACAAGAATGAGACAGTTCTGAATAGTATAAAGGCTTAGACATTAACCTCAACTAAAAGACTTATATGGAGTGCTGGATTAGTTATTCTTTTAATTGAAGACTGATACAAACTGTTCCATTATTTTAGCTGCATAAGATACCCACTTATTTGGTACAGCTTTTGCCGGCCTCTTGACAAATTAGACTTAAAAAGTCTCATTTCAAACTAAAAGGCATTATTAATATAATCACATTAAAGACATTTGACAGGTGAGCACCTCCTTGTTAAGTCCTTTTCCTGGTGTCTTCAAAATCTAAGAATGGTACAAATTAGGCTGTTTGTACTTAATTTTCATCTTTGACTGAAAAACTCAAAAAGTTTAAAGAATCTATTCACCATTGATTTGTCTGTCAGTCAATAAGATAGACTTTCTTTTGGGAATTCTCTCTTCTCTCCCTGCTCTTTTGTGATTCTACACTGCACAGAATTCTTAAACATCAAAAAATACATATTCTTCCTGAATAGTCCACCCTTCCCATTCCTACAGTCTCATTATATATACATGGTGTGAATTTTCATCGTTGATTTTTATGTTTGGTACATGTGTGCGCACAGGGGTTTGGGGGAGAGTTATTTTATTTGTTAGGGGGTTTTTTTGATTTGAAGCAAGTACCCTAGCCACATTTAAGAGTTTGCTAAATCAGACTTCCTTTGTGGTTGCAAACAAACATCTTCTCCCTCCGAAGACTACTGCCTATTAAAGAGTGGCCTCATCTTTCCCAACAAATCAAAAGTTATCCAACATGACAGTACCTTAGGAATGCTTCGTTCCTGAATGTCCAGCAACCCAAGAAGCAGTGAAGTTAGAAATACAAACGCAATCTTGTGTGCCAGTGGACTGGGAAGTTCAGTTCAGTCACTCAGTCGTGTCCAGCTCTTTGCGACCCCATGGACTGCAGCACGCCAGACCTCCCTGTCCATCACCAACTCCTGGAGCTTGTTCAAACTCATGTCATTCGAGTCAGTGATGCCATCCAACCATCTCATCCTCTGTTGTCCCCTTCTCTTCCCGCCTTCAATCTTTCCCAGCATCAGGGTCTTTTCCAATGACTCAGTTCTTCCCATCAGGTGGCCAAAGTATTGGAGTTTCAGCTTCAGCATCAGTCTTTCCAATGAATATTCCGGACTGATTTCCTTTAGGATGGACTGGTTGGATCTCCTTGCTGTCCAAGGGACTCTGAAGAGTCTTCTCCAACACCACAGTTCAAAAACATCAATTCTTCAGCTCTCAACTTTTTTTTATGATCCAACTCTCACATCCATACATGACTACTGGAAAAACCATAGCTTTGACTAGATGGACCTTTGTTGGCAAAGTAATGTCTCTGCTTTTTAATATGCTGTCTAGGTTGGTCTTAGCTTTTCTTCCAAGGAGCAAGTGTAGAGTCAAGGATAAAACAAAATATGAAGATATTTAGAAAAACTTTGTGTTAGAAGGAGGATGCTTCAATGCCTAACTACTTGTTACAGGCAGCTAAAAGGGGGCTGAAGACAAGAAATTGTTCTGCAGATCAAGAAAGGGTCCTTTTAAAACTTATATTACCATATGCAAAATAGATAGCCAAAGGGAATTTGCTGTGTGGCTCAGGGAACTCAAACGGGGGCTCCTATCAGCCTAGAGGGGTGGGGTGGGGAGGGAGATGGGAGGGAGGTCAAGAGGGAGGGGATATATGTATATGGCAACCCACTCCAGTGTTCTCGCCTGGAGAATCCCAGGGACGGCAGAGCTTGGTGGGCTGCCGTCTATGGGGTCACACAGAGTCAGACACAACTGCAGCGACTTAGCAGCATGGCTGATTCACATTGAGGTTTGACAGAAAACAACAACATTCTGTAAAGCAATTATCCTTAAGTTAAAAAAATAATTTTTTTAAAAAAAGAATAAAAAGGGTCCTTTTAAAGATAACTTGTCTGAATACTGCTTGATACCATTTATACGTGGTACCAGAAGAGTCACCTTCATAGAGTCAGCAAATACATTGGTGGATGCCGGGGCCAGGGGAGGGGAGGGTGGAAGGGGCAGATGGAGCATTCATATTTATTTGGGACAGGGTTAGGGCTGCCCTGGCGGCTCAGCTGGTAAAGAATCCGCCTTCGAGACCCTTGTTCCATTCCTGGGTTGGGAAGATCCCCTGGAGAAGGGAAAGGCTACCCACTCCAGTATTCTGGCCTGGAGAATGCCATGGACAGAGGAGCCTGGCAGGCTAGAGTCCAGGGGGGTCACAAAGAGTCGGGCATGACTTTGACTCACTTCACTCACTCACTTCAGCTGAGGAAGGTGCACATTTTAGGAGACAGATGATGGTGAGAGTTATACAACAATATGAACATTCTTAGTGCTGCTGAACTGTACCGTTAAATACGGTTAAAATAGTGTGCTTTCTACTATGGGACTTTTACCACAATTTGAGAAATATTGTAATAAATAAATATAAAGATACTTGTCTGGGAGGGAGAGCCGTCTGTTCCTCGTGGTATGAGACACCTGGACCATTTGCCACCTAAGGCTCCTTTGAATCGAGGAGTTCCTTGGCATGTAACGTGATCTTCCTTAAACGAAGGGGACTCAGAGGGAGAGAAGAAGAGAGAAGAGGAGACGGTGGACACAGAGGAGACGCGAGCAGAGCGGAGGCCTGCAGCATGGACTGCAAGTGGAGCAAGTGACGGCGACGGACGGCCCGTGAGCTCCTGGTGAAGGTGCTAAACCAGGTTCAAAACAAGGCTCTGACTTGGAGATTCTCTTCCTCGGTCACCCTGAAATCGGAAATGAAGGTTCCCAAAAGAAGGATGGCTTCCGAGAATACAAGCAGCAACTGGGCACAGACACCACTTCAAGGATGTGCTCAGACATCCTTGCCAACAACGCATCCGACGCCGGTGCTGTTCCCCACTCCACTCCGAGCCCCTCAGTTCCTGAGCCGATGGTTGGGGAAGACAGAGAGAAAAAGCCGACTTGTGGGTTTCAGTCTGGAGGAGAGTCATGAGTTCAGCGGGAGCGTCTCCTCCCCGCACATCCAAAGCTCAAGAACAGAACACCTGTCGGGTAGAGATCAGGAAGTCCACGAGAGAAGAGCAGCACCTTCGTGCAGGTTGGCTGTTTTCTTTGTCATGGGTTCATCCCTCTGTCCCCTGCACCCCTTTGAGTGAGGGAAGCGAGATAGGAAGCAGAGTGATGGGTAAAGGGAAAGGGGGGCGGGGGAGCCGCAGAGCAGCTGACACCCCCAGAGTCTCGGGGGGAGTCTCCCACAGTCAGGTGGATGGAAGGGTGCTTTCCTAGTCCTGCAGGAACCCCCCTGAGAAGACGGTCCATCAGCAGGGACGGTGAGCCACAGGGCAGGAGGCAGGCACCAGGCAGGGAGGGGGTGGGGACGCGGGGAGCGGGTGGGGACGCGGGGAGCGGGGCGGTGACCTGGAATCAGCTCTCCAGGGCTCTAATGTGAGGCGTGGGCTTGCTGCTGCAGGCCCCTGACAGTCGGGACTGGATAAGGCTGACGTCTCCAAAGCTTGAGAAAGGGGCTAAATAATCTAGAGACATCATCCCTGGGTCTGGGTTTTTTCTAACTCACAAGAGTAGAACATTGTAACTGAAGTGTCTCGAGACCACCATCTCTCTCCAGCCAGCGTCCCTTTGGTCACATCTTCTCAGCTGAGAGGAAGTGCAGCTGGGAATAGAGTTTGGGCTCAGTGGCTGTGTCCGCATGGGTCTCGGTCACTCCCATTCACAGTCAGGTTACTGCTGGCCATGCTGGCATAGAAATGATGCCCAGAAATACTCCTAGACTCACGTATGCTGTGAAAACACAGAACCACAGGTTGTCTTGTGATTCAAATACATCCTAAATGCCCCTCACAGAAAGTATATAAGTAGCGAAAGAGAAACAAGATCTTCATTCTGATTTTAACCAGAAGCTGTGCTGTGGTTAGTCACTCAGTCATGTCCAACTCTTTGTGACCTCATGGACTACAGCCTGCCAGGCTCTCTGGCTATGTGGATTCTCCAGGCACATATGCTGGAGTGTGTTGCCATGCCCTCCTCCAGGGAATCTTCCCAACTCAAGGACCGAACAGGGGTCTCCTGCATTGTAGGTGGATTCTTTACCAACTGAGCTGGGGTCAGCTTCCCTGGGGCTCACCAGGGAAGCCCAACCAGAAGCTACATGCAGAGTATTTCTACCAAATAGTATAGCTCATAATTAGAGAAAAATAATTAGATAACTACCCTCAAATGTACTTGATATCACTAAAAACTAAATTGTCCAAAAGCGTGGACAAATAAAATAATATTCCAACTCTTGGAAGTGTGATCAGAAAGTTATTGGCACCATATTAGGGTTGGGGGGGAGGGGCACGTGCTGGAGGAAAACAGGTACCTAAGAGTCTACGAGAGGCTTTCAGGTGAGATATGTGTGTGCTCACCAGGACACAACACTCCTCCTCCTTCTGACTCTAGCTCAGGCGGCAGAGCGTGGAGACGGTCAGGAAACAGAGGGTGGAGCGAGCTGGGAGTAGCCCTCTTGATGCTCCCGGTGTTGTGAGCCACCTGCCAAGTCCTAGGGAGCTGCTTGTTTTGTACACTCAGAGCACTTGTTACATTCTTTCTCTAACTTATTATTTTATATTAGGGCTTCAGCAGTGGCTCAGAGGTCAAGAATCCGCCTGCGATGCAGGAGACACAGGTTCAATCCCTGGGTCAGGGAGATCCCCTGGAAAAGGAAATGGCAACCCACTCCAGTATTCTTGTCTAGAGAATCCCATGGACAGAGGAGCCTGGCGGGCTACAGTCCGTGGGGTCATAAAGAGTTGGACACGACTGAGATGACTGAGCACGCACGCACAGTTTAAATTAACAGTGCTGTGATACAGCCAAGTGATTCGGTTATACATATACGTTTGTCCATTCTTTTCCTATTTGGGTTGTTACAGAATAATTAAGCAGAGCTCCCTGTGCTATGCAGTAGCTCCTTGTCAGTTATTATTTTATTTTTAACTAGAATATAGTTGCTTTACAATGTTACATTCGTTTCTGCTGTCGGGCAAAGCGAATGAGCTGTGTTCATATATCCCCTCCCTTGGGAGCCTCCCTCTGTCTCCTACCCTACCCCACCCTCCAGGTTATCACACAGCACTGAGATGGGCTCCCTGTGCTACAGCAGCTCCCCACGAGCTATCCATTTCACACCCGACAGTGCACCCTCGTCAGTCCCAGCCTCCCAACCCGTCCTCCCCTCCCTCCCCACCTGTGTCCACACGTCCACTCTCTTAATGTCCACATCTCTATTCCTGCCCGACTTATCTTGAGTAATTAAATTTCTAGCAAGTAAATTTCTAGCTTTGCTATCGGTACAAAAGGTAGAAAGGGCTTATCTTCCCCTTGCAATCAAACCTGAAATAGCTTTATTTTTTAAATCTCTACTTTTGCAATGAAGAAACTTGAGACTCAGGGAGTCACAGAGTTCTAGGTGGCAGAGAAAGGAAAAAAAAGTCAACCTTGTGTATGTGTGTGAGCTCAGTCATGCTTGACTCTTTGCGACTCCATGGACTGTAGCCCTCCAAGCTCCTCTGTCCATGGGATTTTGCAGGCAAGAATACTGGAGGGGGTTGCCATTTCCTTCTCCAGGGATCTTTCCGACCCAGGGATCGAACCCGTGTCTCTTACGACTCATGCACTAGCAGGGAGGTTCCCCCCTGGGGAGCCCATGAGAAATGTTCAGCTGATGGTAAAAAGGGTGGCATTCATGTATGAGTGACACTCGGAGCGTATTAACTACTGGAATAAACTGCTTGCTTTTGTCTGATAAACTCTAGTTCTCCAGTAACTCCTAACAAAGTTTGCGTCTAACCTACCTATTGAACCTATTTGTAAAGCCCAAAGCTTTCTGATAGCACCCTCGGTACGGACCCCATCGTTAGAACGTACGTAAATTATTTTAAAGGCATAATAGCTCTCCACGGACATCCTCATAGATTAAGTGTCAGAAATGAAATATAGCATTTCAACTTTAGAGGCCTTTTGGAGTAGGTTTGAAGACAATTGTTGAGAGTCCTGTAAAGTGCAATTTATGAAGCTGGAATCCCAGAGGTCAGCCATTCTTAGCTGAATAAAATGCAGGACTGACCTCCTAGGTCCGCCTCTGCTCGGATCCTGTCCCCTAATGATGCCTTCCCACGCAATCGTGACATCTGTGAGAAGGACAAATCTCCTATCACTTACAGGTGGAATCTTAAAAATGATACAAATTAACTTATTTATGGATTACATTTGTGAATCTGAAGGATTTACATTAGTGAGATTCGTCATCACAAAATTCTCCATGCTTTAGAAAAATGTATATAATCTGTAGTGGAGGATTTGCCAAACCCCTTGATCTCGTCTAAGTGTACGGATTCATTGGAGACACAGGTGCAAAAAAACAGTGCAATTAATCATCAGGGGAGGTTGACCTTGGCTTGAGGGCTGTTGTTCAGAATGCCAGTCCCAGGACTTCCCTGGGGGTCCAGGGAATGTGGATAGAGAATATGCCTTCCGATGCAGAGGACATGTGTTTGATCCCTGGTCAGGGAACTAAGACCCCACGTGCTGCAGGGCATCCAAGCGCCCTGCCGCAACTAGAGAAGCCCCCCACCACCCGCGCTGCAACTAGAGAAAATGCAGGCCACAACGAAGGCCAGCGCGGCCAAAATGAGACGAAATAAATAAAGTACCTACATGATAAAGGGGGGGAGGGGATGCCAGTGGCCAGACAAAATAAATAAACTACCTACATGTTAAAGGGTGGGGAGAGGATGCCAGTGGCCAGATGAAATAAATAAAGTACCTACATGATAAAGGGGGGGAGGGGATGCCAGTGGCCAGACGAAATAAATAAAGTGCATACATGTTAAAGGGGGTGGGGGGAGAGCATGCCAGTGGTCATACGAAATAAATAAAGTACCTACATGTTAAAGCAGAGGCAGGGGGGGAGAGGATGCCAGTGGTCAGACGAAATAAATAAAGTACCTACATGATAAAGGGGGTCAGGGAGAGGACGCCAGTGGCCAGACGAAATAAAGTACCTACATGATAAACGGGGGCGCGGAGAGGATGCCAGTGGCCAGACAAAATAAATAAAGTACCTACATGTTAAAGGGGGGGGGAGGGGATGCCAGTGGCCAGCGTGGCAACTCAGACACAAATGGTGAGAGAATCGAAGAAGAACTCAGGCACCTCCTAGGCCCCCACCCTGCAAAACAAAGGGTGAATGCATCTTTGCTCGACTTCTCCATATTCAGAGATACGTACACAAAGCCCCGTCGTCTCTGGGCAGCCGGTGATCTGTAAATTCCCTCATCCGCTCAGTTCTGCTCCGAGAGCTGCCTCACTGAGCCCTGTGATAATGCTGTTCACAGTTTCCTGTACCTGCTTCTTAGGTCTTCAAAGAACAAAGAAATCAATAAAGTTTTCTTCTGTTTGTTGATTGCAATTTGGTATACCGTCACTTCAAAACCCCCTTTCCGTGCTGGCTGTAACGGCAGAGGGGAGGTGGGTGGGGAGGCAGGTGGGTAGAAAAGCGTGTCTTTCTTCCCACGCTTCGTGATCTCTGCCCCTGTTCCCTGCGGCTGACGACGCGATGGCTCGGCTCGCCGCGCAGCGAGGGGGTGTCATCATGGGCTGTGACACCCCCGCCTGGGAGGAAGGCGAATCCGGAGCCCTGTGACGGCCGATTGCAGAAGAGAGCCCACAACAGCAGCCCTCGCTTGCCAGCAAATCTGTGGCTCTGCTGGGTTTGGGAAGATAGCGTTTTCTAGCAGGAATTTCTATTTCTCTGTGTTATCAGGCTCTTGGACCACATAAGCAATCATTTTTGATGGCTGCTGTGTACTCTGCCAGCCTGCGGCCACTGGGAGCTTCTGAATAGAGCCAGGCAAATGGCTACTGCTTAAAAACTAAGCTTTCTCTTCTGTACAATTCTGTTTTAAGTCAAAATCCCCCTCCCAGTTATTTAAAACAAAACATCAAATCTGATCTTCTGAAGGTCCTTTCTTTGAAAATAAATAAATAAATATATTTTCAGTTCAGTTCAGTCGCTCAGTCATGTCTGACTCTTTGCGACCCCATGGACTGCAGCACGCCAGGCCTCCCTGTCCGTCACCAGCTCCTGGAGTTTACTCAAACTCATGTCCATAGAGTCGGTAATGCCATCCAACCATCTCATCCTCTGTCGTCCCCTTCTCCTCCTGCCCCCAATCCCTCCCAGTATCAGGGTCTTTTCCAGTGAGTCAGTTATTCGCATCAGGTGGCTGAAGTATTGGAGTTTCAGCTTCCGTATCAGCCCTTCCAATGGATATTCAGGACTGATCTCCTTTAGGATGGACTGGTTAGGTCTTCATGCTGTCCAAGGGACTCTGAAGAGTCTTCTCCAACACCACAGTTCAAAAGCACAAATTCTTTGGCACTCAGCTTTCTTTATAGTCCAACTCTCACATCCATACATGATTACTGGAAAAACCATAGCTTTGACTAGATAAACCTTTGTTGCCAAAGTAACGTCTCTGCTTTTAAATATATTCTGTCTAGGTTGGTCATAACTTTTCTTCCAAGGAGCAAGCGTCTTTTAATTTCATGGCTGCAGTCACCATCTGCAGTGATTTTGGAGCCCCCAAAAATAAAGTCAGCCACCATTTCCACTGTTTCCCCATCTATTTGCCATGAAGTGATGGGACCAGATGCCATGATCTTAGTTTTCTGAATGTTGAGCTTTAAGCCAACTTTTTCACTTTCCTCTTTCACTTTCATCAAGAGGATCTTTAGTTCTTCTTCACTTTCTGCCATAAGAGTGGTGTCATCTGCATATCTGAGGTTATTGATATTTCTCCCAGCAATCTTGATTCCAGCTTGTACTTTATCTAGCCCAGCATTTCACATGATGTACTCTGCATATAAGTTAAATAAGCAGGGTGACAATATACAGCCTTGACGTACTCCTTTTCCTATTTGGAACCAGTCTATTGTTCCATGTCCAGTTCTACCTGTTGCTTCCTGACCTGCATACAGGTTTCTCAAGAGGCAGGTCAGGTGGTCTGGTATTCCCACCTCTTTCAGAATTTCCCAGTTTGTTGTGATCCACACAGTTGCCCAAAATGTTTGTTTCATTTTTTCTGTAAGATGTTATGGAAAACCCAAATGAATGTTTTGGCCAACCCAATACTTGACTTTACCCTTAAGTTAATTGTCTACTAAGATTGGGGTGAGGGGGACCACAGTTCTGTACCAGTAAACTGTAGGCAGAGGCGAGCGTGCTTCTTGGGTGTAAAGACAGGACACTTCCTGCAAAAAATACCTGCCCTTATATTCAACATTGAATATATATT